>NC_142884.1:76571673-77192127 GCF_051225735.1 Oryctolagus cuniculus | reverse complement strand
GCCCCCTTCTAGGTAATAGTCAAGCTGCAGGCTCGGGCCCAGCCCCGGCGGGGCAGCGCAGCCCCGGGCCCTCTGCACCCTGCTGACAGACAGTCCTGCCCTTGCTGCAGAGCCCAGGAGGGCCAGACACGCCCGTCAGCCTTCCGCCCTCTCCCCAGGCGACCCCACTCGGATCCTGCGGCTGCAGAATAGCTCAGCCTGGTCCAGTCCTCACTCGGACATACGTGTTGTGGACCCCGGCACATACGTGCTGTGCCTGGCTTCCTCAACACAGGGTATTTGCCTTGTACTACCGCTGCTTCGTGTGCTGGAAGAGTGTTCCTTTGCAGTCCGGGGCCGTGTTCCATCGTCTGGCCATTCCACGGTGGCCCTCCAGTGACCCGTCGACAGCCCTGACGACAGATGAGTACATCAATAAAACTGCACCGACCATCTCCATGCAAGCCCTGTGTGAACAGGACAAAGCACGGAGCAGCAGAGCTGTGTCCCGGGGCTCGCGCTGTGCTCCCGCCGCAGCCGCCACGCCCAGCACGTGGTAGCGTTCTTCCGCAAGACCGCGCTGCGGCTCTGCGGCTGTAACCCGCATTTCCTGGTGACTAATGGTGCTGGACATCTTGTTGTGTGCTGAATAGATTTTCGTACCTCTTTTGTGAAGGGTTTGTCCAGGAATATTGACCATTTGCAAAACTGGGTGGTTGTCATCTTCATATTGAGTTCTAAGAGTTCTTTATGTGTTTTGGAAACGAGACATTTTCCAGATACAAGTTTTGGGACGATTTCTTGCAGTCTGAGGCTTGCTGGTTAATTTCTAACGGTATTCTTTAAAGGGCAACGTTTTCAGTCTTGGTGAGTTCCGATCTGTCAAATTTTTCCTGACTGCCGCTTTCTGCGCCTGACTGAAGACACCTCTGTCTGCCTTGGTATCATGCAGACCTATTTCTTGTATTCTCTTCTAGAAGTTCCATGGCTTTAGCTCTTGCATTTTAACTGATGTTTGTACATGTGTGAGGTAGGGATCAGAGGTCACATTCCCTGCCCAGGTCTTTGCCAAGCGCAGGAAGCCTCCTCCTGGCTCTGAATGGCCGAGAACGGGAGCTTGAACAGTGCAGTGCCTTTTCCGCCCCTACGGCAGCAGTGCGTGTGCACGGCAGAGGCAGGTTGACGGCGGCCCCCAGGACCACGTCCCCGAGAGTGGAAAGGCGACACGTGCCTCTCCATGGGTTTGCTGCCTCGACAGCCAGGGCCAGCAGCCATCGGCATGCCCCTCCTCCTTGCTTCCCTGGAAAGCGCCGTCTCCAGCCTTCTCACAGCTGGTGGTTAGCATGCGGCCAGTGAGCCGTAGGGGAAAGCTCGCTGAAACACCCCTGGAAAGGGGCTTTTCTGCCCCTGCAAAATGGGGAGAGGCCCCTTCTCCATCAACTTGCCTTTGGAGGAAGACAAGATCCCTAAAAAACACCTGCCACCCTGACTGCCCTGGACAGGTCAAGGGAGCTGAAGCGATCCTGCCCAGGGTGCCAGCACCACGGGGAGTCACTCCACAGTGGGACTGCCCAGGGTGCCAGGGTGCCAGCACCACGGGGAGTCACTCCACGGTGGGACTGCCCAGGGTGCCAGGGTGCCAGCACCACGGGGAGTCACTCCACGGTGGGACTGCCCAGGGTGCCAGGATGCCAGCACCACGGAGAGTCACTCCACGGTGGGACTGCCCAGGGTGCCAGGGTGCCAGCACCACGGGGAGTCACTCCACGGTTGACGCTGAGCCCAGACTTCTCGTCCCAGGAGTAACATCTTGTCTTCATGCATGCTACGTTAGTTGGTATTTCACTATTTACAAGCTATCTAGGCTTCTCCCCAGCCCCTTAAGCCCCAGGACATTTTAGAACAAAGCTTCTCTTAAGCAAATAAGCTAAGCATTCTCACTGCCCATCCTCTCTAGGGTGAGATGGGGTCCACAAGGCAGAGTCGTGGGGTGGGGGCCCAGGAGCGGACCGTATACCCAGGCTGGTGGTGAGTCCGGGTTCTCGTACTGCCGGCCCCCACCGCTCGCCAGCCTTCCTGCATTGTGTAGATGTCCCAAGCGTTTCCTTGTTACTCCTCTGTTTGCCTGAAATATTCCCTGCTACCCCACCCTTTTGTCTGGCTGTTCCAAGTCAGCCTGAGATGACCTCCGCAGGGGTCAGCGACAGCCCTAATTGATATAATTTGGTGTAACCCCCCCCCCCGACCTAAAACAGTTGCTAAGGACAGGGATCAGGCATGCTCATGGGGACCTATGCTCAGCAGCTAGTCCAGTACTCGCGCCTCAGGATGGGAGGCAGGGGAGGGGAGTGTATGAGCAGATGACGGATGGACAGATGGGTACGTGGGGGGTGGGAGAATGAATGGGTAGGGGATGCATGAATTGGGGGGGTGGATGGGATGGATGGTGGGCAGATGGGGGGGCAGTGGGTGAACGGTGAATGTGATGGATGCACGGGTGGGTGGTGGGTGGTGGGTGAGTGGGTGGTGGGTGGATGACGGATGGATGGTTAGGTGGGTGGGTGGATGGACAGATGGGAGGATGGACAGATAGACAGATGGAGGATGGTGGGTAGGCAGTGGGTGCATGGGTGAGTGGATGGATGGATGGACAGAGGGTGGATGAGTGGGCAGACAGGCAGGTGGACGACAGATGAGGACATAAACTGAATGGCGTGGGCATCACCTTACTGCGCGACCTGGGCACTTCACTTCCCCTTTCCTGACAAGCTTTCTCATCCGTCACATGAGAAGTCTGAACTAAGTGACGTCTACACGTCCTTCCACTGCCACCACCTCATCAGACTGGGCACACCTGCTGCCAGGTGGCTTTGTTTGAAACCTGGCCCTGCCCTGGACATCCAGAAGTGCACTCCACAAAAGCGTCCCACGGAGGACAGTGGTGCAGCCACTCTGGCTACTCCGGGGCACTGGGCGTCGTGGTTCCAGGCATGGGGGGGGCTTCTCCAGGATGCTACGTCCCATTCCCTCTCCTGCGGAGACGGTGGGGTCTGTGGGGGTTGGCAGGGATTCTCGGAGCAGGCTGCAGCTTCACCGTCCTGCACTCCAGCACACATGCTCACGCCAACAGACGGCAGACACGGAGCCAAGCTCTTCAGCACACGAAAGAGCTCGGCCAGCGCGATTTCCTGCAGCGCCTGTGGGGTGGGTGCTGTGGTGGCTGAACCCCGAACTTCTGACTGTGCCTGGAAATCGACGCTAGACACCCACAGCACGCACCCTCGCGTGTTAGACTCCCTACTCGTGATTCTGCTGGAAGCCAAAGCTAAGACAAGTTCCACCACTTTTCCTTTCCCTTTTGGGTTCCTTTCAGGGAGGGTCACCAGGGCACCTGCCCCGCCCCCCGCTGGCCCTTACAAGAAGGGGTGAGCATTCACGGAGTCCCCTCTGCCGAGAACAGCCCTGTGGGCGTCTCCCACTTTCTCTCTGCTCCCCACTCTAATTATTTCATTTTCTTTTTATTTAAAAAATTCATTCATTTATTTGACAGAGAGGCAGACAGAGAGATCTTCCATCTGCTGGTTCACTTCCCTGAAGACCTACAGCAGCTGGGGCCGGGCCAGGTCCACCTGGGAGCTAGGCATTCAATCCGTGTCTCCCACGCGAGGCTGGCAAGGATCCATCACCTGAGCCAGCACCTGCTCCTCCCAGGGCTGCATCTGCAGGAAGCTGGAGGCAGGAGCCAGCCGGGGTGGAAGCCCGTGCAGGCGTCCTGACCAGACTCTCAGCTGCTGGACCAAACGCTCCTGCCTCTGTTCCTGCTCCCAGCTGGCCGAGGGGCACCCAGGCCGAGAAGCATGCTCACACCTGCCCAAGTCCCACAGGAGAAGCTGGGGTGGGAGCCCAGGGGTGAGCTTCCGAGCAGGCACGCACTGCCTGCCCAGGCTGCCATCGAGGGCCACGCTGGGGACTGGAAGGCAGCATCAGGTCCGAGGCGGCCAGCCGCTGGGCCTCTGCCCTGGCCATTCTGATTCCCTGACGGGGAGTCAGGGAGGAGCAGAGACGCAGCCGACTTCCCCAGGGCCACGGCGACTCCAGCAAGACTCAGGTGAACTCACAGCTCCACCACGGGCTGCTGCGTGTCTTTCTGCAGTGGGGATGGTGGCATTTGCTGAGCAGGTGAAAAGAGGCTGTTGGCTAGCGAGAACGGGTGTGGAGGGAGTGTGAACGCAGCACGCCCAGGGCTCCTGCCCATGCTGGCGTGGTGGGGAGAAGTCTGAGAATCCCCTGCTGGACGCCGGTGTAGCTCCAGCTGCCCCACACCTGCAGTCTTCCTGCCCACAAAACAACAGCTCCCACGCACACCTTCTGAGTCACTCAGGAATGACTTGCGGCCGGCCGCAGTCCTGACGGATCCCCAGGCTAAGCCTGAAACCACCTTGGATGTCCCACATCCATCTGTGCCCTACGCGGCGAGTCAAGGCCCCGCTCCGGGGCTCTTCCCGAGCTTTCCGCCCCGTGCACCTTGCTTCCGCCCTGCAGGGCCTGCCGCAGACTGGCCCCGGGGTCCCTCCCGGGGGAATGGTAGCCCCCATCGCTCCTCAGCGCAGCCTCAAATCCACAGGAAGAAACTGCAGCAGAGTTAGCGTCCCCACATTCCTGGCCCGATAAATACAATCAAGTGACGGGGATGGCAATCAAAGGGCCAAGCATTCCTTCAGCGTCCGGAATCCCCCGGCTGCAGCATTCCTCTCGTCACCACATCATTACCAGCCCTGCCATTAGGGCAGGCAAACCCACACTTACAATCAGAATGGACTTCATGTGTAACCGGGAGGCAGCTCGCTTCCAGGAAGGACAGGCAGGACCCGCCTCGCCAGCCCCGCCGGCCTCCTTGCCGCCCCAGCTCCTGTGCCTACACCCAGCAGAGGTGCCCACATCACGGCTGACCCGCCTCCCACCGTGCAGCAGGTACCACCTCCCGCCTGATGCTGACACCTGCCTCCTGGGGGCCTGTGATGGACAGCCAGGGTCTCAGGGACAAACGTTTGACATTTAAAACGGAACTGCATGTGGCTGGGTTCATTCAGGGCAGGAGGAAGCAGAAGCTCACATCTGGCCTCAAGGAGTGTAAATCAAGGTGACCAGGCCGGCTACACAGCCAGGCCCCTTTCTCTCCAAGTTCACATCCAGCCACATCACCAGGAAAATGAGACAGACAGGAGGGCAGATGGACGTGGAGACGCAGGTGTGACGGGCCTGGGTCTTACACACACTCAGCTCAGGCTTCTGAGACAAAGACCACCACCTGGGGGTCTCCATCAACACTGCAGAGGCTGAAGCCCAAGGCTAGATGGGGGCTTGGCGAGTGCCCCTCCCCAAGCACAGAGGGCTGCCTTTGCGCTGTGTTCCCTCGGGCCAGAGGGAAAAACCTGCAGGGGGCAACTCCATTCCTGAGGCTCCATCTGGGTGACCTACAGCCCCCACCTCATTCCACTTCCTCACACCCACAACCTCCAGCATCCCGCAGCCTCCTACCTCCACCAGGACCTGCGAGGGAGCTGCAAAACCTTTGGAAGATGTGCATTAGCTTTTAGCTCCACTTTGCCACAAGCTTTTCCAGCCATCCTCTACCAGCCCCCAGGATCCCGCACTCTGCCCGCCGCCTCCTGACCCCATCCCAGCTGACTAGATGAGGGCCTAGCCCTCAGCCCAGAGGAGAAATGATTCATGGGCTGGTCAGCAAGCTCTAGCCTCGGAAAGGTTACTTGACTGACTCAGGGGCCAGAGAATCTGAACTTCAGAACATGGAAAGAATGTGAGGGTGGGGCCAGCAGAGACGGGGTGATCTGGAGGGTGCCAAGGGGTGCAGTGGAGCCATCCCCAGCCACAGCGCATGCCTTTCCCGAGGGTCTTGAGGCGGCTGTGGTGGAGCCGTGCCGAAGATGGGTTATGAGCACCCCCAGATGCAAAGCAGGGGTTAGGGGAGAGAGGGGCAGAGGCACAGGCAATCAGCCCCACAGCGCCTTCCTGGGTCCAGGCATTCTGAATTTCAGCCCATCCAATTCCAACAAGTCTTCTAAACAAACCAAAAATGTCAAATACCATATGTTATCTATTTCATGAACTGTACAATGCACCATTTTTCTGTGAACCACAAAAAAAATACATTGCAAAATCATTTGTAGAATGCCACCAACTGTGTGATGCATCCTGACTTCAGAGATGTGCAAAGATCTCTGACTTCGAAAGTGTGCCTCTTGGAATAGATACAGTTCCCATGTGCAACTGCACCCCCCCACCCCCAGTCTCTCCACGGCAGACATTACTAATCAATCCTGGCAGTGTTTGCTGCTAGGCCGGCACACGGTGCACTGCGTGCCTGGCAACCACCAGCTGCCACGGAGACGTCCTCGTGGTGCGGGCGGTGCTCAGCGTGGCTGTCCCCGCGTGGCGTCCCACCTGGGACTGGGTGCTGCGGTCCCCACCACACAGCACAGCACGACGCAAGCAGCACTCTACGTCACCAGCGCAGGAAAGTGAGAGAGGGATGCGAGGGACCCCGCGCAGGATTTCCTACAGCTGCATGTGCACGCACAACGGCCCCAAACCAAGCTTCTCAGGAGAAGTTGAGGAGGAGAGCCTTGGGCAGAAAACTGAAGAGCCAGGGGTGGTCCCCAGGTGTCTGTCTGCCCCCTCCCACCTCCCAGACCCTCAAGAACAGAAGCACAGGGGACTGGCTCTGGTCGGGGCAGAGGGGACCGTCACTTCCAGCGCAAAGCCCAGATTCTCTCCACTGCTCTCTTCTCAGTGCCCAGGGAACCTGTGCATCAGGTTGGCGGAGCCACCAGAATGTGGCCCACCCCCTTCCCCAGAGGGCAGGCCTGTGGCCAGCTCTGTCCACCCATGCATGAGAGCCCGAGACCTGGCGCTGTCGCTCCTGCAGCACAGCCTTGCTGGTCGAAGCCAGCACCCGCAGGTCAGGCTTTTCCCCGGCTTAGACTCCAAGTGACCAGCTTCCACCTGCTGTGCACTCGGCACGGCCGGCTTCGCCGTCAGAGCAGGAGGACTCTGCAGCCGTCTCTCCTGGGCGAGGCCTGGGGAGGGGGGAGAGGGTTGTGGGCAGATGCTGCAAGCCGCGTCCATCCCACTTGCTGCCACTTGGGAACCAGGCTGCCATGGAAACAGAGTGGACAAAGGTGTCCTGCTGCCCACCCACCAACAGCCAGGGGTCGGGGGGAGGCCGGTCTCACCCAGGGTGATGATGAAGGATCTGGGGGGTCCACAGCACATGACAGAAGGAACCCCCAGGTTTCCCTGACACTGAGGAGGAGCCAGGGAGGGGGCGCAGGCTTCATCAGGTTTGCCAGTGCCCCTAGAGCAGAGAAAGGAATCACGAAATTTGCCCAGAGTCTTCCATTAATGTGACTCAAAAGCAGACTTGAGGTGGCTGACGCTACGGCGTAGCGGGTAAAGCTGCCACCTGCAGTGCCGGCATCCCATATGGGCGCTGGTTCAAGTCCCAGCTGCTCCACTTCCAATTCAGCTCTCTGCTGTGTTCTGGGAAAGCAGTAGATGGCCCAAGACTTTGGGTCCCTGCACTCATGCAGGAGACCTGGAAGAAGTTCTTGGCTCCTGGCTTCAGATTGGCGCAGCTCTGGCCATTGCGGCTAACTGGGGAGTGAACCAGCAGATGGAAGACACACACACACACACACACACACACACACACGCACACACCACATGCCTCTCTATGTAGCTCTTTCAAATAAATAAATAAATCTTAAAAAAAAAAAAAAACTATTTGAGCCAAGACTCCGAGTCCAGGAACTTCATTTGGGAGGAGAGGCTGGGGCGGGCAGCCAGGGTGGCCAGGGGAGGAGAAAGCCCTAGAAGGCTGTACAAGCGAGGGCGTGGGCACTGTCGGCGCTGTCGGCACTAGGGCTCAGTCCCACAGCACTCCTGTGGTCCCCTCATCCATCAGAGGCAGGTGTCCAGGGACAAGCCCACAGGGGGCTGCTCAGCACCTGCAGGTCACCCCTGACGCTGGGAGCCAGTGCCGGGCCCTCGGCAGAAGAGCGACAGGCACCACCGAGCGCCCGCTACTGGTGCGGCGCAGGCTGTGGTCCCAATCAGAGTGTCTTAGCTGCCGGCCGGAAAGCTGCCTGGGCTGCTCACTGAGGGCCACCACTGCAGGTGACCCCAAGGAGGCTCCGTGGCACCTCAGCCACCACTCCCCCCCAGACGGGTGGGACTCAAGAGTTTCCCTCACCTGTGCCTAGAGGTTCGGGACGGGGGCCCCTGAACCTTCCCTAAGTCCCCTAAGTCCTTTCTCCACGGAGTCAAAGTCGTGGGGGCGGGGGCCACATTCTGCTACTTTCCTCTGAGAATATTTTCATGGCCATGTTCACTTTGAAGGGAATTTCACCCAGAGTAAATATGTTGAAGGGGAAGACAAATGCTTGTTTTGATTATCTACTGCAGCAGAATAAACCACCCCAAACTAAGTGGCTTCAATAGAAACCAGCCATTCATTATCTCCCGTGACGGACAGGGGGACTGGGCTCAGCTGCCCGGTTCTGTTCCCCGACGGCGGTGGGGCTGCGGCCGTCCAAAGTCTCATCTGGGCCGGCCCCCACGGCAGCTGGCTCACGGGCCCGGCACTCGGTGCTGGCTGCTGGCTGGGCCTCAGCGGGGGCATCCACAGGAGCCCTTCAGCTCTGCCTGCTACCCCCCCAATCCCTGCTCCTCACAGCAAAGCACCTGGGCTCTGAGAGGGGCTGCCCACAGCGAGAGGAGCTGGGAGCCCCTGCGTCACTTCTGCACCCCCACAGTCACAGCTGGAGCTGGCAGCTTCTGCGTCACTCCCGCACAGCCTCTTTAAAACCACTAGGAGCCCCTGGTCGGACTCAAGAGAGCCCGCGGTCTCCCTGTCCACTCGGTTCTCAGAGGGCCTTCCAGCCACACTGCCCAGCCGAGCTGGCGCTCCAATCCTGGTGTCACTAACAACACCGGACCGGGCGCTTCCCCAGGAGCTGGTTTATCTTTGCGTGTTTGGCATCTGTCCACAGTGCCGGCCCCTTCAGCTCTGCTCGAAAATTAAATGTCTTCCTCTTCCTCTGCCTTCTCCTCCTCCTTCTCTCTTCCCAGGAATCCAAGGCAACCAGTTACACTCTGGACGCCGCAACAGTACATACCCTTAGCAAACGGATGCAGCCCCACTCACGAGTCCGCTGGCAAAGCGTCACCACCTGTGCCGGCCCCACGACGGGGTCCTTTCCCCCGGCCCCGACGGCAGCTTCCACGCTGCTCACAGCCCTGCTCCAGGTGCCCTCATCAGTCTGCAGGCCTCCGCCGGCTTTCCAATCTCAGCACCAATACCCTTTGTCGTTTAGGGTTGGGGATCCCACTTCCGGTCAGCTAAGTACCCCACACCACAAGCCTCCGAAAGACACAGCGGCCTCAGACAGCAATGACCGCTGGTGAGCCCTCAGGGTTCCGACGGCTGCGAGGCTCCACGGGTGGGTCATCCCCTCCACGTGTCGGCAGTCTGGGTGGCAATGCCGCCTGCACACTTGTGTGGCCGGGAAGTCCATCAAGGCTCGTCCGTGCGGCTCTCCCACGTCTGGCCCTAGCTGCCCGCGGGGCCCAGCTGTGGTTCCTGGCCACAGCATTTTGGTCTTGCTGGAACGTGGCCTGGGCTGCTCCTGAACGGCCAGAGCTCCCAAGGGAAGATTCCAGGCTTGAAGCAGAGGCTCACAGGTCACAAGTTGCTCGGTGCTGCTTCTGTCATTGTCGTGGGTCACGGGGCGTCTCAGAACCACCCTGCACCCAGAGACCCACCTCTCGCGGAGAGGAAGAGTGGGGAACTCGTGGCTGTCAACCACCAGGCTCCTAGGGAGCCACTCAAGGCCACTGCCACGACCCTGCTGCCACCTGTGGGAGATGGCCCTGGGAAGCACTGCACTAGGACGGGCAACCTTGCCTTGGTCCCAGCACTTTCCCCACGGGACCCCGGGGGATTTCTCCCTCTGCAAGCCTGCGCCACAGCCCCCGCTGCCATGCTTCCCCGCTGCCCTGCCCTTGTTCTGCCACGTGCCTCGCTTGGCCTATGAGACAGTCCTGCCGTCCTTCTGGCTCTTACCCGCTCCCCACCACCACCACTGAGGGGGCCTCCTAAAACTGTCCCTTAGGTGGGCCTCACGCCCTCATAGGCCGGTCGGGTCCCTGCTTCCACGTGCTGATTTCTCGTGCTTCCCTTTAATTCTTGAGAAAAACAACCACCCCGAGGTTGACCTTGCAAACACAAAACACTTCCCCGCTGCCGACAATTTGTCTCCATCAGCCAGTCAGCGCGGAACGGCTTCCCCAGAGCCCCGGCAGTGGAGTGTATGAAGTGGCTGAACCACGAGCCCAGAGCCAGCCTGGGGCCCTCCTCAGTCCCCGGAGCTGGGTGGTCCCCGGGGGCGTTCACTCGTGACCCCGTGCCCCTCCCAGCAGCGGTGTCAACAGCAGTGCTCCGGCATGAGGCGCTTCTCCTACAGAAGCTCCAACTCGGGACTGAAAGGTTTGCCCCAGCATGGAAACAAGGCCAGACGCACTCACACGCCGTGCGGGACGAACACACATGTAGGACAACACTCGTGTAGGTTCCTGCTCTCCCTCTTGCAGGGAGAGTGTGGTGTAGAGACCAAAGCAGTGACAAGGCATTGGAGGATGAGGGCCCTAACCCAGGTGTGGACCTGCAAACCCCTGGGCCTCCGGGGGCCTTAGTTTCCCACATGGAACCTCGGCGACACCTGGAAGTCATGGGAAAAGCTCAGACCCCCAGCCTCACGAAGTCCTGAGTTTGAAACACCCTGCAGCGACTCCAGGGTGCAGCCGGGAACAAGACCCTCCAGCCTGGGTGCACGCTTTCATACATCTGAGGCCAGACTTCCATTTGTTTAATCCAAGCTGACACGGAGAGGCCGGCGTGCAGCACAAGCACCGAGCCTTCCGTGCCTGCAGCAGGAGAGGGCCCGAGGCTGACACGAGGCCGCACCGGGCCCGGCCCCGGCCCCAGAGCTGTGCCCACCGCCAGCCAAATGGTGGCGTCTTGATGATTTCCATGAGTTTTTAAAGAACCAGACTTCTGAAGTCGCGTGAGAACAGTCACGGTTGGCACAGACAACAACCTCACAAGGCTGTCCCCTCGTTCCCACCCCCTCGGCAGCTGCTGACCCCACAGGGCCTCGAGGTCAGGGGCTGCCCAGGGTCCCCTCCTTCCAGGGGCCAGCGGGGGAGGTCGCCAAGGCTTCAGTGTGCACAGCAGCGGCACGAGGGTTTCCTTAGAAACCCTGGGACAATGCCACTGAGGCTGCGGCGAGGCGGACGCACGTCCCAGCGGGAGAGGGGGAGGACTATCTGTGTCGCACAGGAAGAGACAATGTCCACCCAGCGACCCGGGGGCCAGGACTCAGCCCAGGTCTCCCAGGGGGGCAACAGGACCCACCTGCCGCCTCCGGGTATTTGAGAGCAGGAAGCTGGAATCAGATGCTGGAGCCAGGACTCAAACCCAGGAGCTAGGATACAGGGTGTGAGCGCCCCAGGTGGTGTCACGGGGTGTGAGCGCCCCAGGCGGTGTCACGGGGTGTGAGCGCCCCAGGTGGTGTCACAGGGTGTGAGCGTCCCAGGCTGTGTCACGGGGTGTGAACACCCCAGGCAGTGTCACAGGGACACATGGGGTGTGAGTGTCCCAGGCTGTGTCACGGGGTGTGAGAGTCCCAGGTGGTGTCACAGGGACACTTGGGGTGTGAGCGTCCCAGGTGGTGTCACAGGGACACTTGGGGTGTGAGCGTCCCAGGCAGTGTCACGGGGTGTGAGCGCCCCAGGCGGTGTCACGGGGTGTGAGCATCCCAGGCTGTGTCACGCGGTGTGAGCGTCCCAGGTGGTGTCACAGGGACACATGGGGTGTGAGTGTCCCAGGCGGTGTCACGGGGTGTGAGTGCCCCAGGCGGTGTCATGGGGTGTGAGCATCCCAGGTGCTGTCACAGGGTGTGAATGCCCCAGGCTATGTCACAGGGTGTGAGCACCCCAGGCAGTGTCACGGGGTGTGAGCGTCCCAGGTGCTGTCACAGGGTGTGAGCGTCCCAGGTGCTGTCACGGGGTATGAGCACCCCAGGCGGTGTCACGGGGTGTGAGCATCCCAGGCTGTGTCACGCGGTGTGAGCGTCCCAGGTGGTGTCACAGGGACACATGGGGTGTGAGTGTCTCAGGCTGTGTCACAGGGTGTGAGCACCCCAGGCAGTGTCACGGGGTGTGAGCGTCCCAGGTGGTGTCACAGGGACACATGGGGTGTGAGTGTCCCAGGCAGTGTCACAGGGTGTGAGCGTCCCAGGTGCTGTCACAGGGTGTGAGCGTCCCAGGCGGTGTCACAGGGACACATGGGGTGTGAGCGCCCCAGGCGGTGTCACAGGGACACATGGGGTGTGAGCGTCCCAGGCTGTGTCACGGGGTGTGAGCGTCCCAGGCTGTGTCACGGGGTGTGAGCACCCCAGGCTGTGTCATGGGGTGTGAGTGTCCCAGGCAGTGTCACAGGGACACATGGGGTGTGAGCGCCCCAGGCGGTGTCACAGGGACACATGGGGTGTGAGCGTCCCAAGCTGTGTCACGGGGTGTGAGCGTCCCAGGCTGTGTCACGGGGTGTGAGCGTCCCAGGCTGTGTCACGGGGTGTGAGTGTCCCAGGTGCTGTCATGGGGTGTGAGCGTCCCAGGCTGTGTCACGGGGTGTGAGCACCCCAGGTGGTGTCACAGGGTGTGAACGCCCCAGGTGGTGTCACGGGGTGTGAGCGTCCCAGGTGCTGTCATGGGGTGTGAGCGTCCCAGGTGGTGTCACGGGGTATGAGCACCCCAGGCGGTGTCACGGGGTGTGAGCATCCCAGGCTGTGTCACGGGGTGTGAGCACCCCAGGTGGTGTCACAGGGTGTGAACGCCCCAGGTGGTGTCACGGGGTGTGAGCGTCCCAGGTGCTGTCACAGGGTGTGAGCGTCCCAGGTGCTGTCACGGGGTATGAGCACCCCAGGCGGTGTCACGGGGTGTGAGCATCCCAGGCTGTGTCACGCGGTGTGAGCGTCCCAGGTGGTGTCACAGGGACACATGGGGTGTGAGTGTCTCAGGCTGTGTCACAGGGTGTGAGCACCCCAGGCAGTGTCACGGGGTGTGAGCGTCCCAGGTGGTGTCACAGGGACACATGGGGTGTGAGTGTCCCAGGCAGTGTCACAGGGTGTGAGCGTCCCAGGTGCTGTCACAGGGTGTGAGCGTCCCAGGCGGTGTCACAGGGACACATGGGGTGTGAGCGCCCCAGGCGGTGTCACAGGGACACATGGGGTGTGAGCGTCCCAGGCTGTGTCACGGGGTGTGAGCGTCCCAGGCTGTGTCACGGGGTGTGAGCACCCCAGGCTGTGTCATGGGGTGTGAGTGTCCCAGGCAGTGTCACGGGGTGTGAGTGTCCCAGGCAGTGTCACAGGGACACATGGGGTGTGAGCGCCCCAGGCGGTGTCACAGGGACACATGGGGTGTGAGCGTCCCAAGCTGTGTCACGGGGTGTGAGCGTCCCAGGCTGTGTCACGGGGTGTGAGCGTCCCAGGCTGTGTCACGGGGTGTGAGTGTCCCAGGTGCTGTCATGGGGTGTGAGCGTCCCAGGCTGTGTCACGGGGTGTGAGCACCCCAGGTGGTGTCACAGGGTGTGAACGCCCCAGGTGGTGTCACGGGGTGTGAGCGTCCCAGGTGCTGTCATGGGGTGTGAGCGTCCCAGGTGGTGTCACGGGGACACATGGGGTGTGAGCGTCCAAGGCGGTGTCACGGGGTGTGAGCGCCCCAGGCGGTGTCACGGGGTGTGAGCATCCCAGGCGGTGTCACAGGGACACATGGGGTGTGAGCGCCCCAGGCGGTGTCACAGGGACACATGGGGTGTGAGCGTCCCAGGCTGTGTCACGGGGTGTGAGCACCCCAGGCTGTGTCATGGGGTGTGAGTGTCCCAGGCTGTGTCACGGGGTGTGAGCACCCCAGGCTGTGTCACGGGGTGTGAGTGTCCCAGGCAGTGTCACAGGGTGTGAGCGTCCCCGGTGCTGTCACAGCCTTGGTGCCAACTGCCCATCCCTGAATTCACCCTTTTGGCTTCCTTCCTGAGTGCAGGAGGGGACGAGGGGCTTGTCCCGGCCCCCGGTCGGGGGGTACACCTACAGCCCCTCTGCTTCTCGGGCTGGGATCACCAGGATCTGCGGCTCGCGGATGACAGGACGGCGGCTCCTCAGCACCCTCACCGTGAAGCTCCTCTTGCAGGTCGCACGTGCAGACCCAGGGCACCTCAAGTGGCCCCGAGCGGCTTGCTGAGTGGCGGCGACGGGGGCCCTTCCTCACAGGGGAGAAGCAGCCGGGCAGGTGTGTGGCACAGTGGTTAGGCCGCCACATGGGACACCCGCATCCCACGTCAGAGTGCCTGATTCAGTTCCTGCTCCACCTCCAATCCAGCTTCCTGCTAATGTGCAGCCTGGGTGGGAGCAGCGATGGCTCAAGTACTTGAGTCCCTGCTACCCACGTGGGAGGCCCAGTTGGGGTTCCTGGCTCCTGGCTTCCCTGTGGTCCAGGCACAGCTGTTGTGGGCATTTGTGTCGTGAACCAGAGGATGAACGATAGCTCCCCGTGTGTCTGTCCGTCCTCTTCCTTTCCGATAAATAAAAAGAAGTCAGTGATGACGTTCACCTGCTTAGCCCACACCACGCCATCAGCAATTCCCCTTCATGGGCACCACGGCCACCATCACACAGGGGTGCAGCCACCGTGCGTCTCAGCGCTCACACGCTTGGCCGGCAGCAGCTCGTGCAACCATCCCAAAAGGCACGAAGACCAGCACGCGGAGGAGGAGGACACGCGGAGGTTAAGCAGCTTTCCCCGCGGTGTGAGGAGAACACGCGGAGCCCCAGCAAAGCACCTGCAGCACGCAGGCAGGCAGGAACGCCTGAGGCCGGCCGAGGAGGGGTCTTCCTGGCTGAGGCTGTCCCCACAGTCCGAGGAGCACAGACCACAGCCACTGTGCTTGTGCCTGTGTGAACTCGGCGGGAAGCAGGGTTCTGTCTGCACTGCGGTGTGCACTGGTTCAAGTTGCATCTTCCAGTCCTCACTCCTGACCTCTCTGGGCAAAGCCCAGGGCGGACGCAAAGTGGACACGATGCCCTCAGCCCAGCTTGCACCCTGCCCTGCAGTTCCCAGTGTGGTTGTTGCACAGCTGTCCCACGGGACAGTGAGCTCCCTCCCCGGCCTTCACCATGCCCGCACACGGGAACTGCACCTCCCCAGGAGTGCAGACAGACGGAGCTGCATGCTGTGCGCTGGGCTCCCCTGACTTGGGCCGGGGTTCACAAACTCCCTGAGCCAGGGCCAGATGACTTGGCAACTCCCGAGGAGTCCAGGGCTCCGCCACGAGCAGCATGCTGGGAAAGATGCAATCTGTGCTCTTCTGTGTGGGCGGAGAGGGCTCGCTGTGACCATTTCCAGGAAGCAGGCAGAGGGCAGGAGCTGGGGACTTCTCATGAGCGTCTGCTGCAGCTGCTCCTTGGTGACTCGGTGCCGCAGCAGCTGGAAGCAGGCATCAAGGCCTCCAGATTCCATGCTCCTTTGCAACCTGCCTAGCAACGACCAAGAAATTACGTGGCCTGCGAGTTGGGCAGTCCCTGAGAAACCCCGAGGTCCCCAGAGCAGTGCAGCCTGCTGGCGGGAAGTCCCCACCTGCGTTCCTGGGGACTTCAGCCAGCCCACAGCAGGGAGCATTGTGGGTTCCTTCTGGAAGTCTGTGTGGCCCTGGTCTGCCCGCCAGCCAGCCTCCCCTGCATCCTCGTCTGCCCGCCAGCCAGCCTCCCCTGCATCCTTGTCCGTGCTCATGTCCAGCCGGCCTCCCCTGCGTCCTCGTCCGTGCTCATGTCCGGCCGGCCTCCCCTGCGTCCTCACCCGTGGTCATGTCCGGCCGGCCTCCCTGCGTCCTCGTCCGTGCTCATGTCCGGCCGGCCTCCCCTGCGTCCTCATCCGTGCTCATGACCGGCCGGCCTCACCTGCGTCCTCGTCCGTGCTCATGACCGGCCGGCCTCCCCTGCGTCCTCGTCCGGCCAGCCTCCCCTACGTCCTCATCCGCGGTCATGTCCGGCCGGCCTCCCCTGCGTCCTTGTCCGTGCTCATGTCCGGCCGGCCTCCCTGTGTCCTCATCCGTGCTCATGTCCGGCCGGCCTCCCTGTGTCCTCGTCCATGGTCACTGTTAGTAAAATGGCGCAGTCTTATCTACAGTGTGTTCTATACCCTGACACCTTCCTAGGCTCTAGCCCCTGCCGCCACCGCTGGAAGCCAGGAGGCCACGTGGCCCAACCACCAGGGTCAGCCCCACCCCCATCCTAACGGGATTCACTGCTCCTACTTCCCTGCCTGCACCCCTGCAAAGGTTTAAAAGGACCTGCTCCTGAACACGTCGCTCTCTCGCGCTCTCTCTCTTCCTGTCTCCTGATCTCTGTCTCTGTCTCCGTCCTCTCTCTCATGCTCTCCTTCTCCCTCTTTGTCCCTTCCCTCCAGTTGTCCGGTTTCCCCCAATAAACTCTTTCCCTTACTCTGGTGTTTGGTGTGTTTTGTGGCGGCCTTACAGTCATGTCCGGCCGGCCTCCCCTATGTCCTCATCCATGGTCATGTCCGGCCGGCCTCCCCTGCGTCCTCATCCATGTCATGTCCAGTCGGCCTCCCCTGTGTCCTCATCCATGGTCATGTCCAGTCGGCCTCCCCTACGTCCTCATCCATGGTCATGTCCAGTCGGCCTCCCCTATGTCCTTGTGGTACTGAGGTCCGGCTGGCCTCCCTGTGTCCTTGTGGATGCTGAGGTCCAGCCGGGCCTCCCCCGGCACTGGCCAAGCCAAAAAGCCCTGAGGGGTGGCGCACTGTCCCCGCCCTGCTCTCTGTGCAGAAACTTGGGCTGTGTGGTCCTCCAGCCTCGTGTGTCCTCCTGCAGCCCATGTTCTATCCCACCTCCTGGTTAAAGCGGGTCTCTGGGGAAGGGGTCAAAGTGGCCACAAGCCAATCTTTGGAAGCAAAAGATATAGAAGCTGCGTAGCTGTTCCTACTCGGGGCATTTGGGGAGTGAACCAGCAATGAAGACTTCAATCTATTTCTCTCTGTGTCTTTGCCTTTCAAAAAATAAAGAATTTTTTTAATGTGTCAGTCACTTGATCTAGCAATGAGATTTATAAGAATTCATTCTGTCTTATATTCACCAAAGAAACAAAGACATGTTTAAAATGGTCAGTGCAGCATCATCTAATAGCAAACAACAGAAACTACCCAGGAGTCCAGCAGCAGGAACTGGGTTAACGAACCCTGGCATACCCACAGCGGATGCTCCGCAGCCGTCAGAAGGAACACGCACACCTGTGGGCGCTGGTGCAGCCCAAGCAGCAGAGTGAACGCTGACACCGAATAGCCTCAGGGCTTCCTGTGTGCACCACCGGCCACGGGGAGAGGCGCAGGCACGTGGGATGCGTGCCTGCCCTACAGGGACTCCTGGTAAGGTCACGTGAGAAGCTGGCACTGTTGCTGGGCTCCTGGTGGAGACACAGATCCAGGGGAGGAGACTGGGAGGGCGGAGAGTCACCGCGGCATCTGTGTCCATCTTTGTGGCAGTACGTTACTTCTTTCGAATGTAAAAAACACACAAATAAAGGTAGATGGGGTTTAAAGATTTCTTGGGGCAAAACCTCTGTGTTGGGGTGACTTAAATCCTCACCGCTGCTTTCCCTCCCCACTGCGTGTCCCCGCAGCCCAGCCAGCCCTGCACCGCAATGGCCGCCCACTCTGGAACCAGTCCTGGCGCCTGCTGTTTACAAACGCTGAGCCCAGGCTCCCCAGCGGGGCCTTCACTGCTGTGCACTGTAACTGCCGTGTTCATGGGGTCTCCACCATCTGATTAGATGCTCTACGTCCACAGAACATTGTACAGGCTGTCGGGACACAAGCCACCCTGGCCATCAACAGTGCACAAGCCAGGCTCAGAGGGCCCCGGCGCACAGCGTCCTCTGCTTTCTGCCTTGCGCTTGCCTGCAGTTGAAACCTGTCTGCAGCGAACACACGGCAAGAACACGTGCGTGGAGACGAGGATGCGCGTGCCGTGCCAGCCCTCCTGCGGTGCAGCCACCCGCACAGCTCACTCGTTTAGCCCAGGGAGCCCTGAGCCACCCCGCAGTCAGCCCTAGAACACTCCCCCACCGTCAACAGCAACTCGCACCCCTGGCGACGCCTCCCAATCCCCAGAGCGCCAGGCGGCCCAGAGTCTTGGCTCTGTCTCCACGGATCTGCCTGTTCCGTCCTGTGACAGGCGGAGTCAGACGCTGCGTGGCCTCCTGCGCTGGCTTCCCTCACTCGGTTCACCCGTGGGCAGCACCTTCAGAGCTGCACTCCTGCCCACGGCTGCACGTGTTTCCTTTCAGTTAGATATTCCATTCGCTGCTGTTTGATTTCAAGAATTACCAGCAGCCATGGAAACCACAACCGCGTGTGCTGGCGGCTCTCAGCTTCCCTGGACTGCAGCTGCCCCTCGCCCACGGGGCCTGCCCGGTTCTCCCTCTGCAGCAGGATTTGGGGGAGGGTGTGGGACCTGCAGCTCTTCATCCAGGAAAATCCAGGGACCAGGTGACAAAGCGTTCAGTTTAGGAGAAGAATGTTTTTATTTAAAAATTGGCATTTGGGAGCCTTTCTTCCCCCCCCCCTTTTTTTTTTAATTTATTTGACAGGTAGAGTTAGTGAGAGAAAGAGACAGAGAGAAAGGTGTCGCTCCCCCTCTTCACGGAGGAAGGACACAGGACCCTGTGCTGTTCTTTTGTCTGCTCGGCCCTTCCCGGGTTTGCTGCTGGTTCTTCCCGGGTTGGCTACCGTCCTTCCACCTCCGTGGAAGGGCGGCTCCCCCTGGCCACATTCCCCACTTCCGCGGGGGAGCGGCACACCGCCGGCCGGCTCTCTCGGGGGCTGCTCAGATGTTATCTGGATGTTCCTCTTAGATGTTCCTGGTGCATGTTGTCTCTCTCCTCCTTTATAGTCTTCTTCCACCAATCCCAACTCTGCTGCCCACACGCCGAGCACGCTGCTCTCCTCCAATCAGGAGCAGGATCAGCTCCTGCAGGTCATCACTCAAGTTGGCGAGAGGCAGCTGCGTAGAAGTTGTTTACTCCCTTCTCAGCGCCATATTGTGGGAGAGCAGATGCATAGAATAAGTCTTAATTCCAGTAACTTAGTCTAGTCCGAGTTGCTCCCCACAGAAAGGTCTTCCTTCCATTGGTTCATCCCCCAAATGGCCGCTACGGCTGGCACTGCACTGATCCGAAGCCAGGAGCCAGGTGCTTCCTCCTGGTCTCCCATGGGGTGCAGGGCCCAAGCACTTGGGCCATCCTGTACTGCCCTCTCAGGCCACAGCAGAGAGCTGGACTGGAAGAGGAACAGCTGGGACTAGAACCCGGCGCCCATATGGGATGCTGGCGTCGCAGGCGGAGGATTAACCCAGTGGGCCAAGGCGCTGGCCCCTCCCCCGATGCCCTTCCCAGTGTTGTGGCTGTCAGTCTAGGGAGTGGGCGTGGGAAGCAGAGGTGGGGATCATGAAACAGCCACAGCTGAGAGGAGGCCCGGAGGCCTGGTGAGGATGAGACCCAGGGGTCCCTGCTGCCTGCTAGCAGGGGCTGTCCTGGACCCTCCTCGCCCTCAGGGGTCTGCAGCGGGCACCAGTGCTGGCCCAGCTGCCTGCAGTAGGTGGCCATGGCACCTTGCTGACCTGCACCTCTTGTCCTGGGTGGGGCACATCTCATGTTCCAAAGACAACCACAGCAGCTGCCTCCAGCCCGCACGTGTCCTCTGTGTGGACGGGGTAGGGCTGTGACTCACTCAGAACCACAGCGTGTGTGTGGCAGAGACACGCCCAGCTGCCTGTGCTAAGTCACCAGAGCATGAGGACGCCCAGGCCCTGCGGAGTGGCAGTGGGCTGGGAGGCCACAGGAAGGGGCATCCAGGAGCAGTCAGAGCCTTGGGTCCTCCCAGCACTCAGGGTTCCAGCTCACCCACTCAGTGCCCCCTCATTTGCCTTTGGGCCTCCCCAGGGGAAGCCTCAGCCATCATAGAACAGAGGCAACTGTGACCCTCTCTGTGCTCGGCACAAATACCTGGTCCAGGAGGTCCCTGAGCCCGAGTCCCTGAGCCCACGGGGTCCCTGAGCCAGGGTCCCTGAGCCCACAGGGTCCCTGAGCCCACGGGGTCCCTGAGCCCACGGGGTCCCTGAGCCCACAGGGCCCCTGAGCCGGGGTCCCTGAGCCCACGGGGTCCCTGAGCCCACAGTGTCCCTGAGCCCACGGGGTCCCTGAGCCCACGGGATCCCTGAGCCCGAGCCCCTGAGCCTGCACCCCTGGCCTGCAGGGTCCCTGAGTCTTGTAGCCTTATGGTGTACTTGGTGGCACCAGGGGGCATGGGCGCAGCAACCCAGCAAACACACAAGGACCAACGCAGGGAGACCCAGCAAGGCCCGGCTCCCTCTCACTTCCCTTTGAACTCTGAACCCCGGGAACACTGGGAACCCGTCCTGCCCTCAGTGGAAGGTCAGTCTGACTGATCTCTGTGGCAGGACTGTGCGGATGAATGAGCGCATGAATGCATGAATGGACAACAGAAGGGGGCTCTGTCTCAACAGACAGACGGCCGCGTCCAGCACGGCAGGTGCTGCCCTGGTTCCCGGCTCTTTAAGAGCTCCGAGTTCGTCCCTCTGTTGGAGTGCTTGTCTAAAGGGCAGTGTGGTCACACCAGCCAACGCTGGGCCATCTGCTGCCCGTCTTTCCCGGAACTACTAGCCCAGAGAAGACGGCACCCCAACCTGTGTGCGTGCCGTCCGAGTGCACTTCTGGCCAGGAGGTTGGCTGGACGAGCCAGGACCACCAACACACAGTGCGAAGAGATTCTAAGACAGGGAGCTGACGCCAGCCAGAGCCCAGGATTCTGTCAGGGGACGGGACAGGCACGCACCCCTCCTAGAGCAGAGCAGGAAGGGGCGATGGGGGGCAGGACAGCACAGCACACCCTACCCCCACACCTCAAGCAGCGTCCTGCCCAAGGGCTTCGTGATGGGTTTGAGTGCCCAGCTGCTTGCACCTCTGCGATGGCTCCCAGCTGGACCCCTGCACCCTGCACTGAGCCCAGAAAGTGCACACTGCACCCCCACGCCCTGTGCCAAGGGCGCCGGGCTGGAGAGGGGCTGCATCGCTCAGCTAACCTGCATCAGTGAGCGCCGCAGCCCAGGGCCAGGACCCCGTGCCCACAGTCCACGTGGACACGCAGAGGTGTGTGGGCGCAGACACAGAGCGCAGCACGTAAGTCGGCTCTTCCGTCAGTCGCTGGAAGGGCTGCACAACAGAGGGAGGAGCAAAGGCCCGCCCCGTCCACTGGTTCAGTCCCCAGATGCCGGCAGCAGCCAGGGCTAACGTGGCTGGCGTGACTGCCTGCCAGTTGTCAGCTTGACTTTATTTGGGATAATTTAAGCAGACACGCGGGGGGCCGCACAAAGCCAGTGGATACCGCATTCTCAGAGCAGCCCCAGACCACGTGCCCTCCCTCTCCCCACCACGCCCTGATGGCCCTGACCTCCTCCCGGACTGCGTCCCCCTGCTGTCTCCACTCCAGCCCCAGGGAACTCCTTGCTGCTCTTCTGCCTCCCCGGGCACCATCCTGCCCCAGGGCCTTGGCACCAGCTGCCCGTCCATGGCAGGGCCCTGGCTCACTCACTTCCCTCCTTCACCTTCTCCCTGAGGCCTACTTTGGCCCCATGGGAACTCACACCAGCACCCCAAACGCCGCCCTGCTCGGCGTCCTGTCTCCCCGCACATCTAACGTGCTCTCCCTGGTGCCAGTTCCTCTGCAGTTAACGGTTCACTGTCTCCTGCCTCGGGGACACAGACGCCACCTGCCTTCCCCAGCAGGCTGCCCAGGCTGCTGCCGGAGCACCCGGCACCCACCAGGCTCCGCAAACGCTTGCTGAATCACAGCGAGTGTGGACGGCTGGTCTGGATGCCTGCTGAAGGACGGCAGGATCGCCCAGGGCACCCACATCCTCTCGCCCCCTGGCTCACAGGACCCCGGCTGCCCCGACACACCATGTCCAGGGACATGAGATCCTCGGCGGAGTGGCTGGCCGCCTCTCCCCAGCCTCCGGGCCTCCTCTGACTCACCAGAGGCCTCCACTGTTGACCCAGCTCCAGGGGCTGGCGTGGGGGGAGAGCTTCGGCCTGGGTCTGCCCTGGAGGCTGAAGATCAGAGTGCTCGCTTCCTACCAGGCCCAGCCCTGCCTGCGTGGGCATCCCAGGCGACCACCAGCGTCCCCCACGGAGCCCTCTGTGCACCCAAAGGCCCCCGAGAGAGCCGAGTCCAGGCCCTGTGCCCCCGGGAAGCCTGTCTGGCTCTCGTCTGCCCCCAGGGCTCTCTGTCTCCGTAACAGGGCCCAGAGCCCCCCGGCCCACGTGACAGATTCCGGCACTGGGCCCTCTGGAGCGCCGACAGCAGTTTACAAACGCAAGGCCGCTCTTCTCGCTCGGGCCGAGCTTTCGTCTCGTGGCCAAGCTCAGTCTTTAAATGGCAACC
The DNA here is from genome assembly GCF_051225735.1 of Oryctolagus cuniculus. Classification (NCBI taxonomy): domain Eukaryota; kingdom Metazoa; phylum Chordata; class Mammalia; order Lagomorpha; family Leporidae; genus Oryctolagus; species Oryctolagus cuniculus. Next base: position 77,169,483 of record NC_142884.1, on the reverse strand, counting down.
ACGCATTTAGATTCCTCTCTGCCCGGCTGACAGTAGGTTTACAGTTTATAATCTGGCCGCTGTAAAAGCATTTGTCAGCCTGGATATTTCTTTGTAAGCCCGACCACCCATGCAGAGGGACAGGCAGGAAGCGCCCTTCATTTGCACCACCAGGCAGCTTGGAGGCTGGCGGCAGGATCCCAGAGTTCAGCCACAGAGGGGACTTTTTTTGGCATTATCGACTTCGCATCTCCGCAGCGAAGGCAGCCCTGTTTACACGAAGCGATTCCTGAACGCTAAATTTGGAAATTCTACGTATCCCTCTAATCCCGCCAGGCCCCGAGCGGGACGGGGCCGTCTCTTGGGAGCCTCGCCACCTCTCCGTGTTCCTCGGTCTGGGGCTGCACCTCCCAGGGTGCCGGGGGAGGCCTGGAGCCCTGGAGACGAGGGCCAGCGCCCACCGCGCTCACTCACACCGGCTGCCAGAGGGGCCCCGGCAGGACCTGGGGTTCCAGCCCACAGCAGTGGGCAGGAGGCGAGGAGGCTGGGCAAGGGGGCTCCTCGGCTGGCCTGGCACAGTCAGTCACACTCAGCTTCTGTCTCCGCACTGCAACAGCAACCGACACGCAACCCTCCACCTGAGTGAAAACTCTGGAATTTGGCTCTGAGCCTTCCTGCTGCCCCAGCAGCATCTTATCTCACAGCAGCTGCCTCCGGGAGGCTCCCCCCACCTCGCCCCTGCCTCCTCTGCCAGCTCACACCTCGGGTGGTCTGAACTCTCCGTGACATTGTCACCTCCAGGGAGCCGAGGACCAGCGGGGGCCCCAGAGGCACAAGAACAAGGCAGGGCTTCCCAGGACGGCCTGACTCCTGCTCCGCACACCTCGGCTTGCCTGCGGCAGGGCTCGCTTTGTGCTACCCCGAACCAGGGCACTGCCCAGGCTTGAGAGCTGCCGAGAGACGGAGCAGAGAGCGCTGGTGTCTCTGGAGCTCGCACCACCTGTGGGCCTCTGAGCAGGGCCTGGGTAGGGGCCCCAGGAAGGCAGGCCCAGGAAGCGCCCAGTGGGACAGAGGGCCTTGCCCAGCACCCCTTCCTTCCAGAGCAGTCCCTGGAGCAGGAACACAGAGACGTCAGCCCTCAGGAGACGGGGATGGGGACGGGGACAGCGACTCATGGACTCCTTCACCATCGGCTGAGGCCAATTCCCATGGGGTTTCAGTTCCCCGACCCTGTTGGCCCCCAGTGAGCGGGGCACAGCCAGTTCTGACCCCGGACAAAGCCCTCGGACAAAGAAACACAGCTGAGGCCACTGGAAGCCAGACAGGCGCTAGCCAGTTTGAAGCCCGTGGAGAATATGGCCGGAGTGGACTCCACAGCCAGACAGGTTCACAGTCTCACCCGCCACAGGCATCAGGCACAACACCTGTCTCCAAATCAGCCTCTGGTTTCTGCTCAGGGCTCATCAAATCAAGCGGACGTCCACGGAAGCATGCCGGCTCCCGGTGATGGACACTTCCTTCCCGTGGACGGATTTCCACGTGCCACAGCCCACACATTCCCATCTCAGCGTCTGTCACTGCCCTCCCAATGGTTACAGCCATGTTCTGAGGGAGATGTCCAAGCTACAACCAGAGCCCCTAGCATTTACACCGAAGTACAGCTTTTCCTCCACCAAAGGAAGGTTCCGGCAGGTCGGAGAGCTATGAGACTACCCTGCTGAGTGACCACGCGGGCGCTGGGCTGCCGAGCGCGGGTGGAGTCACTCCTGGGCATCTGTGTGGCAGCGCGGCTAGTCACCCCGCTGCTTGCAGCACCAGCATCCCACAGCGCAGCAGCAAGTCAAGCTGGCCACTCCGCGTCCAGCCCAGCTCCCTGCTGATGCACCTGGGAAGAGCGTGGAGGACGGCCCAAGTACCCGGGCTCCTGGCACCCAGGTGGGACACCCAGGTGGAGCTCCTGGATCTTAGCTTTAGTCCAGACCTCCTGGCTGTTGCAGCCATTTGGGAAATGAACCAACACTGCGAAGATTTCTCTGTCTCGTCTTCTTTCTCATTGCTCTGCCTGTCAAATAATAAATAAAATCTTAAAAAAAAAAAAAAGAATAGCTCCTGATCTCCTAAAACGTTGATGGCCTAATGCCATTTCTTCTCGAAGGACAGACAACCGAATTTAGCAAAAAGACTTCACTCGTGTCACCAGTGAAGATGTCCCACATCTGAGGGCAGGAGTCTGCAAAGGGGAAACTGAAAACAGCTCCCTCACTTAGCCATGGGCTGCCAGGGCATTGCGCTACCATTTTTACAGCATGAAAGCACTCTAAAGTCCTCAAAGACACAACATTCCTCTTGGCCACCAGCTGAGAATGGTGACTTTATTCTCACACTTTTTGGTATTACAAAACTCCACGGGGATGCCAGCTTTGCCAACAGCTCCCACACGGGCCAATGCACCGATTTAGACGGACGTGGCCTGGAGCTGTGGTGCGGCCCACAGCTCCTCAGACTGCGCTTCCCTGACGAGCAGTTCTTCAGACAAAGCCTCACGTCAGCGAAGCAGGCACACGGGAAGCTGTTTCCACAGGAGCACGCAGGGTGAGGGCGTTCACTCACGGCCCTCCACGCACGCACAAGGAGGGCAGAACCGTGAGGATCGGCAATCAAGACCAGAATCCACACCTGGAACGGGAGGCGGGCAGGCCGGGGTGTGTGTGTGTGTGTGTGTGTGTGTGTGAAACCGTTTTACTGTGAAGGCAAACCCAAGCAGCACGCAGCTCTCTGCTCCAGGGCCCTGGATGACCCAGCGCCTCAGCACAGACACTGCAAGCTGCACGTCACCTGGAACGGCCGACGTCACGTGGCCAGAGTGAAGGACGAGATGAAACACGAGCCTCTCCAGCATCCTGCTGTCCTGCAAGTAAACTGACCCTGACAAGACGGACGCGGACCCTCTGTAGAGCAGGACAACAAAACCCAACAGCTATATAACAACCATTTGTGAAGTCTGCCACCCAACCAAAGTTACGACACATACACGTGACCCAAGATCAGGAGGAAGACAGGACAACAGAACCAGAACCCAGAGGGACGTCACTGATGACCGAGTGTGGCGGGACTTATGGAGCGTCTGTGAATACGCCGAAGGACTCAGAGGAAAGCGTGAACACCATGATGTAACACAAAGGTCTAAACACGGCACCAAACGACGTTTACAGCTGCAAATGCTAACCTAACGAGAAGGTCCCGGTGGGCCCTACAGACGACTAACCACTGCAGAGTGAGGAGTCAACGGACTTGCAGACCTCGCAGCCTAAGTCACACAAAATGCAACACAGCTTCCTGGGAGTTCCCACGGGTGTAGCTGTGTCAGAATTTCAGGAGAGAGGGAAAGAAAGGGGGACGGCCGGCGCCGCCGCTCACTAGGCTAATCCTCAGCCTTGCAGCACCGGCACACCGGGTTCTAGTCCTGGTTGGGGCGCCGGATTCTGTCCCGGTTGCCCCTCTTCCAGGCCAGCTCTCTGCTGTGGCCCGGGAGTGCAGTGGAGGATGGCCCAAGTGCTTGGGCCCTGCACCCACATGGGAGACCAGGAGAAGCACCTGGCTCCTGCCATCGGATCAGCGCGGTGCGCTGGCCGCAGCAGCCATTGGAGGGTGAACCAACGGCAAAAGGAAGACCTTTCTCTCTGTCTCTCTCTCACTGTCCACTCTGCCTGTCAAAGATTAAAAAAAATTAAAAAAAAAAGGGGGGGGAGACAAATACTTGAAGCAACGACAGCCAGAATCTTTCCAGATTTGATGAAATCTCTAAGCTTACTGATCCACGAAGGTCAACGGAACTCCAGCAGGGTACCGCCAAACAAACCACGCCAGGGCACAGCACACCAAAGCAGCAGCAAGGGGTACAGCTTCAAAGAGGAAAGGAAAGCACACAGTTCAGAAGAACAGACGTCGGAGTTCCTACAGACTCCTCAGAAAAAGTAAAAGCTGAAGACAGCGCGTCGACGAGCTGAGCGCCGAAGGAAAGGGAATTCTATCCCAGCGTAAATCTTTCACAAAATAAGGTCAACTTAAAACAAGCAAAGGCCCAAAAAGCTCATCACCAGGGCACGTGGGCCACAAGCTGTGTCCCAGCAAATTCTCCAGGTGGGGTCAGAAATACGGGTAAATGTGGGTAACTGAAATGTGGTAGGTGAGGGTAAATATGAAATGTGCGTAAATATGAAACTATTTTCTATTTTAAAAAAATCCTGAAGATACATGATGCTTTTTAAAAACAGCAACGTATCAAGGACCTGATAACAGGCAGAGGAAGGCACAGAGAAAGTAACAGCATGATCTTAACAACACAAAACCTAGGGCAGCGAATAGCAACACACCACTGGCACGTCCTTACATCGTATCTGAAGACACACAACACCATGTGACGGCAAACAGTCTTGAGCTAAGCATTTGCGAACACCAGAACAGCCACTGAACATGTAAAGCAAAGAAAAACAACTCTAGGAAGCCAACAGTGGAGATAAAATGGGATGGAGAAGAGCCGACCCAAAACACAGCAGCAACCAGGGGGAAGGAAGAGCTGGAACAAACACACAGGAGCAGGTAACAGAGCTCGGGTGACGCCTGAGCCTGGGGCCCGCCGAGGGACGTCTGGCTGGCGAATTTGCTTATTAATACCCTTCGGTGCTCTGGGAAGAGTCCCCCACTCTTTCCCGAGTACCTGAGGCTCCCATCACACACAGCACCCAGGCCTTGGTGTCTAACAACCACGCTCCAAGAAGGAACAAGGGCTCCTTGGGAAACGGATGCTTCTAGCACTGGGGCAGGAAACAACACACAGAGCTTGAAGCATCCTGTGGTGCCAGAAAGCGAGGACGTGCACCACACACACGTGCACACACCCCTGTGCACGCGCACGCTCACGGCGATGCAGATGCACAGAGGGCACAGGAGCCGAGCAGAGAGCTCCCGGGGTCAAAGGCAAAACCATCCGGGCGACAGAGCGAGTGAGGAACTGGATCACAACCCGAAGCGTGCAGGAGGCGTCCATGAGTCCGCCCGCCGTGACTAAATGACGGAACACGACAGACGCCGGGAAGCAGAGGTCTCCCGCTCTGAAGAACCCCAGTGGGGCAGCACTCCCCGGTCCTTACCCGGGGCTGCGCAGTCGCCTCCCAGTGCAACACGCAGGGAGGGAAGCAGAGAACGCAGGGGTGGAGGAACCTGGCAAACACCGTCCCGGCTGGGTCGCCAAGGTCCATGCCAACAGCATAAGCCCTGCTCACTGCAGACAGCCTCTACCCAAGAGACCTAACCCCAGGCTGACTGTGGCGACACCAGGCAGAGACCACAAGTACTGAATTTCTCCAAACCCTCACTGCATCGACACAAGCAGGGTCTGAGAGGCTGTCACCTGCAGCGAGATGAGTGAGCCTGGGGCAAGAGAGGTCACTGGGTGGAACCAGGACAGCTGAGTGCAGCGGTCTCTGCTCCCTGCGGTGACAACTGCACCACGCTCACGTGAGACTGGGCACTTGTGTCGGAGACAAGAACTCCTTTGCAATTTTTCTGTAGAATTAGTTTGTTTGAGAAACAGCTCTTGGAATGTGGCCCAGAGGGCACGGTCTGGGTTTGCTCATTGCTAAATCCCTAGTACGTGGGACACTACCTGGCACGGCGGGTGTGAAGCCGTCACTGGAGAGGCCACGCATCTGGCCATGTGCAGGGGTGCACGTGCACTGCTGGGGGCCCCAGGGGCCCGCCCTGGTGCACGGAGTGGGGAGAACAGGCCCTAGGAAAGACGGCAGAATTTTGCAGGCAATGCCGCAAGGGATGCTTCAAGGAGCACCAGGCCCATGGGATCGGCAGTGGGGCAGACGACCCCGACCAGCTCCAGGGGCAGCCCTAAGCCCTCGCTCACATTGAGGGAAGCTGCTGAAGGAACACGGAGCTCATGGGTGAGTCTCCAGCCAGCCTGGCCAGCGAGGGTGATTCCCAGGGCAGACACCAATTAAACCCACACGGTGCTAGCTTTGAATGCACAGAGCTCCAGGCTACGGGTCAGGCGCCAGGCTCATGGGGAAGCCACATAAGGGAGGCGGAGCCTGCAGCTGGCCTGGAAGAGCCGGCCTCCGGGGTCAGTGAGACCTGGGTTTGGGTCTGTGTCTGTCACCACTCAGTGGCGATAGTGTTCGTTCCCTTAGGCTGCCGTTGCAAAGCACACCCAACTGTGTGGCCAGGAAGAACAGGAAGGAGCTCGCTCACAGAGCCGGAGACCAGAAGTCCGACACGGAGGTGTGGGCAGGGCCGTGCTCCCTCCGGGGCTCCAGGGGAGGCCCCCGCCTGCCTCTGCCAGCTCCTGAGGCCGCTGCCGTGCACACAGACGTGTTGCCTGTCTGCTCCACCTGCCCTCCGCACGTCACTGTGCCCAAACCCTCTCTGGCCAGGACCCCAGCCAGCGGGTTAGGGCCCCTCTGATCCCACAGGACCTCGTCATAACTTGGTCACATCTGTAACGATCCTGTTTCCAAAGTTTGGAAAACTGTTCCTCACCTGTCGAATCTGCCGGGGCCTCCAGCTTGGACTCCTAGCCTCCAAGGCTGGAGGAAATGGATGCCCGCTGGCCCCCAGCCACCCCATCCACAGTGACTTCTCAGAGCTGCCTGGACGAGGACACACCGAGCCCTGAGGGTAGGACCCCGGGGCGGGGGGGGGGGGTTGTGCCCTTACAGGAAGAGCGAGACAGGCAGTGAGGGCGCCTGCCAGCCAGGACGCGCGCGCCCCCCAGGAGTGGGGCCCGGGAACCCTGAGAGATGGAGATCCATCGGTCTGCAGTGCTCGCTAGAGCCGCCTGAGACGCGGAGCTTCCATCACCCCCACACCGTCACTCAGCAGCAAGGCGGCTCCCAACACAGCTGTGGACATGGCAGCCAGGCAGGGGCCCCAACTCCGGCCAAGCCCTGCACAAGTGGGAAGCACCCCCTCCCGCTTCTTCTGAGACGTCTGCTCCCCTGCCGCACTGAGGACCGCGTGGCCTGTGGCCCCCGCCAGCCGCCACGTGGCGTGGGCAGTCTACAGCCAGTGCAGGCTAGGAACTTGCCCACCGCAAAGAGCATGTGTGGTGGGACGAACGCTCCTCCCTCCTGCTCACAGCACATTGGCCGGAGCCGGTCACATGACCCAGCCTCGCAGAAAGGGAGTCTGGGAAAGGATCTCTTCCAGCAGCCCAGGCCCAGGAGGGCGGAGGCAGCAGGGAGCCTGGAGGTGCCCTGCCAAGCTCCCTCCCAGTGCACGCTCTGAGAGAACCCAGCCGAGAGCGGGGCGGGGTTGGAGGGAGCCGGGTGGGGCTCAGCCAGGCGCAGAGCAGGAGCCGGTTCTGAGCGCGCCGTGGGATCTGGCTAGCTTCAGGGTCGTGTTATCACTCCACAGCGTGTCAGCAAATTCTTGAGAAATGTGATTAAGAAAGTAGGAGACCGCATTGGATCTCTCCTCTTACATAACCTGGGAGGGTGGCCTTCCTGGGAGCCTGGGCATGCCGGGCAGGGTGCAGGGTGGGGGCCAGGCCTCCCAGGGGGCCACTGTCCACCCCACCCAGCCTGGGGAGGAGGAGGCGGCTCAGGGCGGGGCTTCCGCCAGAACAATCCGAAGGTGAGCCGGGGCTGCCGGTCCCTTCGACTGTCAGAAGTCCTCAGACTGTCAGAAGTGGGAGCTCCCGGAGCTCAGGCCTGACCCTGCAGCCCTCCTGCCCCGATGGCTCCTGGCGGCTCATCCCACAGCCCAGCCCCTCCTGCAGGCCCTCCTCCCACCCTGCCTCTCAGCCCACGGACTCAGCTTCAACCTAACCAGGGAAGCCCTTTCCTCTGTGCCCACCGACAGCAGCCTGCCCCCTTACAGATTCCACAGCACCGCTCTGCTTCTGGGAGCAGGCCTGCACGCACACGGGTGAGGGCGGCGTCCCACCCCCACCCCCCACCCCTGCCTCCTCGGAGCAGGTGCTGTGAGGGCACTCCATACCACGGGGTCTCTGAGTCCTAGTGTAGCAGACTGAAGGACTCCCCAAGAGGCCACCTCTTCTTAGACCCACATTTTTTCCCTTTAAGATTTATTTATTCATTTGAAAGTCAGAGCTACAGAGAGTAAGAGACAGAGAGATCGTCTATCTGCTGTTCACTCCCCAGAGGGCCACATGGTCAGGGCACAGCCAGGCTGAAGCCAGGAGCCAGGAGCTTCTTCCACGTCTCCCATGCAAGTGGCAGGGGCCCAGGCACTTGAGCCGTCCATCACTGCCCTTCCCAGGCACATCAGAAGGAAGCTGGATTGGAAGCGGAGTAGGCAGGACACAAACCGGCGCCCACACGGGATGCCAGCATTGCAAGTGGCGTCTCACCCCGCCGCACCGCAGTGCCGGCCCCTGGACCCGCATCTTTGCCACAGGTCTTTACTTCTCTTCCCAGAAGGGGGCAGGTGTGTCCTGACCCCTCCCCCAGGGTTCCAGCGAACGCCTTTGAGCAGCCATGGTGCACGCTGGGCTGGAGAAGCGCGTGTGTGGGGGATGGTGCCCTCCTGCACTCGTCAAGCCATGGGCAGGACAGGCCTGGGCCTGTCCCTCTGTCCCTGGAAGCTGGACAGTCACGGGGAGCACAGTCCTCGCGGCCTCCCCCACCGAGCCCAGTCCACACCCACCTACGACGCGTCAGGCTCATTTGAAGCTACTGAGTTTTGGGTGGTCTGTTAGCGCCTCACACTGCTCCAGCTGCTTTAACAAAATACCATGAACTGAAGTTTATAAACAACAGAAACTTCCTACTTGCAGTTCTGCAGGGCGCACGTCCACAGCGCCGGCACTGGCGAGGGCACTTCCGGCTCCCGGAGCGTGGTCGTGCTGTGTACTCCCTGGTGGAGGGGCTGGGCTCCCTCTCTGGCCTCTGCTATGAGAGCGTCCATCTGTGCAGTCAGGGAGGCCTTGCTGAGGAGGCAGTGCTGGAGGCGGGGCCTGCAAGAGGACAAAGAGCCAGCTCGAAGACACCCTGGGGGCAGGGCGTCCTAGATGGAGACAAGCGCAGATGCCCTGAGCGGAAGCCCATCCTTGGAAGCAGGGACGGAAGGCAAGGGGGAGACAAGGGCCCAGTCACGCAAGTCTGTCCAGATCAGGATCAGGAATTACAAAGCATGACCCCAGACTGCAGAAGATGCGGCTGGCTGAGCGTGGCACTGTGCGACTCCACAGGGGCTGCCCTGTTGGACAGGCCGGGCTCACCGACCACCTGGTCTCGTGGACACAGGCAAGCTCGTGAGATAGCTACTACTCCCAACTTCCCGAGCAGACCACCGCGGCTCGGGGATCAGTGAGATCTGCCAGAGTTCACACACACACAGGTGAGGCCACAGGGGTGCGGCCCACGCCAGACAGACGGCCGACAGCAGGGGCTGTCCACTCATTTAACTTTACCCAAAGCCTTGCACGTGGACATGGACGATGACTCCCAAAGACGTGCAAGCCTGCCGGTGCGAGCTGTGAAGGCTGTGGGGTCTCCCAGGGGTGCACCGGGCACCTCTCTGAGCCTCTCCTTGCTGCCGGCACTCAGACACCCACCCGCTTTTATCGTACGGCTCACGCCAGGATGTCTTTGCTGGCTCACCCACACCGCGTGATGAGTGGCTGAGGTTTCACAACCTTCGCTTCCTGAGGGGTCTTAACTTTAAGTGGGGCAGGGAGTTCTCCGGACAAAGCAACGAGCTGCCAGGGTAGCACATGGAGAGGGGGCCCTCTAGACTCCCGAAGTGGGTGGGAGGCATCTGCGTCCCCTCCTGCCGCCCCCACTGTGCCTCCCCCTGCTCCTCCCTGGGATCCACCCCATCCCCAGCTGATGCTTCCCTCTGACTTCTCTTCAACCAGATTTAGACCAAGTGTCCCCAGATTCCCCGGGACCCCAAATTTTCTCCCAATAAGATACTCCTTGTGACTGTCCATCTTTGGGAAAGCTATTAAATATCACCGACACTAAGCGAGATGCCAGAACGGTCAGCTCCTATGAACTGGAAGAAAAAGGGCAGAGAACAGTGAGTGCTGGGGGAATGGCAACACTGCCCAGGTGCTGTGGGGTGGACAATGGGCATCCGCTGAGGGTCGCTACGTCTGCAGTTGCCGAAGCACCCAGCAAATACGCTCCTGGGTTTGCACCCAAGGGAGCTGGAGAGAGGCGTCCACACTGATGTCCTCGGCGTCATCGCTCATTTCCCGGATTCCCATCGACAGAGCACAGGGTACGCAGAGTCCCAGGCCCGAGACGCCACGCAGCCCCTCCAGCAGAGAAGCCATGAGGCGCACTGCACCACGGAGGACCTGGGGAACACGGAGCCGAAAGAGAGAAGCCGACGGCGCGGCCACAGTCCGACTCCATTCCTGAGAGATGCTCAGACACAAAGCCACAAGACAGGGAGGGCTCAGAAGTCACCACGCGGAAGGCAGCCGGGCGCGTGCGGTTTCTTTCTGAGGTGGAGGGGATGTGCTGGAGCTGACTGCTGGCCGCAGAGCTCCGCCTTCGACTGAGGGCGAATCGTGATGGAGACGTCACACACACGTCACCCAGGCAGCACTCAGAAACCACTGTCTGTGGTTTGGGGCAGGCCGGAGAACCTGTGGGCTGTGAGACCGGTGGTCAGCATAAGGCAGAGCCCCAGAGCCAGAGCCTCACCACAACAGCCGCGTGGGAGCCTGGACGGGGGTCTCTGACCCCCAGTAGGCACGCCCACACCCAGCTCCAAGGGCTGCTGTGTGGATCACACGTGCTCACCCATGGAGTAACCAGGTGACAGCTGTGGCTCCGCCTCCACTGGCACAGACACAGGACCACGGGCTGCCTTGAGTGTTCTCCTCCCCAGGGACCTGGAATCGCGACACCGACTCCCAGCTCCTGGAGAAGAGCAGACCTGTTCCCTGGCGTAAAGCGTTAGGGCCGAGCCCAGCAGGTGCTCCCTGGGTGTGCCACTGGGCTGTGACTGCTGCCGGGAAGTCCTGGGAAACACGGCGGCCTCTGCAGGAGTCAGTGCCCGGGGCGGGGCTGGGGGCAGCTTATCTGGACTTCCTGTGCCTCGGTTCCCCTGTCAGTAAGATGGGCTCACCCATAACAGCGAGCGCCCAGGCGAGTGGGCAAGCTCCTCCCCAGCAACTGGCGGGTGGCCAAAATGTGAGCTGCTCACAGGGAGTCAGCAGCACCTGCCATCTCCCCAGCTGTGCCCCCAAAGACCCCAACACGGTGCTGGGGACGCCCAAGGACCACCCAGGACCTGGCCAGAGCTGCACCTGGCGGTGAGAGCCGGCAGAACTGGGGTGGGCGGGGTGTCCAACTCTGGCCACGGGCATCTCCGATGAGACTGGGAGAAGCCCAGATGGGGCTGGGGAGGGAGTGTGAGACGGGCTCTCCGTGGCTCTCCCACAGCCACGAAGAACGCACAAAAGGCAGGGGCCACTTCCCGCCAGCTGCAAATGACCACATCTGTGCAGGGCCCGGGGCTCCCAGGGTCTGGCTGCCGCTTCCCCACCCACCCCCACCTCTGCAAGGAGAAAAAAACGCCTTGGCCGGGAGCCACGTTCCCCGGCTCGCTGTGTCTGAGGCCCAGACGCGCGCTGTTTGGACAGCCTGTTTCAGTGGGTGGTCAGGCCAGGAGCCCGGGGCCACAGTTTACAGAAGGCCCTGGCACAAATGGACTGTTGACACCGCCTGGAAGGGCTCCGTGAAATCACAGCATGTGAAATATGGCAAGGGGGCTGGCCACGGGGGAGGGAGAAGGGAGACAAAGGCCCGTGCGGAAGGAATGCGGGGTCCACAACGAGGCGCCGCGCACGCGTCTGCCGTCCAGCGCCCACGCCCCCGCGGAGCCCGCCCGCACCCCTCCCGGCCGCCGCTCGGCGCTTTTTTCATAGATTTAAATAGCTTTTCTGCATCACATACAAGAAACAGACCGACATTTTCTCATCGCCTGTTATGTGGCAGGCTAATATTTGGCCGTTTACGCTCCATTGCAGACTATTTCTGGGGGAACACGGCCCCTTTCCAGGTTGGTGGCCGCTCACCCCAGCCGCCACCGGCGCTCACTGTGCGTCTGAGTGAGGAGGGGCCCCCGGCCCCTAGTGTGGGAACAAAGGCTGTGGGGCCTGGGGGCAGCTTTCCTGGCCCTTGGAACCACACACACCTCCCGCGGCTCTGATGTTGGGCACGGGTATGGGAAGCCCCCCTTGGTAACCGCCAAGGTCACGAACAGGCCCTGGCAGCACCACCCTGTGCCCCACCCACGGGCCATGGTCCTGATCTGGCCGAACCAGCTTCCCATCCCGGGGGGCTTGGGAGATCGACCTCACAGCCCACTGAGGCCCGCAACCGCCCCCGAGGCACCTCTGCCATCCCCAGGAGTGTTTTTGGTTTTCCGTTTTACCTACCAGCACAGGGGCACAGGACAAGCTCAGCATTGCTTTCCGGTTTGGAAAACAAGGGGTGGGGGGCTTTAAAAGTATCCCGGGCACATTTTCTTCTGCAGCTTCTGTTTCCCATCCGAAGTCTCCTTTTGCAGTTTGTGGCTACAGATACCAAGTATTCTATTGAATGGGCCTTGTTACTGTTTCACATTCCTCATCTACTAAATGAATTGTGTTACTATTTTGAGTTCTCAATCTGTTAAATAAACTCTGTTACTGTTCCGAGTTCCCGGCTGCTGGGTAAACAGTTCTATTTCGAGTTCGCGATCTGCCCAGTGAGCTCCCTCAACTGTCCCAGCTCCTGTTCTGCTGAATGAACCCTGTCACTGGGTTGCCACCTCTGGGAAGGACAGAGGACCCTGGCATCTCTACAGCGGCCATCCTCTCACTCACAGCCACGCACACAAGACGTGCATGTGCAGAAAGGGCTCCAGGACGTGGCCCCAGTCTGTCATGGCAGCGCTTGAGAGCAGAGCTCTCAGCCCGGCCCCACGGCAGCCGGCACGCACTGCTCCGCACACTGCACGCTTGCCGTGGCCACACTCCAAGCTTCATCAGTGTAAGGCGTGGGAAGTCACCTGTCACTGTGTGCATGCTTTCCTCTGCTGGGTGAGTGCCTGCACCTTGGAGACCGGCTTGTTCCCTGTTCATGTCCTTGCCATTCTTTCCTGCCAGGCTGTCTCCTACAGCACAGGGTGGGTGATTGGGGCAGCGGTTAAGATGCCACTCGGGATGCCCACATCCCTATCAGAGTGTGTGTTCAAGTCCTACTCCTCCCCATCCGGCTTCCTGCTAGTGTGCACCCTGGAGGCAGTGAGTGAGTTCCAGTGCTTGGGTCCCTTCCCCGGACATGGGGGACCCAGCTTGAACTCCTGGCTTTGGCTTGGCCCAGCCCTGTCTGTCGTAGATATCTGGGGAGAAAATCAGTAGATTAAAGTCCCTTCCCTCCCCGTTTCCCTCTCCCTCTCTGTCTCCCTCTCCTTCTCCCTCCCTCTTTGCCTTTCAAATAAATTTTTTAAATTTTTTACAATAGATTTCTGTAATAGATTTCACAATAGATCTTTAGAGTAGATTGCAAATGGGTAATTCCAATACTGTCAGCCTTACTGCCCACAGTGTACTAAATGTACTAAATGCAGGTCTAAAGTCACGGCAGATGCCACGCAGCACAGTCCTAACAGCGTATCGATGAGGACGTGAGGAAGGCTGGTGCTGTGAGGAGCACGGGGGACGGGTGGGAGGCAACCCCAGGCTGGGGCAGTCACTTAAGCTACAGACGTCTTCTTTCAGTGTGTGGCTTCGCACTGCACTTGTTAACGGTGCGTCTGTTACGAACAGAACTCTGTGTCTCAACTTTAATACGGTCAGTGCAGCGTAGAGCTCTCCTCTGGTCTCAGAAAGCCGTCACGAAGGTATCCTGTTCGCCTGCAGTTCTAGAGTTTTCACGCTCTGCTTTCTGCATGTGTGTGCACTCTGACTACGTCTGTGACTCTTTTGCTTCCTTTCCCTACACATCTCCCATCACTCCGGGGACTGACTGACTGACTGAGGCTTGTTAGGTGCTGCTGTCTGGTAGATAAAGACTCCCCACCCAGGAGCTCGGACGGCCTGAGAGATACTCAGTCACCAGATGGGAGTTTGGATCCGTAGCCTATGAGACAATGTGGAGGAGACAAGCCAGGAGTCCATGAATCCTTCAGGTTTCTCAGCCCTGCGCGTGGAGCAACGACACAGCCCCTCGGTGGCTGGCCTATCTCTGTGGGATGCCCAGGTCAGCAGGCTCCCAGCGTGACTGCTGCAGGTGGCACGGGACTCCTTCTTGGTCCACACAGCTTCCTAGAGAGCCAGGTACCTGCTCTGGTGTCCTGGAGGTTTTGCGTGCACGTGGAGGGCATCTCGTAGTTGGGTGAAGGCGGGTTTAATGCAGCATGAATTGCAGAGAGCGCTGCAGGCACATGAGCAGACACCAGCCACGCAAGGCTCAGGCCACGCTGCTCACATCCTTTGCATGGGCTGGGAGTCCATTGCCCACCATGTGGGCCACAGCCCAGCCCAGCCCTGGCCAGCAATGTGGCCTTCCTGCCTCCGCTCCTCGTATAGAATGGAACCAACGGCAGCACGCGTTGCAGCTGGCACCCGCCAAGGTGAAACGCCTCCAAAAGCAAAATGCTGACACCAGGGCCTGGCGTGGCAAAGCGTCCATGAGTGCCCAGTCTGTGTGAAGCATTTTACAGGGATTCTAGTTAAAGACAGAAGTTTTAATTAACTGAAGTACTAGTGCAGAGAATGCTTTCTATGTAAAGGAAGATGTGCAGGCAACTGTGGACGCGGAGCAAACCCAGGCCTGCTAGTCTCACCCCCACCCAGCACCCAGTGCTCCAGACCTCCTTCAAACCCAGGCCTGCTAGTCTCACCCCCCCCAGCACCCAGCGTTCCAGACCTCCCCCAAACCCAGGCCTGCTAGTCTCACCCCCCCCCCCAGCACCCAGCGCTCCAGACCTCCCCCAAACCAGGCCTGCTAGTCTCACCACCCCCCCCAGCACCCAGTGCTCCAGACCTCCCACCCTCTGCCCTGGGTGCTTTGGAACAGCCAAGGGAGACGGGAAGATGCCCAGCCCTGGCCCCCACTGGGACAGTGTCGAGCAGAACCCTGGACTGCAGCCCCAGCGCCAGGACGCAGAAGGCTGCCACGTGCAGCCAGGGCAAAGCCCACTCGTGTTGCATCTGCTTCCTGGGGGATCCTGCATGCTGCAAGCACACCAGCTAGTCCAGCCCCGAGCTGCGTGTGCAGGGAGGTGAGTGCACCCCCACGGTGGGCGCTACAAGGCAGGGAAGCCAAGGGCAGGTGCTCCGGGCAGCAGGGGGCCTTGGGCCCAGACGAGGGGTGGCTGGGGCTGGGCCAGCCTGAGCAATGCCTTTGAGGATCCCCACTGGAGGCCAGAGAGCTTGGGCACCCTTCCTGTGGTCACAGGGCTAACAAAGCAGAGCAGGGAGGGCCACACCAGCCTGGGGACCCCACAAAGACCCTGCTTCATTCTTTCCCACTTCCTGGTTTTCTGCTGGACACCCGCCCCCTAGTCCCACACCCTGAGAAGACCCCAGTTTTGCACTGGAAGAGGTCAGCGTCCAGGTCTGTGCGACACTGCGTGATCCGTGAGTCTCAAGGCCCACGTTTGCAAACTGAGGACAACCAAGGCGCCTGCTTCCTGCAGTCAGGGGAGCTGCACAGGTAACACGTGCAGTGTGGATGCACAGTCAGCACTTAGTCACCCACGGCCGTGTGCACCTACAGGGTCATGGCCCTCCCAAAGGGGAAGAGGCAGAGGAAGCCAGGCCCGGCCCACTGTGAGAGCCTCCACCTTCGTCCTAGGTGTGTGCCTCTGAGGGAAACACGGAGTTGGCAAAGACACGCAGGAAGCACCACCAGGGTCCCGACCTGCGCACGCTTGTGAACACGCAGAGCAGAGAACCCACCAGACGCTCCCAGGAGGGCAACCCTCCACAGACACCCTTCAACATTCCAAAGGGGTCCTGGCCAGCGTGTGCCGTTACTGACAGGAGACTTGAGGCTGCGAGCCTGGGAGGCCGTGACCCAGGCCAGGCCTACCAGATGCACCTTCTGTTTGGACAAGCGCCTCAGAGCCCCCTGAGGAGGTAGGGTGGAAGGTGCTCGGCCAGGGTGCACTGACGTCCCAGACCGGAAACCAGGAACACAATCCCCAGGGGCAAGCGCAGGAGACAGGCGCTCGGCAGCCTTCCCCAGGGCCGGGCTGTCTGCTCAGGCACAGGAGGCCCCAGCCCGCCACTCTGCTGCAGCACGCGGGAGACTGTTGGATCCTGCTTCCTGTCTTCCTCTTCCTTGAGCAGGAATTTCTGAGCAAACCAGAGACAACATGAAGTCCAGGCTGCCGAAGCCCTCCCGGCGCCCACAGGGCCTGCCCTGTGAGCTGACGACTCAGTCTGCACACAGCACTGACACCCTGGTGGTGTGGCTGTCACTGCCAGTGCCCCCTGGGAGCAGGGAGTGCAGGGACAGCCAGAGGGGGAATACAATCGATGTGGCGTGCAGCCTTGCAGGTAAGACACCCACGTCCCACACTGAAACCCCGAGTTCAATCCCCAGCTCCTGCTTCTACCAGCACAGGCCCTGAGCAGCAGTGCCAGCTCAGGTAGTCGGGGACCTGGACTGTGCTCCTGATTCACTGCAGGCGCCTGGGGCGCAAACAGCAGACCTCAGTCTCCGGCTCTCTCCCTCACTCTTGCGCTCATTCTCTCCTTCCTTCCCTGTTTCTGTCTCTCCGATAAATAAAAATTTTAAAACACTTTCCAAAAAGGGGAAGTTGGCTTTTTAACCTCCCCTGACTGCTGGGAAACATTTTAAGCTTACTCTTGGGTTCCTGGCTAAGCCCCACACAGGTGGGTCCCGCGGGGTTCAGCAGGGCCGTGGAACACGGCACTGACAGTGGGAATGCAGAAGCTTTCATGGCAGAAACACCTGGTCTCTGAGGCTCTTTCCTGCCTCCACTGGGACCACTGATGTCAGAGCCAGGGGCGGGGTAGCCCCTGACAGCAGGTCCCGAGGTCCCTGGGTACCAGGCCCTGGGATGGCCACCCCCTTGCAGCCCAAGGGACTGACCACCCTGTCCTGGGCACCTGGAGGAGCCCTCACTCCTAGAGCAGGGCAGCCTGGGTGGGCAGCACTGGGGCTCCAGATCCCGGGCCCCTGAGCAGGTACTGAGCCCCTGTCAGCCTCTGGGCTCCCATCACTGCAGTGGGCGTGGACATAGCCTTACTTCTCAGGCTTTCTGATGCACTTGAGACAGGGCCTGGGACACAGTGAGGGCTCAGCGACAGCTGCCCGTTCTCCAGTTTGGGAGACTTGGGCATCAGGCTGGTGGCACCGTGCACTCGGTGCGCACCCAGCAGCCTCCTGCCCCAGCCAGGAGGACCCTGTGAGCCAGGCAGGACGGACTGCAGAGCCAGGTTAGGGACCCGCATTAATCAGGGGTGCAGGTTCTCAGAGTGAAGGCCCTGGCCCAGCCCATCAGGACCTTGTGGGAACTTGTGAGAAATACAGATTCCTGGGCCCACTTTGCCGTGTATTAACAAACCCTTCAGGAGAGCCTCGAGTGCCGGGGTTTGACAGCAGCTGGTCTAGAAAGTTCTAAGGAGCTGAGGAAAATGCCCTTGTGTTATACGTGTGCTGGGAAACACACCGAGGTGTTTAAAAAGAGCCTAGCAACTCCTGCACCCCAGGGCCCCAGGAACAGGAGCTGCGGTCTTGTGAGCCCCCACCCGCCATCCATCATCCATCCTCCACCCATGCCATGTGGGCAGGGGTCGGCGGCCCTCCTATCTCCTAGTCCTCACCGCCCCCTCCTTCCCACCACGCACCAGGAAGCAGAGTACAGCCACAGCCATTCTTCTCCCAGCTGCCTCTGCCACAGGGATGATAAAGGCGCCCGTGCTGGTGGAGCCTCATGGCTAATTAGATCCAGATGTGGCCTAATTAGGCAGCCAGCAGGAGGGCCGCCTGCACTGCCGGCACCTGAGCCTCCCCAGTCGCGTGTGTGGGAGGAGACTTCCCTGGCTCACAGGTGGAGGTGGTGAGGGCGCAGGGGCCTGCGGCTGTGGGGGACCTTGGGGGTCTCAGAGAAAGTTCTCCTCCCCCACACCCTTCTCCTGAAACTCTCCAAGTGGCTGGAGATATTCTCGGGGCCCAGACCCCAAGGGGTCCTTCCCCCTACCCCAGGCTGACCCTGCCGTGACAGTGTTTTCCTCTGGCTCCCCAGACCCAGCTCCACTGATCCCGTGAGGCCGGGTGCCCAAGATCCTGCATTTCTGGAAACTTCCCCAGTGGTGCTGACGGGGCTGCTCCAGGGATCTCGCTCTGAGAACCCCTGCTCTGGGCCACCAGGGCACCCGGCACATAGCAGCCATCTCAGAAGGCATCACTGTCCCACACCCTTCCACCCTCCTTCCCCACAGTGAGGACAGGGCGGACTCCGGAGGCTGGGAGCCACTTCCTGCTGAGTGGAGGCAGCAGCAGCACTGAGGCCTGGGGTGGCCCAGCAGCCAGGGGCTCCCGCGATGCTGCAGGGCCCGCGGGGAGCTCCTCAGAGGCACTCACCCTCTGGGTGGCCCTGACCCGGCCCATCCTGCAGGCGAGGAAACTGAGGCTCCAGAAGCCCAAGCGACCACCTCTGGGTCACGGTCCATCAGTGGCCTCCCTGGGCACTCTGTGGCCCTAGTCTTGTTCCCACCTTGCCTTGGTATCCGGAGACTGTCTGTTGTCTGTCCCAGGACTGGATGCAGAGGCTGTACCTGGACACACAGTGGGCCCTAGCCCAGCCCTAGAGAGGGTCACTTCCTGGTCTCCAGGGTCCAGGATGGAACCACTGGCCTCCCCCAAACCAGGACCCAAGACCACATGCCTTCCCACCTGCCATTCAGACCACGCCTCCCACCTGCACTGAGACCACGCCTTCCACCTGCCACTCTGAGACCACGCCTTCCACCTGCCACTCTGAGACCACGCCTCCACCTGCCACTCTGAGACCATGCCTCCACCTGCCACTCTGAGACCACACCTCCACCTGCCACTCTGAGACCACGCCTCCACCTGCCACTCTGAGACCACGCCTCCACCTGCCACTCTGAGACCACGCCTCCACCTGCCACTCTGAGACCACGCCTCCACCTGCCACTCTGAGACCACGCCTCCCACCTGCACTGAGACCACGCCTCCACCTGCACTGAGACCACACCTTCCACCTGCACTGAGACCACGCCTTCCACCTGCACTGAGACCACGCCTTCCGCCTGCCACTCTGCTTCAGCCCAGGGTTTCAGGTCAGCACACGTACCTGCACTAGGCTGACAGCAGGGCAAAGCACAAGGAGGACCTGACTTCCTCACGGCTGCACGTATCCCATGGATTCCAGCCGCCATGACCACACCTGACGTCAGGGGCTGCTGGGAACCCAGCTGTCAACAGCCAGCCAGGCTCCACCACCTCTGAGATAACCAACACAATGCCTGGTGGGTTCCACCTGAAACACTCGAATTTACCAAAAATAAGCGAGAACATTTTCACAAAATACCTGTTCACAAAATGTTCCCAACAGCTTTACTGGTTAGCCCCAAGCCACAGACAACCCAAATGTCTGTCTGTGGATGGCAGGATGAACAAACAGCGGCACGTCCATATCACCGAGCACCTCTCAGCGGTAAAAAACAAACAGCGATGCATCTCAGAAGCATCACACGAATGAAAGAAATCAGACACAAGTGAACCCATTTCCTGAACGCCTGCGCAGACGGAGCCATCTGTGGGGGCGGGAAGGGGCCAGGTCACCCTGGGTTACGGGGGGTGCCCTTTCAGCAGTTCTCGCAGGAGTGTGGCTGTAAGAGCTGCACTGGGGTCCAACCCCTCCCTGCCTCCTGCCTCCCCATGTGCTCCCTCCTCCACTGTACTCCACCCCCCCACCATTCCAGGGCCATGGGCCTGTTCCTGTGGTGCTGAGGCCGGGGCCAGCAGGGCCACACTCCCTGTGGAGCCTCAAGGGGGCTGCCTCTGCCTCCTCCTGCTCTGGGGGATGCTCCAATCTCTGCTGTGCCCATGCTGCCTCCTCTTCCCTGCCACACCTGCCTTTTTCTCTCTGTGTCCCTTGTGTGCAGATGGGGGTGGGGTAGCCTTGCCGACAAGAGGCGGTGGCAGGAGGGAGGGGCTGTGCAGCCCCCAGGAAGAGCAGTCCAGAACATACACAGCCCCAGGGCCGGCACGGGGAGGCCAGCAGTGAAACCCAGGAGATGGGGTCTGGGCTGTGTGCCAGGAACTGCTCACACGGGGACCTAAACATCATGGAAGGCTTGTGGCTGCAACTTGGCGTGAGGAGGGGAGCACTCGGCACACTGAGTCGGGGACGCACGTGCTCTGAGCCCTCAGGCTGATGTGGGGAAGGAAGCCCCAGAGCAGGAAGGGCAGACGTGGGGTCTGTGAGCAGGTGCCCTGCGCGGTGAGGGGCCTCCTGCACAAGAGGGGACAGACCCAGGGCTGAGGAGTCAGCTGGGTTTTGGGCGCGTACTGAAGGCAGAGCTGAATGGAGCTGCAGATCTGGCCTGGGGAGGAGAGAGAGCTAAGAGGGACGGAGAGGGAGGGGCAAGGCTCCAGGGCATGGGGCCAGGCAACAGCAAAGAGAAAGATGGTGGGCTTTTCCTTTGACAGCAGCCTGAGAAGACAGTGGAGCCCCTAGCCTTGCCAGACAGTATAGTGCAGCGATGGGGGAACTCTTAATGAAAAATAAACACAGGCATTTAGAGACGCATGTAAATTGTAAGAAGCCCCGCAAAGGAGAAAACGCATTCCATCAAAGTGCCAGCTCTGCGCCAGTGGAGACGTCTTCCTCTCCACTGTGTCCCTAAGGCCTAGGACACACCCAGCAAGACTCCCTGGTGCTCGGGGCCTGTTGTGGAAAACAGTGGAACCAGAGAGCACAGATGGCAACAGAGAACTCCGAGAGCAGTGCTGCCGCGTGAGTGTGGGACCCGCACGACCATCCTGGCAGGACGCACTGCGGGGCCTACACTTCACTGACCAGAAAATGCAGCCTCAGAGAGGCCACACTTCCTCAAGACCAGCAAGCTAGTAAAGGGCAGAGATGGGACTGGAACCAAGGCGCTCCGGCTTCAGAGACCCTGCTCTTAACAGTCCCATGACTGAGCCTTCAGTGGGCCTTCCATTCAGCATCAGTGTCCTCTGCCATTCTGTCAGCCACAAAGCCATCCATCCACTCATCCACCTATCCACCCAACCATGCACCCACCCAACATCTACCTATCCATCCATCCACTCGTCCATCTACCCTCCTACTCAACCATCTATCCACCACCCATCTACCCACCCACCCAATCATCCATCTACCCATCCATCCACCATCCACCCACCCATCCATCCACCCATCCATCTACCCAGCCATCCACCATCCATCTACCCACCCACCCAATCATCCATCTACCCATCCATCCACCATCCACCCACCCATCCATCCACCACCCATCTACCCACCCACCCACCTACCCACCCACCCAATCATCCATCCACCATCCATCCACCATCCACCTACCCATCCATCTACCCACCCACCCAACCATCTACCCATCCATCCACCATCCATCTACCCACCCACCCAACCATCTACCCAGCCATCCACCATCCATCTACCCACCCACCCATCCATCTACCCAGCCACCCAACCACCCATCTACCCACCCACCCAACCATCCATCTACTCATCCACCCCCCCATCCATCCACTTATCCGTTTACCTATTCATCCAGTACTCCACCCACCCAGCCATCTACCCAGCCGTTCAAACACGCATCCATTCACTCCACCACCCGCATCCGTCTAGACAAGCAGCTCTGTTGAGCACATGCTACACTCCAGGCACTGGAGATGCACTAATGAGCAAACCACACATGCTGCTCCCACTCCTGGCCGCTCCAGCACAGAAGAAGGGACATGAAAATGGCCCTGGAGGATATGCAGGAGTGAGCCAAGGGGCATCGGCACAGATGTGTCTGTGGGTCAGTGGGCCTGACTCCACCTGGAATGAAGGGCCCCAGCACAGGCAGCCACAGCACAGCCTGGAAGGGCTGAGAATCTGCTCAGCAGCTCTGCCGTGACAGGGCTGAACACGCTGGGGATTGTGAAATCGCACCGCCTGTCCACAAAGCCTCCTTCTCTCTGGAAACTTCCAGCACCCACACCAGGGCTCTCACGCTATGCTCTGCATGCCAGAGCCTCCCACTCTGGCTTACGAGATCCAGAATGTTCTCTCCCATGGAGCTTCCTCGTCCTCTGCCCAGGATCAGAAGGCCCCATCTGCTACATGGCAAGAGCGCTGATGACACCATCCCACAGCCCAGATCCCCATCACCATCTGACAATGGCCGCCTGCTAGGCAGTAGGGTGGGCCACGGGCAGGAGGCGCTGTTCCTGAGTGGGTCTTGGGGGAGCGTGTCAGACAGTGACCCGTCCAGCGCTACATGGCTACACTGACCACTCCAGCTGCTGGGGTCAGCCTGCCTGTCTGCTGTGGGGACCACCCCTTCTGCACTCTCAAGCCGTGAGATACCAAACCCTGTTTTCAGTGAACAAAGACCCAAGCCCAGACCACTGGTCACACGGATTGGCTCAGAGATGGCATGTGTCCAAGCCAGGAAGGGTCACCCCCGGATACTGCTGGAACACCCGAGAACATGGCATCCTCTTTCATCGACAGCACCAACCATGAAGTGTGAAGGCCCAGGCCGGCCAGCGAGACACTCCCTGAAGAGAAAGCCACCTACAGCAGAGCAGAGCCAGGGCCGGCAGAGAGGCAGACTCCTCCCAGCCCTGCCCGAGGGCCTGGGAGGGTCCTTCCATTACCCAGTCCCTCACTAAGGTGTAACCCGAGTCTGTCACTGACAACTGAATGAGTCTTGACCACTGTGACATAAGACAGTCACAAAGCGCCACACACAGGATTAACCCTTCAGGGACACGCCATGCTGACCACTCATGCCACAGCCTCTTCCTCTCCTGCCCAGGCACCTGCAGAGCCCCCTCCCCCAGCACTGGGCATGTCCAAGCTTTACCGAGGGCAGGGGTCAGCTCTCCTGATGGGGTGTGAGCTCCCAGCAGGTCGGAGAAAGGAGCCGAATGGGAGAACCCAGAGAGGCGAGGTTTACTTGGTAGCTGTGCTTCCTCATCCGTAAGCATGGATCACACCAGCAACGACAGAGGGGCCCGACGCCGGCAGAGGGTTCCACGGACTGCCCACCAAGCCCTACCCACAGCCCCCCAGCCACCCTGGACACACAATGTGTGAAGGGAGGGTCTGAGCAGCTCTGGGCAGCCAGGGGCTGCCACTTTCCGTTTAGGCTTCAAAGCCCAAGTGCCTCGTCTTCCAATGAAGCCATGAACTTGCTGTGCCTTATAAGTGGGTGAAATCAGTTCATGCAAGACACATGGAGCAACTTCCCCTCCTGATGTGAAGGAGGGCGGAGGAAGAGGCGGGCAGAGAGAAAGTTCCAGAACGCTCCAGCTGGGTTTCGAGTCTGGTGCTGCAAGCTGCCTTCCGGAACTCCAAGGAAACGCCTCCCCACCCCCACTGCCCCAACGACTCCGCCCCCCTGGCCTCGGCTGCATCAAGCACCCAGCCCGGTGGTACCACACTCGTCTCCCCTGGTTCCCACTGGCCTCCGCCTAAGCATCGCCAAGGTGGGATCTGGCAACACTGGGGTTTGAACCCATTCCGGTCTTATTCCAAAGCCCCCATTCTCTCCCTAAACCCAAACCGGAGGGAGCGGCCTCAGCACAGAACTCTGGAAGCCACAGCCTCGGTCTGAAGGGACCCAGGCAGCAGATGGCTGTGACATCACTCCTGGCCTCCGGGACCTGGCTTTGGGCAGTGTGGGTGGGAAGTGGCTCGCGCAGGCGCAGGCGCAGACGAGCTGAGTACAGGGCTTCTCAGGGACAGAGCTGAGGCAGCTATACCCCAGGCCAGCTGGACACGCTGCTGTGTTGTCTGCCCTGGTTTGTCCTCACCCTGCAGGGCACCTGCATTCCAGGACTGTCCTGGGAGCCACCATCCAGGGGGTCGGCGACAGGGTCAGCCTCCTAGTGGAGTGTTCCCGGCCAGCCAAGGAGGCAGGGGCCGGGAGTCCCCCAGTCCTAGCCTGAGGCCACACACGATTGCAGGGCTATTTTTGAAAAGATACCCATCTTCGCAGGAGGGCCTTGGCCTGGCAGCCCTCCCCTCCCCCACCCCAGCCCAGGAGGAGGGGACTGCCCCTTCCCAATCAGCCCCTGGGTTGAGTCGTCTTTCTCTAAATAAGTAAATTAGCTCTAATACCCTTATTTGCTATCAGCCTTATAAACCTAACGCAAACCAGATGGGCCTTGCTTCCCTCCTCGGCTCCCCGGCTCAGTGGCGGGCTCAGCTCGAGGCCCGGGCGCCCGCCTGGCTCCCCCTCAACAGGCACCAGGTCCTCCTGACCCCGTGGGGAGAGGCTCAGGTCAGCTCCAAAGCACCCTTTGTTCTGTCCCCGTCTCCTACTGCATTTTTTCACAGTAAACCTGCACCTACGACTGCACACTCATGGTCGGACACAACGCTTTCCTTTCTAGGACTCTGTGAAAGACAGAGATACAAAAAGATGACGCAGAATCACCTGTGAGCGCCGCAGAGCGAGCTGAGGCTGGGGCTCGGCCTCCAGCCCGCAGCCCGGAGCAGGGCTCCGCAAACCTTCCTGGGAGAGGCCAGACCCAGCTCCGCCGTCACGCGGAGAAAGCGGCTACAGACAGCAGGTCAACGAACGGAGTTGGCTGCACACCAATCAAAATTCACTTACAAAAGAACTAGGCCGGCCACCTCTGCCCCAAGCCACCTCTGCTGAACACCAGAAACCGAGCCGGAGCCACACGCCTAACTCAAGTTTCTAGTAGCTGTTTTTCCAAGCTAAAACAAAGCAGGTCAAGCTAACTTTCAAAACATATTTAAGCCAAAACATATACAAAATAGTATTTCAACTTGAAATACAAATGTATCAGTGGGAGGCGTTCAAACTCATTTCTGCACCGAGTCTTAGAAATTCCTGAAACTGCCACGGTGTGGCGGGCCTCTCCATGAGGACGGGCCGCGAGGAGGCCGAGAACTCAGAAAACGTGCACGGAGTACGTGAGGGAAGGTGCGCCCTCTTGGCCTCTGTAAGTCGGGGCCTCCCCAGCCACAGGGGGATGAGCCTGCTAACGTGACAGGGGCAGCGGTGGGGACGGAACGGCACTGGTGTGCTGCAGGCTTCCCAGCGCCCACGCGCACACGCAGACACCCACATGCACAAACGTACACGCACGTATGCACGCACTGCTGGGCACCCCAACCTCTTCTGTGGGCGTCGCATTAGTCTCATTTTGCAGGTGAAAAAATCAAATTGAGGCCTGGAGAAGTTAAGAGTTGTAGTTCAAAGCCACAGGTGAGCAACAGGAGCCAGGTTCTGCCCTAAGACCCACAGCCCACCCAGGCTCCAGCCTGTCTCCTGCCTGGAGTGCACACCCGGAAATGGCCCCTTTCTCTGCGCTGGGCTGACCTCTTGCTCTCAGGGGCCCAGTGCCAGCAGCCCCAGGGCCAGGTCACTAACAGGGCTGTATCTCCTGAGCACCTGGAGCCCAGAGCCTGCTCCTCTGGCCAAGTGGGGACTTCAGCCCCAAGACCCAGCCCAGGGCAGCCCTGAGAGCCCAGCGCTCGGGGTGTCAGCCGAGGCGGAGGCCTTTTGGGAAACACGTCAGTGAAACGGCCCCAGCCCCTACTCTCGGCAGCCTCCTAAGGTTCCTGTCGCCCCGGGTCAGAAGCTGGGCGGTGGGCATGCTCAGCCCGGTGCTGGCTGTACCGTCTGTGAGTGCAGGCCCACCCTCAGCCTCCACGGCCCCCCTGCTCCCAGGGGACATCCAGTTCAGTACTCGCTGCCCCAGTGGTGAAAAAGCTCCGTGAGACCCAACCTGGCAGCCGCCAGCCTCGGCTGAGCTAATGCGGGGCTGAGTTCAGGAAGTGGAGGAGGCCCCCGCCCCGAACAGGGCCAAGGACAGAAACAACCTCGGTTCCGAGGAGGACGAAGGACGGGGTGGACACACATGACGTGGAGGGAGGCAGGAAACGGACATCACAGCAGGCACCACTACAGCCTCCTGACCGGCCCCCTGACCACGACAGCCTCCTGACCGGCCCCTGACCACTACAGCCTCCTGACCGGCCCCCTGACCACTGCAGCCTCCTGACCGGCCACCTGACCACTGCAACCTCCTGACACCGCCACCTGACCACTGCAGCCTCCTGACCGGCCCCCTGACCACTACAGCCTCCTGACCGGCCACCTGACCACTACAACCTCCTGACACGGCCCCTGACCACTACAGCCTCCTGACCGGCCCCCTGACCACTGCAGCCTCCTGACCGGCCCCCTGACCACTGCAACCTCCTGACACCGCCACCTGACCACTGCAGCCTCCTGACCGGCCCCCTGACCACTACAGCCTCCTGACCGGCCACCTGACCACTACAACCTCCTGACACGGCCCCTGGGCACTACAGCCTCCTGACCAGCCACCTGACCACTGCAGCCTCCTGACCGGCCCCCTGACCACTGCAACCTCCTGACTGGCCACCTGGGCACCACCGCCCCTGGGCCGGCAGCCCCTCAGCCATGCACACACGTGCTGGGGGGGTGGGGGCAGGAACTCAGCACCCAGGCCTCCCCCACCCCACTGGCTTCTGCTACGTCCCATGCAGAGGCCATGAGGGCCGTGGGGGAGAACCCAGGGCCTGCCCTGCTGTGGGCAGCACCCCCAGACAGCGTGGGGGATGTCAGCAGCGTCAACAGTGTGATGATGGGCCGGCACCGCGGCTCACTAGGCTAATCCTCCGCCTGCGGTGCCGGCACACCGGGTTCTAGTCCCGGTCGGGGCACAGGATTCTGTCCCGGTTGCTCCTCTTCCAGGCCAGCTCTCTGCTGTGGCCCGGGAGTGCAGTGGAGGATGGCCCAAGTACTTGGGCCCTGCACCCCATGGGAGACCAGGAGAAGCACCTGGCTCCCGGCTTCGGATCAGCGCGGTGCACCGGCCGCAATGCACCAGCCACGGCGGCCACTGGAGGGTGAACCAACGGCAAAAGGAAGCTTTCTCTCTGTCTCTCTTTCTCACTGTCCACTCTGCCTGTCAAATAAATAAATAAATAAATAGTGTGATGATGAAGGTGTGGGACAGCAGGTGGCTGCGACCCTGTCTGGGAATGTGATTACATTTAGAGCCTCATGAGATCACCCCAGACGAGGAAGGTCCCCAGATCCAAGGGGGGGGGGTGCAGACACAGAGAAGCCACGTGAAGAGAGACGGAGACCAGATCAGGAGGGGCTGCCCTGGGGCCTTCGCTGGGCCATGGTTCCACAGACACCTCGACTTCATGGCAGCACTGTGGGCGCCGACCCCAGGGACACACGCCTCGCTCAGGCACGGTCAGTGGCCGAGGACACGCAAACAGGCTCCCAGCCAGGGGAGACATGTCCAGTGTGTCACAGAGAACCACGGTGCTTCTCAACGCTGAGCGACGCGCTCAGGGTCGCCGAGACCCAGGCAGGAGGGGACAGCAGGGCAAAGACGTGATGGGATCCGGCCACCCCTGCCCCCACCAAACCCGTCAGGCCCCTGCACTCGCCCGAGAAGCAGTCGGTCTGCACATGGGGGGGGGGGGGCAGGCACACTCCACCCACTAAGCGCCACACACCAGGTAAGACGCCTGAGCCCGGCACCCTCCTGAGAAGCAGGCACGGTGATAAGACCTCACTCTGGGCAGCAGAGATCAAAGGGGCTGGTGCCCGAGAGGAGCACGGAGCCCAGCCCAGAGCCAGAGCCTGGCCACAGCCCTGGCTCCTGGCTCTGAACCCCTGCCCTGACAGGGACGCTGTCAAGAATCCATCCAGGATCTGGAACGCGGTGGGGGCCAGTTTTCTGCTCCTGGCCCTCGTGTACGAGGTCCCCGTGAGTCAGGCCAGGGTCACCTGGGGGGCAGTCAGGGAGGTCTGACCAGGGCGTTCGCCTGCCCCCAGCCCCCACCTCCAAGATAAAGCGGAGGAAGCCCGTCTGGACCAGCACACCCTCCAGGAGTGCAGCTGTGTCGGCGGCCAGGGGCCAGCCCCTCAGGCCGCGGCTAACGCAGAGACCCTCCGGGGTAGCACTCACCAAGGAGGGGCTGGGAAACCCTGAGCAGGATCCATCACCCGCCCTCCCCCACTCCCCCTCCCTCAGAGCCCGCCTCCAGGCCCCAGGAGAGGCCAGAGACTGCAGAGCCAGGGAGCTGCAGGGGCGCTCGGTCCCGCGGGCAGGTGGCACCGCCCGCCCTGCTCTCGCCCGACAGCCCCCTCGTGCCCCGTTCTAGGGCTGGGCCCCGGGAGGCCCTGCCTGCCAGCTGAGCTGAAGCCTGGCCCAGCCGCTCCGGGGCCACGAGGTCTCAGGAAGCCGTGACCCGGGAGCAGGCGTGCGCTGCTGGAGCTGCCCCCCAGCGTGCGGCGACGTGCCTGGCCGCCCCCCCCCCCGTGTGCGGCGACGTGCCTGGCCGCCCCCCCACCCAGTGTGCGGCGACGTGCCTGGCCGCCCCCCCCCGCAGTGTGCAGCAACGTGCCCCCCCCCCAGTGTGCGGCGACGTGCCTGGCCGCCCCCCCCCCAGCGTGCGGCGACGTGCCTCCCCCCCCCCCCCCCCCCCCGTGTGCGGCGACGTGCCTGGGCTCCGCGGAAGCTCACACTGCTAACGGCTCAGCTGCGGGCCAACTGCCAATGAGGGACCCGCTTGGGATTCGGAAGTTTTGCCTTACTGAACTGTGTAACTCGTCCAAGGTCTTACAGAAACTGCAGACATCTGACCACCTGTCGTACCCTGGACAGAGAGGCTCCCTGCGTCCCCGTGCTGCACAGCCTGGCCGGGGTGACGACAACGGCCGGGAGGGCCCACCAGGGACAGCCGCTGAGGGTGGGCCTGCCCTGCTGACGCGCTGTCGGCCTCAGAGTGACCGGCGGCCTGGGCAGTGCCCCGTCCTGCCCTGCAGCGTGGACCCCTGGGACCAGCCGTCTCAAGGCTCCCTGAGGGGCTCCTGTCTGGAACACACGCCAGGGGCTGAGCCTCCCGCTGACCCTGCAGGTGCGGGGGTCTCGCTGTGCTCCCCTCCCCCAGGGAAAGGCCTCCCCAGGCTGCCTGGTGTGGGGGGGGGGCATGGGGGCAGCGCGTCTCCCCCTGAAATCGTCAGAGGCCGCGCACACAGGAGCTGATTACGGGCCTCACGCCACACTCCACCGTCAGCCATAAACTTCCTGTGAAGCAGACAGAACACGCTTCGTGCACTCGTGTCATGGAAGGAACGTGGGCGGTCACGTGGCCCAGCCGGATAAACACCAAGCCCTCTGCACCGGCCGCGGAGAGGCCATTTGTCCTGCCTGCTCCCGGGACACATGAATGCCTGTCCCAGACCCCACCCTGGGGAAGGACAAACACCGGATAGAGCCGCAGGGACCCCGGAGCCCGGATGCCCGCCGTCCAGCACTGTTTACGCTCCAGCCCGACTCGGGAGAAAAATGTGAGAACGCCTCTCAGCACATGGCGGCCGAGGAGGCCCGGCCGGTGCCAGGGAGGCCAAACAATGCAGGGAGGGCCAGCGGAGCGGAAGGGTGGGGCCGTGCACCAGACGCGGCCCTGGCCGCTGCGCCCCGACCAGACGCCGCTGCGCCCCGGGCCTCCGAGGCCTCAAACCGCTCCTCAGCCCACCGGCTTCTGGGAGCCAAATCTGGCCCCTCGGTCGGCCCTCAAACACCGGTGCTCGGACAGCAGACAGACAGGGCCGCGTCCACGGCCCTCCGTGTGCGGCCAGCCCCAGCGAGCGCTCAGAACCGCATCTGTGCCGAGCAGAGCGGCCTGGCTGCCCCTGCCAGCACGGCGGGGCCGCTGTTTCTGCCGCCCGGCAGGCCCGGGGATCCCAGCACAGGGCAGCCCGCCCCCGGCCCCGGGCCCGGGCCCGTGCCCCGCACGCCCCGCACGCGGAGAGCAGGGCCGCTCGGCCATCCGCACCTTCCCGAGGAACCCCCGTCTCTCATCCCGGCTCGAACCCGGGGCCTGCCATCGTCGGGGTCACATCCCAGTCGCCCCAGGCAGCTTCCGCCGAAGTCCACCGCGGGCCGAGGGCCCAGGTCGCCCAGCAGCCCCGAGATGCGGGGAAGCCGGTGCCCCTGGGAGCCAGGACACTCGCCACGGGCTCTGAGCGGGGACGGCGATGGTGGCGTGGGCCCCCGCCCCACCAGGACACTAAACGCGACTCTCCTAACCGCGGTCCCGACCCCCAAACCCGCCCGAGCGGCGCTAGCGGAGACCCCAGGGTGCACCGGGCCCTACCCAGCCCCCAGGCCCGGCCCACCCTCGGCCCCGGGTAGGGGTTGGGGTTCGGGGGCTGTGGGCGGGCGTCGCAGCGTCACGGCCCAGCCCACGCCGGCCCCCAGGAAAAGGCAGTCCTGTGGGGCGTCGCTAACCCAGCAGAGGGGAGACGGGGCTCGGAGGGGCCAGGGAGCGGGCGCAGCGCGGGGGCGGGGACGCTCGGGTGGCCGCGGGGCCTCCCGGGGAGAGACCCCGGCCCAGGGCGTCCTCAGGAATGCGGCTGCGCAGGGGTGGGAGGCGGCCCCGGAGGCCTGTTCCAGGCTGCTCATTTTTTTCCCTGCCGTCTCAAGGGATTAAGATAACGCAGAGGGAAGTCCAGAGCACCCAGCTGCCCCGGCCCCGCCCGCTCTAGCCGGGGGCACCCGCAGGCCGCGGCGGGGGCTCCGCGCGCCCCTCAGGCACCGGCCGGCACCTCGCCAGGGCCGCAGCCCCAGCCCCGTGGGCCTCTGCAGGGCGCAGGGAGGGCCTGGGCCCCGCGCTGGCGCGTTCAGGCCGGGGCGGGCACGGCCGCCGCGGGCAGCGCGGGAAGGGGCATCCACGTCGGGCCGCGGCGCGGGCCCGCACCGGGAGCAGCGCCAGGCGCCGGGCCCTGGGCCTCCTTCGCGCGCTGGGGCAGCCAGGCCCGCCCGACGACGGCCGAGCGGGGCCTACCTAGCAGCGGCCTCCGCCTGCCTGGCGCGCAGGCCTTGTCCCCCGGGGTCACGGCTGGAGGCAGCGCCGCGTGCTCGCGGGTTAGGAAACCGGAAGTAAACGAGAACAGGGCGCAAGGGCGGGCGGGAAACAGGAAGCACGTGAGGAGGCCTAACGGAGGGGAGGGGTAAACAGGAAGTGCAGGGGGAAACCGGAAGCACGTGACGAGACCACGTGTGCCTGCGCTGGGGCACAACAGGAAGCCGGGACCAGCGTTTGCGCTTGGGGGCGGGGCAGGGAAAACAGGAAGTTCAGTGGAGACCACGTGCGCGGGGTGGGTGCTCGAGGGAAACAAGGCGCTCGGGGTGAGTGCACACGCGTGCTGGGGCGGGGACAAGACCACGTGGTGGGGGCCAGGAAAACAAGCCAACCACGTACACAATGAGGAAGACCCGGATGCTCGGGAGGAGACCAAGTGCGTAAGGAGCATGGCAGCAGGCGAGACCACGTGGGCCGTGGGCAAGGGGTGACAGGAAGTAGACTGAACCACTTCCTGTGTGAGGCACGGAACCCGGAAGCACGTGATGACACTACGTGCACTGACGGGGGGGGGGGGTACAGGACGCTCAGATTAAACCATATGCGGGGGGGGGGGGTGTGGCAGGAAAAACCGGAAACACGTGTCGAGACCACGTGTACTGGGTGGGGGGACAGGAAGCTCGGACTAAACCATATGCGTGGGGGTGGCAGGTAAGCCAGAAGCACATGACAAGTAGTGTGTTAGGGGCTCAGAAAACAGGAAGCTCGGGCTAAACCACATGCCTGGGGAGGGTGTCAGGAATACCAGAAGCACGTGTCGAGACCACATGCACTGGAGGCGAGAAAACAGGAAGTTCGGACTAGACCATCTGCGTGTGCGGGAGGCAAGGCAACTGGAAGCACGAGACAAGACCACGTGCACTGTGGGCGGGAGTGGGAGGGAACAGGAAGCTTGGACTAAACCACATGTGTGGGGGGGATGCAGGGAAGCCGGAAACACGTTTCAAGACCACGTGCACTGAGGGCGGGGAGAAAACAGGAAGCTTGGACTAGACCATATGCGGGGGGGGGGGTAGGAGAACCAGAAGCACCTGTTCTGTTGAGACCACATGTACTGGGTGGGGCGGGGTGGGGGAACAGGAAGCTCGGACTAAACCATATGAGCGGGGGTGGCAGGGAAACCGGAAGCACGTGTCAAGACCACGTGTACTTGGGCGGGGAGAAAACAGGAAGCTTGGACTGAACCATATGCGTGGAGGTGGCAGGGAAACCGGTAGCACTTGAGGAGTCCATGTCTGCTAGAGGGCGAGAAAACGGGAAGCTTGGACTAAACCACATTCCTAGGGGAGGCGGGGAAACCGGAAGCACGTGTTAGACCACGTGCATTGGGGGCGGGGGGGGTACAGGACGCTCGGACTAGACCATATGCGTGGGGGTGGCAGGGAACCCGGAAGCACGTGCAGCGACCACGTGCTCTGGCACGTGGACGAGACCACGGGAGCGGAGGAGACACGTGACGAGTCCACCTGCCGGACAGAGGCCCAGCCCCGAGGGCCGCGTGCCCGACGTCTGGTTCCCGTGCCCGCCCCTTCCGTGCCTGTCCGCAGCGCGCGGCGTCCTTATGGCGGCGGAAAAGGGGCGAGGAGAGGGCGGGCCCCGGCCCCGGGCTGTGGGCGCCCCGGGGCGCCGGCTCCCTGCGCAGGCCCTGCGCCCCGGCTGGACCCGCTCAGCCCCGCCGCGGCCGGCTGGGGGCACCGGGGGCTCCGAGGCTTTGGAGAGCCCGGGACGCACCGCGGCAGCGCGGACACCGCCAGGGTCCCGGGGCGGGCGGCGGCCGGGTGCCCACCCGGGAATGGCCGCTGGGTGGGAGACTTCCATCTCCATCCTCCGCCCCGCAAGTCCATCACGTAAACCGCGGGGCAGCGGCCCGTGCACCAGCATCCGGGAAGCTGCGGGGCGCGGCCTGGCGGGACGGGCAGCAGCGGGGCCTGCGCCCTGCGCCCTGCGCTCCACACCCCGTGCCCTGCTCTCCACACCCCGCGCCCCGCTCTCCGCGCCCTGCTCCCTGCGCCCCGCTCTCCGCGCCCCGCGCCCCGCTTTCCGCGCCCCGCTCCCCGCGCCCCGCGCCCTGCTCTCCGCACCCCGCGCCCCGCTCTCCGCGCCCCGCTCCCCGCGCCCCGCGCCCTCCTCTCCGCACCCCGCGCCCTGCTCTCCACACCCAGCTCTCCGCTCTCCGCGCCCCGCGCTCGGCCGGCCGCGCTGTGAGGACGGAGCCGTGATGCCGGCAGCGCGCCCCGAGGTGCGCCCGGGCTCTGGGAAGGGGGCGCGGGGAGCGGCCGGGAGCCCCCGCCGGGCCCTGCCGAGCGGCCCAGGCCCCCCAGCGAGCGCCCGCCCGTGCCCGTGGCTCCCGGGACGCGGCCTTTGTCTCAGTGCGCCCAGGCGCCGGGCTCGGGTGGACACACGGACTCCGTGTCGTCGGCCGAGACGCGGGGCCGCGGAACGGCGTCGCTGTCCTGAGGGCTTCGCGGTCTCCCCTCAGCGCGTAGATTTTGACCTGGGGTCTGGCTGTCCAGGGACCAAAACCCAGTTCTCCACTACCTAGCCACGCGGCACCGGGCAGCCCGATGTCCCTAAGCCTCCATTTTCCCCTCTGTGAAATGGGCCGATCGTATTTGCCCACCTCCTGACAAGCCCCAGGAGCAGGTGTCAGCCGCTCCAAGCGGGGGCGGGCTCCGAGCCTGGGCAGCCCCAGGGCTCGCTCGGAGAATCGGGAAACAGGGGCGCGGCGAGCGGCACGGGGGTCACCGTCCCCCCGGGCGCTGTCGGGTTACAGCCTGTGCCAGGCCGAGCCCGCGGCGGCAGCCCTGGGGTCCTGGGAGGTGCGCGCTCCAGGCCAGGGCGGAGCTGGGTTTGGCCCGCACTGACCACCAGACGTGCCTCGCCTCTCGCTGGCCCCTAGCGGTGGCGCCATGACGCCACGTGGCGAGTCCTCCACAGCCCGAGGGCACTGAGCCGGAGCCGCGCTGCCCGGTCAGCGGCAGACCTCCGCGGAGGCCGGGCTGGCCCTGGGACCGCACGTGTGTCCTCCGGGTGGGGTCCTCCGGGTCGCTCCCGGAAGGCGCGTTGGGGACCCGCGCTCCGTGGCGGGGAGTCCCCTGGCCCAGGTCGCAGGAAGGGTTGGGGTGTGACATGGGACAGGGCGCCCCCTCATCCTCGGGAACCGGGGCAGGGGGACAGAACCAAGGGGGCCGCCCTTGGCTGGTGCCACAGGACCCTCCTGTGGGCAGCCCGGGGCGCAGGCACGGACCCAGAGCCAGGCCCAGAGCTCCCGGCCCGCGGCAGCCCCGAGAACCCCACCGCAGACTCCAACCTCGGCCGCCAAAGCAGGGCCGCGGCTCGGGGCGCTGGGGGTGTCCCTCGGGCTCGCGGCAGGAGCCCTGCAGGCACAGGTCAGGGCGCAGAGGCCTTGAGTGGACACCGGGTGGGGGGCTCTGGCCTGGCGTTCCTGCGGTTCTTAAAGTTCCTTCCACACAGCACTCAGCAGGTGCGCCCTTGGGAGTGGCCGGCGGACTGTCCGTGAGCTTCCTTTCACGCCATCGAAGACCAGGTTACCGGTCAGCTGTGCCGGCCGCTGGCTCCCCGGGCACGGCGCCCCCCGCTGAGCGCTGCACAGACCTCGGGACGCCCGACGCCCTCCCTGACACCGAGCCTTCGCCGTAGACTGCCGTGGGTGCAGCCCGGGGCTGAAGGGAGCACTGGCCCCGTGGAGGAGGCGGGGGCAGGTGCGCTGACGCGGAGGAGAAACGCTGGCCCGGCTCAGTGCCGGGACCCCCTGGAGCGTACACGGGGGCCCTGAGCAGCCAGGGTGGGCAGAGGCCTCGGGTGGCAGGAGGAAGCCGTCCCATGGAAGACCCACAACAACCCTGCCTGCAGATGCGTACACTGAGGCTCGGAGACACGCGGGTCACGTGGGCAGCTCGCGGCAGAACCTCACCCTCGGCCCTACCCCACGGCCAGGCGCTAGACAGCCTGCATGCATGGCCTGCGTGCTCCTGTGTCTGCGTAGGCACTGCTGGGCGTCCTCCCGAGACCTGCTCCACCCCAGGCACCTGGCTGGGACCCCACCCCTCCCCGGTGAGCACCCCATTGAACAGGAGGGTGAGCAGACCAGAGAGGGCAGGTGACTTGCCCAGGGTCACACAGCTGATTACAACCAGAGAGACCACAGTGGAGCCCCCTGCCTCCTCCTCCAGGGGGCGCTCTGCGACTGCAGCACCAGCAGCAGGGTGGGTGGCGACAGGCTGGCGCCCACCCTCCCGGTGTTGAAATCCTCCGATGCCAAGGTCCGTCCCTGAGCCAGTGAAATCTAAGTCGTGTGCACCAGGCCCCCAGAGCAGCGAGCTGCTACGAGCAGGGTGGGGAGCGACGCCAGGGGCCTCTCCCGGCGTCTGGACTGTGGGCCTGAGTCTGCCGCGTTGGCCATCCAGTGTCAGAGGTCGGGGAGAGGGCAGAAGGCAGCGCCTGTGGGCGCTGTCGGGAATGGGCCGCCCTCTGCTGGAGGAAGGGGGCATGGCCGCTCTCGGGGACTGTCAGGGCTTGGAGGACCCCAGGGCTCTTGTCAATCTCCCAGCTGGCCAGGGACCCAGGGCGACGGCCTCACAGCTGCTCGGAACTCAGAACTGCCTGTGATGCACGTCCCCCTACCCCGGCCTGCATCCTGTCTCGTCCTTAGTGAGCAGCTGCGCTGGGCACCAGGGACGCAGCCCCAAATCGCGCCCTGTGCTACAGTCAGAAAGTTAACAGCCTGGCGAACAAAGGAAGCTAACAGCGGGGGTGCTGACGCTGGAGGCTGCTCCTGGGGGGCGGGAGGTGGCAGGGGCTCAGGGGAGGGTGCGGAGGTCAGAGGAGGGGAGAGAGGGGAAGAAGGAGAGGGCCTCCGGCCATCCCAACAGCCCCCGAGGCAGAGCAGAGTCCCAGCAAATGTCAGAGGGAACACCCTCTGTGGGCACCCTAGAGGGTGGGACGGGGCCAGGGTAGGGGAGCACTGTGGGAGCTCCTGGGACCAGAGGGGCCCCGGGGCTGGCAGCTCTCTCCTGGGTTCTTGCTTCCCTCTGGACCGTGAACCCTGTGCCCCAGGAACCTCGCTGGGTTCACGGAGGAGCAGTGATCGACAGTGGGGTCCCGTGAGTGTGGGGAGGGCCTGCTGTCCGGGGGCTGGTGTCCGTGCAAGGTCATACAAAACACGGCCAGGGAGAAGCCCAGGTGGCCACAGAGGCGGGGCCGGGGTGATGCAGCTGCCAGCTGTGGGACACCACAGAGCCCCCCGAGGTGCTGGGCGAGGAGGGGTCCTACCCTGAGCCCCAGGGGGCGCAGCCCTGCCCACACTGGGTGTCAGCCCCCAGTCCACAGAAGCCAGGTCCTGACGTCCACGCGGGCCCTGGGGCGGGCACCGTTTCTGCCTCTGAAGGCTGCCGGAGGCCTAGGAACTGGTCAGTGTCACTCAGCGGTGAGCGCAGCCCCGGCCTGGTTCCAGGGCCCACAGCTCAGACACCGACACCTGCTCCGGGCCTGGCGGGGCCAGCGATCGCCCTCGGGAGCAGGAAGGTGTGCTTTGTGGGAAGGAGACCCCTGCCACCTTCTGGGTGGTGCTGGGGCCTGGGTGGCAGGATCACTTCCCCACCTGCAGGCTGCAGCACCCCCACCTCACCCAGAGGAAGGACCGCTGCACTCGGCACAGAGCACCTGCCCTGCCCCCCCCACCTGGTGTTCCATGGGACCTGTGGCAGGTGCTGGGCATCCCAGGGCAGGGCCGAGAGCAGACAGCCCAGAGCTGCCCAGGCCCGGATGAACGCTTCCCACACTGTTCCCCTGTCGTCCTTGTCCTGACCCTGGTGAGAAGCTGAGACTCTGAGGGGCTGAGCAGCTCGCCGAGGTCACAGGGCCTGGGGCCTGTGGGGTAGGGAGGCCTGGCAGCTCCAGGCCCCGTGCTGTGAGGAGGCCCAGCTGGCCCCCAGCACATGTGCAGAACTGAGCCCACCGCCCACCTTGGCCCAGGGTGAGCCCCAG
Source organism: Oryctolagus cuniculus (assembly GCF_051225735.1). Lineage (NCBI taxonomy): Eukaryota > Metazoa > Chordata > Mammalia > Lagomorpha > Leporidae > Oryctolagus > Oryctolagus cuniculus. Next base: position 77,132,292 of record NC_142884.1, on the reverse strand, counting down.
CCAGCCCCTCTCAACCCTGGCGAGGTGCAGGAAAATGAGGAAATCAAGTCTGGCCCAGCTCTGGGCTGCACAGACCCCAGCACCTCCACAGAGCCCCTGGGCCCCCGAGCGTCCACCTGCACAGACCCCAGAGCCCCTGGGCCCCCGAGCGTCCACCTGCACAGACCCGAGAGCCCCTGGGCCCCCGAGCGTCCACCTGCACAGACCCCAGAGCCCCTGGGCCCCCGAGCGTCCACCTGCACAGACTCCAGAGCCCCTGGGCCCCCGAGCGTCCCCCAGGGCCAGGCTCAGGGCGCTGGGGTTTCCCTCGTCTGATCCTGCACTTGGGAGAGGTGGCCCCAGAGGAAAACTATAGCCTTCCGGAAGCTTCCAAGCCCTCCTCAGGCTGCTGCTGAGCAACTGTGCCCAGCACCCCCTGCGGCCTCTCCCCACCCCTCCACCCCAAATCCGGCTCGGCCAGGCTGCTCCTGCGGGCCAGGGCCTCACTGCCCAAGGCCACGGCTGCCCCTTGCTCAGCTTCCTCAGGAAGGGGCCCTTGTCCCCCTCAGGCCCGGGTCCTGATGATTAATGGAGGACAGCCGCCCTCTGGCCCTGGGGCAGAGGCCACCAGCACGCACCGCGGGCCGGGCAGCGTCCGGGGCAGGAGGGCAGGCTGCCGTGTCCTGCACGCTGGACTCTGAGGAGGAAGCGGCAGGGAGGCTCCGGCCCTTGGCGAGGTCTCCCCTGGAGCAGGGGAGCTGTGGTCACTGCCAGCTCTTTGGCACTGCTGGCCCCCACCCCCACCCGGGTCTGGCCCTGAGTCCAGCACGCCTGCCCTGCAGGGCCCCTGTGCAGTACCAGACCCTCCCTCTCAAAGCCCAATCCTGGAGCCACCCCGAGAGCCACAGCCGGCAGCCCCCGGCCCTGGCTGAGCTGCGGTCACCTCTCCAGCCCGGCAGGGCAGAGCAAGTCCCCGAAAACCACCTCTGTCCCGGACCCAGGGCGATCGGCTCCAGGACCCGCCAGGGACACCAGGCTCCGGACGCCCCAGGCCTTTCTCTGAAACCCACACATTCCCCGGTACCTGAAACCCTCTCCAGGTCGCTGGCAGCCCCAGGACACACAAAGGCCACGTCGGAGATGCTGCAGGGCGTTGTTCAGGAAACAGGACAAGAAGGAAGTCAGCACAGGTCCAGGACAGCCGCTATCATTTCCCAAATATTTCTGATCCACGGCTGGTCGGTCCGTGGGTGCAGACTGTCCACGTAAGGAGAGCCAGGCGCGCCGGCCAGGAGGAGCCGTGCGTGGGAAAGCCAGCCCCGCACCTGCACAGCCAGCACTCAGAGCCCACAGCTCTCACAAAGCAACAGTGCTCAGTAAGCGAAAAGCCGGGAGATGCGTGAGGTTGCCGGCACTGACCCCTGGGTGATGCAGAAAAAGGCGGGTCCACGTTTTGACCCGATAGTTATGTCATAGCACTAATCGGAGAGGATCTATTTCACGCGTGGTATGTAGCACAGATTCCATTAACTATATTTAATAACAAAATAATGTTTTGATTCTGTTACATTGTTAAGTAACTATAATCAATTCTATATTAACACTGGTTATGTATTAATGATATAAAAACAAAAATCAATGTGTCCCAACTACTCTCTTTAGTTAGCAGATTTATTGGGTTTTAAATTCAGACACGGAAAACTGCACCCCCGTAAAGTACCCCGGACAGTGTAGGTTCCCAGAGCTGTGCGACCACCGCCACCGTCCAAGGTTAGAACATTTCTGGGCCCATCGGCTGTCACCCCACCCCGGCACCCACGCATCTGCTTCCTCTCCCTGTGGACCTTGTGTCCTGGGCGCTCCCCAGGAATGCACTCACACACACACAGCCTCCCTACACAGCGGAGGGCTTCCAAACACCCGAACCACATCCCAAAATCCATGCTCTAAGCCCGAGTGGCCTCTGAGGACCAAACACGGGCCAGCGCCGGGCAGATGCCAGGTGCCAACCCCAGGCAGCCCTTGGCCCTGCCCCGGCCGCGAAGTCCACACAAGTGCAGAGCTGCCCACTGCCCCCTCCCCACCTCTGGTCACCCCCCTGACCCTGCCTGTCTCCACCCAGTGCACCCTGACCTGCCCCTCCCCCCCACGGGCCAGGGGCCATAATTAGCTCCCACCAGTCAGCACTTTCCAACACCCACCCCCCAGGAGAGGAAAGCACTTCTCAAACGCTGACATCTGAATGTGCCAGGGAGGAAGAGGCTCCCTGGGCCGCCCTGGCTCCACCACCCCAGGCTTGGGGCAGCTCCTGGGACAGCCAGGGCGGACAGCCAGGCTGTAGGGACCAGGGGTGGACAGCACCCTGGGCTCTGGCAATGCGAGGGACCCGTTTGGAATGAAGGTCTGGAATTCAGGGTCCCAGGGGTGTGGCCTAACTGCACTGTGGCTGCACCGGGCCCAGGACCCCGAGACTGGGGCCTGGGACCTGGGACAGGCTGGGGGGCAGCCTGGCTCAGCGGGGACGCACAAGAGAGGCCCATGGCCAGCCCTCAGCCCACATTAGAGACAGGGGCCCTCTGCCAAGTTATACGCTAGTGCCAGACTCTCCCCAAGGAGTTTATCCACCCTCAACTCGATTTGTTAAACTTTGTTATGAAATTCTTCAAACACAGGGAAAATGAGAAATACTGTGTCTCTCAGGCCTCCCGACACGTCACACTACAGTGCGGCCGGCACCTCCGGCTGCAGACAGAGCGCGTCCTGGGCGCCCAGCGGGCTGGCTGGCGGCAGCTCACCTGCCCTCAACGGGCCGCAGGCGGGGACTCGCTGCCTCTGGCGGTGGCGGAAGAAGCTCGTGGCAGACGGATGGGGCAGCTGCCTGGCACGGGGTGCGAAGGGCGGAGGGCAGCAGCGGCCGGTGGCACCAGCAGAAAGCAGGGCATACGGGGAACCGCAGAGGTCTCGGCTGTCGGGGGACGAGGCTCAGAGGAGCAAGGTGCTCAGAGTCACCGGCTCACTGGTGCCCCCGTGCACGGCTCACACAGCCCAGCCCCCCGCCCCACAGGCCCCAGCCATCTCCCCGTGGCCACAGTGCCTGCCCCGATGCACTCAGCGGGTCTGATTCGCTCCTCTGGACCTCGGCAGTGGGGCCCGCCCTCCAGAGCCCCCCGCAGGGCTCAACTGGATCCTTTGCTCCCCAGCTCCAAGGCAGCCGGTGATGACCTGGCCTTAAACTCCGGAGGAGCCACCGGGAGGTCCTTCCTCTCTCCGGAGCTGCGGGACCCCTTTGGCACCGGGAGCCCCACGCTCGGAGCTGTCCCCCGTCTGTGTTTGGGAACCTCAGCCCCCCGCCTGTGGGTGGGTAATCTTGGGTCCTTGTCCGCGTTCAGTTTGCCCAGCCATTGGTGGGTGCAGCCGTAACCTCGTCCTCGCTGGCCAGCACGGCCACAGGTGGGGAGAACGCAGTGTTGGGATCACTGTGTTTTTTAGCTGCTTGAGCCCTCGTCGGTTTGCTTGTTTTTGGAACTAAGGTTCTCCTGCCACTCAGAAGCCACAGGGAAGAGCTGAGTACCCGGCACACAGCAGAGCCGGGAACAGACAGCTGCCTGAGGCCGGGAGCCTGCCCTGAGCCCCGGCCCCGGAAGGTGGTGAACAGACCCCCATAACACTGCGTGCGGGAGGCCGCCGGGAGCCTGGCAGGTGCAGTGCACCGTGCCGCTGTTTCTCTGGAAAGCAGCAGAAATCTGGACCCACTGTCCGCACGTCCACGTCTCCTGCCGTCCATCAACCTCAGAAAACAACTGCTGAAACCTCACTTCCGCCCGCGGGTTCCCACGCAGGCGGCCCGGCGCGGGGAAAGTGCTCGGCCGTCAGCAGCTCCCACCCTCGCCTCTTCCTCCCCTTTCCACAGGAACTGAGTTTAGTTCCTTTTCCCCCAAAAGCCGGACCGAGAGGAAGCAGCCTGTGTCCAGGCAGCCTGCGCGGGGCACGGGGCGGGGTGGGCTGAGGCTTCCTGCCTGCCCTCTGACCTGTGCCCCCACCCCACCCTCCACTGATGGACGGCTCCCACGGCCCCCGCCAGGCAGCCCCCTGGATTTCACCGGCTCACCAGGGTTGGCAGAAGGGGTCCCCTCTGAGACACGCAGAGGCACACTCTCCCCGCCCCCCAGGGCTACCGCCCGCCCGCCCCACGCCGCCCCGGCCCCAGCCTCAGAGCTTTCTACAGGCTGCTCCGTTGCACCCCCACCCTGCCCAGTGGAGAGGAACAGGAGCAGAACTGGGGGCGCACACTGCCCAAAAGGACACCCACAAAACCACGAGGGCGGCCACCCCGGGCCGGGCAGGGTCCAGTCACAGGTCCTTCCTTTGCGTCCACCCACAGGCTGGGTTCCCGTCCAGTCTGCGCCTCTGCCAACGCTTCAGTCGCCAGGAAGCTGCCCAGGCTTGTGTGCCGCCAGGGATGGGAGCTCGTTACTTCTCAAGGCTGGAAAGTGATTGCACAGAGGAGGTGCACCTGCCTCCCTGGCTTTCTGCCCCACGGCCGTGAGGCGCGGGCACGCCCGGTCCTGGACGCTCCTCACTGCTCCTCGACCTTCCCGAGGGCTGGCCCCACCTGCACCTCTCTCCAGACAGCAGAGGCGGCACCTGGAGCTTCGCGCTTGGCGAGTCGGTCCTCAGGATGCGGCTGAAGACACAGCAGGGGTCCAAAGCCAGCCTAGGTAACCCCGAAGGCTTAGGGTCCTTGAGAGACCCTGGGAGGAGCCCGCAGGGCCAGGGACGCCTCCAGGGAGCTGTGGACACTGCTCCCGGACACTCCAGGGAGCTGTGGACACTGTTCCCGGGACACTCCAGGGAGCTGTGGACACTGCTCCCGGACACTCCAGGGAGCTGTGGACACTGCTCCCGGACACTCCAAGGAGCTGTGGACACTGCTCCCTGGGCACTCTGAGAGACCGTGCCTAGAGACCCTCGGGCCTCGCCGCCCCGGGTGTCCACGGGACCCAGGCGAGAGCTCCTGCCCCCCCCACCCCACCCCCGTTTCTCTCTGTGTAATTACTGCCTGTTGGAGATTTTTTAAGGGATCATTTAAACGCTGTGATTCCCTTGGAGGACAGAGTACTCCCATCTGACAGAGGAGGGTTTGACACCTGTCAGGGGAGGGGTGGGAGGCAGGGGAGGGGGAGGAGTGGGAACAGCAGCCTTGGGGACCTTTAACTCTGAGCCATCGCTAAGGGGAGGCAGGCCAAGGGAGGGCAGGGCTCGCGGGAGGCCTTGCCGCTGGCAGCACCACGGGTTGGGAGCTGAGGGCCGGGGCCCATCCTGCATCTGTCGGCTGTGTGGTCCCAGCCTGCACCGTCATCACCATCCACGCCGACCACAGCAGTGTTTCTGGAAAGCGCAGAGTTTTTCATCTGGGGCGCGCTCCGGCCCTCGGCCCCAGCTTGCCTCCCTCTCCCCCGCCCCAGCCCGGTGCTGGCAGTGCACCTGCTGACGCTGCGCGGGGGCCCGGCACAGCCCGTGTGTGCTTAGGGAGGCAGGCTCCCGACCTGGCCTGCTGCCCAGCCCTGCCAGGCAGACGGGCCTCCCCACACACACCTCCCAGCACCAGCGGCAGAGGGAGGCTCCCGGCTGCTCCAGCCTCCCTCCGAGCAGGTGCCGGGCCTCCCCAGCGCGCCTCCCACACCCACAAATAGCAGAGGCCAGGGGAGCTTCATCAGTGCTTGGCTTCTGGGAAGCTGAGTGGGCAGAGAGACCCAGCAGGGGCCAGGAGCCAGCAGGAGGGTGCATGCCGCCTCCTGGAATTCGCCCTACAGGCTCTCCCACACCCTGATGCAGGGGCTCACAGCCCTACCAGGGTCCCCGGTGCCGGACATTGCTCGTCCACTGCCTGAATGACATCGGGACCCTGCCCAGAACTCCACAGAGACGCAGCTCCGAGCCGATGGGGCTCCGCGGTCAGGACGGCACAGAGCGGCACAGAGCCCAGAAGACCCGCAGGCAGGCAGCCCGCAGGGGGCGACGCTCCAGAGCCAGCAGCAGGGACGTGGAGGGATGTCGTCAGCAAGAGGCTGAAAGAATGAATGAAAGAAGCATATATGAGCCATGACTGCTTTTCTGACACGCCACACATGCGTGAACACAGAGTAAACGCCTGCCATGATTGCCGTGTGCCCCGGAATCGTCACAGGCTGTCCCCGAGGGTGCTTTATAGGGGACTTTCAGTTCTTAAAAAATCTCTGGCGTGGGGCACCCACACCCCAGATCACAGTGCAGGTTCAAGTCCCAGCTCCTCCACTTCCGATCCAGCTCCCTGCTAACGCGCCTGGGAAGGCAGCGGAGAACGGCCCAGGTGCTTGAGCCCTGCGCCCACGTGGGAGGCCTGGATGGAGTTCCAGGCTCCTGGCTTCAGCCTGGCCCAGCCCTGGCATTGCAGGGAGTGAACCGGGGAGGGAAGGAAGTTCTTGATCTCTGCTTTTCAAGATGAAAATAAACATTCACAAATTCTGTTAACATGGGTACTCTAAATTTTTACGAAATGCTAGCTACTTCTAAATTGGCTTTTGGAGGAATGCACTCATTCTAAGTGTGTCTTTCAAGAAGACTTGACAAATTTGTGTCACCCTGTGAATAAAACCAGACGCCCCGAAGCCCTCGCCTGGGCCCTCGCAGGCCACCTCTGCCCCCCAGTCCTGGCCCCGTGCAGCCGCCGATCTGCCTTCTGCCGCTGCCTTCGACTCGTTCCCGCGCCGTGGAGCCACGCTGCGTCTGGCTTCTTTCACTCAGCACATTTTCAGATCCACCGTCTGCCGTGAATCAGCAGGCCGTGAGGACGGGGCTGTGCCGTGTGGGCTCGCCACAGCGTGTGCGCAGAGGCCCCATCGCAGCCCATCGGGCGGTCTCTCCTCTGTTTTGGATGAATGAAGCCCCTGACATGAGGGTGCGGGGAGGCTGTGCCCGCGACGGTGCAGAGGGGAGCACCCGGCTCAGAGAACGCGCGCTCTGCCTGGCAGCCACGCCCAGCGGCCGCCACACGCCCACACCGCCCGCTGGAGAGCCCAGATCTGATTTCCAGCTCCGGCTTCCTGCAAACGCAGATCCGGGGAGGCTAAAGTGGTTGGGTCCCTGCCACCCGCGTGGGAAACCTGCTTCTGGCTTTGGCCGGGCCCCACCCCAATCGCTGGAGGTGTTCGGGGAGTGAACCAGTGGACTGGGCGCTCAATCTCTCTCTCTTTGTCTGTGTCTCCCAAATTAGAAAAAAAATAACCTAAACATCCTCATCAACAGCTGATTCCAGGGACTTTCCCAAGCCCAGCACCCCCTGACCTTGTGGGAAGAGGGGGCCACTCCCCGGGGAGGAGCCGCACCACCACAGCCAAGAAGCGGCTCCTGCGGGACAGGACCCCCCCCCCCAGCCCAGAAGAACGTGCAAGCCGGTGGGAACCTCGTCTGGTTTCCAGGAGCGCGGCCTGCACTCGGCACACTGCACGGGGGAGTTCCCGTGCACCTGCCCTGCTCCGACGCCTGGCGCTCACCACCGGCGCCTTGTTCCCTGACCTGGCACTCAAGAAGCCCGTGTGGGTCTCGTCATAGGTGGGGTTGGGGCTTGGGGTTTGTGGCAGCTGCTGCACCGTTGCTGGGTGTTCTCCGTGGCCCCATGTGCATGCGTGCACACAGAGACGCTGTTTCTAGGACGCTGTCACAGGTGTCGCCACCACCAGAGCCACGACCCTGGCCAGAGCACAGCGCCAGGCCCTCGGCCGCAGCAGAGCAGTGAAGGGCACAGGCCACCGTCCGGGGCGGCCTCGGTCCGAGGGAGGGTCGGGCGGCTCCAGGAGGACAAAAACCAAGTCAGAAGGAGGCCCCTTGGGCCTCAGACCTGGAGACCACTGGCTGGGGGGGGGCAGCCCCCAACCCAAGGCCCGGCCCCGAGACGCCCTGGCCTCCAGGCAGCCACGGCCTCCACTCGTGCCACACTGCACAGGGCCACCCGCGTCTCCTCGGCTCGGCACCCAGCTCCGGCTCCCAGGCCTCGGCTGCTGCCACTCGCTCTGCCCCTCCCAGCCTGGAGAAACCCTCCCTGAAGGCCCAAGGCACCGGCACAGCCCCCGGCACGGACCTGGGTGTGGACACCGCACTGACAGCCACGTCTGCCCTCTGCGAGGCAGCACAGACCGGGCACACGAAGGATGGCAGCGTCTCCATGGGTACGGCGGCCGTTCCCTGCCTCGCACTTCTCTGGATGTCTCTGCCCCTGTGCGTCCACACTGACAGTGCTCCCTCTGTGTGCCCTCTGCAACCCCACACTCCACATTCCTAAGCCCACCTGGCCCAGGCCGGCGTGTGTGTCCAGTACAAAGGACAGCGCCTGGCACCCACCAGGCCCGCCGTCCGAACAGGAGCCTGCACACTTGTCCCTCACTGCCCGGCCAGCTGCCGTCACCTCCGGGTGTCAGCTCAGCGAGGACGGAGGCTGTCGGTCACCTCTCTGCCTGTCCCCAGTGCCCAGCACACAGGAGCTGCTCCTTGGGTCGCTGAGCCCTGAGCTGCAACACTGCCATTGGCCCAGCACCCTGCACAAAGCTGGGCCTGTCACAGCCCTCAACTCCCCTCAGTGGGCCGGTCAACGCCAGGCTCCTGGCCTCGTCCATCCCGGATGCCTGGACGCCAGCACAGGGCGGGGCAGAGCGGCCAGCGCCTTACTGAGTCTCCCGAGAGCTCCCGGCATCCCCATCTCACCCCTGCGCACCGGAGCCGCATTCCCAGGAGCAGGACTGAGCCGCAGGGCTGAGGACCCCACAGGGCAGCCCTGCCCAGACATCGCTGGGAGCAGGAGGAGCTCCTGCCCCTGTGCCTTCTGTGCCCTTGAACCCTGCCACTAACACAGGCCGGCCGTGGGGCAGTCATACCCGGCCGGGGCGGGGGCTGCCAGGCCGAGCTGCCACAGCACCGTGTGGCAGGTGTGGGTCTGGCACACTCTGGGGTTGGGGACGGGGGTCCAGAGACCCCTGCCGCTCCCAGCCCCTCCCCGTGCTGTCCTAGCCACAGCGCAGTGTGGCCCTGCCTGTCACCTATTCCGTTTCTCCCCACCCATGGCCGAGGCCATGACGAGAGATCTACTGCCTGGCACACGGCCTCCTCGGGGTAGAGAGGGAATGGGCAACGTGGGTGCCCCTGCCCCGGACCCTCACCCAGCCGGCTGCTGGGCACCTCCGGCCAGGGAGCAGCAGGTGTGCAAGTGCCCCGGCGGCGTCCGAGGCCAGGCGTAACCCAGGCTCCCAGGCCCACAGGAGGAGCCCTGGGTCCACCCACTCCCTGCCACCCCTGCCCGCGGCCCCGGGCTTACTGGAAACAGTTGTGGGCCAGTCTCCTCGCAAGGAGAGCTCCTCGGCCGGAAACGGGCGGTTGAGGGCGAGCCACGGCGGGCGCACCTCTGCCTCGACGGTGGGAGTCCCCACCACGGCCTGGGGTCGCCTCCAGCACAGCACGGGGAGGCCCAGGCTGCAGGCTCCACGGCACTCCTGCCCGCACCAGCCTGGCTCCGCGGCACTCCCGCCCGCACCAGCCTGGCTCCACGGCACTCCTGCCCGCACCAGCCTGGCTCTGTGGCACTCCCGCCTGCACCAGCCTGGCTCCGCGGCACTCCCGCCTGCACCAGCCGGCCCAGGAATCAGGCCCCTGAGCTCTCGTTCGTGCTGGGGAGGGGCCGGCACTTGCCCCCAGCAGCTCGGGGTGACAGGGCGCAGGACAGGAGGGGCGAGGAGCCCTGGGTACAAGGAAAGCCAGGGTCGCGACAGGACAGTCGGAGCCCGGAGCCCTGCAGGACGCACCAGTGGCCGTGTGGTCTGAAAGGAAATTGGGGGCTTTTCGGGGTCCTGGGGCAGAACCTGCGGCCACCCCACCCTCTACACTGCTCTGCAGACCACGCCCACTCACATACCCTAGACGGGCACCCCGGCCCCGTGCTCGGCACCGGTTCTCTCCAGCTCCACACTGAGCCCCGAGCGCTGCCTAGCGCAGCCGCTCAGCCCCGGCAACGGGCACTGTGGTAGCATGTGCTGGGGCAAAGGCTTAGCGGCTGTGAGAAAAGACCCCAGCTACAGGGGCCAAGGGAGCAGGCGGACCCCTCCGGCTGCCAGCAATGTCGGCAAGAGCCGCTGTGGTCCGTGGGCACCTCTGCTCCACGCGCTGTCTCAGGGACCCAGGCTCCACCATGGCCGAGCAGTGCTGTCCCCAGCCTAGCAGGGGAGGGGGACTGTCACACTGACCGCCCCGGGGGGAGGAAGAGACAGAGGGAGTCCCCCACCTGTCTGTCACCCCTGTTCCAGTTTTCTGGTGAGGAGGCAGTCACGCGGCCTCACCCGGCTGCGGGGGGGGCGGGGGGGGGGGTGCGTCCTGCTGGGCAGCCGGGAGCCCAGCACAGCCGTTCACAGTGGGCAGGAAGGGTGGATCTCGGCGCACGTGGCCGTGTCCACCTCGGTCAGAACTGAACCCCTAGCCTAGGGCCCTCAGACCTACTATTTTCCCGAAAGTAGGTCCGTCTTCACAGGCAGGCAGCCCGCGGCTTCCACCACACAGAGGAGTCCAGGACTCCCCGAGTTTAAGACCTACAACGGCGTGGTTCCACATCCGCTCCTGCTCAGACACTGGGAATCACCGGTGTGGTGCTGGGCAGGGGGTGTCACGTGCCCCCCCCCCGTGCCATGTGCCACGGACTCCTGGCCTAGAGTTCTGCAGTGCCAGGGTGACCAGGGGCTGCCCTGGCGGAGCGTCCCCCAGCCAAGCCCAGCACACCTATGCCAGCAGGTGCAGTCAGCCGACCACCTCTCCCGAAGTGGGAGTCCGGCTCAATGCGGCCACAGGCGCCCAGGAGCAGGGTCTGTGCTGTCTTAGCGGCCCCTCCCGCCGCCCTCGGCGGCTGCTTCTGGGTTCTGTGCCCCCAGCCCGGGGAGGCCTGGGAATCCCGAGGCGCATAGTGCAGTGGGGCTGGACCTAAGGCTGTCTCCGGAGGGCCCGAGCTCTGTGCCTGGCACAGCATCGCGGCACAGGAGCGCCGCGGCTCCGAGCTGCTGCCTGCCTGCTGGAGCGGGGCTTCGGCACAGCTATGTGAGCAGTCAGCACCTTCTTATCTGAGCGCAGACTCCCCAGCTTCCTATCTGCCCTTGGAGGCCCACGGGCCAAGGCTGAGGAATTTGCCCGCCCAGAGGTGGAGACGGGCGTGAGCCATCAGCGTGGACAGACAGGCAGGCGGGCAGCTGGGGAAGCCCCTCCCACAGGCACAGGGAGGGGACGTTCTGCTCCAAGGTCACACAGCAGGTAGCAGCAACAGGGGCAAATGCCCTCAGCCAGCAAACCACAGAGACCCTCGCAGGGTCCCTGCTTGGTGAATCCTTACTGAGGGGACCACAGATAGAGACGGAGCACAGCCCTGGTGCCTGCCTGTGGTTGCCACCGTCGTCATCCATACGAGTGACCTGGTCAAGGAGACGGCCAGCCTTCTGGGCCCTGTGCAGACTCAGGGGGCGGGGGGCAGGGCAACAGTGCTGGTCACTTGGCCAGAAGGTGTGTAGGACAGTGTCACCAGGGGCCCACCAGTGTCGCCACGGGCCCAGTGGTTGGTCCGTTGGTGCTGTGGTCATTTGCTGTGGGCTGAGGTCTGTGTCCCCCCAGTTTCTCCACCTGCTAGCCAGCCACAGGCCCTCCTGGCCAAGCAGAGACCCCAGGAACAGCCCTGACACGGCCAAGAAGGGAGGGACTTCTCACGGGACCCTTCTACCGCTCCCCAAGGCGGCCGCCCACAGCTAGCCTGAGTGACCACCCAGCCGTCGCCAGCGGCCGCCTCCCACCACAGCCCCTCCTGCGCCTGCTGCGCCTGCGCTGCCCCTTCCTGCCCGGGAAGCCACCAGCGGCCCAAGCAGACACAGCCCTGAAGCTGCCCCTCGCGCCTGGCCGTGCATGGTGACCGCCCACCCTTTCAGCCGGGAGACAGGGCCCTGTGGGCCCCAGGCCCTGGAAGCTGGAAGCTGGAACCCTGGGTGCCCGCGGAGGCCGGGCTCCCCTCTGGCTGTGATGTGGTTTCCGGAAGCTTCTCGGGGCCGTTGGAGGGTTCCAGCTTAGCGCCGGCTCTCCTCCCGCTTCCTGCCTGGGCAAGCACAGGTGCAGAGAACGCACAGGAAACCGTGAACGCGGCCTGAGGGACCAGCCCACTGGGGCCTCCCTCACGCCCCTCCTCTGCAGCTTTGACTCCTGACCTCTCCTGTATCCGCCCCCCACCGCCACCTCCCAGCATCTCAGAGCAGCTGTGTGTCTGCTTCTCTGCGCCGGCAAACGTCACCCACTCGGGGGTGGGGCCTCTCTCACCACTGCCCCCAGCCCTGGCACACAGGGCGTCCTCCCCAAATGCGTGGCTGGGGGGCCGTGGTTTCCCTCCCCAGAGCCGGGGCTTCCTCCTGCCTCGGCCCTCGGATAAGAGGCAGTGGGCGTCTGCTCAGGGCGCAGGCTGCCCTGGAGGCCCGGCTCTGAGGGCTGAGCAGTGGGGGCCTCCCTTCCCCAGGGAGTCATCTCTGGCCCGGGCCTCGGAGGGACTCAGAAATCCCCCAAAGGGAGATCAAAGCCCAGGCCCCACTTCAGAGGCAGGATTTGGGCTGCAGAGATAGGTGGCCTGGGGGAGAGATAAGGCAGGAGCGGGAAGGGAGGCCCTCGGACCACGAGCGCCGGGCCGCACCTCCTGGGATTCTGGCCTGGGGGACGCAGGGGCAGACACCACCCAGGGCCTCCAGGAGCCCCCGGGCGGGGCCAGGAGTCCAGCAGTGCCGCCGAGACTTGGGAAAACAGCTTGCGGCGGCTGCTGACCCGGCAGAGCCTTCTTCCTGGCGGCTCCACCACGCCACTCCTGTGTGCACCCCACCACACACACACACAGGAAGGCAGAGGCGTGCGGGCACCCAACAATGCCTTCTGGAATGTTCTCAGCAAGACCCATCATGCAGTGCAGTTGTAATGGGCTCAGCTGAATGCTACGCAAGCACCCGCCAACAGTGAGGCCGGTAAACAACCGGCACGCATCCCACACGCAACCACGCGTGACCCTCTGCGGACCGCACACCCAGTGCCGGAGCCAGCCAGCTCCCTCACCCCGGCTGCAGGGCCTGGCGGGCTGCTGGCCCCGCCCTGGCCCTCTGAGTGGAACCCACGCGCTGGCCCCGCCCCGGACCTCTGGAACCCACGGGCTGGCCCCGCCCCGGCCCTCTGAGTGGAACCCACGCTGGCCTGGGCCCTGCAGCCCTGTGCCCACAGGACTCATCTCCCTGGACACGAAGGGAAAGACTCTCTTGTGTCGTGGAACACCTGTTTTCACCTCCTGGGACCTCCCCCGGGGTGGGGGGGGCATGAACCAACAGACAAGCTGAGGAGCCTGGCCTCAAGGTGTGGGCAGAGCCACGCCCCCTGCGAGGGTCCGGGGAGGAGTCGCCTGCCCCTCCCGGCCCTGGTGGCAGCAGGGGTCCCTGGGCCGCAGGCTTCTCCTCCATCTTGTGTGCTTTTCCCTCTCGTTAGAAAGAGGCCCCCAGATAACCCGGATGCCCTGGGTCAGGCCTGCGGACCCTTCCCACACGGAGGGCTTCCTGCAGCAAGGAGGGGCCGAGGCTGACGCAGAAGTGACGTGGGCCCAGCGGCGACCGCAGGGCTTCCTCCCAGGCTGAGCAGTGAGGGCGACAACCCGGGAGGCTGCACAGAAGGGCTCCGACCCAGAGGACAGGCCGGGCGGGCAGCTAGGACGCTCCCACGTCACCTGTTCCCTCTGGAGTGCCCACGTCACCTGTTCCCTCTGGAGCGCGGGGCCGGGCGGGCAGCGAGGACGCTCCCACGTCACCGGTTCCCTCTGAAGTGCCCATGTCACCGGTTCCCTCTGGAGCGCGGGGCCGGGCGGGCAGCGAGGACGCTCCCACGTCACCGGTTCCCTCTGGAGCGCGGGGCCGTGGCGGGCAGCGAGGACGCTCCCACGTCACCGGTTCCCTCTGGAGCGCGGGGCCGTGGCGGGCAGCGAGGACGCTCCCACGTCACCGGTTCCCTCTGGAGCGCATCTGACGTCACCGAGAACTCTACGGCCACTCAAGCTGCACGAAGACCTTTCCAAGCTGCCCGTCTGTAGCACGGGCTGGACAGACGTTCAAACCACAACCATGGCAGGACACAGGAGGCCCCCTTGAGGGGCGTCAGGCTGCAGGGTCCACCTGCATGACCTGACCTGCACGTGTGTCCACCGAAGGCAGGTCTGGCACGTCACTGGCTGCCCTGGCCCATTGTCCACCCCCGGAAGGCAGCGAGTCACCGTGGAGCACCTCGCAGAAAACAGAGCCACGGGCACACAGGCAGCATGGCGGCCACAGTGCGCAGCCCAGACCTCGGAGCCCGCCGTGGCTGCTCCGTGCAGGAGAGGTCCACACAAGGACGCAGCCAAAGGGGGCCTTGGGGTCAGGTCGCGTCTGGGCAGCTGCCTGGGGCTGGCATCCTGGGCACTGCACACCAGCTCCCAGGAGGAGCCGAGCAGGCACCCGAGCGGGCCAGGGTGGGGTCCTTCAGTGCAGGCCTCTCCAGGACCCTCCCCACCGCGGCGTCCCTGCTCGCCTCACTGCTGGTCCTGAATCAGCTTCCTCCTGCGGGCGGGACCCTGCTCCCTGCTCCCCGTGGAACCAGCGGGGAGCCTCAGGGCCCCTCCCGAGCCGCACGGCCCGGGGTCCACCCCACTCTGGGCTTCCTGGGCAGAGTGCAGGCCCCGCCTCTCCACGGGAGGAAGATGGTCAGAGAGTGAGGGGTGTTCTGTGAGCGCTGCCCGGGATGGGCGCTAGTGTTTGGGTTAGGACAAGCGTGTGCCTCTCTCCTGAAGACAGCTCTGAGTCTCGGGGCATCGGCTGTGGAGTCCAAAAGGCCGCCTCTGCCCCTGGCCAAGGCCGGGCGCCCGGTGGGCGAGTCGGAAGGGCCGCCCCAACCTTGCCTCGTGCCTCCCCGCCCCCATGGCTGCTCCCGGGCACCCGAGGGCATTCCGACGTCTCCCTCAGCAATGGCTGCACCCTGGGGTGCTGGTGGGAGGCCACAGGCTCAGCCTGCACTGGGACAGTAAGCCTGTGTGTGGGAAACTCCCCTGGTCCTGCCCAGGTCCCTTCCGTCCCCACCCATCGGCCTCCTGCATGCTGGGAAGTCCAGAAGCACCCGGCATCCTCCAGGCCTGCCTTCTCGTGCCAAACAGGGGCCCCGAGGGAGCAAGAGCCCCGCTGCTGGGGAACACGACCGTCCTGGCGAGCAGAGGCCACGGGCCCCCGGAGACCCCAGAGGCCATGCCCGGCAAAGCCACGGCGGACTTCTAGGTGGTTTCCACGCTCCGAACTCAGAAGCTCAACTTCTCCCCCATGTAGAGAAAAGGCCTTGGCTCCCGTCCAGCCACTGACCAGCAGCCGCCGACTCCACGTGTGCAGAAGGGCCGCCGGCCGATCCGAGAAAGGCTGAGTCAGGGGCACGGGAGGAAGCCCAGCCTTCCTCTTCCCCTCGGGCGCGGAGCACAGGCACGGCCACGCGCAGGGGCTCCCGGCACCGTCCACAACCTGAACACCGGACACCTGTGCCCGTGCCTGTCCCTCGGTGTGCCGTGTAAGCTGGCTCCTGACGCAGGCCAGAAGCCGCAGGTTTAAAGGAAATCACGGCGGGAATCGGCTTGGGCTGAGGGAGGAGTTTGGGAAGCCCCTGACCCCACAGGTGCAGCCCTCGGTTTGGTGCGAGGAACTTCAAGTTCTCCCGAAACCAGAGCCCTGTTCCTGCTCAGGATGGAACCCGGACCCCCAGCTTGGCCCCGTAGACCACGGCACCGAAAAGAAACCGAACGCGCAAGCCACACACGATGTTTGCGGCCTTCAAACGTGCAGGGGAGGAGACGCCGATGCAGCACGCGTGTGGTGAACCCGTGCACCCAGCACGTAACCGGGACCGGCACACGTGCACTGGGGCGGCTCCGTTCCGTTCTCAGCCCAGGCCTCTGGATCTGAGTCTCCACGGGGAACGCTGGGTCTGGTCTTAGAGCTGGAAGATTGCAACGCAGACACACAGCCAAGTGCCCGAGCAGGCTCAGTGAGTCCTGCCGCTGAAACCGGGCCGAATCCAGAGGGCAGCGCCCGCCAGCCCAAGCACTCGGTGGCCCCCTGGGCTCGTGGCAGCCGGCGCTCTCGGAGCCAGCGGCTCCGGGACAGCGGCCAAGTCCACAGTGACCCCGCGCCCTCATTACAAGGGAATCTGGCAGAAGGGCTTCTTCCCCAGGCCTGGGAGGAAAACAGCAGCAGTACTGGGAAGACTTCGGCGGCCGAGGGCACTCATTATTCCTGTGTTGCTGTGGTTTCCCAGAGCGCCAGGCTGGGCTGTGCCCCGCCTGCCCCCCCCACCCCCGCCCCTGCCCCAGCTCCCACTCCGAGGCAGGGGGCCGTGACTTCTCGGCAGGAGCCGGACCTCATGCAGGGACCTGGGCGGGGCAGCTCCAGGTGCTGGCCCGTGGGGAGCAGAGCCAGTGCCCCAGGACCCCGGTGCCGCGGTGGCAGCGAGGGGCTCTCCGAGCCTGGGGCCCCCGTGTGGCTTTTGGGGCTGGGGCAGCAAGCACCCTCCTGTGGGGGTGGGTCCCAACGTCAGGGCACAGGCAGGGCCCCGCCCCCGCCCAGCACTCCCTGGCCTTGTGTCCTGTCTGCGTGTCCTGTCCTCAGATCTAGGGTCAGCTGGGGTACTTCCGTCCTTAGCTAACTGCACCTGAACTAGCCCTCGCCTAAACACACCTCCAAACACCCCCTCTCCCAGCAACCACAATCTGAGGGCCTCCAGGGGGTCATGTTCAGACCCCATCCCTCCCTCAAACGCAGGCTGGGGCACCCTTGCCCCGGGAACGGAGGCCCAGGGCTGATGGGCATCAACCACTTATTGCGCTCGTGCGCTCGGAGGGGCAGGGCAGCACCTGAGCCGCATCGCGTCCCGGGAGCCCTGCAGGGGAAATTATCCCCCCCGCCCCCGCAGATGGGCAAACTGAGGCTGTGGGGGGCTGGTGAGGCACAGGGCACCGCCAGCACGTGGAGGAGGAGACGGGCCGTGGACAGGCCCACTGTGGAACCTGCACTCAGAAACGGGTGCAGACTCCAGCCCCCACCGCGCCCACAGCAGCGTGTGCACCTGGGCTGCGAGGAGAGGGCCTCACGGCCCCCAGTAAGCGCTGGCTGCGCTGCCTCCCCTGTGCTCAGAGCCTGGAGCGGCCGATCTCCTCTGAGTCCCGGGCAGCCACAACCCGGCAGCAGGGCCCAGGAAGCGAGGCCAGAGGGGCTGGCTCCTGGGGAGGCTCCGCCCCAGGCCTCCCTGGTGGCCCCCGGGGGTCTCTGCCTCAGACACCGGTGCCTGTCCTCCCTGCATGTGACCACTCCAGTCCTCCTCCTCCGGACGCCGGTGGGATTGGACTAAGGTCCCCTGACCCCAGTGTGGCCTCCTGCTTCCAACAGGGTTGCGGGGTGGGACTTGGGCATCTCTTTTGGGGAGGCACAGCACAGACGTGTTAGAACTCACACTGTGTGAACCCCCCATGCACCCATGTTAGATGAGCAGAGCAGTGGGGACCCTACCCAGCCCCTGGCCCACGGGGATGCGACTTGGGCTGGTGCTGTGTGCTGGCGCAGGGAGCCTCGCTCAGCGGCTGGGGGCAGGAGGCGTGCTCCGTCGCTCCCAGGAGAACCTCGGGAAAGCCCAGTGTGCAGGCAGCGAGAGGGAGTGGGGCCTGGGAGCCCCAGGCTGCTTCCCCGAGAGCCAGCGCCAAGCAGGGCCTCTGAAGGGCCGGAGAGAGGAGCTCTGGTCTCACAGGCCGGCGTGTGAAACTGAGCTGGCAGGGAAGGCGGGCCTGGCCAGGGCAGGGCGGAGGCAGAGGGCTTCTGCTTGGGTAGGAAATGGAGTTGGGGGGAGGGAGAAGGGAGAGGAGGAGAGGGGGAGGGCTGAGGGGGTAAGGGAGAGGGGGAGAGGAGAGGGGAAGGGAGAGGAGGGATGAGGGGGAAAGGGGAGGGGGAAAGGGAGAGGGGAGGGAAAAAGGGAGGGAGAGTGAGGGGGAGGGGAGGGGGAGGGAGAGGAGGGGTGAGGGAGAAAGGGGAGGGGGAGGGAGAGGAGGAGTGGGAGAGGGAGGGAGAGGGGAGGGAGAGGAGGAGTGGGAGAGGGAGGGAGAGGGGAGGGAGAAAGGGGAGGGGGAGGGAGAGGAGGAGTGGGAGAGGGAGGGAGGGGGAGGGAGAAAGGGGAGGGGAGGGAGAGGAGGAGTGGGAGAGGGAGGGAGGGGGAGGGAGAAAGGGGAGGGGGAGGGAGAGGAGGAGTGGGAGAGGGAGGGAGGGGGAGGGAGAAAGGGGAGGGGAGGGAGAGGAGGAGTGGGAGAGGGAGGGAGGGGGAGGGAGAAAGGGGAGGGGAGGGAGAGGAGGAGTGGGAGAGGGAGGGAGGGGGAGGGAGAAAGGGGAGGGGAGGGAGAGGAGGAGTGGGAGAGGGAGGGAGGGGGAGGGAGAAAGGGGAGGGGAGGGAGAGGAGGAGTGGGAGAGGGAGGGAGGGGGAGGGAGAAAGGGGAGGGGGAGGGAGAGGAGGAGTGGGAGAGGGAGGGAGGGGGAGGGAGAAAGGGGAGGGGGAGGGAGAGGAGGAGTGGGAGAGGGAGGGAGGGGGAGGGAGAAAGGGGAGGGGGAGGGAGAGGAGGAGTGGGAGAGGGAGGGAGAGGGGAGGGAGAAAGGGGAGGGGGAGGGAGAGGAGGAGTGGGAGAGGGAGGGAGGGGGAGGGAGAAAGGGGAGGGGGAGGGAGAGGAGGAGTGGGAGAGGGAGGGAGGGGGAGGGAGAAAGGGGAGGGGGAGGGAGAGGAGGAGTGGGAGAGGGAGGGAGGGGGAGGGAGAAAGGGGAGGGGAGGGAGAGGAGGAGTGGGAGAGGGAGGGAGGGGGAGGGAGAAAGGGGAGGGGAGGGAGAGGAGGAGTGGGAGAGGGAGGGAGGGGGAGGGAGAAAGGGGAGGGGAGGGAGAGGAGGAGTGGGAGAGGGAGGGAGGGGGAGGGAGAAAGGGGAGGGGGAGGGAGAGGAGGAGTGGGAGAGGGAGGGAGGGGGAGGGAGAAAGGGGAGGGGGAGGGAGAGGAGGAGTGGGAGAGGGAGGGAGGGGGAGGGAGAAAGGGGAGGGGGAGGGAGAGGAGGAGTGGGAGAGGGAGGGAGGGGGAGGGAGAAAGGGGAGGGGGAGGGAGAGGAGGAGTGGGAGAGGGAGGGAGAGGGGAGGGAGAAAGGGGAGGGGGAGGGAGAGGAGGAGTGGGAGAGGGAGGGAGGGGGAGGGAGAAAGGGGAGGGGAGGGAGAGGAGGAGTGGGAGAGGGAGGGAGGGGGAGGGAGAAAGGGGAGGGGAGGGAGAGGAGGAGTGGGAGAGGGAGGGAGGGGGAGGGAGAAAGGGGAGGGGAGGGAGAGGAGGAGTGGGAGAGGGAGGGAGGGGAGGGAAAGGGGAGGGGGAGGGAGAGGAGGAGTGGGAGAGGGAGGGAGGGGGAGGGAGAAAGGGGAGGGGGAGGGAGAGGAGGAGTGGGAGAGGGAGGGGGGAGGGAGAAAGGGGAGGGGGAGGGAGAGGAGTGGGGAAGGGGGAGGGGCGGGGGAGAGGATGGGGCGGGGGCTGGGTCTCCGTGGCTGGGGGCTGCTTACCCTGGGAGGACTGAGCTGGGCTCACCTAGTCTGACTTTGGGAACCGGGAGCTGGCACTTGCTGCTGGGAACCCCCCCCCCCGCCCCCAGAGCTCTGCAAAGCAGCCCAGCTCGGATCAGGCCGAGTCCTGGGGCAGGGGGCAGAGGGCAGAGGGCACGGCAGAGCTCGGGGGAGGCCTGGGCAGCAGGGACAGGGGCCAGGGTGAGAGAGAGAGAGAGAGAAAGGCGGGGGGGGGGGGCAGAGCGAGGCGTCACAGCTGTGAGCGCTCTCCCTGTGCCCACGCAGGCTGCAGGAATCCTCGCGGTCGCCCTCGGCTGGGACCAGAGTTCCAGGCCTTTATCCGCGTGCGGGTCCGTGCCCGCCGCCCGCCGCCCGCCGCCCGCCACCTGCCTCCCGCCTCCCACGCACTGAGATGTGGGGATGAGCGGACTTGCAGGTAGGCAGCGTTGGCCCAGGGCGGGTCCTCCGTGAGTTTGTTGTCGCCGCCTTGGGGTTTCCCGGATCCAGGTCCCCAGGGAACCTCGGGGACGCCCTTTGGCAGGGTGCGGCTTCGGCCGTGCAGCCTCTGCGTGCGGCCAGTCAGCCACCGGCCACGTCAGCCCTGGGGTGGCAGCCCCGGCTGGCTGCTCTGCCGGGGACACCGGCGCCTGCACACGGGCCTGGCGAGGTCTCAGGTCCACCCCCACCGGGCGCTCGCCTTGTCCTGGTGCGTCCCCCACGGTGCCACCGTCCTGCTCCTGGCACAGTTCCTGGCCAACCCCTCGACCTAGCACAAAGCCGGCACGTGGCAGGAGCTCACGTGGGCCCCGTGGAGCCGTCCCACGAGCCCACACTGCCCCCTGTGACTCAGACGCAGGGGCTTGTCCCGGCCCGGGGTTCAGGGGATCCCTGTCACCGAGACCAACGCGGGCGCATCAGGCCCACACCTGTCGGGGGGGTGCTCCTGTGGAGAGGGCCGGGAGGTGACCGCCTGGGGGTCGGATGTCCTGGGGTGAGCTGAAGCCATTGGAAAAGGAGAGGCCGCTCCTAGGGACCCGCTCTTTCTCCTATGAATGGGGTGGTGTGTGGTGGTGATGCCCGGAACCCTGGGAGCCCTTCTGCAACCAAGAGGGAAGAGACGGCAAGAAATCGAGTCCCTGGGTGACACGGTTGGGCACAAAGCCAAATCCACCCAACACCCAGAGCACCCACTAACCTGGGCTGACCAATCAAACAGGCCAGGCCGTTCATCCCCCGCCCCAACTCCCGCCCCCCTGGGGACCCACAGGGTTCAAACCTCAGCCTCACAGTGGGGTCGGGGGCAGACCACACCCCCGCCTCGGGCCTCAGCCTCTCCAAACGAAAATCACAGCGAATGAGAAAGACCACCCTGGTCGCCCCTCCTCCGGTCCCCCGGGCTCGGCTGAGGCTCCCCGGGAGGGGTACCTGGAAGCCCTGGAGCCGGGCCCCAGGTGGCCGGCTCCTCCCAGAACACCCCACGGCCCCATCAACGCTCGGGCTCTGATCTGTGCGCTTTGTGAGGCGCACGTTAAGTCTATGCCCGTTTCCGGATGGAAAACTCGAGGCCGGGGGGGGCGGGGTGACCGCCCGAGCCCCAGGGGCTGGATTTGGGTTCAGGCGCGGCCTGCGCTGTGTGGTAGCACCGGTGTGGGCTCCTGGGCGTAAGAGGAGCGAGCTCACCCCACCCCCTGCGACCCGCGCAGCTGCAGACGAGGGGCGGTCAGTCAGGCCTGCCGCCGGCCTGGCTTGCTCCCCCCAGGCCAGGGGTCCCCTCGGGAAGTTCCCGCTGACTGCCCGCAGTGTTCCTGGGACCCAGCGCCTCATCCTGTCCCAGATCCCTGGGAGCAGCCCTGGGCACGGAGTTCCCAGTAGCTTCAAAGGCGGCCGGGCGGCGGGGCTCCCAGGGGGCGAGGACAGCAGGGAAGTCGGGCCGGCCCTGCAGACGTCAGACGTGTGAGGCCGCTTTGGTCTCCAGCGCAGCCCGGAGCCAGCCCCGCTGGGAACCCTGCTGGCATTTCCGGGTCTGTCAGCCCCACCGTAGCACCCCGGAGACCTCACGCAGAACAAAGCGGCCTGCAAGGCGAGAGGATTAGACGGGAGCGGAGCCAGCGGGTGCAGCTGCACCAGCCTCCTGGACGGGCGTCCCTGCCGGGCCGGGTTCTCACGACAGCAGCCGCCCGGCATGCGTGGGGTGGGCAGCGCAGGCGGCCCCACCCGGCACCCGCAGACGCCGCAGGCTGCGGACCCTCCCTGTCCCTGTCCCTGCCCACAGGTGAGAAAGATGAGGCTGGGGATGGCTGGGTGCCTGGTGGGGGCGAGGCAGGGTCCCCACAGCCTCTGCCCAGCCTCATCTTGCATCTGACAAAGCCGAGACGGGGGCCGGGGCTGTGGCTCAGCGGGTAAAGCCACCGCCTGCAGTGCCAGCATCCCCCATGGGCGCTGGTTCGAGTCCCAGCTGCTCCACTTCCCATCCACCTCTCTGCTGTGGCCTGGGAAAGCAGTAGAAGATGGTCCAAGCACTTGGGTCCCTGCACCCGCGTGGGAGACCTGGAAGAAGCTCCTGGCTCCTGGCTTCATCCCAGCCCAACCCCTGGCCGCTGTGTCCATTTGGGGAGTCAGTAGTCTCTCCCTCTCCCTCCCTCCCTCCCTCCCTCCCTCTCTCTCTGTCAATCCTGCCTTTCAAATAAAACAAATCTTTCATTAAAAAAACAAAAACGGAGCCCTGGAGGTCCCTGGCTGCCATCACACGTGCGGCCGTGGGATCTGAGGTGAGGGACGGCGGCGCCAAGTCCAGGGCTCCCTTCCTGCCCCGCAGACGCTGGACACCGTGCCCAGGCCCAGGACAGGACGGAGTGTGGGGCAGGGTGGGTGCCCCGCCCTGGAGGGAGAGGCATCGGGAAGGGGCGGGGACGAGCCCAGGAGCACCTGTGCCTCCTGGGTCGGGGGAGGAGCCAGGAGCCCCCCCCTGCCCAGCCACTGCTTCCTGCTGGTGCTCTGGGGGTGGACGGGGCCGGCGCCATCTGACCAAGTCACACCCTGGGCGGCGGCCTCTGAGTGTGGGCTCTGTCTACACTGCCAGCTGCAGGCAGGGGGTGTGACAAGTGTTGTGAGAAGACTCAGCAAAGCCACTCGTGGGTCCCTGCAAACACACAGCGGAAGCCACAGACGACCCCTCCCCATACGGCCCTGTAGATGGACTCAGGTGGGGCCCGGCCACCAGCACCAGGAAACCTGAACAAGAGCAGGTGTCCTGAGCCAAACAGCTGGTGCTCTGTGGTGCTCAGGGAGAGCAGAGGCAGCACTAGTGCCGAAGAGCTGCTTCTGTGGCCCCACCATGCGTGTGGACCTCCGGCTGCATTATGGCTGCTGGAGCTCCGGCCATCATGCTCACATTCTGGCCAACTAGAAAGTCGAAGAACAGCCACGCGCATGCACCGTGATCAGGGATGTGCCCACAGGATCCCATGGACAAGGTCCCACTGGCCATGACCCTGTCACTCTGCACACCTAGCAACAAGGCCTCGTAGAAGTGCAGCCTTTACCTGCCAGTCTGCGGGTCTCAGGCTCAGGCCACACCAAGTCCCCTGCAGCAGGCACAGGAGGGAGAGGGGTTTGCAGGGGGGACAGAGCGAGGGGTACTCGGGGAGGGAAGGCGGCAGGGCCGGGACGAGTGTGGCTTCAGCTCTGCTGCTTCCCTGCCAGGCCTCAGTGGCCCCATCTGCATGATGGGTGGGCAGCGACTGCGGGAGACCCCTGCTCTCTCCTCAGGCTCCAAGGCTCACAGCTGTCAGAGGCCGGGCGGGGATGGGGGGTGGGAAAAGAAGGGGAGGGGAGGGGAGGGAGGGAGGAGGGGGAGGGGGAGGAGGAGAAGGAAAGGAGGGGAGTGGAGGGGGGAGGAAGGGGAGGGAGGGAGGGAGGAGGGGAAGGGGAGGTGGGAGAGAGGAGAAGGGAGGGGAGTGGAGGGGGGAGGAGGGGAGGGAGGGAGGGAGGAGGGCGAGGGGAGGGGGGAGAACAGGAGGGGAGGGGGGAGTACAGGAGGGGAGGGGGAGGAGGGCAAGGGGAGGTGGGAGTACAGGAGGGGAGGGGAGGGGGGGAGGGGGAGGAGGAGAAGGAAGGGAGGGGAATGGAGGGGGGAGGAGGGGGAGGGAGGGAGGAGGGCAAGGGGAGGTGGGAGAACAGGAGGGGAGGGGGGAGGAAGGGGAGGGGAAGGGAGGGAGAAGGGGGAGGGAGAGAGGGAGGAGGGGGAGGGGAGGGGGGAGAACAGGAGGGGAGGGGAGAGAAAGGGGAGGGGAGGGGGGAGAAAGGGAGGGGAGGGGAGAGAAAGGGAGGGGAGGGGGGAGAAAGGGAGGGGAGAGAAAGGGAGGGGAGGGGGAGAAGGGGAGAGAGGGGTGTGAGCCGAGCTGCCGCCTGCGGGTACCTGTGGGGAGCAATCCGGACTAGACTAAGTTACTCGAATTAGGACTTATTCTATGCATCTGCTCTCCCACAATATGGCGCTGGGAGAGAAGTAAACAGCTTCCGCACAGCTGCCTCCAGTTCAACCAATAAACTGTAGGACTTGTTCCTGATTGGAGGAGAGCAGCGTACTCAGCCGAGTTGGGATTGGCGGAGGAGGACTATAAAGGAGGAGAGAGACGGCATGCACCAGCAACATCTATGGGGAACATCTAGCTGAGGGAACACCTGTGCAGCCCCGGAGAAGAGCCGGCCGGCGGTGTGCCGCTCCCCTGCGGAAGTGGGGAATGCGGCCAGGGGGAACTGCCCTTCCACGGAGGTGGAAGGGACAGTAGCCAACCCGGGAAGAACCAGCAGCAAACCCGGGGAGAGCCGAGCAGACGAAAGAACAGCGCAGGGTCCTGTGTCGTTCCTCCACGAAGAGGGGGAGCGACAGGTACCCACCCGTGCTCCGAGTGCCCGTGAGACATCGGTGCGCAGGCGTCCCTGGAGCGGGGGGGAGGGGGAGGAGGGGGAGGGGGGAGGCCTTATCTGCCCCATTGTGCAGGTGAGGCTCGGGGTCACACGCCTGCCCAGGGGGTTCTGACGGCAGGGGAGCAGCAGGGGCCGGAGCGGGAATGCTCTGCACAGGCGCCGGCTCTGGTCAGTATCCGGGGGAGCTGAGAACCCCCCCGGTGTGGGCGTCTGCCGGGGCAGCTGAGAGGTGGGCACTGGGGTGCGGGCGTCCGAGTCCCGGCTCCACTGCCGGTTCCAGCCTCCTGCTGGCAGCCGGGGGCGCTACTGTTCCCCCCCACAGATCTCCCCCCCACCCCTCCCCTCTTACCCACCCCAGGACTGCCCAGTGCAGGGCCTGCGCTCCCCGGCTCCCCACCCAGGGCGGCCCAGGGCAGGGGCGGCCTGGGGCAGGGGTGGCCTGGAGGGCAGCTGCCTGGGGTCTGCAGGAGCAGGAGGCCGGAGCGGGCAGCAGCTGGGCCCAGGAGGAGTCTCCTCTCCCAGGGCCGCACTCCTAGGCCTCTGCTCTCGTGGAGATAAGCTGGGCCAGGCAGGCCGAGACGCCCAGCCGAGACCAAGCCGGCCCCGCCTTGCTCCCCAGCGGGCACAGCCCTCGTCCACTCCCCAAAGCCCAGGTCCTGGGCGGGGCTGAAGCCAGCGCAGAAGTGGAAATTTTAAAATTGCGCCCGCACGGAGGTGGCCAGCAGAGCCCCCAGCCCTGGCCTCTGGGCCCTGAGAGGGGCTGGAGCGGGAGAGGGTGGGGCCGGCCCAGAGCCGGGGGAGCAGGAGAGAGACGGGCGGGGGAGCAGGAGAGAGACGGGCGGGGGAGCAGGAGAGACGACGTGGTGGAGGCAGCTGGGAACGGCCTGGGAGGCAGCCTGGAGGCGAGGCCTGTGAGGTGGACACCATGGCCACCGCCCTCTTCACACCAGGGCCGCGTGCCCTTGGGTGCCCAGGGTGCCACAGGCTGGCTGGGGACGGTGCCTCCAGGGCTGTCTCCAAAAGCCAGCGCCGCCTCTGCCCCCTCTCCCAGACACAGGGGGCCCCGTGGCCAAGGTTCTGGAGGGAAACAGGGGGAGCTGGGGTTTCCACCCTCGCGGTGCCGCCACCTCTCCCCCTCAGGCCTTAGGGGACAGCCAGGTCACAGTGAGCCAGCAGTGGGGGTCCCAACCCCCCGGTGCCCCTCACGGGCTGTGCAGCCTTGGGCGGGCGACTGGACCTCTCTGTGCCTTTGTCGCTGTCACTAGGAAGCAGGGAGGGTAATGACCCCCAGCAAGGGGCATCCTGACCCTGATGAGAGCCAGCGTCCACGCCGCGCATGTGCACGGCCACTTGCTCTGGGTCTCACACACTGCACCCGTGTAGTCACATTGGTTGTGAATAACACTATGATTATGATGCGTGTGCACAGGCGAACACATAGAATAGCCACCACATTATTCAAAGAAATGCGCTCCAATCAGAAGTAGAATTCTAAAGAAGTCCACGACCGAGGAATGCAGAGGGCGGAACAGAAGAGAGAAAATCGAATGGAGTCCCAGCGCGTCGCCCACTCCCTGGCAGATGACCCAGAATCGGCACCAGAGGCGGGCAGAAGGAAGGTCTCAAACGACCTAACTGTGGTCTAAAAGAAATTGTCTTTGGGGTGGGCGCTACGGCACAGTGGGTAAAGCCACCATCTTGTATGGACACGGATTCGAGTCCTGGCTGCCCCTCTTCCCATCCAGCTCTCTGCTGTGGCCTGGGAAAGCAGTGGAGGGTGGCCCGAGTCCTTGGGCCCCTGACCCGCGTGGGAGACCCGGGAAAGCTCTTGGCTTCAGCCTGGCTGTTGCAGCCATCTGGTGAGTGAAACCAGCAGATGGAAGATTCCTCTCTGTAACTCAGAGAGAGAGAGAGAGAGAGAGAGAGAGAGAGAGAGAGGAGAGAGAGAGAAATTCCCCTCAAAGAAAATGGAACAGGTGGATTGACGTTAAAGGATAGAGAGAAAACGTGTGGGGCATCCTCTTGCAGGGTCGACATCCCACATGTGCGCTGGTTCGAGTCCCGGCTGCCCCACTTCCAATCCAGCTCCCTGTTGATGGCCTGGGGAAGCAACAGAAGATGGCCCAGGTGTATGGGCCCTGTGTGGGAGACCCGGAGGAAGCTCCTGGCCCCTGGCTCCTGATCAGCCCGGCTCTGGCCATTGCAACCCTTTGTGGGGTGAACCCGTGAATGGGGACCTCTATGCATCCCACGGCCACACTCAGCCCCACGAGGGCCCTGGGGGCAGACGCCCGGAGGCTCTGCTCACCAGTGGGCGCCCGCCACGCCTTCCCCAGCCTTGCCAAGCCTCAGTCTCCCCGTGGGAAAAGCAGCGAGCTGCGGCCCCCGCCAGCCACGGCGGTGACAGGGGACGGGTGCTCCGTGCGCAGCGCACATGGAGGCTGTCTGGGGGCCAGTTTCCCGTCCACCCTGCAGGCCCCCAGCCTGGCTGACACAAGGCCTGGGGAAAGCCATAAACCCCCGCCCGCCGGTCCCGGGCTGGAGATCTGACCGTCCCCGTTATCGGAATCAAAGCCGCTCTGCTGATGGATGGGCCTGGCCGGGCTGGGGGCCCGGCAGCCAGGCTCCTGGCGGGGACGTGGGCTGGGCGGGAGCAGCTGCGGTCACCTCAGCGGGCCGCCCCCTGCTACAGATGCTTATCTCTGGCAGAGCGGGAGTGCCGAGGTGTGAAGAGGCCACACAGGCGCAGCCCGGCGGCGTGCACAGCCCCCGGGGCCCAGAGCTGACACCCGCAGGAGCTGCAGCTGGGCTGTGGCAGCGGCTCCCCGCGGGAGGCTCTGGTGGGGGAGCCTGGGCAGCCTCCAGGAGGAACGCCGCATCCCAGGGCTTGGAAGATTCTGGAAGGGCCTGGTTGGTCTGGGACCCCCGACGTGGGGTCCCTGAAGGCTGTCGGGCGACCCCCCAGGCCGCCTGGGCTCCGGCCTGGCTCCCGCGCCGGGAGACGCCGTGCTGAGGGGCATGGGGAGGACTCTGGGGCGTCTGGGGAGACCGGAATGAAAAGCGGAGCTTGGGGTGGGCGTTTAGCCTGTGGCGAGGACGCCCACACCCTGCATCGGAGCTGAATACCCGGCCCCTGCTCTGGCCGGCGCGGCCCCGAGGCAGCTGGGTCCCTGCCACCCCACGGGACCTGCCTGAGTTCCGGGCTCCTGACTTCAGCCTGGCCCAGCCCCGGCTGTCGCAGGCATTTGGAGAGGGAACCAGCGGACAAGACGGCAGGCTCACTCTCTCCCCACCCCCAAAATTAGCGAGTCACTGGAGGCAGTTGTAAAGGTGCGCTCCCCGTTTCTCTGCGCCCAGACGCCGTGCTGTTGGAGCGGTCCCCGGAACACCTGATGACGTCAGCCCAAGCCGGCTCCTCAGGGCCCTGTGGCCTGGGGGAGGCTGTCGCCTGGTGCCAGGGAGGAGAAAGAGCCACGGGTGTGAACAAAGGGCCCCCCCAAGCTGTGCCATGGCGGCTGTGTGGGGGGGTGAAGTCAGGGGAGCCCAACCCAACCCCTCTGACCAAGGACCCCGCCCCAGTATTCTCAGGGGACAGCGTCAGGAGGTCCTGAGAGGCACCGGTGCCCTCGTCCAGGGGACCCCAGGGAAGCGCCTTGTCCCCTCCAGTGAGTGAGGACAAGGGGCGGCGCCTGCCAGCCAGGAGGCAGCCTTGACCTCGGCGTGTGGCCCCGGCACCAGGATAAACTCAGGTCCCTCGATCGAAGCCCGTCTGTGCACATCTGACGGCTCCCTGACAGGTGGAGACACGGTCTCCGGCCCCCAGATCTGTTCCCGTCTGCTTTGGGAAGCACGTCCTGGGGCCGCCAGCCCCCAGTGAACACGGCTCCCACGGCTCCAGTGCACCCGCTCAGGACCCTGGCCCGACACCCGCTCTGGCCACTCCCTCTCACTACCCTCCCCACCCCCGCCCCGCGCTCAGGGGTCCCCAGGGCACCTTCCTCGCCTGACCCTGCCTCTTGACAACAGCTGGTTGCCAAGGAAACCTGGGGGAGCCCAGAGCCAGGCCAGGGCCTGCCCTGCAAGGAAATCCAACCCTTCCCGCCCCTCCACACACAGTGGCCTCGCCGCCACGCCCCACGAGAGGCGCCCGCGCCCTGCCCTGGGGCTGAGGCCAGCCGGACGCCCTGGGAGGCCAGCCCGCCCCTCTTGCACGGCGCACATCAAACGCACACGTCCCACTCGCAGAAGCTGCTCCAGGAAAGGGGGGCATCCCCTTCGTGCCCCCAGTGGCCATGCCCCTCGCCGCCCACAGAAGGAGAAGCCTAGCCGACGCCTCTGCCTGGCAGTGACCGTGCGACACCAGCGTGGCCCCTGCTTGGGCTATGCTGGTGAGAACTGAGCCGGCGTGGCCCATGGCAGCCAGGCGTGGCCGCGTGAGCTGCTGCCTGGCTGCAGGCCTGTGTCCCTGTCTCAGGCGCTGGGTGCTGGGGACGGGCACAGCAGACCCGACCACGACCTGCACAGGGTATGTAGCTCCTTGGCCTGGGGTCCATGTGGCCACCCTCCTGCCCCTTGCACTCGGCCGTTGCAGCTACCGAGGGGCGCTATCCCCACGACCCCTGATCAAACCCACTCATCAGATAGGACACAGAGGCCCAGAGAGAGGATGTCCCCTGCCGGAGGTCACACGGCCACCAGGGCCAGAGACCCCACACACGCCCAGTGCCCTTAAGTGGGGACTGTGGAGCAGCAGCATGGATCCACCCTGCAGCTTGTTAGAATGCACATGTCCAGGTTCCGCCCCAGAACCCCGGAGTCCGGGTCTCCGAGGATGAGGCCTGGAGTCAGCTTTCCGGCTGCCCTGGAGGGGGTAGTCTACCTTGGACCCTGACGGGCCACCATGTAATTCCCCAATGTGGTCACTAGAGGGAGCCAGCGCCCCAGAGACAGCCCCAAGCAGCAGGTGCCTGCGGCTCCAGGGGCAGCGGGAGGCTCTCTGCCTCCGGTCTTCCAGCCAGGGGTGTTTGGGAAAGGGAGCACTTCCTTAACGGGACGGGCAGGAAGCTTGAGCTCACAATGCTCCAGGAGTTCCGAGCCTGCTCTTTGTCTCTGTGGTGAAGAATTTTTTTTTTTGATGGAGAATAGGTTTATTAGCACTGCAGGGGCCCACTTTTCCCTTCACCATCCAAGCAAGTGTCCAGCTCAGTAGACAGCTTCAACCTGGAGGCCACAGGAGCTGTCGACCCCCAAGTACATGAATATGCAGGTGATATACTGACTGTGCGCCTATCTTCCCATCATTGATCACAAGTCGGTATCCATCTCCCAGGCCCTCAGCCTTTGTTGTCTTCTTGGCCACAAGGAGGAGGTGTCCTAAAAGCTGTTGATCTTCAGCCTGGCTAATCCGAGGAATGGGCGTCTTGGCAATGACCAGGAAATGCACCGGAGCCTGAGGGGCCGCATCACGGGACACGAGGCACTGCTGCTCCTCGTACAGAATGTCAGCCGGAAGGCTTCGGTCCAGGATCCGGGAGAAGATGGTTGGGGCCGCACCCCCCGGGGCTGCCTGCTGGGCCTTGGCCACTTCACCCCCATCCGTCATACCCGCCGCTCCTCGGACCTGCGCCCCCTGGGGCCCTGCAGCCACCAGGGCCCGGCATGCCGCGCGCACCCCGGCGGCCAGCACCGCGGCTGCCGCCATCTTCCCAGAGCGGGAAGGGCAGCGGGGAGGTGAGCAAAGCAAGTGAAAGCAGGTTGCAGTGAGAAACAGACCCTGCTTGGTGGGAGAGGCCCCCGGGGAGGGCTCCGTCCAGGGCTGGGTCCTGGGGGCTTGGATAGGGAGTGCCGATCAACTGACTGGTTCCTCCAGCCGCTTGGATCCACCAGGGTCTCGGCAGGGCCACGGTTCCTGAGCAGTTAACACAGGCCACCCTGCCGTCCACCTGGGAGACGTGACCGTGGGAACCATGCTGGTCCCCCAGCACTTCCCCTATGAAGCTCTGCATTTTCTGGGGGCACGTCTCTCGTCTAATCAGCGGACAGCAGGTTTCACGCAAACACCCAACTCCTCCTCCCCGCAGGGCCCTTCCCAACAGCCTGTCAACCCTACCAGCTCCTCACCCGCCAGCTTCACGGTGTCACCCCGCCAAGCCTCACTCTGCCATCGGTACAGCGGGGCTGCTGAGCCTCTGAGCCCCCGAGCCCAGCCTTGAGATTTCCCAGGATGCCCGTTGATGTCCGTGAAACAGGAAACAGAAGGCGGGCAGTGCTGTCCCTTGGAAGTCCAGAGGTCAGCTTGCACGGTTTTGCCGGTGCTCCCTGTGTGCCGTGAATGGCACGCGCCCTAGCCAGGGAATGCCGCTGGAGGCCTGGAACGGTGGCAGATGCTGAGCGTGGCTATGCCAGAGACGGCGCTCCCTCCAGCGGGCCAGGTGTCCACCCAGTGGCTGCGAGAGACTTTGTCACGCCGGCCGCTGCTAGGAGCACAGGGTCAGGCGGGGCTGTGGAATCCTGCTGGGCCAGGTCACCAGGGAGGGCTTCCTGGAGGTGCGGCCCAAGTCATCCAGGCAGGGGCCTCCTGCATCCAACCATCAACTGCTTTCCTTAAGCTGGAGAAGATTCCTTTACCTGTGCAGGCCACGGTTTGCCGTGGGAAGCCCCCTCCGGCTATTACATGGCTCCCCCCTGCCGGCCTGGGGGGCCACAGGGAGCTGCCGTCTTTCTCGCATGGCCAGGGGCACACCGCTGCCGTGCCGACTGCGGCCCACGGAACATCCCCACCGTCACAGGAACCTCACACATTTATCCATTAACGCGGATTTAAGCCCACGTCGTATGCACCCCCAGCGCCTGCGGCACGTGCATCGCCGTGTTGCTAATCCTGTTTCTTAATGAGATCCAGGCTGCAAGAGCGCCTACCCAGGGCGCGCGGTGAGAAGCAGCGAAGCCTGGATTTGAACGCTGAGCAGCCGGCTCCCGTTTCACGCCCATTTGCTGGACGACGCCGGCTGCCTCCAACGGCCACTCCGTCACACGGCAGGCCCCTCTGCAGAATTTTTTTTTTATTTTTATTTTTGACAGGCAGAGTGGACAGTGAGAGAGAGAGACAGAGAGAAAGGTCTTCCTTTTGCCGTTGGTTCACCCTTCAATGGCCGCCGCGGCCGGCACTCTGCGGCCGGCGCACCACGCTGATCCGGAGCCAGGAGCCAGGTGTTTCTGGTCTCCCATGGGGTGCAGGGCCCACGGACTTGGGCCATCCTCCACTGCCCTCCCGGGCCACAGCAGAGAGCTGGCCTGGAAGAGGGGCAACCGGGACAGAATCCGGCGCCCTGACCGGGACTAGAACCCGGTGTGCCGGCGCCGCAAGGGGAGGATTAGCCTAGTGAGCCGCGGCGCCTGCCCCCCTCTGCAGAATTTTAAACTCAGTCCTCACGGGGAACAGCTGTGAGAACCAGAGGAGCCACACGGGTTCCTCCACGTCTCCCACAAGGAAGTCGGAGCCGTCCCTGAAGGCGCCAGGGCCGAGGCACCGTGAGGAGCTGGGCGGCAGCCTGGGGCTGGGTCCCCAGAGTCTCGTGTGAATGGACTAAGAAACGCGATCTCATTACGGTGTCGGGGAGGTGGGCTTAGTGAGAGGCCCGCAGGCCCCCGGGGCGTGGCCGTGCAAGCCGGCTCTCGCCACAGCGCTGGCTCCTGAGCCAAGTCCAGCCCGGCCTCTCCGCTGCCTGCTGGCCACAGGGTTCCTGCCTGTCATGTGCTCCCCTCCCCCGCCCACAGAGAACGGTCTCTGACCAGCACAAGTGCCCTCCCACAGGGCACTGACCTCTCCCCCGCCAGGCCGGCCTCACCCTCCCGCCCTCCCGGAGCGGACGCCTGTTGGGGGCAGAATTCAGAGCCCCCCTCACCCACCGTGCATCAGCTCCACCCCTGCTCCCTGCTAACCGCGGGCTCAGAGGGGCCGCCTCCCAGGCTGCGGCAAAGACACCAGGTGAGGCGCCCGAGTCCCACGTCAGAAGACCTGGGTTCAACACCCGGCTCCCCCTGGCTCCATGCACACCCCGGACACAGTGAGGATGGCTCCCGGCATCGTGTCCCCGCCGTGTGGGAGACCTGGAGGGAGTGAGTCTCTGGCTCCCGGCTTTGGCCCGGCCCAGGCCTGGCCACGGTGGGCGTTCGGGGAGCGGCCCAGTGGGTGAACATGCTCTCTCCCTCTCGATCTCAAATACATAAAATTTTTAAAAAATAATAAAGGCAGAGAGCAAAGCCTTAGCCTTGTCTGGAAGATGAGGATGAAGAGGATGAAGGTGGTGACGACGATGAAGAAATGATGAGGACGGTGGTGACGATGGTGGTGATGATGCTGATAATGTACGGATGACGGTGGCGGTGGCGACAGCGACGGTCAGGTTAATGGCAACGATGGAACCTAGGTCCTTGCCCAGTGCTGGCCACGTTACCCACCAGCCCCACCTCTCACTCCCACCCCCCACCTCCCGTGACGCCTTCAGCCAAGGGACACAAACTCGTCAGCCATGGCTGCCTCCGGGAGCTGGGATGCCCGCCGTGCTCTCTCGCTTCCCAGCCGCACTCTGGACGCCTCCCGCCCCAGCCAGCCCGGTGCCCAGGGCGCGGCAGCAATGCCGACGACCCTGCCCCCGGGCAGCCCCAGCTTTCTGTGGCCCGAAGGCGACCACAGAACCCAGAGGGCCCCCCAGGAGCCTCCACGGGCAACCAGTGCACGGCACGGTGACCACAGCGACCCAGCGCCGTTGCCGGGGGCGGCACCACTGTGTTCCGCAACCCGAGGACCCGCCCTGGTGGCTTCCTCGAGAGACCCCTCGCGGTCCTTGAGACTCAGCGCCCTCCAGGCCCCTCCCTCCCCTGTGCAGCCCACGGGCGGTCACCCTGCCCCCCACTGGAAGGAGTCCAGGAGGCAGGCATCGGGCCGACCTCGTCTCCCTCCAGCCCGGTGCTCTGCCCCTAAGGGGGCGCGGCTCGTGGGTGCCCCGGAGCCTGGGCGGTGGAATCAGCCGCGGAGTGTCCAGCTGTGAGGACTGGGGCAGCTCAGACCTAAACCTCGGGCAGGACGGTCGGGGGCAGGGGCCGGCTCCGCAGCCGTGAGGAAGAGGAGCCACATCGTGTCACTTCCGTCACCAGGTCGGCAGGATGTGTCCAGGCTCTCGGGAGACATTACGCGCCGTGCCGCTTCCACCACGACTCTGAGCAGGCTTGGGCAGCAGAGCGGAGCCAAGCGTTCGGCTTGGTCCCGAGCCGGGGAGGACAGGACCTCGGACCCCACAGAGCAGCGAGCACCCGGGGTGGACACGGCTGAGCCTGCCGCGGCTCTGCTTCCCGGAAGAAGAAACGCCGCCCACCCGGTGTGAGCCCGGCGGCGCCCCGCCCACACCTCGGCAGCCACTGCCCGTGTCGGCCACGACCCGCTTCTCAGAGCCGACGCAGATGAGCACTTTGTCCGGGAAACACCCAGGAGTCTTGAACCCCCGTTTGCAATTTCACAAGAGTGTGCGGAAGACACGTGCTGGCAGGTGTCCCCCTCTCCGCCCCAGGAGAGCCCCGGCCAGGCTGCAGGCTGCCGGGCGCTGCGGACAGGGACCTGGGCTCTGGGGCAGGGCGTTTCACAATGACTGCGCCCCGGAGCTCGGACTCAAAACCAGAAGCAGCCGCACACCACTTCTTATATAACTCAGCGTGCGCTTCCTCGTCCCTGCGGTCGAGTTTTCTAGAACCCACCGCGGGGTCGCCAGGTTTGGTTTTGATGTCTGCTCTCCACCTGCGAAAGGGGAAACCATCAGGAGACCTCGGAGCGGGGGTTTTTGTTTGGTTGGTTGGTTTGGTTTGATTTTTTCAAAAAAAAAATTTTAAGGTTTATTTATTTATTTGAAAGCGTTAGAGGGAGAGAGAGACAGAGAGAGAGAGAGAGCTTCTGTCCACTGGTTCACCCCCCCCCCCAAATGGCTGCAAAAGCCAGGGCTGGCCCAGGCCAAAGCTGGGAGCCAGGAGCTTCCTCTGAGTCTCCCGCGTGGGTGCAGGGGCCCCAGCACTTGAGCTGTCCTCTGCCGTTTTCCCAGGCCGTTAGCAGGAGCTGGATCGGGAGTGGAGCAGCTGGGACTTGAACCTGTGCCCATGTGGGATGTGGGAGCAGCAGGTGGTGGCTTTACCCACTGCGCCACGGGACTGCCTCCCGGATTTTGTCATTCTTTAGTAATGAAATGGCGGCAGCTCCCGTCTAAGCACCCCCTGCCCAGGATGGTGGGCCTGCCGGGTCCTGAAAGGAGCGGAGGCCGTGGACAAGGGAGACGAGGGAGGGCAGCCGAGCGGCTCGGGGACGCCAGGCAGAGCCGGGCAGGGCTCGGGGAGCACACACACTCGGTCGGGTTGTTGTCGTGGCTGCTGCTGTCCCTCGTGGCCCTCGGCTCTGAGCCACACGTGTCGCCCGCAGGGTCACGTTAGCCCTCAAAGATGCGGCAGGACGCCCCCTGCCGTCCCACGGTTGCACGAGCGGCTGCCGACATCAGGGAGTGATGCTGCCCCAGGAAACAGGAGGTGAAGGCCCCACACTCGGCCCTGGGCTCTGTCCACCGGGAGGTCCACTTGAACCTGGCCACTCCCTGGCTGCCCAGCTGCCGTCCGCTGCAGCCTCCGTGTCAACAGGAGCTCACTCTGGGGTCTCGAACAGGCGATGTCCCAGGCTGTGCCTCAGTCATCTCACACGCAAAATGGGTCCTCAGTGCCAGAGAGCGGGTGGGAGACAGGGGCTCCGGAGTCCGACCCCAGGGCTCAAATCTGGGTGACGCTGCTCCTCGCTGCGTGGCCTCATACAGGGTGGGGGCCCTCCATCTGCAAAATGGGTGGACAGCCGCCTGTAGGAGACTTGCTGTGACGAGCAGAGGGGCTGAGGGGCGCAGGCAGGCACTGAGCAGCGGCCGTGGGGAACGGAGGGATGGGGTGGCGGGCTCGGAGCTGCCCTGCGAGGTCCTGGGTGAGGGGACGGGCCTCAGCCGGCCCCTTCTCCGTGCCCACCTAGGACAGGAGCCCCCCGGTAAAACACGCAATTAGTGAACTTGAAGACACAGTGGAGACAGCTGAAAAGCAGAGGGTCTGCGCCCTGGAGGCCCCGAGCAGGGGGGTGGGGGGCGGGGAAGTGGCTGAGACCCTGTGTGAATAAGGCCCGGTCCTGGTGAGTGGCCCACACCCACACCAACGTAAGCACAACACGCACCCAGCCTCATCATCGGTTACTGAAAACCGGAGAGGACGATGAGACCTGCCAGGCACCTGGGGGTGGGGCGCATCTTACAGAGGATCAAAGACAGGGACGAAAGGAAGCTTCCTG
The DNA here is from genome assembly GCF_051225735.1 of Oryctolagus cuniculus. Taxonomy (NCBI): domain Eukaryota; kingdom Metazoa; phylum Chordata; class Mammalia; order Lagomorpha; family Leporidae; genus Oryctolagus; species Oryctolagus cuniculus. The sequence goes on along the minus strand of NC_142884.1, from coordinate 77,096,348 downwards.
GGGTGAAGCGGGTTAAGCCAGCACCTGGCACGCTGGCATCCCACATGGACGCCGGTTCAATTCCCGGCTGCTCTACTTCTGATCCGGCTCCCTGCTAATGGCCTGGGAAAGCAGCAGAAGATGGCGCAAGTGCTTGGGCCCCTGCGCCCACGTGGGAGACCTGGAAGAAGCCCTGGCTCCTGGCTTCATCCCAGCCCAGCCTTGGCCGTTGCAAACATTTGGGGAGTGAACTGGTAGATGAGAGCTGGCTTGCTCTCCGCCCCTCCCCAGACTCTCCCTCTGTCCGTCTGTCACTCTGCCTGTCAAATAAATAAAAATTTTTAAATGCCACAATGAATTACCTCATTTCCACCTAAAAACCAGAACGAGAAGTGCAAGCTAAGCCCAGAGCCAGCAGAAGAGAGCGAACGCTCCAGCTCGGAGCAGCGATGAGCGGAACAGGAGACAGAACCAAGAGCAAGGAAGGCAGAACTGGCTCCGGCTCGGAGCTGTGCCATTCGTGACTGCGACCAAACTCGCCAGGAAGGAGAGAGACACACTTTACCAAAACCAGGAGTGGAAGCCGTAACACGGCCACAACACAGACGCCGCGGGCTCAGCGGGGGAAATTCTGAGCGATTTCAATAAATCGGGCACTTCAAGGGAAGTTGACAAATTTCTCGAAAGACACAAAGTGACAGCGCCCACTCAGGGGGCGGGGTCTGAGCGGCCACGTGACCACCCACGGCAGCCGGATTCTCTCGTGGACTTCACCAGCACTGAAGGAAAACTAACATCAGTTCTTCACAATTCCTCCAGAAATTAAAGGGGAGTGAGTTTCCCACCCCGTTTACAAAGCCAGGATAACCTGAATACCCAGACCCGATGAAGGCACTACAGGAAAGCCACAGACAAACCTTCTTGGTGAGCACAGAGCAAGACTTGCCGACAGCCCCTCGGAAAAGCAAGCCGATCACACAAACAACGGAAAACTCGCCGAGCAGTGCAGCGACAGCCAGTGGGGAGTGTCTCATGTGGGGTGTGCCACGTGGGGTGTCTCGCGTGGGGAGTGTCGTGTGGGGTGTCTCATGTGGGGAGTGTCGCGTGGGGTGTCTCGTGTGGGATGTTGTCGCGGGGGGAGTGTCACGTGGGGAGTGTCGCGTGGGGAGTGTCGTGTGGGGTGTCTCACGTGGGGAGTGTCGCGTGGGGAGTATCACGTGGGGAGTGTCGCGTGGGGAGTATCACGTGGGGTGTTGTCACGTGGGGAGTGTCGTGTGGGTAGTGTCGCATGGGGTGTGTCTTGCGTGGAGTGTGTCTCAACACGTCACATCACCAGACTGGAAAGCAGAACCCGTGGCCATCCCGGGAGGCGGTCCCAGCAGCCGCACAACCGACGTCCACTTCTGGGAAAAGCCCTCCGCAGGTTCGGGACGGAAGGGAATTCCCTCGCCCTGAAGAGGACATCCAGGCCAAGACCGGCCTCACTGGGCGAACGGGAAGCATGGCGTCCCGAGGGGAGGGAAGAGGCGAGGACGCCCACCCTCGCCACGTCTGCCCCACAGTTCACACAGCAAGAAACAGTGGCCGGCGCTGTGGCCAGCGGGGTGAGCGGCCCCCTGTGACGCCTGCAGCCCACAGAGCAGCGCCAGGCCCAGTCCCGGCGGCTCCGCTTCCAATCCAGCCCCCGTCCATGCACCTGGGAAAGCAGCAGGTGGCGGCCCAAGTCCTGGGTCCCTGCCGCCCATGTGGGAGACCAGGATGGCTCTCCTGGCTCCTGGCTTCAGCCTGGCCCAGCCCTGGCCACTGTGAGCATTTGGGGAGCGAACCGGCACACTGGATCTCTCTCTCTCTCTCTCTCTCTCTGTCACTCTACCTTTTTTTAAAGATTTATTTATGTATTTATCTCTCTGATGTGAGTTGGGGCGAGCACTGTGGGGAGATGAGAAGCGTGCACCTGGATTTGACCAGGCCTCCTCCGCCTGCCAGGAGACACGAACACGCGGGAGCCATTTCCTGGCTGTCCCCGCGGTCACACAGACCAGCAGCTAAGCACCACCCTCAGGCGCTCCCGGTTTCCTGGGAGGGACTTGGGCTCCCGAGGCCAGACTCTGGTGCCGCGGGCTGCGTTCCTTGCCGGAGGCTCCGGGAAGAACCCACTCCGAGCTCGGGCAGGCTGTCGGCACAGCTCGGTCCCGGTCCCAGGGCTGCTGTCCCTGTCCCCGTGGCCTGTGCTTCCAGCTCCTGCCCTGCCGCGGCACGTCCAGGCCTCCCACCCCCTGGCACTCACTCTCCGGCCAGAAACGGCTTCTGCCTTTAAGGGCTCGTGGGCCTGGGGCCGCCCAGATGCCAGAGGGTCTCCCTCTCCGCCAGCCTATGCCCTAATTACAGCTCAAAATCCCGCAGGACACGGTCACCAACCCCCCACCCCCCAACAGCCCCTTCGTGCCTTCCGGCCCCTGATGCCGTCACCTGGGAGATTAGAGCCCACGTGAGCTTCGGGGGGCACAGGCAGAGCGCCGGGCCCAGGACATGAGCACACATGTGGGCGTAGGGGAGGCAGAGCTGGGTGTCGCCCATGGCACACAGGTGGATTCCAGCACATGGCTGTCCACGGCATCCATAACACCAAAAACTGGAAACGGCACTGACCAGTGGGTGCATAAGCAGAGCGTCCCGACCACGGGACTCTCCTCTCATGACACAGAACTACCCGCCCCCGCTGTGTCAGCTCCCGCTGGGGCATTTAGCTACTGGAGACCGACTTCTCCCGGTTCCTGGAAAGGCCGGGATGTGTGGTGGAATGAGAAGGTGAGAAGGTCATGCCAAGATGGCCACTGACAACAGAAACTGCCTGGCAACAGGCCGCGATTGGATGGCTTCGGAAACCACATGACAAGAGAGCCTGACTGGCAACAGGCCGTGATTGGATGGCTTTGGAAACTGCCTGGCAACAGGCTTTGATTGGTTAGGACATAGACTACCCCTTGACTGGATTGGCTGCCTCGGCTACATAAGCAGCTGTAGCAACTGAAATAAATGAGTCTGCAGGCTGCTGGCCTCTGGCCCGCTTTCACCTCACTCCTGGGGTCTGTGTGGTGACTCCGCGCCGCGCCTCCTGCCCCCACCACGCTGCTCCTCACAGAAACGAATCCACAGCAACAGGGATGAAGGGAGAGCCTCCCTCGGCTTCGTGGGCGGGGCCTCTCACTGAGTTCCGAGCTCTCTGCCGGCTGGGATCCCACCACAGCCCCGCTCACCTGATGGCCCCCAGGGCCTCTGAGCACCGTGGCCTGGGAGGTTACGTGCCATGCCGGGACAGGGATTTCGGGGCCCACACTCAGACCCTGGCGGGCGACAACACCAAAGCACGGTGCTCCGTCAGAAACGCAGCCCCCAGACAGCAGCACAGGCGGCTTGAGCCCGTTGGCATGAAAGCCTGAAAACGCAAACCAAGGGTTTAGTGACCAGATAGGGAGCTGCCAGGGCTGAGACTGGGGTACGGCAGGGAACAGCGGGGAGCAGGGGGGACGACACCGAGTGCACCCGTGGCACCCAGGGAGCCGCAGCTCCCCAAAGCCTGCACTTTGTACTGAGCCAGGGAAGCATGGGCGGGCGAGTCAGGCCCGGGGCCAGGAACGTGCGGTGCCACGTGCCGGCTGTGGGACCCTGTGGGAGACAGTTCTCTGTGCAGCGGGGCTGAGCGGGACACTGCAGCCGTTGGATCTGTGCATTAAATTAGACACACAGGACAGCCTCCTGGACATGGGATCAGAGACGCTGAGACTCAGCTGAGCTCACACAGCCGGGCCTGCCCGGGACTTCCCCCGCCCCTGGGAGCCTGGTGTCAACAGTTTGTGCAAGCAGTGGCCTGCGGAGGAAGCCGGGCCCAGCACCTCGATGTATTTTTGTCAGGGTGGGGAGGCACTTTGCATAGCCGGAGGGTGCAGGCCCAGCAGCAGTCAGGCTGGCTTGGGTGGACAAGCAACGATCAGAGACTCACGTCCACTGTGCACAGCCCTCCCTCTGCCCCCTCAGAGTGGACAGAAGCCTGGTCCCTCCCAGGGTCAGGAGATGACCGGCCAGTACGCACGAGCAGGTGCTCAGACGCACAAGCCCGTCGGTCAGGGATGCCGCGGGGGGAAGGTTCTAGAAGCAGGGGAAGACCTCCCGCAGCCCCTCCTTGTCACCTGTGCCACTGCACTGGCCAAGTGGCCTTTGTTAAGGAACCCAGAGGTACAATGGAGTCCGCAGGTCCCCATGGAGGAGAAGGTGTGGAAGGTGACGAGTGTGGCGGAAAGCCGAGGGTGACCCGCTGCCGCCCACCCGCTCACCCCTCACACCGGTCCCAACCCCGAGAAGGACCTCCCTGCAGGGGAGTGGCCGTGGGGGAGCCCACACAGTTGCTGGCACGACCCCGACTGCGCCTCCAACCCGCGCTCGGGCGTCAAGTAGCCCGGAATTCCTCCCAGCAAGGCGAGCGGGTGCCCCAGCCTCTGGCCGACACGGCCGGCCCTTCGTCCAGCTTTGCCGTCTCTCACAAAAGCCCCGGCGAGCAATGGACCCGGCCTGTCTTTCATTTAAAAGACAACTTTGTTTTTCTTAGGAGTCAGTTCCAAACAGCGATGGCTGCAGGCCCCGTGCGGGGAAATAAAACTCAGAAACACGGCTGGGCCTCCGAACAAGGCCGCGTGGGGAGGGCAGGGCAGCGCCCCCCAGGGTGAAGGGATGAAGTGCTGCATACTTGCCCAGCTCCGAAGGTGGGAAGCCCTGGCTCCGTCGGGACAGGCCGCCTCCCCCTCCTCCCTCGCTCGCCGGCCAGGGTCACTTTCAGCGTCGGCCTGGGCTCAGCTGCCGCCGTCCACAGTGCCGGGAGTGAGCGTGAGGCCATCTCGAAGCAGTTCCCCTCCAGACTGCCGGGATCGCCTGGCGCTCATTATCAGCTCTCGGGAGCCCGCCACAGGGGCGCCCGGGCCAACACCACAGCTGGCACCGCGGGCGCTCGGGGCCGGGGATCAGGACCCGCACTGGGGAACACCTGGCTGAGACCCTGCGCTGGCTTTGCGGCTCACTGCCCACGGCTGCCCGGCCGGCTTGTCCAGCCCCTCTCCTGCCTCCCCGTCAGCTCAGCCTGAGGAATGCCGGGCAAAGAGCCGCACTTGGGCCGGGCCTCCCAGAGCGTATAGGAAAGGGAGGTGCAGGGAGAGACGCCCTGGGCAGCTGAGGGGGCCGGCAGGCGCACAGCACCTGCGTCAGAGGCGGCAGCAGGCGTAGCTAAGTTTCTGCGTTCTGGGTAGTGCACCCAGCACCGCAGAACGTTCCGGAACCTGCTTGCTTCACCAGGGAACGTTCCACATGTAAACCAGCATCCAGTCGCCAGAGGGTGGAGCGGGGGGGGGGGCACATTGAGGACGGAGCAGGCCCCAGCACCTTGCTCGGGAGTGAACTTCCTGCTGCCGGCAGCGGGAGGGGGGAGCCAGGACCTGGGCGCCCCAAGCCCTGTCCCCTGGCTGGAGGGGGCGCCACCTGCCCACAGGAAAGAGGCCGGGCTGGGACTGGGAGAGGAGGCATAGCGAGGTGTCGGGGCCTCCAGGGACACGGGGCGGGCGGGGACTGGCACGAATCCCCCCCCCCCCCGTCCGCCCTCGCTCCCCACCTGTTCTCTGCTGGAGGACTCTGCTCCCTAGAGCAGGAGACACCGCGGGCTGCTGGCGCCCTCTTTAAAACAAGTTCTCAGTCGCCCACCGGGAAATTCGCCACCCCAGGCGCCCCACTCTGTAGCATCTCCAAGGCTCTGTCCCGGCACTTCCACACCCTGGCAACTTAGCCCACGCTTGGTTTCCCACATGGACCACGGGGATGGAGACCTGCCTGCCCCCGGAGCCAGCCGGGGATTCCGTAGGGGGTGGGGAAACAGCAGCCCAGAACCCCCCGGCTGGCGGGGTCGCCCACTCACGGTCACGAGGGCCAGAAAGGGCAGCATCGGGAGCGGCCTTGGTCTCAGCCGGAAGCTGCGCCCGGCTCCACAGAGTGGCCGCCCGAGCCTGGGCCCCGGGCTGTTTCCTGGCTCACCCTCACCCCTGTTTTCCGAACTCTGAAACTGTGTCCACCCACCCTGCGGGCAGGAGTGGGCGCCCCGTCTGACGTTCGGGTGCTCCCACACTCCCCAGCACAGACCGACCCGAGGAGCCCCCATGGAGCCTCCTGGTGGCCCCGGTGAGAATTCTCTGGGCACGTGTAGCAAGGATTGCAATTGGGCCAGGTGTGCGCTCTGCACGCCGCGGCCACTTGGCTCTGCCTTTCAAATAACAAAAAAAAAAAACTTAAAGAAATGAAAAGGCCGAGGTCGGGGGCCACAGTCTCACAGCTCCAGGGTCTGCCCGGGGCAAGCATGGAGGAGCCTGGGGTTCTCGGGGGTCCTCAGCCCCTGGGCCGCCCCAGCCCCCGGGAGTTCCTCCGTGCTCTCTCCCTGCCTGGGGGTTTCCACACGCCCAGGCCCAAAGCTGCCTGGGGCGAGGCCGCCTCCCGGGATCTCCCTCAGGACCCCACAGCCTCTGATGTCCCCTCCCCAACGTGCGCTCAAACAGGGACGGCAGAAGGGACGAGGAAAAGCCCAGGGCTCTGAGCACAAGCGGAGGTGGCCCGGGACCCCCAGCCCCCAGATCGCAGGCATCCTGAGGAGGGGGCAACCCGGGGCAAGGGGCCCAGAGAGGGACGGAGCAAGGCCACACCGGGTCTGAGGGCACGGACAGGCATTCGGGCGACTCCCCCCACAGCCCCCAAGCAGGCCTGCAGAGGCGCCCCTTCCCTCAGCCTGCCCCCAGCCCTGTCGGCACCGACACCTGGTCAGGGCCCCCCAGGCTGCTCTGAGCCCACGGGGCCACCATCTCTCTCTGTGTGTAAAATTAGCTTGGCCCTGGGTTTCAGGAACAAACACCTGACACCTCCTTCAGTGGCAGGAAAACAAAACCAGCAGGGACTTTCCTGCCTCTGGGGCTGGGCGGGGGACAGGGGAGGGCGGGGGAGGGCCGGGAGGCTAGCTGCATCTGGGAGGCAGAAAGGAGGACCCTGGGCCACTCCCCTCCCGGCTCCCCGGCCCAGGCTGCGCTGTATCCTTGGGTGTTCCCCGGGCTGCGTCCCGGGCTGCGCTGTATCCTTGGGTGTTCCCCGGGCTGCGCTGTGTCCTTGGGTGTTCTTGTGACACCGTGGCGCCCGTGGCCACGCGCACTTCTCAGCCGCTTCATGCAGTGCGACCAGTGACACAGGATGCACAGCCCCCAAGTGCCCAGCTCAGTGCCGCACTGGGCGCCCGGGGGGCAGTGCTGGGCAGAGAAGGGGAGCGACACTGGCCCCAGGAAGCCCGGTGTCCCTCAGAGTCACTCCCGTCCCAGGAGCCCTGCAATTGTAGGCATTTGGGGAGTGAGTCAGCAGGTGGGCGCTCCCTCTCTCTCACTGTGTGTGTGTGTGTGGGTGTGGGTGTGGGTCTGTGTGTTTCTCTGCCTCACAAAGCTTACAAAAGGCAGCTGCACGTGACTCCACCTGGTACCCGTCCACGGTTTTATTTCTGGTAAACTCACAGCGTTGTGCTGGCCCCCCCGTTCTGGTTGGTCTTTTTTTTTTTTCAACTTTGCATTTGTTTTTAAAATTCCTCCATGTTGCTGCCCGTGCACCCAGACCAAATGCCTGCCCCAGCAGAGCGAACCCACCGCCCGCCCCTCCCCGTCTGATGTTCGGGTGCTCCCACACTCCCCAGCACAGCCAGCACCCCGAGGAGCCCCCCGTGGAGCCTCCTGGTGGCCCCGTGAGAATTCTCCGGGCACGTGTAGCCAGGATTGCAATTGTGGGGCCAGGTGTGCGCTCTTGGGAGGCCACACCTGCGGAAACACACCTGTAGCTTCCCCAGCAGCAGAGGGGAGGGAGCAGGTGAGAACCTGGAGTCTGGGGCAGGAGGTGCCATGGCCTGCCAGCAGGGGGTGCTGCTGCCCTGGGCACGCAAGCCCCAGGATCCCAGGAGGCTGCAGCGGCCACCTGACACGCCCTGACAATGTCCAGGCCGCGGGCGGCAGTGGGGGGTGGGGTCACAAGAGTGGGCCAGGCAGGGGGCTCGCTGCGTCCCCGCACCTCCACACACCCTGCCAGCCATCGGCTGGCAGCAGGGAAGAGCAGCACCAGGCAGGGAGGGACAGAGCCTCAGCCGTCTGGCTCTCAGAGGCTCACCCCACCCCGCCCGGGAGCCCAGCTGCTGAGTGCCACCTTGGCACCCCCTCCCCAGGGCTGCATCTGGACTTTGAGTCCCGAGGGTAAGAAAGAAAGTGGAAGGGAAAGAGAAAGTCCACCTGAGCGGGCAACCAGCCCCAGGGCCGGCGTCCAGGGCCCAACGCGACAAGCTCTGCGGTCGGCCTTGGACCCCGGGGTCAGCCCGCAGTGTCCTCTCCCTCGCCCCTGTGCCTGCCATGTGCTGGGCAGTGCGTGAGTGGGGGCCGGGTGCACCCCGACACACGCGCCCAGTGCTGGGGTGGGCTCGTCGGGGCATCACGCACACACGCGTGAGACACGGCAGGAACACCAGTTCCCCCAGAGGAGGTGACGGCCCCGTCCGCGTGTACAGCTCTCGGTCTGTCCTCCCCTTGAAAGGACAAAGCAGCCGTGTCCACGGAGCCGGAGGCGGCCCCTGCCCCACCCCCCGCCTCCCTGCCCTGGGGGCTTGTCCCCAGGCTGCGTGGGGTGTTCGAGGAATCCCAGAGACGGCGGCCACATGCGGCCGCGCCTTCATTCACCCGTGCTGACCCGTGCTGACCCCGCTTCGCAGACGAGAGCCATGGTCACCGAGAGGGGCCCGCCGAGGCAGCCCGGCTCCTGCACACGCCACAGGCTGCGTGCACGAGACCAGAGCACTCAGGGACCACCCGGCATCCTGCGTGCGGGAGAAGGTTCCGGAGAACGGAGGCTTTCCTCCGCGGGTTCCGGGGCAGCTTCTGTGAGGCCAGCACCTCAGACCGCACGGCCCCTGGGAGCCACGTTTCCAGGAAACCCGGGAGGCCAAGGACAGCCCTGTCCCCGGGATGGGCGCTCGCTGGACTTTATTTTCACTTTCCTTTTTAATTCCCCAGCCCGGCATTGTCCCGTCTTCCACACGGGCAGTGGTGCCTGGGGGGAGCCGGGGGCGCTGACGGCCTCACCTGCAGGGCACGAGGACGTGATGGCTGCAGCGACGTAGCAGGCGTCGGCACCCCCAGTCTGCGTTCCTGGCTGGACATGGCCTCAGGGACCACTAGGGAACATTCCGGCAATGGCGAGAACTGGGCGGGTTAATGTGGGGCCGTCAGGGCCGCGTGCCCTTGTCAGGGATGGGCAATCCAAGGTCCGTCGTGGCCGAGCCCTGTCCCCAAGGCCACACATCTGCGTCCACTCTTCCCAGGGCCAGGAAGCCTCCACAGTGGCTGAGCCTTATCCCCAAGGCCACACGTCTGCTTCCACTCTTCCCGGGGCCTGGGAACCTCTGCTGTGGCTGGGCCCTGTCCCCAAGGCCACACATCTGTGTCCACTCTTCCCAGGGCCAGGAAGCCTCCACAGTGGCCAAGCCCTGTCCCCAAGGCCACACGTCTGCTTCCACTCTTCCCGAGGCCTGGGAGCCTCCGCTATGGCCAAGCCCTGTCCCCAAGGCCACACGTCTGCTTCCACTCTTCCCGGGGCCTGGGAGCCTCCGCTGTGGCCAAGCCCTGTCCCCAAGGCCACACATCTGCGTCCACTCTTCCCAGGGCCAGGAAGCCTCCACAGTGGCCAAGCCCTGTCCCCAAGGCCACACGTCTGCTTCCACTCTTCCCGAGGCCTGGGAGCCTCCGCTGTGGCCAAGCCCTGTCCCCAAGGCCACACGTCTGCTTCCACTCTTCCCGGGGCCTGGGAGCCTCCGCTGTGGCCAAGCCCTGTCCCCAAGGCCACACATCTGCGTCCACTCTTCCCGGGGCCTGGGAGCCTCCACTGTGGCCAAGCCCTGTCCCCAAGGCCACACATCTGCGTCCACTCTTCCCGGGGCCTGGGAGCCTCCGCTGTGGCCAAGCCCTGTCCCCAAGGCCACATGTCTGCGTCCATTCTTCCTGGGGCGGGGTCCTGGGAGTGTCCACCATAGCCCGGCCTGATCTTCGCCCTTCCCCCTCCCGATGCACTGAGGCTGCTAAGCAGGACCCCGAGGCTTCGGCCTCCCAGTCACGGTGCCGCCCAGGGAAGGGCAGAGGCTCTGGACCGGGGGCGGGGGAGGCCCTGCTTCGTCCCACCAGGCCTGTTTCCCCAGCCATCAAACGAGACCGTCTGTCCAGGCCCTCAGAGAACTCGTGTTTGTTAGGGGCCTTTCTCACCATGAGCTCGTGTAACCGGCACCACAGCCCGGGCAGGAAGGTAAACTGAGGCAGAGAGTCGTCCGCCAGGGTCCCCGGCCACATGGGCCAGAGGCAGGTTCAAGCCCAGGCCCCAGACGTCCATGGCACCTGCTTCTGGAAGGTGGTCACACCTGGCTGGCTCCAGCCACAAGCCCTGCTCATCACGGATGGAAAAAAAGGTGCCCAGAGCCCCGCAGGCGTGAGCTGGGACATCGGCCCCGCCGGGCGGAAGCTGGCAACGCTGGGCAGATCCTCGCCCAGCGAGGCGTTTGGGGCACCCCAGCTTCCTCGCCGTTGGAGGGGGTAGGAGGACAGACCAGGGCTCCGTAGCTGTGCCACTGTCTGCTCCACGCCCCATCCGAACACATGAGCTCCTGAGACAGCCTGCAGACAGCCCTGCGGCTGGGGCGAGGCGCGGGCACCCCGACCCGCCTCTGCTGGGGTCACGGTCGCCCCTACATAGTGCCAGGCCCAGTGCTGAGAGTGTCATGGGGGCAGCTCCTTCAACCCCACAGCCGTCTGAGATGGAAGCCCCTCGAGGCCAGGCGCCATGGGACAGCCCCGGGGTAGGCGGGGCGGGGGGTGGTACAGGACCACCTTCCCCTACGGGGCCCATGCCGGTGCTGTCCACTCCGCGGGTGAGGAGGCCATGGGGGCAGCAGAAGGGCAGCACTGGGCAGCCCCAGGGCTTGCCCCCTACCCCGTTCAAGTGCTCCGACCACAGCAGTGTCCCCCCAGGGTGCGGCAATGAGGGGCAGGGTACACAAACTCTCCACCAAGCCAGGGCAACTCGGCCGGGAGCCCCCCCTCCTCTTCCCCCACACCTGCTCCACTCGGTCCAGGCCTCCAAGGGCCTCTAAGCCTCAAAGAGAAGGGCCGGGGGTCTCTAAGCCCCCAGGAACCAAGGGCAGAGGTGCAGACCCACCCCCTCTTTCCAGGCCATTCAGTCCCGGGCACCCTGGGGTGCTGGAGATCAGCAGGTGCACTGCCCCCAGCCCCACCTTCTTTGTGACACCTCTGGCCTTCAACCTCTGCCTCTGCACAATGGATTAAATGGGGTTCTTATCTCCCAGGGTCAGGCATACAGTAAGGGCTGCATAATTACGGCCTGGCCTTCCCAGACCACAGCCCGCAGGACTGCACCCACTCAGCTGTCCTTGGAGGAAGGGCGGCCAGCAGACAGCCAGGGGTCCAGGAGCAGGAGCCTCTGGCAGGCCCACTATGGCCACACATGTGCACACACATACACGTGAGGTCATGTGTGTGCACACACACACGCATGCACGGCCACGCCGGCACTGGTGGCCTCGCCCTCTCCCCTCCTCTGTGTGAGCGCCGTGCAGCTGACACCGGGCAGGGCCCTTGTTGCTCAACGCCGGCCCGGGCTGCTCTCAACGGTCAGGGCCGGGCTGTCAGAGTGGGGGCCTCGGATCCAGCCTCTGCGGCCGCGGCTTTTAATATTTTAGAGAAGTTGGGCTTTGGCCAAGTTCCTCTCCATCAGATTCTTCCTGTTGCCGGTGCCCCTCAACCCCCAGGGCCTTAGCCCCGGCATCCACAGGCCCGGTTCAGCTCTCCTGGGGGGCAGGGGAGGGGGCTTGCAGAATCTCGGAGGCCGCAGCTTCCCGGGGCCCCCGCCACCTGCCACCCATGCCCACGCCCACACCCATGCCCACGCCCCGGGTCCCTCATGCTCAGACCAGCGCTCTGGGCCCCGCTTCCTCCGTCCACTCCCGGGGTGTCTTTCTCATCATCTGACATGAAGGCTCAGGCCTGACCAGCCAGCCAACCAGGCTGCCCCCATCTCCCCCAGGGGGGCGGGACACCGCCAGTCCCCTCGCCCCTTCCGCGCCCACCGGGCTGCTTTCCCTGTGTCTTCGTCTTGCTCGGCTATGAGGGAAAGTCACCGTCCACCCCCACGAGGCACCGCACTGAAGTCAGCCTGCAGGCGGCTGAGCCCAGGAGAGGGGCCGGGGACAGGGTGGAGACGGCGGAGGGTGGGTGCCGAGAGTTGGGGATCGGCCTCGTGGTGCAGTGGACACAGCATGACCTCCAGGGAGTTTGCCACAAGCTCATCCCTGTCCCGAGCGGGGCCGCCGGCGGAGGTGCCTCTGCCCAGTCCTTACCCTGCGCTTGGCTCTGCAGCCACAGACGCGGCTCTACACCACGGGCACTGCTCGCGTGCCGGAGTCCGGCCCTGAAACCGAGGACTCGGCAGCGCCGGGGCTTCCTGGAGGCGCCAGGGGAGACCCCGGTCCTCGCGTCTTCCAGCCTCTGAGGCGGAGTCCCTGACCCCCGAGCCCGACCTCCACCTCCAGAGCTCAGCAGCTTCCGGCCCCGCTCGCGCCCCCGCCGTCCCGTCTCCCCCTCCGCCTCTGGCCCTCTGCCGCCTTCTCATAAGCCCTCCTGTGACTGCACTGGGCCCGGGCAGACAGCCCAGGCAGTGTCCCGTCTAAACGTCCTCCACCTCGTCACGGAGGACACCGGACAGCGCGTTCACAGGTTCTGGGTTGGAGTGGGGACCCCGTTCCCGGGGGAGGAGCCGTGTTCCGCCACCCACGCCGACGGGGCAATGTAACTACTTAGCTTCTCTGAGCGGTGCTGGGCTCAGCTGTGACGTGGGGGTGGTGGATGGAGACTAAGCTGGAAGGGTGGTGGCGAGGGCGAGGGCGAGGGCGAGGGCGAGGGCGAGGGCGAGGGCGAGGGCGAGGGCGAGGGCATCCATCCCTGTAGAGTTCCTGGCAGGATTAAAGGGCTCCATTCCCGGCACAGTAGACGCTACGTATGTGAGCCGTTGGTCCACATAAAAGGTCTCCTGCTCGAGAGACTTGTGCCCAGGGCTTCAGCCTGTGGGTCACTCACTGCTCCACGACACGACGACCCCCAGGAGCCTTCGGTGGGAACTAGCGCTCCCGCCACTCAGCCCTCCCTGAGGGGCCGGACAGCCTGTGTGCAGGGGGTGCGCGCAGTGGGGGCTCAACACTGCTGTGGAACAGGCCCTCGTGGAGCTGGGCAGGGCAGGCACGCGCCCCCTGACAGCACTGCCCCGGGTGCACTTCTAGCACACCCCAAGCCTTCCACCCCTGGGCAGCTCTCTCTGCCCCCGGCTCCAAGCCTGCTGTGTCCCAGCCGGATCCCCCTCTCCCTGGAGGTCACAGCTCCCGAGAGAACCCCACCCCCCACCACTGGCATCGGTCTGAAGCTGGCGGGTTGCTGCCCCCGCGGGTTCCTCTCGGGCTGCAGCTCTCTGTGTGTGTGTGTGGTCACCGGGGTCCATCTCCCTCCACTGTAGACCATGAATGTGTCTGTGCCCACCTGGCACCTGCATCCGCACGGGGCTCCCGCAGGGCAGCACAGGCGGCAGCCACGGTGCCTGTTGTCTCACCACGGACTCAGCGGGGGCTGGGGCTGGGGGGCACACAGAGCCTGTGGCGGGCCCCTCCCAATGGGAAGCTGGGCACCAGGCTAGGTCCCCGGGGACGCCCTCAGAGCCCTCAGAGGCTGTGAAGGAAAGCAGAACCAGGATTTTCCTCCCATTTTTTAAAGATTTATTTATTTATTTGAATGGCAGAGTTAGAGAGAGAGAGGTCTTCATCTGCTGGCTCACTCCCCAGATGACCGCAACAGCCGGAGCTGGGCTGATCCGAGCCAGGAGCCAGGAGCTTCTTCCGGGTCTCCCATGCAGGGGCCCAAGCACTTGGGCCGTCCTCTGCTGCTTTCCCAGGCCACAGCAGAGAGCTGGATTGGAAGAGGAGCAGCCGGGACTCGAACCGGCACCGCAGGCAGAGGCTTCACCTTCTACAGCACAGCACTTGAAGCACGAGCGGGGGCTGGGGCTGGGGGGCACACAGAGCCCGTGGCGGGCCCCTCCCAATGGGAAGCTGGGCACCAGGCTAGGTCCCCGGGGACGCCCTCAGAGCTCTGTTGTGACATCGCCAGGGTGCGCCGGGCACAGCCACAGGCTCGGCTTGGTTTTTACGTCGCCCTTGAAGACTCTTGCCGGGCTCCTTTCACCACGCGGCCCAGAAACCGTTACGCGGTATTTTAGGGAACAGATTTCTGTAACTGCGGTGCTTCTTAGAACCACTTTCTTCAGTTTTGCTCTTTTGCAAAATGACTGCTGGATGTGCCGCCGGCGGCTCTTGGGCACAGAATTAGCCTCCTCAGAACCGCACTCGCACACGGCGCTGCGAGGACCCAGGACAGGAGTCCTGCGCCCGCCTCTGACCCGATGCTGACCTGGAGCTGCAGCTTAGCCTGAGAGCCGGGGCGCGCAACACACGCTGAACCCCACTCTCTGCCGGGACAGCAGACTCAGGACTGGGAAGCAGCCTTGAAAATCAGGCGTCCCTGGGACATCCCGCCCCAGGAAGCCCAGACAAAGCCACTTGCACGGCGTGGGCCCCATGCGCACAACTCAGACGTGGCAGGTGCAGGGCAAAGCACGCCGAGCCCGTTTGTGTCGAGGAAGCCCACACACCTGGGGAGGATCTTAGTCACCGCTGGCATCAGCAACCTCGGGTGGGGAGGCTTGCACAGGGCTTGCTTTCTCTGACTTCTTTCCTAAGATTTACTTATTTGAAACACAGAGAGAGGTCTTCCATCTGCTGGCTCACTCCCCAAATGGCTGCAACAGCGGGGCTGGGCCAGGGTGAAGCCAGGAGTCAGGAGCTCCACCTGGACCTCCCACAGGGGTGGCAAGGACCCACGCACTCAGGCCCTCATCACTGCCCCCCAGGAGCGGCGCCTGGAAGCTGGGTCACACGCAGAGCCACGACTGAATGCCAGGCCCCCCGAGGGGGCCGCAGGTGTCCCGGGGCTAAACCCACCGCGCCACGGCTCCTGCCCTGCCGCTTTTGCTTTCTGTATTATCTACTATCACCTCTTCTGCAACAGGCGTATACCTCTTGTCCATGCTTCTCATACCTGTACTTTTTCTTGAGCAAACACACAAGGGCAGCGCTGACAGCGCTCCACGCATGTCGCTCCAGCGGCTGCTGAATGTCCCACAGGGCCGAGGGCGCCGAGCAGAACAGCGGTGTCGCCGCCTCGCTGGACCTCTGCCCTGTGCCAGGCACCGTCACGGCCGCTTGCACGGTGACAGCTTCTGGAAGCGGCTGCTCGTTCTCTTCCTGTTGTCAGTGAAGGGGGGATCCCTGGCCCCGCGGCGTCAGCGCCGGCAACAGTGGCTGCGGCGGAACCCAAGCTCGGGCGCCAACACTGGACACGGTGGCTCTCACCCTGAGTGGCTGCCTGAAATGCCACAGCCCACCTATGCTGCAGCGTGCGATGGCTCCGGACAGACGGGAGGCAGGCAGCATGGACCAGGAGGGCCTCGGGCTGAGGCCGTGCGTGTGGGCCCGCGGGGGTGGACGGCGGGGGCCAGAGCCGCAGGGACTCTCCCTGAGGGAGGGGGAGCCTGCAGCCCAGGAGTCCCGAGTGGGGGAAGAGCGGCCACACTGGGTGCCTCCTCCTCTTGGGGTCTCCTACTCAGTGCTCTCCTGACCCCTTGCAGCTGCAGTTTAGAGCCTCGGGGTTTTTTACGCCATTGCTGCCGTCCGTTTCCACTCCAGCCCGTCCCTACAGAACGCCGGAGCCCGAGGAAAGCAGTGTGTGCTGAGGCCTGTGGCACGGAGCACTGTGGACAGCACGGCCAGGAGTGGACAGGAAGGAACTCTACACTGACAGCAGGACAGAAAACTCGGGGGAGTTGGATTCAAAACATGGCAGCATGGGGCTGGCGCTGTGGCACAGTGGGTACAGCCGTGGCCTGTGATGCTGGCATCCCATAGGGGCACCTGTGCCAGTCCCAGCTACTCCAGCCCCATCCAGCTCTGCTCACGCACCTGGGAAAGCAGCAGAGGACGCCGAGTCCCTGGGCCCTGCACCCACATGGGCGACCCAGACGAAGCTCCCGGCTCCTGATTTTGGCCCAGCCCAGCCCCTATTGTTGTGGCCATTTAGGGAGTGAACCAGCAGACAGAATCAATCTCTCTCTCTCTCTCTCTCTCCCCGTGTATGTAAGTCTGCCTTTAACATAAACAAACGTAAAAATAAATCTTAAAAAAAAAAAAAAAAAGAGAACAGGGAGACCATGCTCTCTGAGCTGGTCAGGGAAGGTGAGCCGGGAGAGCCACGTGCACGCGCCGGCTGCTGGGCGGCACATCAGCCCCGATCCAGGCAGCTCTGTGGTCAGGTGACACGGCTCAGCCCTCCAGAGGGAGCCGGGTGCTGGGAAGCAGAGAACAGGCAAGAGACAGGGAGGGCCGTGGGGGAGGGCTCTTCACCTACAGACGGGAGGGGCCACCCTGAGAGGGCTGGAGCCGGGGGGCAACTGGAACACAGGCACCGCCCCCCCCCCCGCCCCAGCACAGAGACCACTGAGGCCGTGGTGCAGTGACTGGAGTACAGAGCACCCCCCCCCCCAGACATGGAAGACCTCAGACCCCCTCTGCAAAGCCCGGCGTGGCTGAATCTTACTCCTCACTGGTCCAGGGCTCCAGCGAGTGGGGAGGGCAGGGCTCCAGTGGGGGGCGGCCAGGGCTCCAGCGAGCCAGGGGGGTGGGGGGCCAGGGCTCCAGCGAGCCGGTGGGGGGCGGCCAGGGCTCCAGCGAGCAGGGGTTGGCCAGGGCTCCAGCGAGCGGGGGGGCCAGGGCTCCAGTGGGGGGGGGGGCGCCAGGGCTCCAGCGAGCCGGTGGGGGGCGGCCAGGGCTCCAGCGAGCCGGTGGGGGGCGGCCAGGGCTCCAGCGAGCCGGTGGGGGGCGGCCAGGGCTCCAGCGAGCCGGTGGGGGGCGGCCAGGGCAGAGCTGCTGTGGATCCGCTGCTTCGTCAGCGGGCAGGGCCACCTGCCCATCACCATGATTGCTTTCCACCTGCCTGTGAGGGGAAGGGGTTCAATCAAAAGGGGGCGAGGCTGCACCTGCCCTCAGGGGCCCACGCCCAGCCCCACCTGCTGTGGCCCAGCACCCAGTGGGATGCAAAGGTGGCAGGCAGGGGACTGTGCCGTGCAGCACACACAGGACGCATCTCCAGCCCCTGGCGTCCCGGGCGCTGTGTTCCTGGTGCTCTCTGGCCCTTTCTCCACCGTGCAGGAAGCCTCTGAGACCCTAGCTCCCCCGAGGCTCGGTCAGGCCCCCCCATGCCCAGGCCCCTCCCCTAAGCTCCCCTAATCGGCAGAATCAGGACCCCTGGGGCGGCACCTGCACATTCACACCCCCAGGTAGGGGAAGGCAGCAGCAAGCGCAAACGCGTGGCTCGGCCCTCACCTGCTTGCACCTGCTATGTCCTCCGCAGGTAAGTTTCATCCTGCCACCCCGCGCCCCTGCCCAGCCTGCTCCTCTGCAGCCCTTCCCGGCCACTCCCCTGCCTGGGTCAGACGCCTGCAGCTGCTTCGGGACACTTTCTAATCATCAGCCTCGTGAGCCCCGAAGGTCAGAGCTGAGTCGGGCTTGCTTGGGGCCCGGTGCCCAGCACACCGCAGGGCCTCAGCACACACGGGTGTGACTGACTCAGCAGCCGGTGGCGACCTTTGCCTCGCCACACCCTGCCCAGCCCGGTCGCGCCCAGCCTCAGCCTCCCCTTGCCCTCATGTGCACACAGCTGGTGCCATGGGACCTCACGTAACCCCTGTTAGCAGGGCCAGCCCGGTACTCCCCGAGAACAGGTGTTCCTGCCGTGGCCTCCAGGGTCTCAGCACAAGTGTCTGGGCTGCTCGGCGGGTCAGCAGGGGCACGGCCGGGACTCCTTTCCCCACCGTCCGCTCCGGTCTGTGACGATGGAAGTCTCGTTCTCTTGTGTGCTCGCCCTCTGGTCTGGGGGTCTGGGCCCTTCTTCCTCCTTCAGCACCAAGGGTCTGCACTCACCCCTAAGTACAGCTGCCCCCCCAGGATCTCCCTCCTGCTCACAGGGCTTCCTGCACTGGCCAGCTGCCAGCATGGACACCTCAGCTGCCCTGGTCCCAGAGTTCCTCCGCCTTTGCTCTGTCTCAACTTCCGGTCCACTGCCTGGGCTCTGGCCTGCGATGACCTTCCCTGCAGGCACTCTGGCCTCCCAGCCTGGAACCCCCGTCCCTGCCACAGCAGCCACGGCTGTGCTGCCCTCCCCTGAGCCACAGCCCTGCATGCTGGACCTGAGCTCAACAGATATCTGTGGGTGGATGGAGGATAAAGCTGGACAGATGATTGGAGAGATGAGAGAGAGACAGAGACAGACAGAGAGACAGAGACAGAAACAGAGAGAGGCAGAGAGATAGAGACAGAGAGAGACAGAGAAAGACAGAGAGAGAGAGAGAGAGAGGCAGGCAGGCAGGCAGTGGAACCACCCCAACCTTGAGGGTCCGACACTCCTGCAGCTGAGATCGCTGGGTCAACCCACGGTGACTCGGTGACTTGCCGCAGGCTGCCAGCCTGGGACCACGGCCTACAGAGAAGCAGGAGAGGCGGCCCCGCCCGGGCCCCATCGGCTGTGAGAACTGAGTGAACAGGCACAGCCGAACTGACCGAACGCTCGGTCACAGCCGTGCTGCCCTCGCAGGTGCGGCTTGTGGCTAGGAGGGCGCATCGCTCCGCCTGGGAGCTGTCGGCTCCGTGCTGAGGGGCGGACCAGGCTTCACCCTCGCAGGAGTTCTGACGTCTCCGCCAACGTCTCCTCTCGCAGCCAAGAGCCTCCTACGGCAGGAAGGCGTTTGGCCCCTGTGGCAAACAGCAATCAGCCAAGACCAAGACCGCGGTGCACAGGCGCCCGTCTGGGGCGGAGAGGCGGCCGACGGGGAAGCGTCTGCTCGCTCTCTGCTCCTCTACCTGTCCCAGGTGCCCTGAGAGGACGAAGCCACACCTGGGCCCCAACAGGGAGGGACAGCTTCAGCCAGCTCAGCCTGCCGGGGTTCTCGCTGCTCCGGGCGCTGCCGAGGCCGGCCCGGGGGTCGGAGGGAAGCCCCCGCACTGCCCCACTGCCCGCTTCTCGGCCCCTTGCTGTGCGGTGGGGTTAACCCTTGCTGTGCTGTAGGGTTTAACTCGCGTGGACTCAGCTGTCGATCTGCTTCTCCCTCGCCCCCATCCCCCACGCGGGCCAACTGCTGTGTGTAAGGGATCGGCCGTGTGGCGTCTAAGACCTCCCCGTCCCCAGCGGGGACCTCACCCCCACACAGGGTCCCTAAACTCTCCGATCCCAAGTGGCCTACTGTAGGGCGTGCAGGAGCTGGCTAGGGAACAGTGCCTGGGAGTGTCGGCTTCACAGGGGGGCTTATTTAAAAACCAGCCCCATCCCACCCCACACCCCCTCACCCCCAGTCCCGCCTCCCCGCCCCCCACAAAACGCCAGCCCAGAGCGCTGCCCACGGTGGTCCTGGCGGCTGAGACAGAAGACGAGACGCGAGGGTTAAAAGCCTGGGCTGCAGCTGACCCCACTGGCCTCGGTCTGTCCACTGTAAAATGGGGCGATGTCCGTGGTGCCTACCTGTGCCCGTTCCCTGTGGCTACTGCTGCAGACGACCCCAAGCTCGGCGGCAGCAGCACATGGGCGTTCTCACAGTTCTGAGGCCGGAAGTCCGAACTCTCTGAATGCAGTGTCCGCAGGACGGAGCAGGGACACGGACGCCTTCTGGCTCCTGAGGGCTGCCAGCCCGACTCGGCTCCAGCCTCTGCCTCTGCGGCCGCACCAATCGTCTCTGAGCAAAGCCTCCCTCCCATTGACCGACAGAAGACTGCCGTTAGGGCTCATCCAGGTAATCTGGGAAAATCCCCGCTCGGCAAAGCCCTCACCACACCACCGCCAACTGTTTGGCCTCACAGGTTCCGGGCATCAGGCCTCCAGGCTATAAACTACCCCGTCCGGGAGAGTCAGAGCCCACCTGGGCCTCAGCACGGGCGGCCTTACTGACCATCAGGCAGCACAGCCTGCGGCCTTGTGGGGGCAGGGGCCTCCCCTTGTCACACGCACCTGCTCTTTGTGAGACGGGAGCCTCACGGCCGCCCTAGAGGAGTCCATGGACACAGCTCACTGAGACTCAGCCAGGGCCACGGCGGCGTCGGTGCTGGCCACGGGCGTGGGGTGGGATGAGAAGTCAAGAGACTCCGGACTCACCACGGATGAGGAGGAGGGACCCCTCCCCCAGGCAAGCTGGCGCCCAGGAGTCGGCGTCCTGGACCAAGAGCCGGAGCCGTCCCGGGGCCAGGCACTCGAGTGGCAGGGGGCATGCCATCCGGAGCCCGCCCTGGGTGTGACCTAGACCTCCCTCTAAGTGGGGATGAAGGCAGCCCAGGAGGCCTGGGCGGGAAAATCGCCGGCGCGTCCTCGGCCACTTAGAGCAATGCTGCCGACCCCTCGGCACCTGGAGGGGAATGGCTTTCCTTTCAGAACAAGTGAGCCCCGCGGACGCACATTCCTGGGGACCTGTGTTAGGTGTGGGCGGTGGAACCGAGGCCAGAGCTGCTTGGCGGGCTGGCGGCACCGGGTGGTGAAGGAGAAACCCTCTTCACCCTGCCAGCGTCGTGGCATGCGTTTTTTTTTTTTTTTAAGTTTTATTTATTTATTTGCGAGGTAGTGTTACAGACAGTGAGAAGGAGACAAAAATCTTCCGCCTGCTGGTTCAGTCCCCGAATGGCCACAACGGCCGGAGCTGGGCTGATCCGAAGCCAGGAGCCGGGAGCTTCTTCTGGGTCTCCCACGTGGGTGCAGGGGCCCAAGCACTTGGGTCGTCATCCGCTGCTTTCCCAGGCCACAGCAGAGAGCTGGGTGGGAAGAGGAGCAGCCAGGACTCGAACCGGAGCCTGGTTGGGATGCCAGCCCCTTGGCGTGCGTTTCACGCCTGCGACTCATCTTCAGGTGGCCCAGCAAACACACGCAGACGGACAAGCCGGTCTTCAAAGCGTCCATGTTAAATGTGTGTCAATGAAAAGGCTGCGGGTGCCTTTCCAACTTCCTACAACTATCATGTGTGTATCTTACTCCTTGAAAGGCACCAGGAGGGCCTCCCACCCACCGGTTCACTCCGGCAAAACCGGAGCCAGGAACTCGGTCCTGTCCCCCACGCGGGTGGCAGGGCCCGAGGACCTGAGCCCTCACTGCGGCCGCCCAGGGTGCGCACGGGTGGGAAGCCGGATTCGGGAGCAGCCCAGCACTCTGATAGCAGATGCGGGACCCCAGCTGGTGTCACTGTTAACACCCACCCTGAAAACAACCTCATCGTTCAACTCCACTTTTCCAAGAACTTTTGGAAGTATGCTCATATATAAAACAAAGAAGGCAAATTGGCAAATGCGTGGGTAAATACCGCTGACCGTCACGGTTAACTTCTCTGTATGTTGGAAAGTTTCCAGAATGAAAAGTGGGGGGAGGGGCAGGGTGGGAGGAAGGCCGTTCTTGAACCGAAGAGCTCCCCTTTTCCCCAAGGCTCCGCTTCGCGGTGGAGGGGAGGTGCCGGGGCTCTGAGGCTTTAGGGAGTGAGGATGCAAAGCCCGGCCTTCCGGCAGGGAGAGAAGACCACGGCTGAAGCGCTTTCTTGGCTCAGGACACCGTCAGAACCATAGCCGAGGCCCCCGAGGGCAGCAGGTGCGGACGCCAGGGAGCCCGGACAGCTGCTCTCCGTCCTTTGTAACATACAAGAACTAGCAGCCCTGACTTCCAGGGGAAGGAGCCCCACGGGGCCCAGAGAATCACGGACTTTCGGGCTGTAGTGGACACTGAGCTTGACCCTCAGCTTCCAGGCCTGTCCCTGCGGTCCCTCCCCGGACACTGACGGCTGGCGTGTGACTCAGCTCTGGCCACTGAAATGTGAGCCCAGGTCAGCCCAGGGGCTTCTGGGAAGTGTCCTTCCCAGGAGGAGGCAATGGGAGAGGTGAGGTGTCTCATTTCTTTGTAAGCTCTCTCCTGAAGGTGACACCTGCAACTGTGGCTGCCATGTCCGGGGGACACCTCCGAGCCGTGGAGCCAGCCCACCCGGGAGCCTGCCTGTGCTCCGCGTTGTGCGAAATCAGCATGGTCAGCTTCATTGGATTTCTCCTCCCAGGGAGCGGAACCCCGTGACAGCTTCGCGCTGCCTGACTTAGGAAAACAGACATCTTCCAGGAGGATGCCCGCTCGGGAGCAGGATGCAGCTGACGTTACCCGGCTTGCCCCCGCGCCAGGAAGCCCCCTCCACGGAGCGTGGCATGCTGCGGTGTCACAGGGCACCTGGCAACCCCCAGGCCCCGCTGCTGGCTGGCACACCTGCACCGGGGACTCGCTCCCTCCACTTCAGAGTCGGGTGGGGGCAGCCCCCGCCCGCCGCCTCGCTCAGCCCTGCCTGAGTGCTTCCTGGCGGACCCTCACATCTCCTGTTCTTGGTCCAGGTGCTGTTGGGATGCGGCTCCAAGCCTCACTCCCTCCCCTGCCAGCCCCAGGGACCAGTGGGCCTCCCTGGTGGACTCCTGGGGCCCCCGACCATGCTCCTCCACCACCCGGGGCTGAGAGGGAAGTCACGGCTCCCGGAGACCCCGCCCGCCCAGAGGTGGATGGATTCGCGTTTCCCTCAGAACGTCCTAAGGATCCGGATGTTTCCAAGTGGATCCGAGCCTCTGCCTTGGCCTCCCCAGGACAGCGGGGGTCCTGTGTCCTGGGAAGTGAGGGGCCCTGACGGGGCCCAGGGGACATGGAGCAGGATGGAGTTCAAGGGCCGGGAGAACACTTTGGTCTTGACCCCCCCGAGGCTCCCTACAAGAGGTGGCAGCCCTCGAGCTCCGTTCCCCATCAGTGTCAGCCTCCTTTTCCAGCCTGGCCTGCATTCCGTGGCTGGAAGCTGCGAGGCCAGGGAGAGGCAGATGCAGAGCGGTCAGCGGGGCCAGCCAGGAACTGCCCGCTGCCTTGATGGGCACCCTTGCTGCTGTCTCATGGGGCCAAACATCTGCTGCTGGCCCTCCCCACAGACACAGCTCAGCGTGGTGGCCAGAGACTGGAGCCCCAGGCAGTTTGGTCCAGACTCGGGTATCCGCCATGGCTGCTCCCAGCTATGACACCTTCGGGAAGCGACTTCACCTCTCTGGTCCTTGAGGTCCTGGGGTGGATAACAGCAGGTGCCTCCCTGGGCGTTTGGCAGAACTGGGCAAGACCGTGCGCACAAAGCACGTGGCCTTCCCTGCCATGGGGTCAGTGTCGCTCAGCGTGCACATTCGGTGCCACCGGCATCGCGTGCTGCCTCCCGTCCCTGGGTCCCTGCCACCCGCGTGGGAGACCAGGGTGGAGTTCCTGGCTCCTGGTTCCAACCTGACGCAGCCTTAGCTGTCACAGCCATTAGGGCAGGGAAGCAGTGGACGGGGGAGTTCTCTCTCCCTCGTCCTCTCCCTCTCTACTGTGGTGGGAGAGGCAGGGCACCCACTCCCTCCAGCTCCGGCCCCTCGGGCCACCCCACCCAGGACACCAGCCCCACCCGGCTCCCTGGAAAGGTGGGCGTCGGCCACAGCCAGGGTTTCAGTGTTGGCGCTCACTCGCGGGATGACTTGGGGCAAGCAACTTCCCCTTTCTGTTCCCTGTCCTCCTCTGAGAAGTCGGAGGCCCCCGCTCCTCGCACCTGCTGGGATTCCTGGTGGGATGGATTCCGGGGCCCTACTCTTAATACTCGCCTTGTGCCTGCGGCCACGCGGTCCACGGGGCTTTCGCTCTAGTCCTCACAGCAACCCAAGGAGGGGAGCAGTTTACAGCCGTTTCTGTACTATTGGGGAAACTGAGGCCAGGAGGCGGGTCTCCAGGAGGCTGCCCAGTGAGTGACAGGTACCGATGAGATCAGAATCTTTGCTGAGCTCGGGTCTGGTGTTACCCCGACGTGGCCCTCTGTTCAGTCCCTCTGGGGCCAACTGACTTTACCATTGGTGGGTCGACTTGGAATTGTGTGATGTTGCTGCCTAAGGAAGCCCCCTCCCCAAAGGGCCATGAGCCCGTGTGAATCCGTGGTCACTGCCAAGAACGCAAGGATCGAAATCCCCCGGGCCGAGGAGACCAGCACAGCCCCGTCTGCCAGCGCCCGTGTGGCGTGGCTTCCAGCACTGGATGTGCAGACGGGAGAGGAAGTGAGCCCAAGCCTCGCTGTGAGAAGCCCACCGCCCAGGCTGGCGTTGGGGAAGACAGGTGCGGAGAGAGCCGAGAGCCTCAGAACCGCGGAAGTCTCCAGAGACCGCCATTCTGCTCTCCCTGGGCTCTGCCACCACGACAGAGCCCCGCCGACAGACGGTGACCCCTCGCCTCAGCACCCCCGTGCCAGCAAGTGACATCTGATCTCACAAACCTGCTGCTTGGCTGACGTGTTCTTGATTCCCTCGTGCAAACGTGAACGAGCAGGTGCAACCCTGAACGCGCAGCTCGCCATGCTCTGCTGTCTGTAACCACCTGTAACCTGAAGGCAGGCGGGCAAGCCTCGGAGGACTGAGCGGGGCACGGGGAGTTCGCTTGTCTGCAGCTCGGCGGCCGGGTTCCAACACCGGCTTTGTTAACGGTGCCCCCTCCCCACTCTCCCGCCTCCCTGCACTCGACAAGCTGCCCTCGTCTGCTCTTATCTTTAAAATTCCGGAGTGTTGTGCATATTTTTCAGCAAACATTATTTACTGAGAGGCAAAAATGAATGAGAGGGAGAAGACAGCATCTCCCGCCTGCTGCTTCGCTCCCTGAATGCCCACAACCAGAGTCAGGTCAAGGTCGAAGCTGAGAGGCAAAGACTACGTCCAGGGGCTGGCGC
Source organism: Oryctolagus cuniculus (assembly GCF_051225735.1). Taxonomy (NCBI): domain Eukaryota; kingdom Metazoa; phylum Chordata; class Mammalia; order Lagomorpha; family Leporidae; genus Oryctolagus; species Oryctolagus cuniculus. The sequence continues at coordinate 77,071,304 of NC_142884.1, read as the reverse complement.
CATGGCTCACTTGGTTATTCCTCCACCTGCAGTGCCGGCATCCCACGTGGGCGCCAGGTTCTAGTCCCGACTGGGGTGCCGGGGTCTGTCCCGGTTGCTCCTCTTCCAGTCCAGCTCTCTGCTGTGGCCCTGGAAGGCAGTGGAAGATGCCCAGGTCCTTGAGCCCCTGCACCCACATGGGAGACCAGGGAGAAGCACCTGGCTCCTGGCTTCGGATCAGCGCAGCACTGGCCGTGGCGGCAATTTGGGGAGTGAACCAATGGAAGAAAGGCCTTTCTCTCTGTCTCTCTCTCACTGTCTAACTCTGCCTGTCAAAAAAAAAAAAAAAAAAAAAAAAAAAAAAAAAAAAAAAAAAAAAAAAAAACTCTGTCCAGGTCTTTCCTCCATGTGGGTCACCTGCTGCCTCCCAGGGCACCCACCAGCGGGACCCCGGCACTCCCATGTAGGCAGCCACGTCCCAGCCGTGTCTTAGCTGTAAGGACAAGTGCCACACTTGTCCTCCAGCAGCTGCTCTGAGTGGACACGGCCAAGCTCTGGGGAGGGGTGACGGAGCAGAGCAGAGGCCAGGTGTGCAGGGGGCCCGCTCAGCGCTGTGCTCTCGGGCTGGGCGCTCATCAGACCCACAGAACGCGCAGCCCAGGAGTGAAGCCCCTCGTGGGCCATGCACCCGGGGGGTGGCAGCATCCCTGGACCGTGACAGCCGCCCCGGGGCGGGCTGGGGATCGGGGTACCTGAGACCTCTCTGTCCTTGCAGCCCGGTCTTGCTGTGAACCTAACACCGCTCTTAACGTCTATTTTAAATTTAATAAGGACGTTGGGTGATTTCCAGGCGTCCTTTCAGACAGGATTCCACAGGGTTTGTCTCTCATTAGCAGCAGTGAAAGTAGGATTTCCTGCTACCGGTTCCCTCTCCGGCGGGGAAGCAGCCGCGGCCTGCGCAGGTGCCGGCACGCTCGCCGCCAGATGTCTTCACCGTGTGGTTAGCGTTTGGGGAAGATGAGGCCGGCCGAGGTCTGGCTCCCCCTGTGCCGTGGTTTCTCCAGGTGTCTCCCAGCCACGTGCACCAGGGTCGCCTGTGCAGGGAAGAAGCAGCCCCCACGCCCAGTCTGAGACCCACAGAGTGGAACGAGGGGACAGGAGGGACGAGGCCGGCAGGGCTGGCCACGGCACGTCACGGTCGGGCGGGACGCGTCCTGCTGTCCATCCCGACTGCCCGGATGAAGTGCCCGCTCCTGAGCTGGCTGTGCCTGGGATCCAGCCCCTCTCTGCCCCTGGCAGTGTAACGGTGGGCGAGCCCCCTCCTCTCTGAGCCTCGTAGAACGGAGGCTGAGGGTGCCAAGCTCACAGCGTGCCCCGGGAATTCAGCGAGGCAGCTGCTGGCTGGGGGTCCCGTGGTGGGAACATGGAGCCGCTCCCGGGGACACCCCCACCTCGCCCTCCGCTGGCCAGGGCAGGCCTTGGTGCCCCTGGGGGAGACAGAGGCCTGGTCTCGAGCACACTGGGCCTGCTGCCTGCCCGCAGGGATAGAGCCCAGTGCCTTCGCTTGGCCACCAGCATCAGGGGACCCGCCCCCACCTCTCAGGGCACAGGGAGGCGACCCCAGCCCTGGGGGAGGAGAGAGACTCCCCCAGCGTCCGTGCCAGGGAGCTGAGCGCACCGGGCAGGCTGACGGCACCCAAACCAGAGACTCCTGCGCCCCAACCTCGCGACCTGCAGTGCACGGAGAGGCTCGGGCACAGCCCCCTACTTGGCGCCCGCCCCTCGGGAACAGCAGCCCCCTACCACCCTGGCTGCCCGCACCGAGCGGCTTGCGGTACTCCAGGCACCCAGCTAAGGCCTTTCCATCTGTCCTCATCAGCCGCAGCCCTGGGACACAGGAGCCGTTATCAGCCCCTCCCTGCCTTGTAGAGACGAGCACTCAGCTGCGTGGCCAAGGCCGACTGCACGGGGCTGAGCAGGCCTGGAGGCCGAGTCCACCGGGACCGTTAGCCGACAGGGGCTTTGCCTCCCGGGCACCAGGGTCTGAGGCGACAAATTCCCGAGAGGCGCTCGCGGCCGAGGCGCAGAGCACCGTGAGCAGACGGCCTGTGCGGCTGCCCACTCCACGGACGCTGGCCTCAACCACAGGCCCCGCTGAGCTGCAAGCCACGAGGAAGACGTCCCACCTCAGCCAGCTCTGCGCAGGACGGCGAGGCTCAGGGAGGGAAAGCGATGTCCCCAAGGCCACACGCAAGTCGGTGTCTGGGTCGGCCCAGCATGCAAATCAGCGTCAAATTTGTGCAGCCTTAATCCAGGGCAAAGGACAAAAAACAAACCAAAACAAAACCCCTGAGGCCCAAGTTCATGTCCAGCTGGTCGTCGGGAGCTTGGGATGCCTTCGATTCAGGCCACCCCAGGGGCGGTCGACCCTGCCACCCCCTGCTCCGGTCAGCCTTGCCCTGGGAACCCACGGGCGTGCCCTGCCTCATGCTTGCTTCTGGGCTGCACTCCCCGGGGGGAAGGTGGGCGAGCAGACTCTGCAGGCCGGGTCCTGTCGCTCCCTGCAGGACCCCCGCCAGCCCCTCACCCAGGGCTGCTCCGGACTGCGTTCCTGGACTCGGGGGGACCCCCACCTCCCATTACCCTGGGTCCCTGGCCCCTCTGTGGGAGCCGGGCATGGACAAGCGCTGGGACCTGGCCACGTCATCTGATGACCCCATCAAGACCCCAGAGCATCCCTAATCCTCCACGCCAGCAAAGACACAGGGAGCGCCCGCTGTGTGCCAGGCACGCACCAGAGCGCAGGAGCGACGGGAGACGCGGCCCCTGCGCCCCAGGCACCTCTGGCCTCTCGGGGTGACGGCAGCACCCCGAGGAGAACAAAGCCAGCGACCGCAGAGAAAACAGGGCAGCCTCCCCGGGGAGCGGGCGGCTGAGGAGACCCGGGGTGAGTGGAAAGGCACAGCCACGGGGGCGGCTGGGAGAAGATGCCTGGAGCAAGGAGCGGCCGTGCCAAGGCCCGGAGGCAGGACCCTGCCTGACGCATGGGACAAGCAGTGGAGCTGGAGCAGCTCCCAGGGCCAGGTCGTGCGGGCTGCCCGGTAACGGCGCTCCTGGGCGCGACCCCAGGGGTCCCTGAACAGAGCAGGAGCCCACACAGCCGGCACCCGCAGCTCTGTCCCAGGGCTGAGACCTACAAAGAGCCCGACGCCCGGGAAGGGCTGCCGGCGGTGCCGGGCCTGCCGCGCCCCCGAGGCCGATGCAGGAGGGGGGCGCTTGCAGCAGCGAGGGAAGCGAGCCTGAGACAATGCGTTAAGAACGACCTCGGATCCGCAGAACAACCCGGGATCCGCACGCGCTCCGGCCCACGGCTGCCGGGTCCGGGTGGGGGGAGGGCGGCAACGATTCTCTTCCCCTTCTTCACATTTTATATAATGCGGTTGCTGCTGTATTATTTTTATGATTTTTAAAAAAGTTGAGGAAAATGTGTTCAAACCAAACCCAAGGCTCAGAGAGGGGAGGCGACAGAAAGCCCGGTTTCCCTTCCTCAGATACCAAGCCCCCAACAGGGCCTGGGGTTTCTGGGCTGCACACGGCTTCCTGGAACCCAGCCAGCCTGAGACCGGCGGGCCCTGGGCACGGAGCTTCCCGGCGCCCCCCACCCCCGTCCAGCCCCGCCGGGGCCACGTGGATGCCCAGGAGTGGGAGAATCTCGACCCCTTGCTAGCCTCTTGCCCAAAGCCAGCCAGGGCGCTGGGCCGGGCGGGGCAGGGTGCAGGGCGCCAGTCATTGTGGGACACCCAGGAAGCGCCTCGCCCCAAAACTCAGCCCCGGCCTCTGCCTGGGATCTTGCCTTTTTAGGCCCGTTTGGGTCACCCCCAATGGAGATAAGCCCCGCTCTCTCGCACCCACGCCGGATCAGTGAGAGGCGCCTGGATCCCCGCTCCAGCCACAGCCCTGCCCTCAGCCTCCCAGCAGCCCTTGAGGGTCCCCAGGATGCGAGCTCAGCCAGCAAACCAGAGCAGCCAGGCTCTGCCCAGGCTGCCTGTAGCACGGACCACTGGCCCCATGGGGACCCCGGCAGCCTCGTGCCCGGCCCTGCTACCCCCTGGCCGCCCCAGGCTTCTCCCTTCCTAAGCAGGCTGGGAGAGACCTCTCAAACGGCACCGGGGGCCCCTGCCTCTGTCCTGCACCCACGCTGCCGCTCAGGCTCAAAGCGTCTGGCCTGGGCCACCTGGTGGGCTTCGCACAGTGCTGTCACCCCCTCCAAGCCGCCTTCCCTGACCCCACAGCTCCAGTGTGGATCAGGAGCACCTGGGTCCTTCCACCCCACATGGCACCCTGGAAAGTTGTACCCCCACTCCTGGAGAGAGGACACACCAAGGGGGCGGGGCACGCTGCGCAGGTGCGGAGAAAGCTGGGGAGTCCCCGGCTGGAGGGCGGTCACCTGCCAGGACGTGGCCAGGAGGACCCCTGACCCCTGCGGCCAGCAGCACAGGAAGCCAGTCCACCCGAGTCCCTGTGCCCTCCACATGGTGGGCGCGACATCCACCGGCCAGGAAGAGGCGTGGCCCTCGCCAAGGGAGCCCAGCCATGGTAACTTGAGAGCCAGGACCGGCTGCCCATGCCAACGTGACGCCGAATTCCCCCGGGAGCACCGGGCCCATCATGGCCGCCTGCCCCTGCCTCCATGCTCAGGCCTCCACGTATCCGGAGCTTGGCTCTCCTTGCTCGACCCGGAATGCTGTAACAATTGTGTCTCCGCGTGACTTCAGCATATTTGTGCATCAGGAAAAATAAACTCAGACACGCAGGGGAAAGACCCCAGGGCAACCCAAGCTGCGAGCGCTCCTTCACCCACCCCGGCCGCGCCGCTGCGCCTGGAACCACCTGCGGGACGCGGGGTCGGGCACAGCCCAGGGGCGGGGTCTGAGGAGGAATCGTGGGTGGTTGTTTCTGGCGGGCTCTCCGGGGACCCAGCACGGGTCTGGGCTCCGAGCCGTCCCAGGAAGGCCCCAGAGCCTCCTGAGAACACAGCACCCGGCATTCCCAGCAAGCCTCTCACTTCCACCTCCACGTGTTTGTTTTCTAGAAGCTTCTAGAATCTTCTGAGGGGAAGCATGGCTTCAGGAGAGGTGTCATGAGACAGAAGAGAGGCAAGCGGGAGCGGGGTCCTCCGGGACTTGTCACAAGCCTGTCTCAGCCGCCGTGAGGTCCTCTGTGGCCTGGCCTGGGCCAGGCCGGGCCCCTCGGGGCCTCTGGGACCTGAGACAGTGCAGGGTGGGCTCGGGGGTCTGCCTCCCAGCCCTGAGGTTCTGCCGTTGGGGCTCCTTTCCTGCCCTTCGATGTGGAGCTCGAGAGCGCGTGGCCTCCCGTGGAAGCAGCGCCCCACTGAAGGCCCGGCTCTGCAGCCCGCCTGCTCCCTGCACTCTCACCTCTCAGCCCAGAGGCTGGGGGCTGGGGGCTGGCGCCTCCACAGCCTCCGTCGCCAAGCCCACCGCAGCGGAAAACCAGCCGGCCAGGAGGCCGGGGCTCCGAAGGGACGAGCGAGTCTCCAGGACGGGAAGCCGGAGTCCCGAGAACACGCTCGGCTTCCGGAGCCTTCTGGGTCTCCTGGCTCCACCTCCCTCTGCGCTCCCAGCTGCTCTCGGCTCCACACGCAACAGGTCCAATTAAATGAACAGAAACCGCTGTGGAGAGGGCGCGGTGAGGCCCGGTGAAGCCATCTGCGAGACCAGGCAGGGGACAGGGTGGGGCTCGAGCGGCCCCCTCCGGGCCTCGCGCGCGGCTGCTGCACCTGCTCAGGAGTCCAGCAGGAGGAAACGTGGAGGTCGGCGGCCCGGGAGGCCGCGGGGGACGGGTGCAGGAGGGGTCCCCAGGTCTCACTGGAGCCCCCACTCGCTGTGGGGTCTGGGGCAAGCCATGTGATCATCCCAAACCTCAGGGTCTTCATCTGTGAAACGGAAACAGTGAATGGGGCTTCGTGGTGGGCAGCGGCCCCCCGTGCTCCCAGAGGCTGCAGCTCAGCCAGACGACCCGAGCGTGCCGGACCATGGCATGTGGGGGGAGCCCTGGCAGTCACAGGGCGGGGCTTGCTGGAAAGGCCAGGAGGCGGGCTCAGTGGTCCTGCTGATGCCCTCAGTGCAGCCCCACATGCCCCAGGTCTGACCTTGACCTCCAGGATCCTCGAGGACGGACGCCTGCTCCCGGGGTCGTGGAGCGGCCAGGAGCTATGTCACAGGCCCCGCGGGGTCATGGGTATCAGACAAACACAGCTCACGAAGGCTCTGCCATGTTGGGGACCCTGGAAGCCCCCCAGAAAACCAGCCCGTCACCTGCCAGAGCGGTCTGGGATTTGGTGCCAACCACCTCCTGATGCCCGCCCAGCCTGGGCGTGGTGCACCTGTACAGAGAGCCTGGGGGCCGCGGCAGGACCTCAGAGCCGGCTCTTCTTGCTGCCCCCACACAGCTGTGCGGAAGTGAGCGGGAGGGAGGCCACGTCCCGTTTCGGAGCCCGTTTATTCCCGCTCTGGAGTGCGGCCCGGGCGGCAGTTGTTTGTAAAGCTCCCCGGGGTTGCAGTGGGCGTCCAGTCCCGAGGAGCCCGTCTGCTCTAGAAAGGACGGGGCCCACGTCCTCGGCGGCTGGCCCTTGCTGCTTAGATCGCAACAGTGGCAGGGGCTGGCCAGCCCTCTGCCTGTGCCGTCTGCTAACCCACCAGCCAGCCCCAAGGCCTAAGGACTGGCGTGAGCTTGGGGAACGCAGGGAGATTCTCCCAGGGCTCGCAGTTGCCGAGGGCAGGCAAGACTCCCACCAGGCGAAGGTGCCCCACCTCACCGGCCCTACGCTGCGCAGGGCTGACCGCCCTTCCGGGCCTCTGCTGCCCCAGGCTGTGGGCAGCTCTGGGAAGCTCCACTGGGCTCGGAGAGACCTGGGTTCAAGTTCCGACTCGGTAGCGGAATTGCGTCCTTTCATTCTTAGCCCTTGTGTGGCTCACTCCGGAGACAGCCGCCTGCAGGCACAGCCAATGGGCTTGCAAAGGAGGCTTCCAGGCCCCACGTGTTTTTGAGTGTGGACGCCCCAGCCCCCGGGGCCGCCTGTGGGTGCAGAGCCAGTGCGGGGTTCACTCCTCATTGCAGTGAAGGCCAGCAGGCCCCACGGGAGCCAAGGGTGGTGGGCGGGAGGAGCCCCTGTAGGAGCTGGGCGGGGTGGGGAGGCTGAGGGAAGCGGGGCTCGCCCTGCCCGGGTGCCGGGATCCATGTCCACACAGCGGAGAGATGAAGAGAAACGGGTGGAGCAGCCAAGCCCATTTCAGCTGGGAGGGGAATGGTGGCCTGGCCTGTCTCTGCCCCTCTGCAGCCGGGCTTCTGTGAGACGGCTCACGTCCAGCAGGGGAGCCACAGCCGCTGGGCCCAGGACACCCATCCCTGGCCACACTGCACCTGCGCATTTCAGCATTAGGCCCTGTTTCTCCAAGCTCCAACCACGTGGCCCCAGCTTTGCAAGTTTCGTGGGAGTGATGGGGTGAGAGGGTTCTGAGCCCGGCTGAGTTTGGGAGGCACAGGGCTCTGGCCCACAGCGTCTTCACGTCCTGTGGCTTGCAATGGGGCCAGGGTCCTGGGGGACATTGAACTAGGCAGGGCCCGAGTCTGGAGGGTGCCGGGGTCCTCCTGCAGCTCACGGGGCACTGGGCCCTGAGCCACTGTGCAGCTGGACAAGAAGCCACGGGGGTTAACTGAGGACACACGGTGGGCGGAGTCCCCAGGCCCTGGGGATGGCGATGCGAAGCCCTCCACAGCCCAGGGCCTGGTCTTCCTGCCCCTCATGGCCTCAGCTTCCTTGTCTTTGGTCCTGCAGCCCCACCCGCCTGCCAAAAACTGCCGCTCCTGGCTCCTTCCCGGCTCAGCAGCTGCCCTCTGCCCAGCCCCTCTGCCCGGGCGTTCTGTGCCCCAAGTCTGCCCTGGAGGCTGCCTGCGCTCCCCCAGGGACACCTTCCCTAGCGTCTCCCCTGGGGGGTTTCTCTGATGCGTTGCCCCCCCCCCCAGTGTTTTCTCCCCGCCACAGGTGACCACCAAGGCCTCATCTGTGGCCGCCACAGCTCCTTGCACTGGGCCAGGCTCACGGCAGCTGCTCAACCAACTGAGTGAACCGTGGCAGGAGGCCTTGCAGGGCATCTTCACGTTTAAAGGGTCCCCGAGATTCAGAAGTGGTCACACTTGAAGAACGCCTCCGAACCATGGCCCCAGGTGACAGCTCGGGTGGGCAGAGAGCCAGGAAGACGCTCGCACACTGACAGCCCCTCGGGAGGCGCTGTGGGCCACGGGCCGGCCCCTGGTGGGCAGGATTGTAGGCACTGGATTCTAGCCCAGGGACGCTGCTACCGAAAACAGGGCATCGGGCAGAAGGTGTGCGAGTTCTTTGCTCTACTCCCAAAACTTTCCTGTACAATTCACAGTGGCTTCTGTGTCAGCGTCCCTGCCGCCCGCACGCAGGGTGTGGAAGCGGCCTGCCCTCGCTCACGGGCACCGGCACGGCACCTGCTCCCTGCCCTGCTTCTCACCGGGGTGGGGGCGGGTAGGTCGCAGGGGTTCCCCCTTGTACCAGTGAGGAAACTGAGGCCCACTGCGGGGCGCTGGCTGCTGGATCACCCAGCATGGGAGTGGGAGAGGCAGCACCCAAAGCCAGGACATCTGTCCGGCCCCGAGGCCAGATCCAGCCTCCCATGTCGGCTTGGGGCGCGGGCCCAGGGCCAGACGAGGCTTCAAGAAGCAGGCAGGGCGGGGCCTTCTCCAGGGGGTCTAATCCGGTCCCACACGCGCCGTGCCCACAACACCTGGCCCGGCCTCTGCCCGAGGCACCGCAGAAACCTCAGGAGCTGGGGTTGCGACAGCGCAGCAGGCTGGCGGCGTCCCTGGCGCCCAGCACAGGTGGCCAGGCGCGGCCCGAGTCCGGCTGGGGACCCTCCCTGGCCCCCCTCCCTGGCCCGCCCCCGTGGGAGAGGTGAGATCCTGAAAGCAAGCCCCCTGCAGTTCCCCTTCCCGCGCCCGGGAGAGGCGGCTTCCCGCCGCGAGCCCTTTCCGGGAGGGCGGCGCCCGGCCCCTGGATTCAGGAAGTTGTCGGGAGTCTTGGGTGGGCAACTTCGCGTTTTCGCTTTTCTTATCAGACAGGTGCGTGAGTAATCTCGGGAGCGGGGCCCCTCACAGTGGAACTGCCCTGGGGTGCAGGCTCCTCGAAACCCCACTCCCAGCCTGTGCGAGCGCCAAGGTAGGGAGCTGAGACGAAGCGAAATTCAGAGTGAGAAGAGCCGAAATAGAAAGCAGAAGAGGCAGGGATGGGCGAGCAGGTGACACGGCTCCAGGGCAGAACCCCCCCCCCCCCCGGCAGGGTCTCTGCTACAGCGAGAATGTTCTAGAAGCAGAGCCGACTCCCAAGGCCTCACTGGGAAACAGCGCCAGCCCAGGAGGGACCCAGGGTGCTGAGCTATGCCTCACGTGACGTCACCTCCACCTGAGCCCATCCTCTGTAGCATGGCCACCACAGGCTGGGAGGGAGGGCAGCTGGCCCCGACCCCAGTCACTGCAGGGTCCGTCTGTCACCACGCACTTCCAGGCGCCCTCCCGGACCCTGCTCCAGGCACCACGCCGCCCACGGCGAGCCCCAGAGGCCGGCGGTCTGGTTAGTTGTGCTGTGAGTGACGGAGCTGTGACGTGAGCCTGGGCCATTCGCTCACTGCCCAAAAGAGAGGTCAACACTGGAAGGCATCCCTGGCCCCTGACCTCAGCTGGGCCTCACACCCTGTTGTCTTCATACCCCACCCCCTCGGCCACCTGCAAGACCAGTTCCAGGAATTCCCCTCCGCCTCCTGCCCCTACCCCACCCCCACCCCCACCCCCAGCCCCAGCCCTCCTAAAATACAAAAAGGCCCAGCCCCCGGGGGTCGGGGCCTCTGCCACGGTTCCATCCCTGTGCACGCGGGCCGGTGGTCACCCAGCTCTGCGGCTTTATTTTCTCTGGATAAACGCAGCCTGGCTGTGGATCCATACACTGCCTCCTCTGGCCTGTGCCTCTTTGCCTAACATTTTGGGTGCCCGTGTGAGGCGGCTCCAGTCTGCACCTCTTTTCCTAACAGTATCCTGAGGGCCACGTGGCCTCCCAGAGGCCAGCTAAGTCCGTGGCTGAAGGAGGGTCCCCCGTGCAGACAGCAGGCCGCACAGGGTTGCGTGGAAGGCAAACCAGGGGGCACCACGGCGAGGAGGGGCTAGTCCCGGGCAGAGGGTGGCCCTGTCCTCCCAGGGCCCTGGGGGAGGACAGAGGGGAGGGGAGGCCCAAGGACAGGCCCGGAGCTCGCAGCGTCCAGGCCACGCAGAGGGAAGCCAGAGGCTGAGTGGGGCGGGGCGGGGAGACGGAGGCTGCTGGGGGGCCATGCACCTGTGAGCCACGGAGGGTTCCGCAGGGGATGGAAGTTGGGCACTGGCCTAGTAAGAGCTAGGATCCAGAATGTTCTGTCTTGTGTGGACGAGGGAGCCTGGAGGCCTGAGGCAGCTGGGAGGCTGCCATGACTCTATGTGAATCCTTTTAGATGTGGGAGCCAGCTACGGCAGGGTGCGGTCGGGTCACCGCGAGGGTGACACCGTGGGCCGTGAGGGGCTAAAGGGCGGCCCTGGCTGCTGCAGTGGGAGGGAGGTTGGTGACCCTCACACCAGCGCGAGGCCCGGCGGGGCTGGAGGGCGCAGGGACAAGGGGCCCCCGGGCATCAGCTGCTGTGCAGAGCCGAGCCCCAGATGCCCCCGACGGGGAGCAGGCTGTGAGCTTGGGGGCGCCCGAGCGCAGATGAGGGATCTGGGTGGAAACAGCCGAACTCGAGGTGTGCCTGGGCGGGGAAGCCCAGTAGGGGTGAGGGGGGACCCTCACGCAGCCCCAGAGTCCACCGCGCTGGGGCTTGGAGGCGATCAGCCAGGGGGTGGACACTTCCTGAGAGACGCCTGCTGACCGAGGAGGTCCAGGCCTGGCCGGCAGACAGGAGCCGGAAGCTGCCCCCAACGGACCTGACACAGCTGGGGGTGCAGGCGCCCTGCTCTGAGAGATCTCTCGTGCCCTGGGGGGCAGTGTCCCCGATACAAGCAGCCGTGTGCTCACCCGCAGCCTCCGGCATGGAGGGGTGACCTGAGCGTCCCCACCCGCAGCTCTCTGGGCCGCTGCCCCGGCCCGGCCACAAGGTGTCCCCCCAGGATGCACTCCTCGGCCTCTCTAACCCCAAGGGACGGGTACCCCTGGCATCACCTCCACTTTACGCATGAGGAAGCTGGCGCTCGGAGGGGCAGGGACCCCTGCCCACAGCCAGGCCACCTGGCTCCCAGCGGCCCTCGTGTCTGAGGCTCTGTCACCGGCCACCTTGACGTCTGGCCATCTGAGGCTGTCACCCCATGCCGGGGCCGGGGAGGGGTTCTCAGCCCCAGCCTCCCACACAGGCCCAGGACGGAGGAAGCTCCTCTCTTCACACCCAAGATTCAGGGCTAAAAATAAAGAAAATTAAGCTTGGTTCAAGATTAGCGCGATGCGCTACAGAGAGCACGCGGCGATTTCCTGTACTTGGCTTCTTCGGTATTTTTAAGACTTCCAGAAAAGTTTCCTCTGCAAAACTTGTTTACCAAAAGGGTAGAAAAATGCAAATGTGATGGTCCGAGCCTGAGCCTCTGTCTATGCCCAGGGCAGGGCAGCACAGACAAGTCCTCAAGAGAGGCCCAGAGAGGACTCCACGTCCCGACAGCCAGGAAGCTCCACGCAGACCCTGTGTCCCAGCCAGCACCATGGGGGGAGGGTGGGGAGGTGGGTGGGGGGTGGGGGATGGGGGATGGGTGGGGGATGGGGGGTGGATGGGGATGGAGGGGTGGGGGCTGGGTGGGGGATGGGGATGGACGGGGGATAGGGATGGATGGGGATGGATGGGGGATGGATGGGGGATGGACGGGTGGGGGATGGGTGGGGGATGGGGGATGTATGGGGGAGGGGTGGGTGAGGAATGGGTGGAGGAAAGGGGATGAATGGGGATGGAGGCGTGGAGGATGGACGGGTGGGGGATGGGTGGGGGATGGGTGGCTGGGTAGGCATAAGGAAGGAAGAAGGATCAGGGATGGCTGAACCATTATGGGATGGACGCAGGCAGGGGCACGGATGGGTGAGGGTATGAATATATCTGAGCGAGTGAGCAAGCCAGTGAATGAAGAAGCCCTGGTGTGAACACAGCATCACTTCCCGACAGAACCGGCTGCGGGCCTGGGCGGGTGCGTGCTCAGAGCGAGATCTGGGTGCTGGTTCTTCCCTCTCAGCCAGGAGACCAGGGAAGGGGCTCAACCACAGGACGGGACTGCTGCCTACTGCGGGGAGCGGCCCGGCTCCGACTCAGCCACCATTCCGTGTCCGCGTCCACCTCCGCGCACCGGCTTTTGCTAACATCCTTGATGTTGTTAAAGAAATCCTCTTTGAAAGGAAGCAGAAATTGTAAACCTCATTTAAAAACAGCTCCTTCCTCCCACACGGAGGGAGACAGCGTGCCGGACGCCGTGGCTAAGATTTTCCAGCTCTGATCACCTTGGGGCCGCGCGGTGCAGCCTGGCGGAAGCCGAGGGAAACGTCTCGAGAAGGCGCTGCCAGCGGTTGGAGTGGCAGCCGCGTGGTCGCATCTCACCCCAGAGAAAGGAAACGCCAACTGCAACCTCAGAACAAAGGGCCATCAAGCCGAGATAGAGAGAGAGAGAGAGAGAGAGAGAGAGAGAGAGAGAGAGAGAGATGAGAGGAGGAAGCAGCTCTCTGCCCGAGACCTTTAGCTGCAGGCAGACCCCAGCACGCGGACGCTGGGGAGGACAGAGCCCCCGGACGGTGGACAGGGAGGGAAGGCGGGGTCCAGGCTGGCCGGAGCGAGCCAGGAGGAAGTGGCTGCACAGCAGGTGCGGAAGCAGAAACCTACCGAGTAAGGTGCAGAGCTATTTTCAACCTTGGGGTTTTCACCTGAGCGTCCCCCAAGTGCTCTGAGCCGTGCCCCGCCCAGGACAGGGCCCCCGCACTGAGCAAAGCAGACACAGAGAAGCTGGTGGGGGCAGAGGCAGGGCTGCGGGGGGACCGCTGGGGACAGGGAGCACAGTGCCAGTGCCGGGGGGGCCAGGATGAGGCAGGGTCCTGGCCACCACAGGCTCCTACTGCCTCGAACGTCCCAGAGCCTTCTGCAAACTCGGCATCAGTGACAACGGAGGCGCGTGCTACCAAGGGCCCCCCACCTCACGGTGCCCCTCGCCAGCAGCCCCAGGCGTCGAGTCTCATCTCCTGCTCTCAGAGGAGAGAGTAGGGCTGGCAGGGGTGGAGTGAGGCGGTGGTAAATGACCTGTCCACCTTCACTCGGAAGTGAGCCGCATGGTGGACATTTGGCCGCGGGTTAAGACTCCTGGAAGTCCCCAGCCCTGGCTCCCGACTCCAGCTTCCTGCTAACACAGCCCGGGAGGCAGCCGTGATAACTCAATCGACTGGGCCCCCGCCACCCACGTGGGAGACCTGGACGGAGTCCCTGGCTGCCAGTTTTGTCCAGGGAAGTGGCAAGCATTTGGAGGGGGATCAGCAGACATGATCTCTCTGCCTCTGTCTTCCTCTCTCATAAATAAGACGCAAACGGCAAAGCGCACGCCACTGAGCGCAGAGGCTCCTGCCGCCCTGGTGCCGGAGGCGGGAGCTGTCATCACCTGGTTGAACCACGACTGACCGAAGGCTTCAAACGGTGCCGTGGTACCTCCCGAATCAGAGGGCCTGCTCCAATCCCAGCTCCTCCACGCCCAATCCAGCGTCCTGTGCACCCACTCTGGGAGGCAGCAGGCGATGGCTCGAGTGCTTGGTCCCTGCCACTCAGATGGGAGACCTGGAGTAAGATCCAGGCTCCTGACTTTGACCTGGCCCAGCCCCAGCTCTTACAGGGATTTGGAGAATGGGCCAGGAAGTGGAAGATGTGTGTGTGTGTGTGTGTGTGTGTGTGTGTGTGTGTGTCTTTACCCTACAAATAAAAGAAATGAAATGAATAATAAATTCTCAGTGAAAGGGACCTGTCCGTTGCTGGTGGGATGCACACTGCAGGGGTCGCTTTGGGAGGCAGCTCTGCGGTTTCTTACAGAACTACACACGTGCGCACTACCCACTGAGACGCCCCCACATGGCACCAAGCCCACTGAGATGCCCCTGGGGAGCTTTGCCACACACCCAGGGCTGCTGGGTGAGGACAGGGCAGGAAGGAACGGCCAAGGCAAGCCCAGCACGGCAAGCTCTCATCACTCCCCGCTCGACACGTGCCCTCTGACCCCGGTCCCCACGCAGTGCCGTGCACCCCCATCTTAGCCCCTCTCTGCCCTTTAAGCCTCTGGTCAGCCCCTTCCTGCCACTCAAGTCTTCCCTGTGGCCCTAAGAGGACAAGAGCTCTCCCCGGTTGTCACGGTCACCAGACTCAGGCTCCTTGTGCGGGCTCCTGGACCTGCCCTCTCCTCTCCATCCCGTCAACCGCGCGCTCTGGCGGCCCCCAGACAGTCTCCCATAACAGCAGGCACTGGCTGAGCCAGCGAGGGGGCTGTGCAGGCTGATCAGCCTCTCTGTGCCTTGGCTTCCCATCTGGAAAACGGAGTGTGGACCTCACGGGGTGTCTGGACGACCGCATGAGCCCTGCCCAGGCTCCCGCGGGCAGCGCAGGCCGGCTCGAGGGACGGTCATTCCAGGGGCCGGGCAGAGCCTTCCAGAGTCAGAGGGTAAAGATTGCAGGCTTGGGGGCCGCGGTCAGTGTTGCAATTGCTCAACTCTGGCGCCACAGGACCAGTGGCCGGACCTGTCTGCAGGCAGATCTGCTGACGCCTGGTCTGAGGGAGCCCAGAGAGAGGCAGAAACCGGCGAGAGCCAAAGGGCTGCCCCCACCGCCGTCACGGGGTGCCAAGGGGGCAGGGCCAGGGGGAGGCATGCACAGCCCACGGCCCTCGCAGTCACGGGGAGACTCGGGCAGGAAACTGGAGAGTGGGCCTCCGACCCCTGACCCCCGACCTGCCTCTGGCTTCCTCTGGACGGGGGCACTGGACAACAGCCTATGGCCTGTCTGTTCGGCAGGTGGCCCAGATCGCCACCATGCTGCCTCGGGGAGAAGCCCTTGGACTCTCCCAGCCGCCTCCAGTCAACACCACACCCCCGGAGTCGTCTCCCAGATGGCTGTCCACACCTCCAGCCCGCAGGGAGGGGCCTTCTGCACGGTCAACCCTCGCAGCCGAGAAGCAAGGCCAAGCCCAGAGGTCACTGGCTGCCCACGCCTCTGAGCCACGACGCCCCTGGGCTGCAGCCAGGGGTCTCTAAGAACAGCAGACGGAGCCACAGCCTGGAGAAGCTGCCCTGAGTGTGGACCGATGCCCTCCGGGGCTGGGCCAGTGCCCCTGCACCACCGTCTCTAGGAGAAAGGCAGGTGCCCCACCCCCCGGGCGCTCACGGAGCCCCACACTTGTCTGAGCACTTTACGAGGGTAACCTCATTTAAGTTCACAACCGGCCCGTGGGGTCAGGATACCCAGTCCCCGCAGCACCCGAGTGGGAGGGGAATGACGGATGATTTGTAGCCAAGGAAGCTGAAATTCAGAGAGGGGCTGCTGATTCCCCAGCGACACACAGCTGATCAGCAAGCGGTCGGGATCTGAACCGAAGTCTCACTCCCTTCTTGGCCTGTGCACGCCCTCCACATCAGCCCTCTTGGGGCCTGCGTAAGAATTCGGGCACCTTTCCCAGACCCTCTCCACCTCTCCCGCAGGCCCCGGCCGTCGGCCCCAGGGGCGCGCACCTCTGGCCAGCAGCCCTGGTGGCCGGTGTTGCAACAGGCAGCAGCCCAGCAGTTGAACTGCTCTGACATGTACAGTAGCCGGCCATCTGCTTCCTCCAGAGCTCGCCTTCTGCCTGCCGGGAGCCCGGGCCAACGTGCGAGGACCCCAGGGCAACAGTCACTATTTCTGGGCTCAGTATCTCCAACTGGTGGGGATTGCTCAACGCCTCGAGTCAGACATGGGGGGGGGGGGGCCGACGGCGCTGGCAGCCACTGTGATTTGTCTCCCCAAAGCTGCGCCGTGAAACCGTGAGGCCCCTCCCTCTCGTGTTTTCCTGAAGGGTTTTGTAAAAGTGCATTTATTTGTTTGATTTGTTTGAAAAGCAGAAAGACAGAGAGAGATCTTCCAACTGCCGGTCCACTCCCCTAACGCTCCTCACAGCTGGGTGGGGCTGGGCCAGGCAGCCAGGAGCCCGGGACTCCATCCAGGTCTCCCACACTGGGGGCAGGGACCCAAGGACTTGAGCCACCCCCTGCTGCCTCCCAGGGTGCATTAGCGGAGAGCTGGACCGGAAGCAGAGGTGGGACTTGAGCCAGGCGCCCCGGGCAGCAGCCAAGCCTCCTGCGCCACCACACTCCTCCTCCCACCTGCGCCTGTGGGCCTGCTGAGACGGGCGGGAGCACGGGGCGGGCCCCGAGATGGAGCGTTCCCGCTGGACAGAGCACGAGGCCCCTGAGCTGCCTCCCTCGCACCTGCTGGGGCTCGCCCGGGAGGCTCCAGGCCCCACTGCCGCCCGCGTTCTCCACCTCTCCGTCCAGCGAGCCTCCTTGGGTCAGACGCCGCTCACGTTCCCTGCCCTGCCCCTTCCAGTTCATTTCGCGGACAGGGGCTGAGGGCTCAGGGGCTGCAGACCCGCACCTTCTGAGGCAAGGCAACAAGGGGCGGTTACGACCCCCCGGGAGGCCTCGGCACCAACTGAGGGGGCAGAGGCGCGCCCCCCACCGCGCTCCTCACCCCCGCAGGAGGGCGTGGGCGCTCCCAGAATCCCCGGGAAGCAGCCCAGCCACAGCCAGCACGGGTCTGCCCTTGAGACTGCCGCTCGGGGCCTCGCTGCCCGGGATGACCTCCTGCGTGACCACCGGCTTCTAGAAGCATCCCACCAGGACCCTGCCGGCTCCTCCATCTCGAGGTCACAGACCACCGACACTGTGCCCAGTGGCTCGTCTCCAAGAGAAGCCCACTGAGGGAAACTGAGGCATGGGGGGCTAACGACCTGGCCCCTGGCACTCAGCGGCAGGTGGTGCGGCTGGGACTCCAGCCTGGGCGTTTCTGGCCCCACAAAAGCCAGACTCCGTGGTGTGCTGTCCCCTTCACTCTCCCACTCCGACAGCAGGCAGAGCCACAGCATTGGGCAGAGGGAGGAGAGGGGCCTCTACCACGCCCTGGGAACTCTGTGAAAGGCTCTCACTGTAACCGCCAGGTGAAACCAAGAAGCGAGGGCGCCCAGGTGAACCCCACCGCCGCATCCTCGCCTTGGGGAGAAGGGCACCTGTAACACGCGACTGTCACAGCCGCACTCCAGGGGGATCAGCATTCACGAGGCCATGGCCGCAGCCACGCCCCCAAGATGGGCAGGGAGGGGGCTGCCTCCCGGGTCCCCAGGGACAGGGGCCAGGAAGCCCAAGGAGAGGAAACAAGAGGCAAAACTGAAAACAGCGAGAGAAGCGGGGCGGGCAGCAGAGAGCTGCCTCCGGCCCGGGACGGTTCCGGGTGTTTATTAATTCTTATGCATTAAAGGGGGCGTACAGGGAGCCATCGCCCATCCCTGGTTCGCTCCTCAAACGGCTGCAGCAGCCGCCACGCTGTGGGTTGTTACTTAACCCCCTCTCGGAGACCCGAGATCTAAGGAGAACCAGCAAGTACTCGACAGTGACCCAAAAAGAGCACACACAAGCTTTATAAAAGAGCCTTTTATTTTAACAAAGAACGAAAGAAATCGAGATACTTTTAAAACTGCTACAAAAATAAATACCGCTCGGCACGGTGGAGATGCTGCCTGACGCCCCTCTGAGCACCTGGGTGAACGTGTGGGCGGGGCCCTCCCGGCACAGAGGGGCCCCTCCACCCGCCTTCCCCTCCGTCCCCGTGCGCCCCACGCATCGGCAGGGCCCCCAATTCCCACACAGCACAGGTGCGGGGTGAACTGATCCCCTCTGGGAACCATGGCTGCCGGCGCTGGCCTCCCACCCCCCACACCTCCCAGAACCCCTCCTCCTGCCCTTCCACGGGTAGGGGACACACTCGGAGCTGGGGTGGCCCAGGCTGGGTGACACAGGAGTGAGCACAGAGACGGGATCTTCCCTCAGCGGGGCTGGACTCGAGGGAAGCACTCGGACCCTGCCAGTGCCCCCAAAACCGCCTGGGGTCTACACCCGTGGTGGCACTGACTCAGCCAAATCAGCACTGTGCCCTGGGCTCAGACCCTGGCAGAATGAGGGCCTGCAGGGGCGTGAGGCACACGGCAGGGGCCAGTCTCTGCCGTCCCCGTGCCGGCCATGGAACACCCAGGGGCACACGAGGTGTGAAAGTGTCCGAGTCTCCCATACTCGCACGTGCGCTGGCCGTGGAGTCGGGCGGCTTCGGGAGGGCCCGGGATCGCGCCGCGGGAGGCCTCTGCCAACAGCCAGGCCGTCATTCCAAGTCCTCCTTCGGGCTTCTGGCCAGCATTGCGAGGCGGGGCGGACACGTGGCGAGCAGCGGCGGACGCTGGAACTGGCGCCGCCACCCCGAGCCGCAGCGTACCCCGCGGGCTCCCGCTCCAAGACAACAACGGCTTCGCCGTCGCACATTAAGGGGAGGTTTGTAGCTCAGGGTTCTTAAATCTTACTAAAACGCTTAAAAGACACTTCATGGAGAATCAGGCACAGGAAATCATAAACCCGCGAGCCTCACAGATGAGAGAGATCCCTCGTCTGCGCAGCTGGTTTGAATCTCCAAATCCCTTTGCTGGAAGCGGCGGCCGGCAGGGGTGCGCACGCCGGGCTCTGGGAACAGCAGTGACCCCCAAATGCAGCAACAGGGCAGCCAGTGGGAGGCGCACAAGACAGGAGCTCTGGCCCTGGCGTCCGGGGAGGGGGTGTCCCAGCCCGGCCAGAGGGACCCGCATCCTGTGTCCTCACAAGAGTAACGCGAGGGGGAAGCCAGGCCCGGGAGCAGGGCTCCGGGGATCGCCTAGACGGTGATCTGCTGGTTTTCTCTGAAAAAGGGTCTCTGGTGTGAGGCGCAGATCTCCGGGAACATCCGGAAGGCCTGGTCCGGCTGGGGCTCCTCGGGGGTGTGCATCATGGAGCCGGTGCCGCAGCTCTTCCCCGCCTCCTCCAGCAGCTGCCGGACATACAGCTGCTCAACCTGGAGGGACGGTGCGCAGGTCAGACACGGAGGACGGACGCGAGCCGGGGCCTGCCTGGACCCCCGCCCTGAGCCGGCGCCCCAGACATTTCACTCGGGTCTCGGCCACGACAGGCAGATGCCAGAAAGGGCTGCCGACGCTCCCACCATCGCGGCACGGTCCCCTCCGTGGGCAGGGCCCCGCCTCGCCTAGTCAGTCCCAGAGTCTCTTGCCTTCGGCTACCGTTAAGGAAGGGCTTGCCACGGCCTTGCCTGTCCTCAGACACGATGGCAAGGCAACAGGTGGAATCCTTCCGGAGAAGAGACTTTGATTTTGAAGAGTAAACCAAGCATAAATGAGTCCTGGCCACCAGAGGACGGCTGGAGGTGGCAGGAATCCCCCATCCTCCAGCCCCAGGATAGCCTGACCCCAGCAGGGGTCTGGGAGCCCGGACACAGGCCCGGCGGCTGCTCTCACCTGCACGAGGATGAGCTTGGAGCGCAGCGGCGCCGTGTCCGGGAACTCCTCCCCGAAGCACAGCACCACGCGGCCGTCGGGGAGCCGGCTCTGGCTGCTGTAGAACTGCTGCAGCTCTGCAAGGACAGGGACCGCGCTGGGGGCGGGGCTGGGGGCGGGGCTGGGGGCGGGGCCGGGCAGGGGCTGCCCCGAGCCCGGGGACGGAGGCCAGGGCACCACAGGGGCACGCTGGCTGCCCTGCCGAGCAGCTGCGGGCGTGGCCTCCACCGGGGGAGGTGGGCTCTTTAGTGGCCGCGGCTGAACACCTTTCCTGGGACCCACGCCCTCCTGCTCCCCATACACCACGTCTACTCCCATCCCCAGCGCCAAAGGCACACGGGCTACAGCCCCGTGAGGCCTGGCGCCAGAGGGGCCTGAAGTCCCACCCGAACCTCCGCCGTGTCCAAACTCCGCAGCCTCGCCGGGGAGCTTGTTAGAAGGGCAGGCTCCCGGGCCCCCTCGCAACCCCAGAAACAGAGGCGCCGACCCTCAGGGACCACCTCCTCCCCTCCAGGTGGGCCCCACACCCCCCCCCCGAAAGCTCTCGGGCCAGCGCCCCCGACACCTGCCGCCAGCTCAGGCCCTGCTGGTGCTGGGTGAGCACAGCTCGGAGCTCCCATACAAGTCCCCGGCACCATGCAGGTTCTGACCCGGGCCTGGGGACGGCCTGGCGCCCTGCAGCTCAGCCCCACTCCCAGGTCACGGGTCAGAGTCCGGGGGCAAACGAGAGCTGCAGCTGGGGGATTTCTCTACTCTCCCAGGCAGCACGAGCAAGAGGCTGACTGCACTCCGCG
Source organism: Oryctolagus cuniculus (assembly GCF_051225735.1). Taxonomy (NCBI): domain Eukaryota; kingdom Metazoa; phylum Chordata; class Mammalia; order Lagomorpha; family Leporidae; genus Oryctolagus; species Oryctolagus cuniculus. The sequence goes on along the minus strand of NC_142884.1, from coordinate 77,050,815 downwards.
TCATGCGTGGGAAAGTCGGGGCAGAGAGGGGCTCCCCGGGATCTCCAAGCAGGAAGGGGCAAAGCAGGATTCCCGGGTGACCCGGCCGGGGCGGAGCCGCACAGACCTCGCAGGAACTGGCTCGTGTCGAAGACCTGCACCACCTCGTCGCGCTCCAGCTTGTTGGGCCTGCCCTTGCAGGGCACGGCGTTGCCGCTGCAGAAGACGCGGCCCTGGCACTGGCGCCTGACGAACACGCCCTGCCGGCTGCCGTGCAGCAGCACCCCGCGCTCCAGGTGCCCGAACAGCTTCCGCGTCACCTGCCGCTGCCGCTCGCTGGGGATGGCGTCGGCCGGCGGGAAGCGCACCAGCTCCAGGCCCTCGGGCCCGTACATCTTGCCGCCGGGCAGCCCCGGCTGGCTCAGGGACAGGCGGCAGCCCTCGGGGCACGTGGTGGTGGTCTGGCCCATGAGCTTGCCCCCGTAGTAGAAGCTGATCACCATCTGGGAAAAGGCTGTGGACGAGAGGGGCGCGGTTACTAGGGCACTGCTGGCGGCTGGCGGCTGGCGTCTGCCGTGGCTCCTCGGGTGCTAAACCTGAAACCGGAGAAGACCCTCCACCCAAAGCCGCACCCTCCCCCGAGAGCGCCCGGCCTGGAAGGCGGGGGAAGGGTGCACAGTGAGGCCTGAGTCCCTCCTCGCCCCACCCGTTCGCTCTGCCTGCAGTGACCTGAGGAAGCCGGCCTCAGCTCGGGGCTCGGGAGCTCTACGCCCGGTACCTGGAACCTCCCCTCTGAGCAGGGCCGAGGCCTCAGACGGGCGGGCATTTACCGAGGCGGCTGAGCAGCCCTACTCCGAAACCCTGAAATCCAAAATGCCCCAAACCCTGGACCCCTGGGGGCGCCAACGCAACGCCACAAGCAGAGAACCTGTGCTGCGTGTCCGGTCACGGCAGGCAGGGCCTGAAGGCACCCACAGGCCCGGCACACGACTCCATCTCGCGCTCAGCCCGGGTCTCGGCCCGCGGTCCTCCTCACGCACACGCAGACCCCGCACATCTGACCGGGAACCCGAGCCCCGCTGGCCGCACGCCTCCTGGACAGGGGACGCTCAGGCTGGGTGGCTCCTGGCTTCAGGGGACCCTTTGACCTTTGACCCGTTTGACCCCTCACTTCCACTGAGCAGCAGGCGCTGGTTGGCCTCTCCCAGGCCAGGAGAGTTGAATCCCCGTGCAAAAGACGCTCGCGTGTTTAAGCGAGAGGAGCACAGGGAACGAGACGCCAGGGCAGGGGTAAGGTCCCAGCTAACGCAGGAGACTCCAAGACCCCGCCTGTACCAGCCCTCAGCTGACAGCGTCGCGCCCACCACCAACGGGCTCACCGGGCATGCAGCAGGCAGCTCACGGCGTCACCAGGCACCCGGACCACTGCAGGGTCCAGGGCACACGGGACCAACACCCAACCGTGCAGAGCTCACACAGAACCCCCTGCTCTCCCCGGAAAGCCAGGCAAGTCGGGCCTGGCTGGGTCGGCAGGCCCATCAGCCCACAGGTGCCACCTACACCAAGCAGCCACGTGGGCGGGGCTTCCTGCTGCCTGTCACCAGCTCTCTCACTGCCTGACCTCAGCCCCGACCCCGCAGAGCTAAGCACAAGGGGCCCTGACACCAGCTGTCCACAGTGAGCGAGCTGAGCTTCTAAAAGGACAGTCTAGACAGCTCCGGCACGGCCGAGGAAGCTAACCCCCTCCCTAGACGGCCCCAAATGCACCATCACAAGTCCTGGGCCGTGGCTCCACGCTACCCAGGTCACAGGTCAGTCTCTAACCCTGGGCCTCTCGTGACCACAGTGGCTGCCGGCGCACGGAAAGCAGGTGCACAGACGTCTGTGTGCCCTTGGGTGACAGATGAACCCTTCAGCCCACAGCCCCTCGGTGAAGTCAGAGGCAGAACGGTCCCCAGGCCCCAGGCGAGTTCCTGCCTTCACAAAGTCCTTGCCCCCAAGAACCTGCGTCCAGCACCGGCCCTGGGCAGCCCGTTCCCTCCTCTGCTCCCCCAGGCCAGCCTGAGGTCCCCTTCTCACAGAACCCAGCCGATGGCGGCACACAGCCTGGCCTCCCCGCCAGCAGCAGCTGCTACCCTCCAGCCTGGACGCCAACTCCAGCGCCGCCCGCGGAAGCCCCCCTGCCAGAGTCCTGTGTGGAATCAGGGGGCTGCTGGGACAGCACTGCGGCCCCTCTGCCCACGAGCTGCGTGCTGGGGCCCTGGGCCTGTGACATGGCAGTGGCCACACCTGTGAGGGCGGGGGCTGGGAGGGAGGGGCAGAGCTGAGCAGGTGTCTCAGTGCCAGCCCAGGTCCCACCCTGTGGCACTGGACAGCTGTCAGCCGCCACAGTGCCACGTCAGGAACCCGGGCGTGGGGAGGAAGCAGAGGAGACTGGGAGAGGGGGGAGCACACTCAGGGACCGATCGCGTCAAGAGCACGCCATGGAATCCTCGCATGGCTCCTTTGGGGCGGGCGCTGGTCTACACTGGAGGGCCTCAAGTTCACGCTCTCCACCGGGGGCCATGCAGGGCGGCAGAGCCCGGCGGCCACGGCTACATCCGTTCCCTGCAGCACCGCTCTAGGGCGCTCTTTGCCCGACCTGCCGGCCCGGTCCAAGAAGAGGCTCAGAAAGGCCAGCCCCGTGCCTGCCCCCCAACCAGACAGGGAGAGGGAAGGGGGCGCCCAGCCTCCAGGGAATCTCAATACCCCCCCCCCCGCATCAGGCATCACCCCACCCCCACCCGCCAGCGCCAGTACCTGAGTGGTGCGCGTCATAGGCGGCGTAGCCCGTCACCAGCGGCAAGCCTGCGGGAGACACAGACAACAGTGCAGGCGCCGGCCCAGCGCCCCCCGGCCCAGGCTCCTCGAAGGCCCCACCGCAGGCTTCCGCTGAATTCAGTGTTTTTCCCTCCCAGAGCGGTTGACCCATTGTTTCATAAATGCAGAAACCAGACCCTGACCGAGAGGTGGGAGGGGGACTTCCTCTCTTCTCTGCCGCGGGGTTTCTGCCCCTGTGCGAGTGTGACCCCGAGGGGCCGCATTTCCTTCCACCCCGAGGGCCTGGCCCCAAAATATCACTGACTGCGTGGCCCCCCAGCGGAGCCCAGGGTCGGCAGCAGCCGCCCCAGGCTGGTGACCTGTACGGTCTGCCGGGCAGCTCGGGAGGCAGCCGTGCAGAACGCAGGAGCAGCCTGGGGGCTCTGGGAGCACTGACCACACAGGGCAAATGTGCATCAAGCCCTGGGGACCCCAGGGTGCAGGCCTGGAGCCTCCGTTTTACAGACGGTCAGCTGAGGCTCGAGACTCAAATCCCGGTGTGAGCCACTTCCCGTTCCCAGCCCGAACCCCCTCCCCTCCAGGAGCCCAGCTGCCTTCAACCCTGCAGGGCGCCCAGTGCGTGGAAACAGGCGCAGAGCCGGGGGGGGGGGGGGGAGGGCACCAGGCGCAGCTCTCCAGACCCCCCCTTAGCTCCCCCAGGAGTGTGTGCGGAGCAGACCGGGCACTGCACCTGCCCTCCTGGGAGGCAGTGGCACACGGGGCCGAGGGCTGTGTCTCTGGGCTCAGTTAACCCCCACTAAGACCCAGCTCCCGCCGCCCGCCCTCTCCGTCCCCAGCTCTGCCTGGCAGCAGCCGGGCTCTGCGTCCTCACCTGCGCTGGGCTGCTGCGCCCACCAGTCTGGGAGCAGCTGGCTCCTGCAGGCCTCCGGCGGGGAGGGGCTCCTCTTGATCATGCCCATGTAGTCGTCCACGGACGGCTGTGCATCGCAGGTGAGAGAGAGGCTGCTGGTCACGGGGCCTCCGGCCTGAGACTCCCGCGTCCGCAAGCATGAACAACGCCAGTGCAGCGAAGCCCACGCAGGCACCGCTGACTCACGAGAGTGAAGTCCAGCAGGCTGAGCAAGCAACCCACGGGCGGAACCACCAGCCTCCTGGGGCCACGTCACACGGTGCGCCAAAGTCTGTGCCACGAAACTTACACGCACAGACTCCAGCTCGCACCCAAACCAACCTTCCTGATCCACTCTCCAGGACCTTTTTAAAGTTCCCTGCGAAATCCACGGTCCCTTCACGCGGCCCTGCCCGTGGCAGGCGGCACATTCCGGGCTGCCCACCGCCCTGATGCCCTGCGGGTTCGGCCCAGTTCAGCGACGCCGCTGCCGTGCTGGGAGAACCTCACCCCGTGAAGCACCCTGGGTTCTGCCCCGACCCGCTCCTCAGAGGACATTGATTAATCCGATGAGGAAACTTGGAAATCTGCTTTCTTGTGACCTCGGTGTGACACTGGATGACTGCCCCGCTCAGCTGAGCTGGCAGAGGGCAGGACGCTGCTGGATGGACACGGAGCCAGCACCGCGCTCGCTCCACGGCCGACACGGAGCGGCCGTCTGCAGAGGGCCAGGCGGCCGGGGTGGGGGGGCGACACCTGTGTCCTGCAGGCTCTGACAGCCCCGCTGCTCGGGCAGAGTCCATCACGGCTCCGTGACTCCGGCCAAGCGCCCACACGGGACCCGCCCCACCGGCCAGGGCTGCCATGTCCTCCTCGCAATTCCCAGAGAGAGGGGCGTCCAAAACTGGGGTACAACAAGCCATGTGCTCTAAGCAGACCCTGGTGAGCCTTCTCTCCCAGCCTACTGCCTGGGAGTGCACGCTCAGCTCCCACAGGCGTGGCTATCTGGTTTCCCAAGCACTGAAGGAATAAAACCTACGTCTTCAGAAACCAGCAACCCCACAGCCATGCAGGCCACCAACCCGGGCAGCAGGGAGGGTTCACACGCTGCTCCCAGCAGCTGCCGGGGCAGGCGAGGGGCCACGCAACGCGCTTTAGAGATCGTCGCTCAGCGTTCACATTCTGGAAAGTTCAGAGCTGGAGCAATCGTCACACGCACACGCACACACACACACACACACAGCCGGTGGGATGGGGTGCCGGGGGCGGGTGCCCCGTGGGTCCTCCCCCGCGGGCGGACGCGGCACTCCCAGGGCAGCCCAGGGCCCGATGCCGTCACACAGCTGCTGGCCGGGAGACACGAGGCCTCGGCTGCCTCCCCTACCTCCTTGATGAGCTCCTGGATGTCCGAGCGCCCGCACTCCATCTCCGGGACCTCGTTCACGCCGCCGGGAGGCACCACGCCGAGTTTGCCTGCGGGAAACCAGACAGACACCATGACACGTGGCGCGGCGCCATCCCAGCCACCACGGGAGCCCCATCCAAGTTTTATTTTTATTGCTGAGTTTCAGGAAACAAGAGCTGTGCGCGTCTTCGCCGGCTGGGGAAAGGCGAAGACGCCTTGTTCCCATGCCTGGGTCATCTGATCCGCAGTCAGAAGAGAGAAGTGGGGGTGGCAGCTGTTCTGCTAACACTTCTGAGAGACAAACACAACACGCTGGCCCCTTCCTGTGTCGGCCAGGGCCCGGATGTACCGGCTCTGACTGCCCACGGGCACCACACGCACAAGCTGGGGTGCCTGAAGACACCCTAAGATTCTCTGGTAAAACATGATGGCGGGCTGGGTCTTTTTTTTTTTAAGCCAGGTGGCAGGAAGTATCTTTTTAGCCTTTCCACGTACACACGCGTGCACTGTGCACCCATGCGCCGCGCCGGGGAGCCCACTGCTGCCCGGCTGGCACCAGCCTGAGTCAGCAGCCGCCTGGGCCTTCTGGGCCACCCTCGGTCTCACCCAGACCCTCGCCCTGCAGTCAGCGCGAGACAGGGTTGTCAGTTGCAGGGCCTCACAAGCACCCAGCGTGTGCTCCTTCCTGAGTTTTGATTCTTGGGTTCAAGAGGTCATTTTAAGCTGCAGAAAGGGGGAGCGGGGCAGACGGGGCGCCCCCCATGTGAGGGGCAGAGGAGAGGGGCCGTGGGGGCCACGATGCCTCCTGGGCATCCACAGTGGCAGGGATGCGGGCCGCACCCCAGGCTATAAACAGCCGGGTCACCTGCCAGTCAAGCTCGGCTGACTCCGCGGGGGCGGGGAGGGGCCCCAAGAGGGACTTCCTTATTGCTGCGAATCGCGATTGAGCTTGCGGTGATGAAAACTGATCCAGACTGGAAAAGACGGCGGCCCCTGCCAGCCACCCCAAGATGTCCTACCCCAGCAGGCCACCTGACTCTCCAAGGAGCGGTCAGCGTGCTGGACTCACTCCGTTCCTGCGATGTGACTTATCTAACTTATTTGAAGCGCAGAGTGGCAAAGAAAGAAAAGCAGAAACAGAAAGAATCTTCCATCCCCGTTCACTCCCCGGATGCCTGACACAGCCAGGGCAGGCCGGGCGGAAGCCAGCAGCCAGGAGCTCCACCTGCTCGGCACGGGCGGCAGGGGCTCCAGCACTCGCGCCGCCCTCCACTGTCCCAGAGCAAGCTGGACAGGGACCCGAGCAGCCGGGACGCCGCATTGCAAGCAGGAGCCCGGCCTGCCGCGCACGCCAGCCCCTGGACTTCCTACTGCCATGTGGAGGCGGGTTCACACTCGGTAAGGATGGGAGTTAGCTAAGCCCCCGGTGACCAGCAGAGGCGAGGACGCCCAGACCGCGGTCAGTCGTCCATCAGCTGGGCTCCGCTTCCTGCCTCTCTAACCAACAACCCCGGCGTCTCATCTTCTCTAAGAAGCTGTCACCGTGCCGGCTGCCTGGCTAGCAACTCTCCCACAGGCTCGCTCGTACGTGAGTCACGGCTGGAACCGCTCCTGGCCTGGGCATCGTGGGCAGTGATGCCAACCTCGAGTCTGTGCAGAGCCCCGGGAAGTCTGTCCAGGGCACGACTGGGCCACCGACGGCCACCAAGGAGAAGACCACTGTGTGGCTTTGCAGCGGCTAAGACAATCCCTGCCTGAGACCCGCACGGCGCTCAGGTTCCATCTCACGCGCCGGCTCCAGGTGCACAGCGCACCACTCAGAAAAGGATTCTGGGGCCAGGTCTGATCTGATTCGTCTGACTGATTAGTGATGTCTGGCAGAGCACGGCCACGCGGGCCACAGCATGGCAGATGTCTGCTGTCCTTGCTCCCCTGGGATTTCAGTGTGGAAGGCACTCGAGCTATCCCATCCCAGAGCTTCCAAACAACGCGGTGACGGAAGAGGGGCAGCCTGGGATCCAGAGCTTCCTCCTCCATCCGGTCCCCCCCCCCCGGGAACTGCTAGGAAACAGGGTTCCTCGTCAGGGCCCCGTGCCCGTGCAGCCGCGCGACGGAGCCTGGGGAGCCTGGGCCCCAGCCCCCCCGCCCTCCCCGGCCTCCCCGCCACTCAGTGGCCGGCAGACGGCGTGAGGTCAGCGCCTGCTCCTGCAGAGGGCAGCAGGGTCCCGCTGAGCTGGGACTGCAGGCCCAGACCGCGGGCAGGGCAGCCTTCGCATAGTTACATTTTTGCTCCTCCTCGGGGACGATTCGGTAAACTTTGTACGGCTCAGAAATGTCCAGCTGGGATCGGTCGGTCACTTCTTCAAAATCCGGGCTCTTGTTCAGAGCACAGCGCAGCCTCGTCTTCCAAGTGGCCGGCTCGGCCTTGTCCCCTTCCTTAAACTTCCCCTTGAAGACTGCCCAGGCCTGAGGAGAGACAGAGAAGCGGGTCAGCGGCCAGCCCGGCCCCGGGAGGCTCCACTGGCCACGACTCGGGTCTTCAATCAGGCCACTTTCCTCACCTCGGGTGCAAAGGCCCAGGGTGGGGAGGTCCCGCAAGCTCACCCGCAGGGTCAGAATCCAGCGCAGCCCGAGGCCCTGCCCGCTCCCGGCCCCTGGCCCTGCCCCGAGTCCTTCCCTGGACTGAGGGGCCTGGAGCTGCCCGGGTTAAGCCACACAAAGAGGAAGTCGCCGCCAGCATGTTCAAAACAAAGAGCAAGCTGTTGCTGTCAAATCAACCCCGAGCTAAAATTTAGCGTGAAAAGGGAACATTTGCAAAAAAGCTAAAAGTGTGGTCACCCCTTGCCCTGCTACTTTTAATAGAAATTTCGCTCCGCAGTTTTGCATTTTTTCTCAGCTCTCCCCTCCCCCACCAAGGCACTGTCGAAAGGCGACAAAACCCTCCTCCCTGGGTGCTGCCCTGTCCTGTTCTGTTCCGGACAGCTCTGCTCTCCGATCCCTGAGAACCTTGGGATCTGACCGAGGACCAGCCGACTGGACACCTGGTCAGAAGGTGGGACGGGAGGAGGGGTTCAGACACCCACGTGGGGCTGGCATCGTGGCACAGCAGTGAAGTTGCCACGTGGGACGGCCACGTCCTGAGTCGCAGTGCCTGGGTCAAGTCCCGGCTTCTCCGCTCCCTGCTGACGCACCTGGGAGGCAGCGAGGATGGCTAGAGCGCGTGGGCCCCTGCGCCCAGGTGGGAGCCCCAGATGGAGCTCCTGACTCCTGGCTTCAGCCTGGCCCAGCCCCCGCTGTTGGGGCGCTTGGGGGAACCAGCAGAAGGGTGACCACTCTGTCTCCACCTCTGACCCTGCCTTTCAAATGAAGAAACATTTTAAAAATAAGTAAATAAACATGTAAATGGATATATTGTAAGATTCCAGGATTGGAATAAACACCAGCTCCAGGAGGAAGCCACCATCGGCTAAAATTTACCTGCAGCCCTAGGTGACGTCAGGCAGTGTCCCCAGGCTGAAAGGACGGGTGATCCGGAGCCGCCCACCCCACTCAGCACCAGGCCACACCAAGAGGACAGCCACTTTCCAAGGTGACCTGGCCCGGGATTAAACGCCAGCTGCACTAACTTCCAAGCCAACGAGCTTCCAGCTGCAGTTAGGGGTCTTTTTTAAAACTGTTTTTATTGGCTTATTTTGTTTATTTAGAGACAGAAAGTTTTCTACCTGCTGGTTCACTCCTCAAATGCCCACGACAGCCAGCGCCGGCAGGCCGAAGCCAGGACCCTGGAACTCAATCCATGGGTGGCAGGGACCCAAGTAGTTGAGCCGTCTCCAGGCGCCTCGCTCAGTGCACATGGGCAGGTGCTGCACCTGACGCACACCCAGCACAGCCGCTCGAGCCCAGTGCACACCCCGGTCCCCTGGGAAGCCTGAGACACAGCCCGGCCCCGCCCCCGCCCCAGGCCCTCCTTCGGGGGGACCGGTCAGGGCTGGAATCCGAGGCTTTAGCTGCTGCCCAAAGACGCAGAGAGAGGCAGCCAGCGCCTCAGCTGCAGAAACAGTGCCAGGGGAGCCACAGCCCCTTCCAGACAGTCCCGGCTTCTTCTCCCTCCCAAAACTCAAGAACACTCATCGTCCCCAGCCAGCAGTCTCTCCTCCGTTGACGCAGCATTTTGCACGTAGGGTCGGGGTGAACGTTCCTGCCAGTGTCCTTTGCGATGCGCCACCTGATCCCCCGCTACCCGCGTCGCCCGCCACGCACTGATGCTGCTGCTGTTTTCAAAGAAACACAAGAGGGAACAGGGGCCGACTGAACTCGCACGTCCCACTGTTCCCAAGGCCCCTCCCCCAGCACGGGGCCCATCAGACGCCAGTGGCTCCCCCTCCCCTAGTTACGACAAGCTGTCCCCAGGCAAGGGGGCGGGGCGTTAAACTGGTGACCCCTCCCTCATCTGGGAAGCACTGGGCTAAGCCAGGTTCCTTGGAAACTTGGTGTCGAGGCCGTGCTACAGCCGGCTGGAGCCCACGCGAGCGGGTGCACACGCAGGACGGTGCTAGACTTTGTCCTCCATTCAAGTGCACACTCAACCCGTGTGGAAAGCCTGCTCATTCCACCCACCAGAAACGGGGCTGGCTGTGTGACACAGGGGTTAAGCCACAGCTTGGGGCACCCACTTCCCCCGTCAGGGTTCCTGGATCGAGTACTGCTGCCTCTTCTGATCCAGCTTCCTGCTGATGGGCTTGGGAGGCGGCAGGGAACAGGCCAATTGGGTCCCTGCCACCCACGGGGGAGACCAGGATACAGTTCCTGGCTCCTGCCTTCAGCCCAGACCAGCTCCAGTGTCGCAGGTTTTGGGGGAGTAAATCAGCAGATAGAAGTTCTCTGTCTCTCCTCTCTTTCCCTCTCTGCTCTGTCATTGTGCCTTTCAAAATAAATAAATCTTTAAAAAAAAAAAAAAAACACCAGGGCTTGTGGTCAGGACGCGTGCTGGCCTGCCAACAGGTGCCAGCTTAGCCTGAGCCACGTAACCGGCAGGTACCCGGCCCTCCAGAGACCTCCTGGGTGGCTCTACAAGCCCAACTTGGCTGGGTGGTCTCGCGAGGTCTTCCAAGCTACCACTAGACAAGGCAGCTGCCTGAAGCCCACCAGCGGCCACTCCAGCCTGCTCCGGCCGCTCACCGGTTTGCACTCGCTGCACCTGGCACAGTCTGGGGGCTGGGTGTTCTCTTTCAGAACTTGAAACAGCTGTGCCACTAAGTAACTCAACTCCCCTACCCCCACCAACATCTTTATGAACAGGGGGCAAAATGCTTTCCCAACAAGTCTGAGCTGACGCCAGGGGGCTTCAGGTCTCTGCCGCTGGCTGAAAGGAGCCGGTCCCCCAGCAGGGGTGTGCGCTGAGGCAGCCCACCTGCAGGCGCGAAGGAGCCCCTGGTACCACAACCTCTACAACCCACTCGCCAAGGCAGGAAAACACTCAGACTTCTTCCTAGCTCCTCATTTTTGAAAGATTTTCTTTGAATGTTTGAAAGAAACAGGTTCTAGGGTCCCAGCAAAGCAGATAAAGCCTCCGCCTGTGGCACCAGCACCCCGGGTTCTAGTCCCGGTCGGGGCGCTGGTTCTGCCCCGGTTGCTCCTCTTCCAGTCCAGCTCTCTGCTGTGGCCCGGGAGTGCAGTGGAGGATGGCCCAAGTGCTTGGGCCCTGCACCTGTATTGGAGACCAGGAGAAGCACCTGGCTCCTGGCTTCGGATCAGTGCAGCGTGCCGGCCGCAGTGGCCATTTTGGGGGTGAACCAATGGAAGGAAGACCTTTCTCTCTGTCTCTCTCACTATGGAAAGAAAGAAAGAAAGGAAAGAAAGGAAAGAAAGGAAAGAAAGGAAAGAAAGGAAAGAAAGAAAGAAAGAAGGAAGGAAGGAAGGAAGGAAGGTTCTAGGGGCCCGGCAAAGCAGATAAAGCCTCTGCCTGCAAAGCCAGCATCCGATACGGGCACGGGTTCAAGACCCGGCTGCTCCACTATGGACCCAGCTCCCTGCAGTGGCCCGGGAAAGCAGTGGAGGATGGCCCAGGTGCTTGGGCCCCTGCACCTGCATTGGAGACCTGGAGGAAGCTCCTGGCTTCAGCCTGGCTGGTGCAGCCATCTGTGGAGTGAAGACCTCTCTCTCTCCGTCTCTCCCTCTCTCTAACTCTGACAGTCAAATAAATAAATAAATCTTCTTAAAAAATGAAAGAAACAGGTTCTGGCTTAGCGTGAAATTCTGAAAGAAGGCCCTCCCTGACCAAGGCCTCACCGGCGACGTCTCCCACGGCAAACTCCCGCCTGGCGGCCGCCCAAGATAAGAACCTCCCAGCAGATGGAGGCGCAGAGCCCAGGGGAGCCAGGCAGGGCCACTCGGCCTCCCTGTGCCCAGGAGGCAGCCCCGTGCCCCTGCTGCCCCCAGCCCAGCCGAGATTGTGCCCTCGTCTCGGATTGCCACACGCAGCGACTGCGTAACCAACGGAAACATCGGGAATCTTGCGCATGCTGCTGGGCGCTGTTGAAACGGCCGTGGAAAGCGTTGCACAAGACATAAATCTGGGGCTGTGGCACACGGGGGAGCCGGGAATCGGGCGGAGGCAGACACCTGCGTCTCCGTCGATGAGACACTCGCCAGGGCTCCACGGCCCTCTGCTCCCGCACCCCCACGTCCATGCAGGCCGTTCCGCTCACGTCCAGCCCACAACTCTGCCCCCAGCATCAGCGCCCCAGTCCACCCACTGACCCTGGCCAACCTCAGCTCCTGGGGGGCTTGCAATGGACAGGGGACGACTGTGCCCCCCGGGGACACCTGTCCACATCCAACACATGCGTGGCTGCACGCTGGGCGGGGCAGTGTTGCTGGCACCTGGTGGGCGGGGGCTGGGGCCGCCACACATCCTGCAAAGCACAGGACAGCCCCCACGCCCATGGCCTCCCAGCCCGGAACTCTCTCCCTAGTCTTCAGCAATGTCCCAGCCCGAGATGCTGACAGCACTGAGGTCCCGCAAACCAAGAATGCCCAGCCCAGCTGACGGGAGGGGACCCGGGCGCTGATTAAATGTAGCAAAGTCTTCCCCAAGAAGATCGCCACAGCGCCAAAGGCAAAGACCACACGCAGTCAGCCGAGAAGGGCCCGGCGACGTTGACGGCCACAGCAGGTGCTGGTGTCCCAAAGCCTGGCGCCGTCCAGGCTTCCTCACCTGGCGTCCCTGACCAGAAGGAACCTGGAGGACACGCAGGCACCAGGAGCCCCCTTGCCGGCGAGAGCGCACACCCTCACAGGGCCGTCAGGAGCTGGCACCAGACTCTCACGGAGAAGAATCGGACGTGCACACGCCACAGAACCACGCAGAGGCTCAGCCCCTCGGCCGCCTCGGCTCCACAGAACAAGGACGGCTGAGGGGCATCTTAAGCCGACCTTGACTTACTCACGTTCCCTCTGGGGTCACAGTGTAACCTCTCCTCCCTCTTACACTCGGGTCTGAGACAGCCCCCCAGGCCTGAGAGCCAGGGCTGTCGTGGGTCCTGCTGGGCTGTGCTCCCCAACCTGGTCTGATTCTGGCCCCTCCCCACACTCCATGTCCCCTGCCTGTCCCCAGTCCCCAGATGCCCACGTAACGAGCAGGCTGGCAGCGGTCTGCAGACCACCTGTGGTGCACCTGTCTGCAAACGTGGAAGTCTGGGCTGACTTTGACCTAGGGCTTTGAATCGCCCAGGGCTGGAACCTGGGCGTCTGGGGCTTTAGAGACGCCCAGGGGGACTAAGAACCCACAGAGGATTCTCAACAACCCAGCCGGGTTGCAGAGCTGGCCTGCCCTGGGCCAGGTCTCCTGTAGGAATCTAGCAAGAAGCCTCTGCTCACTGGTGGGGCCAGCGGTTAGGACCAGGGGCACGCGGGGGGGCCGCCTGCATCCGAACACCAGCTCACAGTCCAGGAAAAGCTGGAGACCCCAGATGAGCGACCCCCTCTTGGTGCCCCCGCAGAGTGAGGGTGAGAATGGCATGGACCACAGACGACTGTGCGAGAGGAAAACAACCCAGCAAGCCGGGCCTGGCCCAGAACACGCCCTCCGCCACCAGGAACTCCGGATGGCTCCTCTGTGCGTGGGCAGGTGCTGCCCTCAGGGGAGACAGCACTGTTTAGTCACTGCTGCTAGCTCAGGACCACCTCTCCCCGCGTGACCGGACCCCCTCTCCGGCGTGACCGGCCCCAGAGGGAATGGCAGTCGGGGCCTCAGTCTCCCCCACTGGCCCTAGAACGCCACACACAGGTGACGTCACCCCATGATATCGTCACCGCAGGGAGCAAAGGTCTTAGCGTGAGGGTCCTGTGGGAGCCCTTCCCCTCCCTGGACAGGTCCTCAGGGGACAGAAACACAGAGCAGAGAAGGACGAGCCCCAGACCTCCTCACTGGAAAAATGCTCCCCACACAGGGGACCCCAAAACCACGCAGATGGTTTAACATGGCCAAGCCCCCCGGTGTCCTCCTGAGCCCGCTCTGCGTTTCGGACTGGGATGGACGCGGGAGCCCACCCGCAGGGCGTGGCCGGCGCCCGCCCATCCGCACCTTGAAGATGGACGCGTCCACCTCCTGGTTGTAGTCCTGCTTGCCGGCATGCTTCCAGGGGATCCGGAACATGCTCTTCTCGTCGTTTTCCCAGATCAGCCCCGGGTACATGTTGCTGTCAATCTGCTCGATCAGCCACTGCCGAAGCCGCCGGCCGCCGTTCCGGTCACACATCCTTGGGAAGACAGAAAACCTACTCTGTGACGTGTGTGACGCGTGCTGTCCCACAGTCACGGCAACCCAGGCAAACCAGAGGTTCGCAGCAAAGGTGCTGGCTGGGGGAAACCCAGGGGCTCCGGGACCCCGGCCCCCCGCCAGGAGAAGCCCCCGAGGGCTTCCCGACTCCAAGTCCTGAACCAAAACTGAAAGCTCCCCGGGGGCGCGGCGGCCAGCCTCCCAGCCGGTGCCACCCGGTTCTGGCTGAATCCTCGCAGGCAAACGCAGCCACACCGCCGAGCTCCGCCCTGAGCATGAGACGGAGCGGACTCACTGAAGTGCACGGATCTCCCGTAGGCGGCCATTCCCCTCGGAACCAAGCTGACCAAGGACACCCAGCAGAACCTGCGTCCGGTAGAATCCGGCCCCTGTGCAGCCCGCGAGGCCACCGCTCCCAGGCTGCTCCTGGACAGTGGCTTCGTGATACGGGCTGAGTCGGGAAAAGAGAGAAATGGGGTCCCCTTCTAGCCTCGCCACCTCTCAGCAGGGGGAGCCGGGAGCATCAGTGACCCCGTCCTGGCTGGAACTCACGATGACCACGGGCACTTGTGTTTGCAGCATTTGATGCACCTGGGGCGGTGCCGGGACCTCAGCAACCCTCCCTCGGTAAGAGGGCAACGGGCCGTGTCCCCCGGGAGCCCCTCCCACGTCAGTGTGAGAGGACTGTGGCTCCAGATGGAGCAAGGCAGGCCACACCCTGATGGAGGGGCCCAGCCGTGCAAGGGAGCCCAGATCCCCGCGGGAAGGGCTCTCCTCCTGGAACAGACAGCTTTACACTGGGGAGGGAGGGGGCGGTAGGGGGCAGAGGGGACGGGGAGGGGAGGAGAGGGCGATGAAGCCGTACCGACCATCAGCCAGCAGTTACAAGAACAGTGCTGGAAATCCCCTAGGCAGCTGGACAGACGCCCACCCCAAAAAAAAATTGTAGCAAAAAAGCACTATTTTACTCTTCTGATTAAAATGTGACCGCTTTAGGCAAACAAGCTTTAACCAACTGGCGGAAACAAGAGACAACGTCCCCAAGAATGTGGCCAAGCAGTGGTCAGCGCCGGCTGTGAGAAGTGTGCCTCTTGGCAACCTGAGGCTCCCTGCAGGCGGCTGTGCGGGGCCAGGGGCCAGCGAGAGGGAGGCCAGGTCCCCCAGGGCCAGCGCTCACTTCTCCAGCCACCAACCCCAGCCGCCCAGCTGATTTCAAAGGAGGCGATGGGCGTGCGACAGAAACTGGACCTGAGCCTCTCCAGGACCCCGGCATAGCCAAGGGACCCCTCGCGGAGATGGCGAATTCTAAAGCAGCCACCGTGTCTATAAGAAGGGACGCAGGCAGAGCGGGAGCCTCGGGAGAGAGAGGAATGAAACACAGACAGGTAGAGAGAGGCGCCTGACCCTGTGCCTCCCAGAGCACAGCACAGCCGGGTGCAGAGTCCTACAGCTTTCCCGGGGGGATGCAAAAGACCCTGCTGGGGGCGGGGGGCAGTGCTGTAGGAGCACAGCAGCGGGGCGGGTGCTCCTGCCCACCCCCACCCCGCCGCCCTGGAAGCCCCGTGCTAGGGCGCCCTCACTTGCTCACAGCATCCCTAGCAGGTTCGTAACTCCCAAACCCGGACAGTCTGGTGATTTCTGGAGAAAACGGGGCAAAGAGAAAGAGAAAGAGAAACGGCAGTGAAAGGAGAGTGAGTCACGGGGCAGCCCGGCAGGGAGACACCGGGAGTCGTCCCCACCAGCCCCTCTCGGCTCCGAGGGAAAAGTGAGGTGCAGGACCCCTGCCGCGGCCCCGGGCTCTGCCACTGAGAGCCGTGAGTGCCTTCCCGGGTCCCGTCCCACCCACAGCCCTGGCCCAAGGACCTTTGCGATCCCTGCCGATTCTAGGCACTATGAAAAGCCTAGGATTCCACGGGCGTTACAAACATGATCCATAATGATTTACAGAAGACCAACAAAGCGATTCCACCGAACGCCGCCGCCGCCAGGAAAAATCGGTGCCCAGTCACATGCTCCCGACTTCCTCTTCCTCCGTGTTGAAGCGATGGTTCTATCCGCCAGCTCCTATCTGCAGTTAATCTGAGTCCCCATAAATGCGTCCAGGGGTCAGGCTTCCCAGGGCAGCCTCTGCCCCCGCCTCCTCGTCCACACGGAGGACACAGCAGGCACCTGCTCCCGCCACGGGGCTGCGGGGTGCCCACTCTGGTCCCCGCAAGCCCTCACCACCCCTGGACCGACAGGCATCAAAGCCATTTCCCTCCCTGGCCCCAGTCAGGGGACAGACACACTGCCAGCCCCCAGGGGAGGAAGCTGCCACACCCCAGAGGCACAGGTTCAGGGCGTCCTTCTCCGTTGGTTTAAAAAAAAAAAAAAAAAGTAGGCACCATAGGTTGGGAGGAGACTTAACAATTTTGGAAACGTGCGTGTCCAGCGTCCACTCCTCAGCACCGCCCAGCCCGGGGCGGCTGCCCGGCTCATTTCACAGCCTAACGACTCTCCGAGCTGTGCCTTCCACACTCCCTTTCCTACCTGGGCTGTGATGGAAGCCAAGGACCCCAGCCCAGACTCGGAACTGAGATCAGTCATTCACCAGAACTGCCCAGGCCAACCCCGGCGCACCGGCGGCCAGGACCCTCCAGCCCCCTCCCCCAGGACTCCAGGGGCCATAGGGCAGGTCTCGGCATTGGACGAAAAATAAGACTTGTTGTTGGCCACCCATCTTTGGGGACAGACCAAGGGCAACCCTCGCCCCGGGCGCTCACCGCGGCCCCACGAGGCCAGGGAGCAAGGCAGGGCGAAACCGAGGCACAGGGGGCGGCCTCCGGCTCCACCCTGGAAAGCCTCGCGGCTTCGCCCCGCGCGCAGCCCATCCCGCCCAGCGAGCCTACCTGCCGCCGCCCGCGTTCGCGCCCGCCGCCCGCGTTCCCACGCTCGCCGCCGCGCTCCCGGCGACGCAGCCCCGGGCTCCCGGCGGCGGCGCGGTTTTAAGGGGCAGGGCGGGCCCGGCGCGCCGAGCGAAGGCCTCGCGGGCCAATGGCGCGCGAGAAGCGTGCGCGCGCCGCCCAATCGGCTCGGCCCGGTTGACCCGCCTTCTCCTAAACGCCGGCCTTTCCGAGAAACCACTTTGCTGGCCGAGCGCCCGCGTGCGGCGTGGCCGAGGGTCCAGGGCCTCTTCCGGAGCCGCCACCTAGCCCCTCGCGTCGGGCTCGGGGTCCGTGGGCGGCGCGGGAGGGGGGTTCCCGGAGAAATTCCCGAGGGGGCGCAGGGGCGTCGCGTTAGGGTAAAGAGGGTGATGGGGCCCGGCCAGGGCAGGGGTCCGTGCTTCCTCTGCCCCCACCCAAGGCCCCCGGCTCGGGCCCACTTCCTGGAGTAGCACCAGACGCGCGCGCCCCACCCCCGACCCGCGGAAGGCTCCAGGCACGTGTCCTCGCTGCGCGGCCTTCGGAGACCAGCCGCCGGCCAGTGGCCCCGCGCGGTGTCCACTCCTGACGTGCGAGAGCCAGGGGGCCCCTCGGGAAAGCCGCCGTCGCACACTCGCGGCCGAGGGAAGGGGGCCCCCGCGCCCTGCGCCCGGAGCCCCTGCAGCGCCCGCGGCCGGTGCACCTGCGCCCCGTGCACCTGCGCCCGTCCTGGTGTGAGCTGGGAGTTAGCGGAAGCGTGGCGGTGGCCGTGGGGGCCACATTGCGGACGGAAAGAGAAACCGGGAGAGCCGAACAAGGAAGCTTTTCCCTGTCCCCTCCGAAAGGAGGAAGCCCGGGGTCGCAGCTGATTGACAGCCCCAGCTTACCCGGCTGCCTCACGCGCTGGGCTTTTCCAAGAGAATGTCTGAAAAAAGGCATCTGCCCCAGAATACAAAAACCGCTGCAAACTTTAAAAACGTTCAGATAAAATCCTCAAAACGTGGCAACTCCGTGAATGTAATTATCGCTCAGTAAATGTCTCCGATCTGAAAACCATTTGCAAGTTAGAAAATACCTGGTATGAATTTCTTCATACAATTACAAAGTCCCCGGCACCAAACAATTTCAAATGAACTTATTTTTTAAACGGGCGAGTTCTTTACGCTTCCCCAGATGGAGGTGGGGCTGTTTGAATGTTTGCTGTGTTGCGCGGTGCAGCTCCCAGAGCTCAGAGCACATCGGAAGCCTTTGAAGCGGTTTTTTTTTTTTTTTTTTCCACAGATCCGCCTCTGGAGTCCCTGACACCGACTTCCCCCAGCGCTGTCCCTGCTCGCGGACTCCGCCCTGCACCTGCCCCAAGGAGCGAGCGGGAGCGGGGAGCGAGCAGAAGTGGGAGGCACTGCTGGCGGTAGATGTCACTGCAGGTCCAGCAGGCGTCCTCACCAGCCGCCTCCCTGCCTGGGGAGGGCTCCCAGCTGCTCTGGGCATCCCTCGAGCCCCCACCGCGTGCCCAGGACAGCACGGGCACACGATGGGTGGGCTGTCTCGGATGGTCCTGCACCCCCAGCAACTCGCAGTCCCAAGGAATCCACGCTCACTTCCACGGCAGCCCCCTCCCTCCTCGCCACGCCCCCAGCGAGGGCCTTTCTGTCTGGCAGCTTCCCCGTGGTTGTCACAGGGGTCTCCTCCTGCCGTCCTTGTCCCTGGGGCAAGAGGAAGAACCCACACTGTGGCCCCGTGGTCACAGGTGAGGGACGTCTGGAAGCAGGGACCCAGGGACACCCCTCTGGGTCCCCTCCCCGCCCCACCACACAGCCCCTTGGAGGCTGCCTCAGACCGGTTCCCACCAACCCACCAGTGGTCCGAAGCCCTGGCAGCCCCTCCCTCCCTCAGGGAGCCCCTGTGCTTTCTCCCCACCCCCCTGACTCCTATCTTCCTGAGCCCCACAAACCACCTCCTCCTCCTCATCTCTCTGCCCACTTCTCCCACGGCCCTCCCCTCCCAAGTGTCAATCTTTCTCAGTGGGCAGTGACCGAGAACCGGCCTGGGGGCAGATCCCTGAGGGCCTCCCGCTCTGCCAGGGTCCGCCTAGACGACACCGTGTCCCCCAGAGCTCCAGCCCCAGCATGATTACCGGGGGGTGGCAGGCAGGGTCAGAGACCCCCGAGGAAGTGATCGGCAAGCCAGGAGGACACTCCCCAGAGCCCACTGTCCCGGCTCCCAGAGCTGTGGCTTCCAGCCTCCGTGGCTGCCGGGGTTGATCGGTTCAGCCCCAGGTCAGGGTCCACAGTCCGAGCTCAGACGGGGCCCAGCGTGGGCGGTGCAGCTGGCGTAAGCGTCCGACGGGGTCTCCTACCTGTGCTCCCCGCATGGGATCAAGTCTATCCCCTTGGCCCTGTCGGATCAAGTCTATCCCCTTGGCCCTGTCGCCTGCACTTGAACAGGTGCCCCTCCCCCTCAAGACAGGAATGAGGGTGACGGGCACTCCTCCGGTTTCAACCCCGCCCGGCAGCGAATCAGAGCTCTGCAGATTGCGGCCAGGAGGAGGTGTCCCGCCCCCTCCTCAGCCCCGGCTCTGGCAGGAGCCGAGGTGCCTGAGATTCGCAGGTGTAGATGCGCCCAGGGGTGCTCCCTGGGGACTCGAAGCCCTGGAAGTCCAGAGCTGAGGGGCAGAGTGGGCTCGGGAAGAGGAAGGACAAGGGCGTTGCTGGAGAGGGTCCCTGACCGAGCGCTTTTCCCGGGGGAGCCCCCACCTCTCCAAGCCTGAGCCTGGGGCAGGGTTTCCAGCGAGAACTGTGCTGGCCGAGGGAGCAGTCTCCTGACAGTGGGGCTCCGCCTCCTGCCCTGGAAACCCAGAGAAGTTGTGTGAAGTTCACCAGAGACACAGAGAGGACCCTTAGCCCCCAAGTGCCAATCAACTGTGCTACACCCGCCCTCGGGGGAAACACCACAGAGCAATAAAATGGAGCAGCAGCTGCACAGTCCATCCCGACGCGAATCTCGCGGGCACAGCGTCGCCTGGCAGGTGCCCAGGCGAGAGCACACCTGGGAGTCTGATCTCAGCCCCACAAAGATCAGGATCGGGCAGGAATGACAGCTCTGAGAGCAGTGACCCCTGGGGGGGGGGGCTGAGTGGGGGCTGACCGGACAGCCACAGAGGGCCCTCCTGGAGCTGGGGCGTGCTGCACCTCGACGAGAGTGGCGTTTCCACAGCTGTGTGCACATGTACAACCACCATCCTGCCTAAGGATTGGGCAACTGCAGGGGAGGCCCCTCCCCAGACCTTCTCAAGGTGGCCAATGAACACCCAGCCACGGGCACGCGCAGCCCCAGGGCTCCAGGCACAGTCAGCCACGGGCACGCGCGGCCCCAGGGCTCCAGGCACAGTCAGCCATGGGCACGCGCGGCCCCAGGGCTCCAGGCACAGTCAGCCGCGGGCACGCGCGGCCCCAGGGCTCCAGGCACAGTCAGCCGCGGGCACGCGCGGCCCCAGGGCTCCAGGCACAGCCCAGCTGGCGACTCCCCTGGGAGAGCCGAGGATCTTGTCCTCAGGGAGAGGGTAAAGGCCCATTCGTAGTTTACTCACAGAACAAACAAGCGCAGCTTATCAGGCAGTTAAACACTCGGAGGGACTAGCAGTAGTTTCTCTTTCGTTGACACTTTGCTCTCCTTGTTCAAAGTGGACTTGGATGATAATCCGCCAGGTCCTAATGTTGCCCCAGTCTATTTCTTGATTCTAGGAGGAAAACCAGCAGAAATCTGAGCCGTGGCCACATCTGCTCATCACCTAAATTTCATCCTTTTAAATACGCTGTTCGTGCCTGGGGTGTAGGATCCGTGGCCCTCACCCACGCGCAGAAATAGTGTCCCTGAGCACCCGTTCTCTTCTCCTCCCAAGGTGGCCTTCACTGACGGCCTTGCCCCGACGCAGACGGCTCTGCACAGCGAGAGGATTCTACGCGCAGGTCAGAAGATTCTGGGACTTCAGGGCTGCTGCCGGGGGTACTGGTCTACCGAAAATCGAGATCCTGACAATAGGATCACAGACATGGGCGTCTTTATATTTAGATCTAAATATCCAGGGCACTTAGCAAAGAGGCGGAGTCCCAGGGGGAGCCTCCGGGATCAGACTCAGTGCGTTCGGGGTGGGGGCTCCGGGAGTTGCACACTTAGCAAGCACCAGCAGGCGTCCCCGACAGGCTGATCCAGTTCCTGCTGTAGCAGGCTTCGAGACAGCAAACCCAGCTCTCAAAACGCACGGCCAAACCACGCAGGAAACCCAGAGCAACCGATTTAAGTTATTTTTATTATAAGTGTATTTATTTGGGAGACATAGAGAGAGATCCTATCCACCAGTTCACTCCCTGAATGCATCAACAGCCAGGGCTGTGCTGGAGCCAAAGCCAGGAGCCTGGAACGCAACCGGGGTCTCCCAGGTGGGTGGCAGGAACCCCATCACTTAAGCCAGCACCTGCTGCCTCCAAGGTGCACACCGGCGGAAGCCTGAGTCAGGACCCAGGAGTGGAACCCAGGCTTCCGATGAAGGATGCAGGGGTCTTTGGCACCGAGCCAGACCCCCGCCCCTAATCGCGAGTTCCCGGCATGGGAAGAAGGTCCTACAAGGGGCCCCTGGAGCTGCGTCTCTGCCATGGTCCTGACAGGCAGGTCTGCCGCTTCACTTCACGCTTCTGTGGCTGTGGTAGTTGCCGTCGGCGGGCAGAATCCGGCCCCGTCCTGACCTCAGTCCACATAATATGACCTGGGCCTTAATGATCTTCCTGGAAATGGGGCGTGGTGCCTGGAGAGACAGCGCACTGCCCCTTCCCGGAAGCAGGCTTGGCCACTGTTAAAGATGACAGCACTGTTTCCTGTCATTTGTCATCATGGCCACGTCCCAAGATTCTGTGATCCCAGATCGACTTCACTGTCACTTAATGGATCCTCGACAAAGACTTCCGGACGGGAGCAGTCAGATTCAGCTCCGGTCTCCTTGCCTTCTGCGTCCTTCTCTGCGGCCCGTGGGCGGCTGGGCTGCCCCAGGTAAGTCCCCGGGGCTCAGAGGTGAAGAGCGGTCCCGTGACCCTCAGAGCCACATTCCAGAACCGAGCACAGAAAACAAAGAGGAGGAGCCGCCTTCGCTAGGAAAAGGGAAAACATACAGTCTGCACCCATTTCCGGAACACCGGCCCCTAAGTCGTCGCGTTTGGTTCCCAAACAGCGCCGTGGGCAGGGCACTTGAAAGACAGGGAGCCTGCGAGCCCGGTGGCCACAGCCTCTCACCTTCAAATCCAGGGCCGTGTGCCCTCCCCCACGGGGCTGCGCCCAGGAGCAGAGCAAACACATGCCCAGGCTCCTTCCTCCACGCCATGCAAGGGCTGCGCCAGGCACGCACCCCTGTATCTTCCAGACCTGAGTGCCCCCAGCCGTGCACAGTCTCCAGGCAGAGCTGTGTGACAGGCTGAAAACCAGCCCCCGGGGACTGCTGGGGAGGGGACACACAGGGCTGAAGTCACTTCTGTCCACCCGGGACGGCCTCCCTCCTGTTCTGGGCTACTGTGTTGAGCCCTGTCCCCAGCTCATGCAAATAAGCGCGTCCTCACTTGCAAGCCAAGGGACACGGCCTGCTTCACGCCCCGCGCACCCGACGGTCACCAAGGTCAGGGTCGGGCCGGGGTCAACACAGTCCACACCGGCTCTCAGAAATCCTCTGTCCTCCCTCAGCTCCGTGGTTTTTGGGTTGCTATTGGAAGCCTCAAGAGCTTGGGTTTATCGCTTTGCAGAAAAAAATCCCAAGCGTTTCTCTTCAGGTTTAAAAAGGCACAAAGTCTGTGCTCCCCCACCGTGCAGGGACTCTGCGCACGCGGTGCGTGCCGCCGCCTCTGCCGGAACTCGCTGCCCCGACGGCCGCAGCCAGAGCCTCCGGCGCTGGGCACGGCAGAGCTCTGTTTCCTGAAGCCCATTCTGACGCCTCCGTCGGCTCACTGATGCCCGGATTAGGTTATTTGCTGCTCCAACCTGTGAACTGCCTCACCGACTAGCACCGCAGGTCACCTCACCCTGGAGGGCTCACCACGGCGAAGCCCTGCCTGCTGCTGCGCGCACACAGTGAGCGGTGTCTTCCACCACAACAGATCTGCAGTCCAGGAGGGGGAGCGCGCGCCTCACTCGGTTTCTGAGGCCTCTAGAAACTTGACGTCACACCGAGAATAAGTGTGCGTCAGAGAAAGCAAGACCCATTATGTACCAACCTCACTTAGGAATGCGGTTCAGGGGCCACTCCACTTCCCATCCAACTCCCTGCTAACGGCCTGAGGATGGCCCCAGTGTTCGGGCCCCTGCCACCCAAGCGGGAGACCTGAAAGAAGCTCCTGGCTTCGGCCTGGCTCGGCGCTGGCCATTGTAGCCCTCTGGGGAGTGAACCAGCAAATGAAAGGCTCTCTCTAACTCTCTCTCCCTCTCCCTCCCTCCCTTCCCCTCTCTCTCCCTGTCTCTCTCTCTCTCTCTCTTTCTTTCTCACTCTCTTTCTGTGACTCTGACTTTCAAATAAATAAATCTTTGGGGGAGAAAAGGAAACGCAGATTTTTACAAAATCTTACATAAGTTATTAGTGAACCAACTCTGGCCTTCCAGCTTTAGAGTCATGAGCAGGTTAGTACAAGAATATTTTATCATTAGAAAACCTAAGAATGTGATAAATCATCTTGACAGGTTAAAGGAGAGACTCCGTGATTAGCTCAATCCTTAACGCGATGAAAGGCATCTAACAAAAACCAAAGCAACGATATTTTGTTGTGTGGCTGGACACCAGCCCACTAACAGGCGTGTCAGTCTTCATGGAAAAACGTGCAGAACGTCATGGGATGTCGCAAAAGCCTACATGACCACAGAGAATCCACGCCACGTCCATGGGTTCAGAGCTGCAAGACCACGGAGAGGAGCCAGGCCGCACTGAGGCCTGCCAGGGAGACTCACCCTGCTGTGGGGTCAGCCTTCTCGTGAACCTGCCGCAACCCCGAGTGACAGCGGCACAGCTAAAGACAACGGAAAGATACAGTCAGCCGAGAAACTGCTCTGCTCAACACACAGCCCAGGAAGTCTCAGAAACTGGGGGAGGCAGGCGGGTTGATGACGACCACACATTGATGATCCACGCGGGAAACTTTTTAAAAACCAGTTCTGGGGCTGGCGCTGTGGCGCAGTGGGTTAAAGCCCCAGCCTGCAGCCTGCATCCCATACGGGCACCAGTTCTAGTCCCGGCTGCTCCACTTCCCATCCAGCTCTCTGCTGTGGCCTGGGAAAGCAGTAGAAGATGGCCCAAGTGCTTGGGTCCCTGCACCCACATGGGAGACCTGGAGGAAGCTCCTGGCTCCTGGCTTCGGATCAGCGCAGCTCTGGCCATTGCAGTCATTTGGGGAGTGAACCAGCGGAATGGAAGACCTCTCTCTCTGGGTCTACCTCTCTCTGTCTTTCAAATAAATAAAATAATTCTTTAAAAAAAAATCAGTTCTGTGGGGCCAGCGTTGTGGCACAGTGGGTTAGGACACTGCTTGTGATGCCAGTGTCTCGCGTAAGCGCTGGTTCCAGTCCCCGCTGCTCCACTTCCAACCCAGCTCTCAGCTAAGGCGACCAGAACGCAGCAGCCGATGTCCAGGAGCCGCGCTCCTGCATGAGTTCCTGGCTCCTGGCTTCTGCCTGGCCCAGCCCTGAGTGTTGTGGCCACCTGGGCAGCGAACAGCCGGGGAAGGTCTCTCCCTCTCTCTGTCTCCCTCCCTCTCACTGTGTCTCCCTCTATGTCTCTCCCTCCCTCTGTGTCCCTCCCTCCCTCCCTCCCTCCCTTTCTTTTCTTTTCTTTTTCTTTTTGGACAGGCAGAGTGGCCAGTGAGAGAGAGAGAGAAACGCCTTCCTTTTTCCGTTGGTTCACCCCCCAATGGCCGCTGCGGCCAGCACTCCGTGCTGATCCGAAGCCAGGAGCCAGGTGCCAGGCAGAGGATTAGCCTAGTGAGCCGCGGCGCCGGCTCTCCCTCTCTTTCTGTCTCTCCCTCTCTTTCTCTGAAACTCTGCCTTCCAAGTAAATAAATGAATCAGCTTTTTTTTAAAATCAGTTCTGTGTCTCACAACAAACACACACAAAATTCAGATAAAAGTGTGATTTTATGTAAAAAGCAGCATGCTGAGTCCTTAGCAGGAAACAAAGGGAAATAACTGTCCTCAGAGAAGGAAACGGTCTCTGCAAGACGCAAAGCAGCAGAAACCGTAAGGAAATGAGGGCGCATCTAAAACCCCGCACCACGAAAACAAGAAAAGGCAAACAAGACCACAGCCCAGAAGCTATTTGCATACAGAACACCTACAAAGCGGCAAAACACAGGCAAATGCTGTAAATGTAGCAGTTGCCACATGACCCAGAAATTCCATCCTGGTGTACACCCGATAGCAAACAAACCAACCTTTGTGGTAGCATTATCCATAAAAGCAAGCAGAAGGAATCAGCTGAGGGTGGACCAGCAAAGTGTGACCCACCCACTGCGGGCCCCCCCGAGCCTGGAAGCACCTGGGGGGGTGTCTGAGCACAGCCGGGCACCCAAGACCGCACGGTGCGTAATTCCACCTCTGAGAACCGTCTGGAAGGGGCAAATCCTCAGACAGACGGGAAGATGATTAGCGACTGATTAACCAGGCCTGGGGGGCTCGGAGCAAAGCAGGGGGTGAGGCTGGTGTGTGTGGGGGGGTTCTTTTGGGAGTGATGAAAATTCTGGAATGACTGAGTACGGCCACACAGGTCTGCGGCTGCACCAAAAACCACGGTGATGTGCGAGTTAAACGGGGGCCTGGTGTAGCCCGTGAATCCCACCTCGGCAGTCGCTTGAAACGGGTTTTATTGAACTGGGTAATTCCCAGAAGCCGCCTGCATGCAGAAAGGGGCTCACCCCACAGTGACGGCGAAATCGCGAGCGAAGCCCTGAGGGTGCAGCTCGTATTCCTCGGGTCAGCAAAATCGTGAAGTCACGGAACAGAGCCCAGAGGGAAGGGGGCCCCGGGGAGCGGGGCGTTGACCTCCCGAGAAACCGCCCGACCCTGCGAGTCCAGGGCCCCCAGAAAATCACGCGCGATCTGAATACAACCCAGGAATACGCTTACATGGGCAACGTCTCGTGGCAAAAGCTTGGAGGCAGCCGAGACGCGCATGGAGAGATGCCTGGGGAAACTGTGACACAGGAGTGTGACGGGGAACTCGCGGCACGTCAGACGAGCAGCGTGGAACAGAAGCGTCCGTCAAAACCCAAGCCGCACCAGAATCCCTCACCGTGGAGTGTCATGGCCTTCAGCTGAAGTTTGAAAACAGGCAAGGCCGGCGCTGCTGCTCACTAGGCTAATCCTCCACCTGCAGCGGGTTCTAGTCCTGGTCGGGGCGCCGGATTCTGTCCCGGTTGCCCCTCTTCCAGGCCAGCTCTCTGCTGTGGCCAGGGAGGGCAGTGGAGGATGGCCCAAGTGCTTGGGCCCTGCACCCGCATGGGAGACCAGGAGAAGCACCTGGCTCCTGCCATCGGATCAGCACGGTGCACCGGCCGCGGCGGCCATTGGAGGGTGAACCAACGGCAAAGGAAGACCTTTCTCTCTGTCTCTCTCTCTCACTGTCCACTCTGCCTGTCAAAAAAAAAAAAAAAAAAAAAGAAAGAAAGAAAGAAAGAAAGAAAAAAGAAAAAGAAAGAAAAGAAAAGAGGCAAAACGATACAAAGGCTGGAAGGGGACACACACACGTGTTCGTGTACAGGCGTGATGTGGACCACGTGTGTGCTGGCTGCTGCCTCGGAGGGGGCAGCCAGATGAGATCCGGGAGCCACGGCCAGCGCTGCCTCGGCCATGCTGCATTGCATGCCGGGGGACGACCCAGAGCGCACATCCCTGGGGCTGTGAGCACCCCCAGAGCTGCAGGGACCCATGCCTGGCTTATTCTCTGCTTTGTGGGCTTCAAAATGGAATGAGCTTGGCCAACAAGGCTCAGGACACAGTGCTCCTCAGAATGTCACTGTGGCTGCACACACACCCTGCAGGAGAGCGGCAGGTCAGCTCCTCCCAGCTGCAGCTCGCAGTCAAGGCCCAGGTCCAGGCGTGTGGGGGAAGGGGAGGCTGCTGGAATCCAGAATTCAGACCCGGGGCAGGCAGAAGCCGTAGGGCCAGGACACCCAGCAGTGGACTCCAGGGCCCATAACTCGCCATTAGGAGGTGTCTGGGACGAGAGCCAGAGCTAGAACAGGCTACGCCAAAAGCAGGGAGTCAGATGGAGGGGAAGCAGGTGGGAATCCACTCTCACAGTAGGGGAAGCGCCTCCCGCACAGCTCCTGCTGAGACGCAGGGACAGACCCTGGCCAGGGCCGGGACGGGGAAAGGAGGGCCCCCCTGCTCTTCACCAGGAGCTCCACTTAAAAAAAAAATTTATTTATCCATTCATTTATTTGACAGGCAGTCACAGGTCAGGGTGTCTCTGATGACATCATCGGAGGACACAGGAGGAGACGTCCCGGGAGCGTCAGGAGCCGGCAGTCTCCGGCTGTCGGTGCAGCGCGAGAAGGCTTGTGTAATTCAGAAAAGTTCCCGTGGGTGCTGCTTGCCCGACCGTGGCCCGGGGCTTTCCAAAAGGCAGCGTTGTGCTGCAGCTGCGCCCGGCGCCCGGCGGGCAGCGGCTCCCCCAGCGCCGTGGCTCTCTCCAAACCTTGCCGAGACGGAACAGACCCTACGCCGGAGACAAGTGTTCTCATATCCACAATTTCTAGAATTGTGGTTTCGACACTGGATGCCTTAATGAACACGGCACAGATCTCCCCCAGGAAAAGAGCAGCCGAGGCCTCCACACCTCTCTCGGGTGACAGATGTCAGGATGAAACTTCCCTCCGCCACGGGAAACCAAGAGAGACGGCACAGAGAGCAGCCGGGCTCTGGGGATAGCCACCGTGCTATTTCAGGAAACTGTCACTTGGTAAAAACTAAAGTCACCCAAATGTTATTCTTCGTGTCTCCAGCGCCACGGACAACACGGTTTTCACCAGGGTTTCCCACTTCTGTATTCTGGTTTTTTGTCTTGAGGAAATGTAGAAGTTATGTCATCCGGGGACATCGAAGAGGCTGTCTCCTCGGGACGTCCAGGCCACCAGCAAGGGACAAACAAGAGGAAAGAGAAGGGAGACCCCTGGGGCCGTGGAAAGGGGGCAGGCAGCTCCGGGGAGACCCGGAGAGCAGGAGAAGCCGAGAGCCGGAGGGGAACCTGCCTCCGGCCCGGGAGTGCCACTGGCGAAAGTGGTTTCCAGGCTGCCCAGTCGGCGTGGACCAGCGGTGGCTTCCGAGCCTGGGAGAAGCAGCCGGGGCTGGGGTGTGGGTGTCAGGCCTGACGCTGAGCCGCAAAACCCCCACGAGCCAAGACCAGACGCACAGTGCCAAGCACCGCGGGGTGCTAGCGCCAGGCCCTGGGAGGCACTGGCCCAGCGGTTCCTGACCGATGTCCGAGACGAAAAGGCGCACTGGTGAGCCTCACCGTCCACTGTTCACTCGGATGGCGCACGGCGCACCGCTCCCCGCGATAGAGTCGGGACCGTAAGCAAGTGACGGCGGTGAGCGTCTGAGAACGTCGGTGTGGACGGGAGGTTCGGTCGTCCCCCAGCGAGGTCGAGGGGTCTCGGCGGGTTCTGTCTTGTGGACTCTGTGCTGGGTTGGATGGTTCCCCCAGAAGAAGGCATGTCTGCGTGCTGAGCCCGAAGCCGGGGACGTGACCTCGTGTGGAGAAAGTCTCTGGTGGCTAAGTGGAGGGTCAAGCGCCGAGCGTCCTGGATGGAGGATGGGTGCTGAGTCCAGGCAAAGGCACGGCACAGAAGGAGGCCGAGCCGCGGGAGCCAGCGTTGCCCCAGCTTCCAGAGGCCGGGGAGGGGCCTGGGCTGCCTTCTCCAGGGCCCCCACGGGGAAGCAGCCCTGCTAACCCCAGGACTGCAGACTTCTGGCCTCCGGAACTGGAGAGAAGAACTTCCTTCTGTTTTACAGCCCCAGGGGGAGGCGATTTCCACCGCAGCCCCAGGAAACGTGCAGGTTTGTTGGCGATCTGGTGAGGCCCAGCGGGCCACTGTGAAGAACGATGCTTTCAAGATGCGCACAGGGACCAGCGCTGTGGCCTAGTGAACTAAGCCTCTGCCTGCAGTGCTGGCATCCCATATGGGCGCCGGCTCAAGTCCCAGCTGCTCCTCTCCAGACACAGCTCTCTGCTCTGGCCTGGGAAAGCAGTGGAGGATGGCCCAAGTGCTTGGGCCCCTGCACCCATGTGGGAGACCCAGAAGAAGCTCCTGGCTCCTGGCTTTGGATTGCCGCAGCTCTGACCATTCTCGCCATCTTGGGAGTGAACCGGCAGATAGAAGACCTCTCTCCTCTCTCTCTCTCTCTTTGCCTCTGCCTCTCTGTAACTCTGCCTTTCAAATAAATAAATAAATCTTAAAAAAAAATTAAAGACCCAAGCGATGACTTTGAATAGGGACAAAGGAGCCCGGAACAGTTCCACGCGTTGTCTTCTGAGTTGCTGCAGCAGGAGAGACAGCGTCGACCCACGCGTGTTTCAGGGAAGAACGATACGGGTGGGGGCTGTTGGCGAGGCCAGGGTCCTTGGGCACAGAGCCTGCTCCAGTTCCAGCCAGGCCCAGAGTGAGCCTGCTCCACCTGCTGCAGGCCCGTGCTCCCGTGTCCGCCGGCTCCCAGCCTCATTACCGGAGGAGGGAAAAACCAAAAACGCGGCGATGACAGGCTGCCAGCTGGCAAACACGGTTATTGACAATGTTTTCCTAAAACCGACTCTGCCTCCAGCATTAGGAACGGGAAAAGGACCCCCAGCGCCGGCACCGACACAGCGCTCCCCGGCCAACACACTTTGTGGAAGGACTCACCAGCCGTCGCCCTGGTCACCCCGGGGCCATAGCAAGTCCGGAGCAAAGGGGAAGTCCAGCGGGATCACCAGGATGGACAGCTGAGCCGGCTAAGGTGGGGCCCCGCCTACGGGCTCCCCCACCTCTGCACCTCCAGTGTCAGCCGGAGAGCCCGCCGGAGCCCCGTGCCGCCACCACCCCACCTGCAGTGATGAGACGGAGCCCTACACGGCCCCCAGATTTTCTGCCCAACCGTGGAAGGGGGAGTTGCAAGCTGTCTCTGAGGTTTCTAATCAGCTGGCCATGAGTGGGCCTAAGACACTAATCTCATCAGGCAGTGTGGCCGGGAGTCTGATCTACACTCGCTGACCGTGGTAGCCGGAAGTCCAGCGTGACCACACGAATCATGAGAAGCAGAGAGGTCTCTCCACTGGCAGAGTGAGGGGCGGAGACTCAGAGCGTGAGGCCACACGGCGAGCACGGGAAGGAACGTGGGAGGCCGGGTCCCCACGGCGTCCAACAGGAATGTGGGAGGCCGGGTCCCCGGACGACCTCCAATAGGGAAGTGAGTGGCCGGGTCCCCACGGCGTCCAACAGGGAAGCAGGAGGCCCGAGGCCCCGGCTACAAGGAGCTGCACCCTGCCATCTGCCTGGAGGGGCCTCCAGGTAAGAGCCCAGCCCGCTGCCACCCTGGGTCTGGCCGTGTAGCCCCTGGGCAGGGAATCCAGCATTTCCTTCCTGCCAGGCACTGCCGCCAGCTACACGGAGCCAGTCCCAGAGAATCAACGTAAGATGTCTCACTGATCCCTCACTGCCTGGACTGCATGGTGAAGGACGGTGTTACGGACCTATCAGGTTAAATCAAATCCACAATCATTTCCCGCGTCTCTTTTTCCGGTTGTGATGTGGCTTCTAAGAAGCGCGCAATGACATGCACGGCTCACCTTGCGTTTCCGCTGACCAGGGAGATCGGTGTGTTAGCTCATGGCCGCCATGGCAAACCCGTGGGGTTGGTACGGCCTCCTGTTTCAGAGCTAAGGGGCCTGTTGAACACCGTTCGGTCCCGAGCGGCAGACAGGAGCTGTGGGGCCCAGCAGCCTGCTCTCGCTACCCGGAGCGGGGCCCCATGGCAGCACCTGGCCACTGTGCCCTCACTGCCTACAAGGGGACTCTCCCAGCAGCGCCAGGAGCGTGCGTTTGCAGCAGAGAAATTGCTGTGGACAGGAGGACGCCGGACGCCCGTCGACAAGCAGAGTGTCTGGGTGCAGCAGGGGCCGCCCAGGTCTGGGAGTCGGCACAACCAGACCTTCTCAGTGAGCGATAACGCAGCCACGGAGGGGTTTACTGTGTCCAGGGGCTGGGTCCCCGTCCCTTCTTTAGGGAAACTGTCACTGTACTGGCCAAGCCGGTCATCGAGGATTCACAACCTGCCGTACACGCCGCCTCCCAGAAGACCTCCTGGCTTGGTTCCTGGGGGTGGAGGTTGGGGGCTGCCGAGGACTCCTGGTGGGTGGGTCTCCAGCGTCGCGTTTGGAACTCATTCTTTATTTGATGTTGGCAATAACACGTGAGATTCCTCATTACTTATCAAAAAGTCCTGCTCTTAAGGTGCTGTTCTCGCTGGCACGGCCAGGGCGGGGGGACTCCAGGGAGGAACTGGGCTCCTTCCTGCTCAGCCCGGGCTGGGCGCTGCCCAGGAGAACTGCTTCCTTTGAGTCTCGGCCCAGGCTGCCTGCGGGGCGGATGCGCACGTCCCAAGGACCTGACGACAGGTTATCGCTTTTCTTGCACTGGAAATAACTGAAATTCTCGTGTATGAACTACTAGGTCTGCCGTGATTTTAGGCTATTAAACATTTCCCCAGGCCGGTACCTCCGATGGTTCCAGCCTCCTCCTAGGGTGGGGAGAGGGATGCTTGAGTCCCCTAGGCCCACTCTCCCCTGCTCCACACCCCCACACGCGGCATCTTTCAAAAGTGGCAGTATTCACACCGCTGAGAGGTGCACAGGGCCAGCGCACCTGTGCAGGGGTGGGAGGGGAGCAGGCGCTGGCGCAGCCACGCAGCGGGAGTCCACCGGCCTCGGGAAGCCCAGCTCTGCCGGGAGGGCGCGATGCGGCGGGCCAGGTGGCAGACGACGTAGAAGAAATGCGATTTGATTTCACTTCTGTGAAGCACAAACAATGGGCGATTTCCACGGAGACAGAGCAGGGCGGCGGTGGCTGGGGCTTCAGAGCGGGGAACGGGAAGTCATTTAACAGGGACGGGGTTTCAGTTCGGGGTCACGACAGCGTTCCAGATGAAGTGACGGCGACAGGTCCATGGCCTTTACCACCACTGGACTTCGTGCCTAAACACGGTTAAAGCAGAAACCTCACCTCGGGTAAAGAAGGTTAAAAACCATTTTCATCAATAAGAACAACGGGGACCATCTGGGCTCTTTGTATGATAAATATTAACCTTGTGAAAACGGAAACTTTCCAGCTCTGAAATGTTAAGTTGGCTGCTAATCAAGAAATACGCTGGGGGGCTGGCACTGTGGCGCAGAGGGTTAACGCCCTGGCCTGAAGCGCCGGCATCCCATATGGGCACCGGTTTGTGACCCGGCTGCTCCACTTCCCAGCCAGCTCTCTGCTGTGGCCCGGGAAAGCAGTAGAAGATGGTCCAAGTGCTTGGGCCCTGCACCCGCGTGGGAGACCCGGAAGCTCCTGGCTCCTGGCTTCAGGTCGGCGCAGCTTGGGCTGTTGAGGCCAATTGGGGAGTGAACCAGTGGATGGAAAACCTCTCTCTCTCTGCCTCTCCTCTCTGTGTAACTCTGACTTTCAAATAAATAAATTAATTAAAAAGAAAGAAAGAAAGAAGCTGGAAAACAAATAGAATTCCCAGTTCCTTGAGCACATTTGCCTCTGTGATGGAATTAAAGGAAAAACTCTCTGCAAAACAATATTTTGAGGAGTTGCGAGAGAATATAAAGTTCAATTTCTCCATAATTTTGTAAATTCCTTGCTTTCATGTCATCATTCCTTTGTTTCTCCTTTTTTTTTTTTTTTTTTTTTTTTTGACAGGTGGAGTTAGAGACAGAGAGAGAGAGAGCTCCTGGCCCCCGCCTGCCCCAGCCCCGACCACTGCGGCCATTCGGGGAGTGAACCAGCGGATGGAAGCTTCTCCCCTCCCTCTGCCTTTTCAAATAAATAAAAATAAATCTTGAAAAACACAGTTCGTGAAACATTTAGCTGTTAAACTGCCAATTTGTTGCTCCTAGGATAATTGAAGGGGCTGGGGAGGGGTCTGCAAGGGTCGGGAGCGACCTCAGGGTGTCGCTGGGCCAAGGCTGGGTGCTGGCGTGATCTGGAGCAACCTGGAACGCCCTCCGTGTTCTTGCTCTGATGGACCAACCCCGCCCCAGACGCCCCAAGCATCGGAGCTGGCGGGGAGCTGGACTCGGAGGCCACGTGCCCGAGGCCCCGCGCTGCTCTTTCCAGCTGGGACTGGGCAGCCTAGCCGAGCTGTGCTCCCCCGTGCCAGCCTTGTCCCTGGGGTCCCTGCTGGCCCCTGGGGGAGCTTCTCCCACAGTTCCCTCCTGCTGTCGCCCTTCTCACACCATGCCCACGGGGAGGCGGGAAGGTGCCTGTGACCGCCGAGGGCTTCGAGTTCGTGTGTAAGATACGGACGGTCCAGAGGTGCTGTCACCCTGTGAAAGGACGTTTCCTGGGTTAGGGGCACGGCCCCAGGGAGTCGCAGGGCCCAGCGAAGGTGCCGTGGGCGGGCGGGGGAGTGGCGGCTGCTGACCAAGGTTGCTGAGTCACTGGTGTTCACGAACGGAAAATCATTGTGAGAAACGTAGCCAGAACTACAGATAAGGCTCGATCTTTATCTCTGAGGTTAGAAGAGATGAGGCCTCAGAGCCGACCGCTGAGCGGCCGGGTCGTCTCCTACGTGTGGGTGAAACTTCGAGAACAAAAGTGAGACTACTTACTCTCGTTTTTCAAGGGCGATCGGCCCAGAAAGGGGAAGTCTGACATGGAAACGGGGCGGGCTTCGCTGCTGGTGGTGACGTGAGCCCCTGCTTCACCACGCTAGCCAGCTGGTGTCCAGACAAGAGGGAGGCCCGGGGGCGCCGCGCGTAAAACAAGCACCCAGAAATCTCCGCGTCCGCTCTAGACCCGAGCGACAGCGGCACAGCGACATCGGGGAGACGGCCGTCATTCCCAAAATAACTAAAGCAAAAAAAAAAAAAATTGGGAAAAATTTCACGAGAAGAGGACAAGACCCAGAGTGGGAGAAGTTGAAGACACCCCCATTGAGTAAAAGATGACTCATTCTTGGGTAGATTTGGTATCAAAAAACATGTAAATTCTCCCTGAATCTTTGCAAATCCAATGCCTTTTCATCAAACTGCCCAGAGCTGCTCTCTCTCTTTTCCTCACACGCTTGGTGTGAAGTTTGTCTCAAGGCCAAACATAGGAGGATGGCTAGGAAATCTGTGTGTGCGTTTTGCCGCTTTTACAAAATGCATTCTTAAATTCACATGCAGTAAAACTCGCTTGTGTTTTGGTGCAGTCTGACACACACGGAGCTGTGGGATTGGTGCTGGCCCGCAGCATACAGAGCTGTTCCAGCCCCCCCTTCTCAGAGCCGCCCCGGAAATCAGGCCCGGTCACCCCGAATCCAGGGCAGCGCTTCTCTTTCCCTGAGGGTTTTCTGTTTCAAAATTATCGCCTAAGTGGAACCACACAGAATGTCATTTTTGTGTCTGGCTCCTGTCACTTAGCTTAATGTGATTTGGATTTATCCATTTTGTCGTGTGTGTCCTTGGTTTGTTGGTTTTTGTGTGCACATACCCCAGGCTGTTTATTCTGCTGGATGACATTTGGACAATTTCTGACTTGTAGCGATTATGAATCAAGCTGCTGTACGTTTTTTAAAAAACATTTTTAAAATATTTATTTATTTAGAGACAGAGTTACAGAGACAGAGAGAGAGGTCTTCCTTCCGCTGGTTCATTCCCCAAGCGGTCCCAATGGCCGGAGCTGAGCTGATCAGAAGTCAGGAGCCAGGAGCGTCTTCCGCGTCTCCCACGAGGGTGCAGGGACCCAGGCACTGGGGCCATCTCCCACTGCTTTCCCAGGCCACAGCAGGGAGCTGGATCAGAAGAGGAGCAGCCGGGACAAGGATGGGAGTCCACATGGGATGCCAGTGTCGCAGGCGGCAGCTTTACACACTGTGCCCAGCGCTGGCTCCTGTTTTGTTATCTTTTGTAACCTTTCTGGGATCCCTTACTTTGGGTCATTTTTTATCTTTTTTTTCTTTGTCACTCTGACTAGAGAGTAATGAATTTTTTTATCTTTTCAGAGTAACATCTTTTGATATTAATGATTTTGTCTCTTGGTTTTCTGTTTTTAATTTCATTCAGACTTGTTTCTGTCTTTATTGTCTCCTTTCTTTTGCTGACTCTGGGTTTAATTTGCTCCTCTTTTTTCTGTTTCTGAAGGGGGAAGCTCAGGCGTTTGAAAACTAACTCTTTCTCTGATACATAAGTATTTAATGCCATGTGCTACCCTCCGAGCACTGTTTTACTTGCTTCCCACAAGTTTTAAAAAGTCATGTTTTCATTTTCACTCCATTAGATTTTTTTCTAATTTCCAGGGATTATTTGGAAGTGTGTTGATTAGTTACCAAATATTTGTGGGGATTTTTAAAAAGAGCTTTCTGTTGCTGATTTCTAGTCTAACTCCGTGAACTTACTTTGCGTGATGTCAGCTACTCTGTTGTTCAGTGTGTTATGTGGCTCAGGATACGTCCGTCTTGATGAAAGCCCGCGTGTGTCTGAAAAGAGCCTGCGTTCTGCCCTCGCGGCTGACGGATCCTGGAGATGTGGGTTGTGTCGGGGAGGTTGCTGACGTTGGGCAGGGCCTCTGTGTCCGTGGTGATTTCCCGAGCGAGGAGGGTCGAAGTCTGCAAGGCCAGTTTCAGACTTCTCCATTTCTTTCGTGTCTTTGTGCATTTTGAAGCTGTTATTGGGGACGTGTACGTTTATGATGTGTACCTTCTCTCTCTCTCTGTTTTTGCTTTGAGGTTTATTTAGTTAATTGAAAGGCAGAGTCACACAGAGAGAGGGAAAGACAGAGAGAGAGGATCTTCCATCTGCTGGTTCACTCCCCAGATGTCTGCAATGGTGGGACGTGGGCCCGTCCACAGCCAGGAGCCAGAAGCCTCCTCCAGGTCTCCCTCAGGGATGCAGGGGCCCAAGGAACTGGGCCGTCCTCTGCAGCTTTCCCAGGCACATCTGCAGGGAGCTGGATCGGAAGTGGAGCAGCCGGGACTCGAGCCGGCACCCACGTGGGATGCCAGTGGCACAGGGACAGCCTATAAATCTTGGTGGTGAACGGGCCCTTTTACCCCCCATGTATGTAGTTCTTCTCCATCTTTAATAAATGTTTGTGTTCTAAGTCCATTTTATCAGATATGAATACAGCCACTCTAGCCTCCTTTTTTTTAACAAGACAGCTTTATTGAGGGGTAATTCAGCGTACCATAGAGTTCACTATTTAAAGTAACTCAGTGATTATCCGCAGGCTGTGGGAACAGAAGCCCATCCCGTCACCACTTGCACCCCACAGGAAGCTCTGCGCATCTCCTCTGTGCTCAGCAGCACTCAGTCCCGTTCTCCCTTCTCCGCCACCTGTGAGTGTGCCTGTCCTTCATCCTCCACATATGTGAAATAATAAAGCTGTGGTCCTTGGGGCCGAATTCCTGCGGCCAGTATAATGTCTTCATGAGTCACTCCCGCTGTAGCGTGCGCCTCCCCTGGCTGCCTAACAGTCTAGCAGTGGCGTCAGTTTTCCGTCTGTTATGTGTCGGTCCCCGGCTGGTGGACGTCGGAGCTGCCGACCGCAGTGTGGCTGTTGTAAGGCCAGGGCGAGCCCTGTGTGCACGTTTTCACCTCTCCTGGGTGCGCGCCCGGGGCGGCCGTGCCGGGTCCCACGACAGCTCTGTGCGACTCGATGAGGAGCTTGTAATCAACACGTTTCATCAGGCATCCTTCCCCATCCTTCAGCATTTGACCTGTTCGATCATTACGTTTGGAGTCAGAAAAACGCTAACCAGTCAGGCAGCCTTCCTTTTAATCAGTGTGCTTGACTGTGTGCACCGAGTGTAGTCACTGACGGCTGACTTCTGCTTTGTCTTCCTCTGCTTCTTTTCTTTTTAAAGATGTATTTATTTATTTGAAAGTCAGAGTTACAGGGAGAGAGAAGGAGAGGCAGAGAGAGAGAGAGAGGTCTTCCATCCGCTGGTTCACTCCCCAATTGAACACAAAAGCCGGAACTGTGCCAATCCGAAGCCAGGAGTGAGAAGTTTCTTCCAGGTCTCCCACGCGGGTGCAGGGGCCCAAGCACTCAGGCCATCCTCCACTGCTTTCCCAGGCCACAGCAGAGAGCTGGATCAGAAGTAGAGCAGCCGGGACTCAAACCAGCGCCCGCATGAGATGCCGGCACTGCAGGCGGAGGCTTTACCCACCACGCCACAGTGCCGGCCTGAGTTGTTTGTTCTTGGGGTGTGGTAAGACCACTTTCTAGAGCTCTCGGCAAATTGCAAGTCTAGAACCCAGCGTGGTTAACTGGTATCGCCGCGGTGTGCCCTATACCATCAGAACCTGCTGGGCCACACGCTGAGCCTTTGTGCTCGGGCTACCTGTCCCCATCTCCCTCGACGTCAGCCCCCAGTCTGACTGCTTCAGATCTGTCCTGTGAACGGGATCATGGCCGCCATTTCCTTTAGCACGGCGTCCTCCCGGCGCGTCCATGTCGCCACAAACGACACGGATTTCTCTACAGAACCCGAGTCAGGCTCCATGGTCCACGGGGGCGTGGAAAATGGAATGGACAGCTATGCCACTGTCCCCACTGTCCCCACTGTCCCCACTGTCCTGTGTGCGTTCCTCTGCTGATGGGCATGCAGGCTGCTCCCGCGTCTTGGCTGTGTGGACAGTTCTGCTGTGACCACGGGACTGTGAATAGCTCTTCTGGAACCTGAGTTCCAGTCCTTTGGGGAAACACCCAGAGGCAGCCGGGCTGGGTCATATGGTGGGTCTGTTTTTGTTTTTTTTCAGGGGCTGCACCGCTTTCATTCCTGCAGCAGTGGGCGGGGGTCCCCGCGTCCTCCCCGTCTTCGCCAGCATTTGTCAGCTTTGCTTTTCTCACCAGGCCCCCCCACAGGTCGAAGGGGAGCGCGCGGTGCGGCTCTGGTTTGCTCCTCCCTGCAGATGAGTGGTGTTGAGCACCTTTGCACGTATCCCTGGGCCGTCGCTTTCGCTGTGTGCCTTTAGTCCACCTGACACACCTGTGACTTGGAGTGGGCCCAGGAGGTCCCACTCCCCGTCCCCCAGGGCCCCCTTTTGGGGGTGCTGGGAGAGGCGGGGTTTCAGCTCGCTGCACTGTTTTGCATTCCCTACCACCGGGGTCGCTTTGGGGCCAAGCAAGAGAAAAGGAGACAGAGGAAAACAGAGGACCCCCCCCCCGCCTCTGCACTCCGGGGCTCCCTTTCCTGGTTCCCGTGGTGGGACAGATGTCACTCAGAGCTTGTGTTGTCCACTCTCTTCTCCCGCTGCCCCTGTGCTGCCTTTGGGGCAGGGCCAGGAGAGTGCAAGGAAACAGGAAGCGAGGGGATTTCCCCTGCTCTCAGAACCCCGCCCCCCGCTTCCTGGTCCTCGGCCCCAGTTTCGTTTGTAGCTTGTTGGGTCCATGCCCACTGCGTGCTCTCGCAGGCCCGCTGTCCTAACGGTCACTCTTGGAACCTGCGTTTCCCTCCCCAGTCCACCTGCTGCAACTGACTCCCGAAGTGCTTCCTGTGCCGGGGGCCTGGATGTGGTCGGCAGCAGAGGCCGGGGTGGGCGTGCCCTGCGTCAGCTGGCTCCTACTCGCTCAGAATTCCAGTAAAATGGCGAGAGTCTTGCTTATTGGATTGGGAAGTATGGAAATGGCGGGGCAACACTCAGTGTCGGTAAGAGTGAGGAGTGAGGGGGCCTGCAGGCACGGTCGGCGACTGTAGAAGCCCTGCAGCCCGGGCCAAGTTTATAGAGGACGGAAATGTGTCGCTCAAGGAGCCAGCAGGTGCAGGTTCACCGGCACCCCATGAGCGGTGCCGTCTGTGTCCTCGCGTGTTGGAAGGGGAAAAGAATCTTCCTCGCTCTCTTTCCCCCTTTTATTTGAAGACTGATTTAGTTTTGTTGGAAAGGCAGAGTTACAGACAGAGAAGGAGACACAGAGAGAGACCCTCCATCTGCTGGTTCACGCCCCAAGTGGCTGCGGGGGCCCGGCCGGGGCCAGGCAGAAGCCGGGAGCCGAGAGGAGCCAGGAGCTTCCTCCAGGTCTCCCGTGTGGGTGCAGGGGCCCAAGCATGCACATTAGCAGGGCGCTGGATCTGAAGCGGAGCAGCTGGGACCTGAGCTGGCACTCACAGCAGGGGCTGGCGGCGTCCTAGGTGGTGGCCTCTCCTGCCGGGCCACAGCATCAGGCACCCCCACGCGGGTGCAGGGGCCCAAGGACGGGGGCCATCTTCCACTGCTTGCCCAGGTCACAGCCGGGAGCTGGATCGGAAGTGGAGCAGCCGGGACTCGAACCGGGACCCACGCATTCTGGAGATGGCGCTGAGCTAAAACCAGGGTAGACCCCCGGGGGCTCTGTCCCCGGGCCCTTTCCAGCTTCCGGAGGGCGATGGCTTGGGCGGAGGTCCCAGGGCGGCCCCCAGGGTCACCTGCCGGCAGGTGGGCAGGCGGGCTGGACCCTGCGAGGGGCGGCCGGCAGCACTGGGGAGGGCATCTGGCTGCCCTGCCGGAAGTGCGAGCGCCCGCGGGGAACCTCGTCACTTCCGGTTCCGGGCCCTCGGCACTTCCGGTTCCGGGTCGCCTGCGAGCGCTCGAACCGCGCCGTGAGCGGGCCCTCGTCGTGGTCGTCGTGGTCACCGTCGTGGTCTGGACACCAGCGCGGCGCGGCGCGCACCCTCCGGCCCCCAGAATCGTGAGCAGAGCGCACCCCTCTCCCCGCGGGCCGGCCCTGACCCCTGGCCGCCTCGCCCCGCTGCGGAGGACCTCGCGGGGCCGGTGGGCTGCCCTGGGCGACCCGGGGTCCCCGGGGGTCCCTGCGGGCCGCTCCGTTGTGGCGAGCGGGGTGCGACCGCAGCCTCGGGGACCAAGGTGTGGGCATCCTTGGGGGTCCTTCGCCGCCGCGGCGGGCAGGGTGTCGGGGGCACAGCGGGGAAGTTTCTGGAACGTCCGCCCGTGGTCGTGGCCACCCGAGCTGGTCTCGAAGGCTTCGCGTTGGTGTGTGCCGCGCCCTGGGGCTGCGGAGTGAGGGGCTCCGGGCCGCGGGAGGGCCGGAGTGCGGCTGCCGCTCGCTGAGCAGAGTGGACACGGGTCAGGGGAGCGGCCGGGGCTGCCCCCAGCTGCCCGCGGGCCCTGACGGGCCAAGCCCAGGGCGCCGGCTTCCCGGGCGCGGCTTTGCGATACACCGGCGGAGTCCCGGCTCCGCTGGGGCGGCGGCCCCGAAAGGCCGTGTTTGCGGGGTTCTCCAGGATGCACGCGGTGCGAATGCGGGCCTGCCGCGTGGAACCAGACTAGCGATGGCTCCCCACACACGTGCAGTTGCTCCTGCTGGGCTATGGAACCCTGCGCCGGGGCACAGCACCCGCACTCGTCCTGTGTGCGGCGACCTGCGGGGGACACGTGTGTGCCGGGACGAGGCGGACCTGCGGGGGACACGTGTGTGTGAGCCGGGACGAGGCGGACCTGCGGGGGACACGTGTGCGAGCCGGGAGGAGGCGGACCTGCGGGGGACACGTGTGTGTGACTGGGACGATAGACTCACAGGGACAGCTGCCTATTCCCAGGACAAGGCGGACCTGCGGGGAACACGTGTGTGTCAGGGACGAGGCGGACCTGCGGGGGACACATGTGTGTCAGGGACGAAGCGGACCTGCGGGGGACACATGTGTGTGCTGAGATGAGGCAGACCTGCGGCACACGTGTGTGTGCCGGGACAACGTGGACCTACGGGGGACACATGTGTGAGCCGGGACGAGGCGGACCTGCGGGGGACACGTGTGTGTGACTGGGATGAGACGGACCTGCGGGGGACACGTGTGTGAGCCGGGACGAGGGGGACCTGTGGGGGACACGTGTGTGGGCTGGGGATGGTGGACTCCAGCCAGGGACACATGTGTGTGCCAGGACGAGGCGGACCTGCCAGGGACACCTCTGTTTGTGCCAGGACGAGACGGACCTGCGGGGGACACGTGTGTGTGCCAGGGATGAGGGACTCCTGACAGGGACACCTGTGTGTGCCAGGGATGAGGTACTCCTGCCGGGGACACGTGTGTGTGCCGGGGGTGAGGGACTCCTGCCGGGGACACCTGGGTGTGCCGGGACGAGGTGGACCTGCAGGGGACACG
This sequence comes from Oryctolagus cuniculus, assembly GCF_051225735.1. Classification (NCBI taxonomy): domain Eukaryota; kingdom Metazoa; phylum Chordata; class Mammalia; order Lagomorpha; family Leporidae; genus Oryctolagus; species Oryctolagus cuniculus. Next base: position 77,009,707 of record NC_142884.1, on the reverse strand, counting down.
TGTGTATGACTGTGATGAGACGGACCTGCGGGGGACACGTGTGTGTGCCGGGACGAGGCGGACCTGCGGGGGACACGTGTGTGTGACTGGGATGAGACGGACCTGCGGGGGACACGTGTGTGTGCCGGGATATCCGATGGACTCGCCGGGACAATGGAAGATGATCAGAGCTGCTGTGCCTTTCGGTGCTTGCCTTGTTACGTGGACTTTCGGCAACATTTCGAGGTGGTGTTTTTCAGAAAACAAGGTTATCTTCTAGAATTAGAGTAGAATCCAGAAGTAGGCCCAGTGTGTATATATTTTCTGCAAAGGTGCTGAGGTAGTTCAGTGAGGGAAGCATCTTTCAACTAATGATACTCTTGACACTCTGTTGAGCATCCTTGTAGGGAAAAATAAACTCTCTTCTGTCAATTATGAAAATTGAATCAGTAGCTCTAAGGCTTGAATTTAAGGGTTAAAACTATAAAACTTTTCTAGAAAAAAGAGTCTAAATGACCCTGTATTAAGCAAACATTTCTCAAGTAGTACAAACTGTTAAAGAAATATTTATAAATTTGACATAATTTTGCTCTTCAAATGTCACTGTTTAGAAAATGAGAAGGCAAGCCATAAAAAAATTTGCAAAACATATATGTGGCAAGGACTTGTCTCTAGGACACATAAAAAACTTGCCACTCGGAAGAAAATAACCCAGTTTTCACAGTGAACGCTTCTGAGCAGACATTTCGTCAAGGAAGATATACCACTGGCAAATAAGCACATGAACATATCATTGGTTGTCAGGCAGATACAAATTGAAACCACAAGTGATGCCCCCATAAGATCAATAGAATTTAAATTAAAATTTAAGACTGGAGCTGGTATTGAGGCAGAGCAGGTCAAGCCACCGCCTGCAGTGCCAGCATCCCACGTGGGTGCTACTTCATGTCCCCCGGCTGCTCCACTTCCGGTCCCGCTTCTTACTAATAGCCTGAGGAAGCAGTGGAGATGGCCCTGCTGCCCACACAGGAGACCTGCAAGAAGCTCCCTGCTCCTGGCTTCAGCTTTGCTCAGTCCTGGCCGTGTGGCCACCTGAGGAATGAACCAGTGGATGAAGATCACTCTCAGTGTTTCTCCCTCTCTCTAGCTCTGACTTCCAAATAAATAAGTAAATCTTTTAAAATAAATAAATGAAAAGACTGTCCCCAAGGGTTGATGAGAATGTGGAGCAACTGAAACTCTTGTTGATGGAATACAGCGTGATGCGGCCACTTTGGAAAATGGTTTGGCAGTTTCTTACCATGTAACCCAGCAATTATACTTACAGGTCTTTAACCTACCCTCCCCACCCCCGCCAAGTAAAAAAGAAACCAGAAAACATGTCCACAGTAATTCTTACAAACTAATGTGATAGCAACTTTATTCATAATAGCCCCTGAAAACGGAAACAGCCCAGCGTCACTCAGCTGGTGACTACGTAAACCGCTCCCTGTCAGTTACCACGGATCTGTTCAGCTATGAAGGAACCAACACTTTCACAAACAGCAGGAGAGAGGCCTTGTTTTAACCACCTAGTAAATTCTTTTATTTTTTTCAGTGCTACAGAGGTGTGTGAGTTCCATCACTTACTTAAAAAATGTCTTTATACACACACACACACCCTAGTCATAATTTTAACCGTCCTCTATTGAACTCCTTCGTCTGTTTTAGTTGGGATCCTGAAACATGTAACAGTAACTGAAACCGAAAATGCTGTCACTTACCTTCTAGTGCCATGACCTACATTTGGTTGAACATGGGACGGGACCCTGTATTCAGTATCAGAATCTTCTCTTTGTACCCCCAGGACATGATTACTGAGTTTACCAATGGGTGACTCTTGAAAACATGATACTGAGTTTTAAGTCAGACCTAGGAAATTGCGTATTGTAAGATTCCATGTGCGGAACCCCAGCGATGGAAAGCTGATCAAAGGTTGCTGAGAAGTGGGGTAGCGGGAGGGGTTTGATCAAAGCATCCGTGGCACTTCTGGAGTGATGGAGACCTTCTGTCGCCAGCGATCTCTGTGGTGATGCGGCTCCGCCTGTGTCAGCTCATCGAGATTTGTGCTCAACACCGAAGTTTGTCGTGGATAATGTGTAGCTCGGCGGTGCTGACCCTTGGGAAGCATCGTGTGGGTCTGTAGTCAAGGACAGGTCTGTACGCTGTGGTCGCCCGGAGAGCGGCATCTCCCAGAGGGTCCTGCCGCATTTTCTCAGGCGTCCGACGCCCTTGCCACCCCACGTCCGCTCCCCCAGCACTCAGCGAGCCTCAGTCCCACCTCACTTCAGATGGTAACCCGGGCTCGGGGAGTGTCGGCTCTCCGTTGCCACGGCGGCCCGTACTTTGCAAGCTGGGTTCTCCAGTGGACGTCTTGGGTCATACTGTCGTCAGCACACACCAGTGAGTGCTGGCCTTCATCCTTTGCTGTCAAGGGACATCGGCTGCAGTTGGTGTCAGGCAGCCCTAAAGAGAGGGCGCTGCCCATTATGGGGGAAAGACATTGTCATCACAGCAGGGCACGGCTGGTCACAGCTTCCAGGCCATCACCACTTACCCTCGGAAATAGCTTGGTGGCCTGAAGGTGGGATCGGCCACCTTCCCTCTGGTCACTCACGCCCGGGAACAGAGCCACCCGAGATCCAGCCTTCAGGAACCATTGTTGCTATCACGTCACTGGTGTCGTCTCAGTAAAGGTTTTTAGGATTTCTTTGCTCTTCCCCAAAAGATGCCCGTACCTGATCCCTGGGCTTCCCTGGACGTCCAGACCAGACTGCCCCTTCCTGATCCCTGCTCCGCAGCGTCTCTTCCTTTCCACCGTAGCGGCCAGGCCCTCTGGCTCACGCAGAGTCATAAGTTAAGCAAAGCAAAGCCCACCCAGTTCTCTTCTTCTCCGTCTACCGCCTGACCCCATAGGAAGCTAGGAGGCAGCCTTGGTGGGACTGAGCTCTCAGAACGAAGACCTAAGCCGGCAAGATGCCCCCTGCTGTGGTGAGAGCCAGGTTTGCGGGGACTGCTGCCAGCAGGGGTGAGGCTGACATGAACAGCCGGCTGTGCCCCAAGGAGCCCTTTTTAGTGGAGCCACCTGCTGCACCCAGCACCTAGAACCACCTAAAGAAACGCCATTAAGAAGGCTTGACGGAAGCCATCAGAGAAGGGGTACGGGATGTGGGAGAATTTGTACTAAGAGCAGTAACTTCTGCCCTTTGGATGAGGGGAGATTGAAAAGAATGGTTCATACAGAAAAGAAAAATCAGTGCCCGAGGCCTGAACACCAGCTTTTCCACTCAGACTTCCCAAAGGCTGACTGGTCACATCAGGCACCACGAGTTGCCGTCAAGAAAATAAGCGAGGCAGGCATTGGCGCGGTGGTTAGGATGCTGCTCGGGTCGCTTGCATCCCTGTGTGAGTGCTCCAGCCGCGCTCCCTGCTGACGCACACCCTGAGATGGCTCAGTTACTTGGGTCCCTGCGATGGAGTTGCAGGCTCCGGGCTTCAGCCTGGCCCAGCCTCAGCTGCTACAGGCATTTGGGGAGTAAACCATTGGTGGAAGATCTCGCTCCGTCTCTGCCTTTCAAATAAAATAAATAAATGATTTTAAAATTTTAAAAATGGAACTTTTCCACTGAAAAGAGTTCCAAGTGAAGTGAGCCCTTTGCTGTGGAGTTTGGCTGGAGGTAAGTGGGTCGCTTGTGCCCGCCTCAGCCGGTCCTGGGCCGCGTCAGGACTTGACCCTCTCGACACCACCGATGTTGGGAAGGGATCATCCTTTGTGCAGGGTGCCCTACACGTCGTGGGACGGTGAGCAGCACCCCTGGCCTCAGCCCGCGAGACAGTGGCAGTCCCCAGTTGTGAGGACTGAAAGCCCCCAGACACTGGGTCATTGTACCCACAGTGGCTCGGAGCCGGTGAGTCTGTTTCTTCCTTCAGTCTCTGCAGTGCCCCGCTCTGTTCCCTGTCTTGGGCCTGGTCTGGAGCCCACAGACCCTCCTTCAGGGGCCCGGAGGAGACAGTACCTCTTGGTGGTGGACAGCTGTGCATCCTGAGACTGTCCAGTGCGGGGTCCCCACGCAGAGCCCGAGTGCTGATTTCCCTGGGGAGTGCAAGTCCAGCAGGAAGTAGCAGTCGCCTGCCACCCGCCTGCTCTGCATGACTGAGGTTCCTAGGCACACGCTAAGGGACCTTCCAGCTCAAGGTCGCCACTCCCCAGGTGATCTGAGTGGCAAAAGCCCAAAGCAAGCACCAGAAATTCCTAGGAAGGGCCTTTCCCAACGCATCAGCGTAGACAGCTGCAGAAGAAACCTCACCCCAGACATCACTTCCCACCAGCGGGACCTGCCGCAGCAGGAAGCTGGGGAGCCCCTCGGGCTGCTCGAGTGAACCACGCCACCCAGAGCAGTCGCAGGGGACACAGCTGTCGGCAGCCACAGCATGGAAACGCGGCTTACAGCCCTCTTCCCCTGGTTTTTCCTGTTGTCTTGGGGAGAAGCACACAGCGGAGGTGGGCATACTCCTAGGTCTGGAAGGAAGTGACTCGTGAGCTTGTCAGGCAGGAGCAGACACCTGCCGTGCTGCCGTCTGCGTGCGTCTGTCTCGGGGGCACCTGTGGGCACGTGCAGAAACTCGTCCAGTGTGAAACAGGACCATGCCTCCGCGGGGAGCTCTGCTCAGTGATCCGAGTAGGAGGATCTGGCCTCTGACTGACAGCTCGGGCAGCTGACACTCAGGCCTGCGTCATCCTGAGGCTGAGGGCGGCCGGGGGGAGTCGATCGTGTGCTTGGGCCCCACCCAGAGCAACCCGAGTGTCTGTGAGCGTCGGCGCCTCCACCCCTGCAGTGGAGCAGCCACCCTCATTCCGCTCTACGAAAAGAGGCGGCTCTTGCTGCGGAACACGACCCACGGAGAGATGCTGCCGTCTGCTTTCTCTGCGCCCATGCTCGGCAGTCAGACACAGCCAAGGAACCTCGCTGTGCATCGTGACCTTGGCCCTCAGAGACCCTTCTCACGGCTGACGACCGGACAGTGTCTCTGTGCTCTCCTTTCTTACAGCTGATGTGTGGGTTCTCTGGACAAGGCCCGAAGCACCCCCTTGATGTGCTGCTGTTTCAGGCAGAGGGAGGGGACGTATCCTCTCTGGCACCAGGGTCCAAGGGCAGGGCTCAGCCACAACACCAGTGTGTGCCGGGAAACGAGGTTCTTCCCCAGCTCTCCAGTGCCTGGGCGGCTCACCAGGCCTAAAGCGGTCTATAGCGCCGTGTGACACTAAGAGGCCATAGGATCTGACACCGGAGGCTACCCCAGGAAGGGTTGGAGAGCCCTTGGGTTGCGTGTGGTATGTTCTTCCTCTGCTGAACAGATGCATGCCAGCGCTGAAGTGGAGATGATCCTGGAACGTCCAGGTGGTCTTGGCGTGATCACAGATGTCTTTAAAAGGGGGCGGGGAGCCAGGAAGGTCAGAGTGAAGGAAGGCGTCAGGACAACAGTGACAGAGTTGGCGAAGTTGCTGCACGGCAGGCTTTGAGGATGAGGAAGGGGCCACAGCCAAGGGCTGCGCGTGGGCTCTACGCTGGAAAGGCAAGCAGGTGGATGCAACCCCGGGGCGCCTGAGAGCAGCCAGCCCTGCCGACGCCTTGTTTAGGTCAGCCAGACCCTACCAGACTTGCAGAGCTCAGAGTGCGTGCGTGCTGTCTCAGGCCTTCACGTGTGTGGTGACACATGTGTCTTCTGCTCCAGTCCATCCCTTTAAAGACAGAAAGGACTGGGGAGGACAGTGGCACTGTCACAGCTGTTACCTGTTGCTGTGCTGCCAGACCAAGGGAGCAGGCGGCGTCCTGGCAGAGGAGGAGAAGAGCTATCTCACTGCTGTGGAGCCAGAGCTCCCAGAGCCGCAGAAGCACCAGCTGTCTCTGGGTCAGATCGTCGCACGCCCCGCCTGCTGCTGCGCGTGGCCTCTCCCTAGCCCCGTGTCTCCTCACAGTGCCCCGGCGGTGCGTTTAGGACCCAGCCGTATACTCCAGGCTAATCTCCCTCCAAGACCCTTAGTGTGGTCACGCCATAAGGTCCTTTTCTAGGAGAGGCCACTTTCACGTGCGGTGGAGTGGGAGGGTGCATGCATCTGTGGAGGTGGCCCTTCTGCCCAGGCCCGGTGACCTTGTGCCTGGGGACGGGTGAGAAGCCCCACATCGTCCCTCAGAGCCAGCTTTCCAGATGAGGAAGTGCCCCACAGCACTAGGGCAGGTGCTCAGCCTCGTGCCCTGCTCTCCCCAGCCGTCTGGGTTCTGTGCGCTGGGATGGCCCGTTGGCGGGGACACCGAGGTCGTGGTGAGGCAGGCTCAGCTGGTCAGGCATGACCATTTCACTTGGTCCTCAGCACAGGGTAGCGTGAGTGCCTGCTGCAGTTGCTGTGTGGGACGGAGTGCCCAGTGACGCCTGTGGACGGGCCTGAGCACCAGCATCGCAGCCCTGCTGGGCACGTTCGGCCCCGGTCCCGCAGCCGTGGGCCCGTAGGAGCCGACTCCTCATCTGGAAAACGGGGCATTTGCCCTCAGCCCCGCCAGATCAGAGAGCCCAGCACTTGCCCATGGCAGGCACCTGATCTGTTTCCTTTCCTTCGCTTCCCTGTGGCTCACCACGTGGCGATACAGGCATTGCGTGGGTCCCTAAGCCCTGGAGAAACACGCCTCACTGTTACTTCTGTGCAGCACTCCCAAGGCTGCAGACGGTGCTGAGTGAGCAGTTCCACACCCGCGGCCCGAGCGCAGTCCTGGCCTGTGCGCAGGAGGGCTTGCCGCTGGGGAAGGGGTCTTGACGGAACAGCAGGGCCGGTGGGAAGGAGGCTGGGGCCACACCCTAGCTTGGCCCGCTCTGAGATACGACAGGCTGGAGTCTGCGTCTGCACATCCCTTCCGCACTCCTGCTACCCCTCCCTTCTGGAGAAGTGGGCGGGGACATGGGGCTGTCCGTGTCCAGCTGACAAGACTCATGATGTGTGCGTACCCCCAGCCTGTGTGTGTGTGGCCCAACAGCCATACCTTGTCCTGTAGCGTGTGGGTAACCTGTAAGTTAGAGCAGGAGGAAGTGAAGGGAAATAGACAGTGTGTTTGCATGCTGCTTCATGAGAGTACTTCAAAACTTTGTGAAAACAAAATTAGAAGTTGTTTGTTTTGGAGCAAAAGATTTTAAATCCATGCATAATTTTTAAACAGTATGCATTTACAGACCTTTTTTTTAAACTCCTTGTATTGTTTGTGCAAAAAGTATTTTCACCCTTATTTCAAACACATTTTATATGTCTTTATACATCTGTGCTGCTAACAGCATGACTAAATATACTCATTGGACTTTGAACTATTGAATGATCACTTTGCAATAGAGTAAATTTTTTAAAAAATTATTTATTTATTTGAAAGGCAGAGAGAGGTCTTCCATCCACTGATTCACTCCCAAAATGGTCACAACGGCTGGAGCTGGGCCGATCCAAAGCCAGGAGCAGGGAGCTTCTTCTGGGTCTCCCACATGGATGCAGGGGCCCAAGCACTTGGGCCATCTTCTGTGCTTTCCCAGGCCACAGCAGAGAGCTGGGTCGGAAGTGGAGCAGCTGGGTCTCGAACCAGCATCCATATGGGATGCTGGCACTGTAGGCAGTGGCTTTACTTGCTGCGCCACAGCGCTGGCCTTGCAGCAGAGCAATTTGAAAGTTCAGTTCTGAGTCCAGTTTATTTCAGTGCTTGGTTTTTATGGCACTTGTAGCTAAAAGTGAGGCTGCGCAAACGCAGGCAGCATTGTGCCTCTGTATCAAGATGAGAGTATGCATTGACTGATGCATTTCTGTCCCTCCTGTGTTCGTCACTGTTCTTACAAACAGTTCCTGCGTGCGTGTGTGTGTGTGTAGACACAGAAATGGCCCATTTGGAAGTTTTAAGCAGGAACTTGATGTTATGTCCAAATTTTTAGATGCACAGATAAGAAATATTTATGGTTTGTACATTTCATCTTTAGTCTCAGAAATCAAATTACAACAGAAAAAAATCCAAGCATTTTCAAAATCCTCTCTGCATAGTCTGAATTTTCTGCCTCAGAGACACAGCTTAGTGGCCGGCTTCGGCCCAGTGGTCAAGATACCTGCAGTCCGTGTTGGAGCGCCTGGATTCAGTTACCAGCTCTGGCTCCCGATTCCAGTGTCTTGTTCCCTGCCAGCGCAGATCCCGAGAGGCCACAGGGGATGGTTCAAGTAGCCTGGTCCCTGCCGGCCTTCGAGGGACCTGTGTTGAGTTTCTGTCTCCTGGCTGCGTCCTTGCTATGGGGATCGTCTGGGGAGTAAGCCAGCAGACAGGCTCTCTCTGCCTCCCACTTCTCATCTCTGCCTCTTTAGTAAATGTCTCAGAACAGGTTACGCGTGTTTAGTAGATCATGTATTTATGAGATAAACAATACATAGATGTTATAAAGGAAAAATATACCTTACTACATGTGACTGCTTGCCATGACCAAAAAACATTCCCAGCTTGGACCTTGTGCCTTGTCGGACATTACTGATTCAGCCTTGATTTAGCAGCTCTCCAAGGAAGGCTGCCAGTGAACATCCAAGCCGTGCAAAACACTCCCGCTGTCTGCTCGGTCTCATTGTGAATCACTGTGGAGTATGACGTTTAGATAGCCCTCAGGGCGAATCGGACTTGCACGCTGCACACATCTCGGCTGCTGTCGCCGTGGCTGAGTTCCGAGCGTCCCCTCTGAGAATCTTTGTCTTGTGTGTGACCAGACAGGGATGCTCGTGTCTCTCCACTTAACAAACATTGGGAAATTTAATTTTCTTCATAGGCAAATAAAAGCACAGATGTTTTCTCCCCTGACTCCTAGCATGTCATCTTTTGCCCATTCTGCAATGAACAGCTTCAAGTCCTCCCCTCCCCGCCTGCGCTGACCCTTCAGAGGAATTACAGGTTGGCGGCTGTAGTGTGGGAATGTTGTCTCCTAAAATGCAGGACGCCAGGGAAGGAACAGGTCCACACGTCAGCAGTGGGAGGTGCTCGATGTGGACTTTGGTGCTCTTCCGAGCTGAAATCCGGCTGTGAATGAGGAGGAGGACTGGACGATTCCCGAGCGTTGAGAAAAACGCACAGGATGTTAGAGGGGCATGCTGCCGTAGGAAGGAACAGAACCAGGAGTCCTGGATTCGTGTCTGACTGCGGGGAGCTGGCCGTGTCACAGAGGTAGCTTGCTCAGAGACGCCTCCCCCGATCCCGACTCCTGCTCCTCTGTATCCCTCACCCTGGCGTTGCTGCCCCGCCCCTGCCTCTGGGTGGCCCAGGTCATGCTTTGACCACGCAGCCTCCAAGGCTAGGCCCTGCCTCCGTCCTCGTGCACACTCCGTCGCCCCTTGAAGGTGCTGGGCTGATGTCAGCCGCCTGCTGGCACCTCAGGGATCCCAGGGGAGACCAGTTGGCGATGACTCGGCCACTCCACAGAAACGTGACTTTGAATGAGAAGGGCGTTAGCTGTCCTCACCGTGACAGGGACCTGAGAGAAGCTGTTTCTGAAGGCAGAGGTTTACTTCAGCCACTGTATTGGAGGTTTGTAGTCTAAGACTGGGTGGCCCCATTGGTCTGGCATCTGCTAAGGGCAGAACCAATACCGAGCACACTGCATTCAACCAGGAAGCAGGGAGGGGGGAACTCGCTCATGCCTGTGTGGTCTCCTTGCAAAACTACCGTTCAGCCATGGGGGCTTGATCCAATGTAATCACTTCCCAGAGGACTCCCTGCAACACCACCATTGGATTAAGTTCCATCCTTAGTCCATTAACGTAAGACTGGGGAGCAAGCCCTCAACACGTGGGCCTTTGGGGGATGCCCAAACTGTTACCCAATCCGTACCAGATGTTCCCTAGGTTCCTAAAACTCGGCTGTGTGGGAATGAGACAGATGGTTGCTGCATTAATAAATTAAAAGGCAGTAAAGATGCCAGATCAAAAAAAGGAGCTCCCAGTATCTCCTCCTCGTGGCTCCTGTGGGTCTCATTCCGGAGACCCTGCACAGGAGGGCAGGTGCCCGCGTGGCTGCACACATGGACCCATCATCCCTGTGGAATGTGTGCAGCACCAGGGCTTAGTGAGCTCGGACATTGGCACTCAGCCTGCCTCCGCCATACCAGGCCCTGGTTCACAACCCACAGTCTCTGACCTTCCTGAGCCTCTAACCTGCTTTGCAAACTGCAGTGAGAAGCATGCAACTCACAGCTGTTGGGAAGACCAAGTGAGACGCGTGCAGGCACAGAGTGACAGTCGCCTTCTGCTCCTGCAGTACCAGGAGGGTGGAGATTATTACTCCCCGGTCACGAGGCGGCACGGGGTGGGAGGTGGCAGACGAGGCGCGAAGGTGGCTTCTGGCCTTCCTGCACGTTGAAGGACCCCACACCCTCACAGACCGGCCCACGCCTTGCACGCGCCCCGCGTGAGACTGCAGTGTGGCTGTACGTTCCTCGGGGCGCCAGCCAGCTGACCCTGGGCTCCCCGCCGTAAGCAGAAGGGCATTTTCAGAGCAGCAGCCCCAGGTCGCTGGTGCCTCCCGGTAGCTGCGGTCATTCTGTTTTTTCCAGCCTCCTCAGCTTTTTGCTTCCCCATTGTAAAATCGTCATGGAGTTGCCCTCTCACGTCAGCCTCATTTCCAGAGAGATTTAGACCCCCAAATTCTGAAAGTCTCCCCTTAAAGTTAATATTTAGTTACCTCTCATTTTTACCTTTGCTGTTTGTTCAAGGTGACCATGCGTGAGCCAGAATGCTTCCTGATAGCATTTGGCTTCCAGGCTTGGCTGCCGCTCAGAGCGTGGAGTCCGGTCTCCCAGTGTCTGCGTGTTGTGAAATCAGCATAAAGAGTGTTCAGAAAAGAGCTTCCCCAGCAGCTTCCTTCCTGTAGCCATTTCACGCAGCCGTGTCACCACTGCAAGGGAAAAGAGAGGTCAGGAACATGCACTGGATTTGCTGAGGACGTTAGGTCTTGCAGAAATGTCTCCATTCCCCTTAGGAAACAATATATTCTCATCAGCCTACTCAGTTTGTGAAGGGGAAAAGAGCTCACTTCGACAAGAGTTTGAAACAAGCCAGAAGCCCTCTGCCCAGCCCAGGGGCCATCCGAGCAAACCCAGGCACTCACCTCTGACTGCTCGGCCCTTTCACCAGTTCTCTTAAAACACTTGAAGTGAGGTCCCTGCTGGGCCAAACAGATTTGGGTAGATCCTCATTTGTGCTCAGTGCTGTCATTCCAGTTTCTCAGGGCCAGTCCCCAGTGGTGCACGCGCACTGTGTCTGAAATGGCTTAGTTTCACAGTCACTCCTGAGCCGTCATCCAGCAAGGTTCAGATTCCAGCTGGCAGTGCTGGTCACTCACCTCTGAAGACGCTGTCTGTCGTCTGCTCGCAGAGCGGGAGGGCCCCTGTGACCCCTGCAGCGCTCCGCGGGTCTCTCTGGCTGCCTCTCGGGTATTTGTTGTGTCTTCAGTGTGCTTCACTTCCAGACCGCGAGTCTAACTGTGGCTTTCTCTTTACTCATCCTGCTCTTGACCTCCTGGGTTGAAAGTGTATGTCTTTGGCCCATTCTGGACACTGTCAGGGCATCCCTCCCTCATCATGGCTCCTCCTTTTCCTGTCCCCTCTCCCCCTGGAGCTCCTACAAGATGTAAGCTGGACTCCCAAGACTCTTTTAGACTCTTTTTAATTGTATTTTTTACCAAATTTTTTTATTCAATTTCCATCTGTCTCATTACTTTCTTATATTGTTAATGACCATTGGATTTCCTAATCATATAAAAGTCTGAGGAATTAATTCTTCAATGTATCTGTAATTAATTGATTTATGATTGTTGGGGATGTCTCTTGTATTGAAGTCTACCAATAGAATTAGCGCAGCCCTGGTTTTATCTAAACACTTTGACTATTGTCATATTGTGAACAGAGTAAGTTAATGGTAGCTAATAACAGCAAGTAAGTTTAGGGGGAAAATAATGTGCTCCAGTGTAATCCAAGATAGTCATGTCACAGGTAAAGAAGGCAAAGGGAGATTCCTAACCAGCATGGCAGACCCCAGATCCAAGTGTTGGAGCCCATTTGAACAGGCGTCTAGTTCTTTAATGCTGTAGAGACTGGGTAGTGAGCATCTGAGACTGGGCCATGCAGTGGCTGTCGCAGCGACCCAGCTCTGCGGAACAGCCATCACTGAGCGAGCTGTGCTTTCAGGACCGTGGCAGGCGGGATTGAACCGTGGCCCAGAGCCTTCCAAACCTGATCGAGCCTGTGTCTTACTCAGAACAGGACCGCGTTGCAAAAAATCACTGAGAACCTCTGATCACTTAGAGTGGCGGGAGCCACCCTTCATAAAGGAGGTAGGCAGGTAGGAAGGTTAGTAACAGGAGGCACCAGCATCTTTAGTCTAAGATGATGCTTGTTCCAACTTGACTTACTAAGAGCACACAGTCTCACCCAGGAGAGAGGATGGCGAGCTAGGGGCATTTCCCTGAAGAATCAGAGCCCTCGTCCCTGCAGGTCCCTAGGAGAGCAGCTGGGCCTGTGGTTCACAGATAACAGGAGAGCAGCTGGGCCCTGTGGTTCACAAATGAGAACAGGCTTAGTGAGGCCAGTGCCACGCCCACCGTCACGTGCCTGGCTCACGGCAGCTGTAGCGGCACCTCACCACAGCTTACGGACTTGTTGGCAACAGCAGTGACAGTGGTGAGGACCCACGTAAGGTGGGCAGGGCTGTGCTGGAGACTAGAAAACAATGGGGAAGAGACAAGCCCTGGCCTCCGGTTTCTGTTACTCATCTGTGGTGGGATTGAAGAAGCATCACCTGACCGTCCGTCACTCACGTCTGACATCTGAGAGCACCGAAAACACTGTTTGAAAAGTTCCCAGTTCAGCCTCAGCCCCCAGTTTTCATCTCTGACTGGATGCAAATTAGCCTGTGTGGACACAGAGACAGAATGTTCCCGGCTCAGCAGCCCACAGCCTGCCCGTGTGGGAAACCCCACCTCTCCTCATCCTCCTGGAGCCCCAGCGGCCACCTGGCAGAGCAGCTGAGCTGTGAGCCCGGTGCTGCCTGATGGTGTCTCCCACTCCCACGATAACCGCTGATGGAACCCAGGGGCAGGAGGGCTCCATTTTCTACGAAATGTCCGTTTTTGCCTTTTGCCTTCCTTTTTATTGGGATATTCTTATCACAAGAGCTCTTTATATAGATTTGATGCTAAGCCTTGTGTTAAAAAATATCTTATTATGTAGCTTTTTTTTTCCTTTGCTTTAAGGTTCTTTTGAGAAACAGAAGATCTTTGGTCAGGCGAATCCGTCTTTGCCACGTGGACTGTATCGTGTCAGGGAATCTTCTGAGTGGCACATTCAATGCAGCCCTGTCATGTGAGGCACAGGCGGCTTGCAGTAGCAGAGGCCGTTCTCTGTTCATGGTCCACAGGTGCCAGTCTGGGCCCAGGCTTCCACGGGGCCTGGTGTCTGCCTCAGGCGTGCTGCTCTCGTGGCAGGTGGCAGCCCGATCATACAAGCGTGTTTGCAGCTCTGGTCGCTGCTGCCCACTCCCCATTGGCCAGAGCAAGTGTCTTGGTGCAAGGTGAAGAATTGAACCTTGCCCCCAGACAGATAAAGCCTTTTCCCTGGTGTGTGACAGAAGGCCTGGGAATGCCAGGCCTGATAACAGTGTCTGCCTGGTGGCCCTGGACAGCCAAATAGTAATGGCGATTCAGAGTGGGGGCTTTGTGCCACACCAACAGTGTAGTTCAGGGTGGGGGCTGTGGGCCGTGCACTGCCAGCCGACTTGTGGAAGCTGTGAACTGAGATCGTACGTGGAGTCCTTGCACAGATTCATACATGTTAATTAGGGTAGCTTTGTAATAAGTGATAAATAAAACAATGCTACCACTCTGCCTTACTTCTCAAGAACGCCTGAAAGAAGCTAGGTGGGGCAGAGGTCAGAGCCTAGGTCCTGCCAAGGGGGTACAGGAAGTCGTCTCCCGGCTCAGGAGGACGCTAAGACGCTATCCTCAGAGCAAGGAGGATGAAGGGTGAGCGCCGCACACGCAGTGCAGGAGGATGAAGGGTGAGCGCCGCACACGCAGTGCAGGAGGATGAAGGGTGAGCGCCGCACACGCAGTGCAGGAGGATGAAGGGTGAGCGCCGCACACGCAGTCCAGGTGGATGAAGGGTGAGCGCCGCACATGGAGCTGGGGTGTGCGTGAAGAAGAGAAGGGAAGTTCTTCCAGCAGCTCTCCAGGCTCAAAAGCCGCAGCAGCTCAGCTGATGTGACGTTGGTGGCCAGAGTGAGAAATGACCCAGCGCACAGTCCAGAGAGCCCGCTCCATGGATGAGTGGACACTTAAGACAAGGATTGTACAGCAAAGGAGAGGGGACAGCTAACTGGGCAGGAAGACGTGGGTACCCATTTAGGGAAAAAATGAAACTGGACCCTGACGTCTCAGCATGTACAATGATCAGTCCTGTGTGAAGATAGCGCTAGATCTTCAGAATTAATGTAGTTGAGTTTGTAAAAATATGGAAGGGAAATTTCCTTCAGACAAAAACAAGTCATCAACCAAAAGATAAAATTCGACTCTACTGAATTTAGAATGTCTGCTTATCAAAAGATGCCATTATAGGGCCGGTGCCGCGGCTCACTAGGCTAATCCTCCACCTTGCGGCGCCAGCACACCGGGTTCTAGTCCCAATCGGGGCGCCGGATTCTGTCCTGGTTGCCCCTCTTCCAGGCCAGCTCTCTGCTGTGGCCCGGGAGTGCAGTGGAGGATGGCCCAAGTGCTTGGGCCCTGCACCCCATGGGAGACCAGGAGAAGCACCTGGCTCCTGCCATCGGATCAGCGCGGTGCACCGGCCGCAGCGGCCATTGGAGGGTGAACCAACGGCAAAGGAAGACCTTTCTGTCCATCTCTCTCACTGTCCACTCTGCCTGTCAAAAAAAAAAAAATCCATTATAAAGGTGACAGGGCAGTCCACAGAATGAGAGCTGTTTGTAACATGTTACTGAACAACTGGGTCTTACCCAGAATATGTAAACATGTTCTAGAAATCAATATGAAAATGGCCAACACCCTAACTGGTAAATGGCACGAAAATTGGAACACACTTTTCACAGAGGAATAGAAATTCAACCTTCAGTGAGCTACAGGCAGTGTACCCTGTGACCCACACTTCTGGATCAGGCTACACTGATAGAAATGTAAACACCAGTCAGTACACATGTGAGCAGAAATGTTTATGGCAGTATCCTTTGTAATACCCTAAAGTGAGAGGAAAAAATCCACCAAAGGTAGAATGGATGGGTAAATTTTACATATTGGTGCAAAGAAATGGTATGTAGTAGTTTAGATGAATAACTGTTATCTATATACAAGATGAGTGACTTTTCATTAAAATGCTGCACAAAAGCCGGACTCACCTAGCCTCCCCAGAGAAAAGTACTCATCGTGGGATTCTACTGATACCCACGTGGGAACAAACAAAAGGTTACTGCATGGAAACAGGGCTCAGAGAGGTGCTCGGAGCAAGGGCAGGATGAGCAGCAGCCGACCCATGAAGGCCAGGGCGGCTCCCGGGTTGCAGAGGGCGCTTGGTGGCTCTCCGTCTGCAGTACTTCCAGGGATGAGTAATGCATTTGTGTCCCATGCATTGCTCTGTAAAAGTGACACAGTAAAAGGGAAATTAAGGATCACTGAAATGGAAATACAGTCTCTGTCTTCCAAACGAACTGATTGACAATAACCTGGAGGTAGGGCTCGAGGATATAAAAATTACATAACAAAGCTGAGAGCAAATATGGGGGGAAAGGGTAGTAAACAGACAGCACAGTGCAAGTGTCCGTGACAGGAGGCCAGCGCAGTGCATGAGGGAATATCCCCTGCCCACGTGTGTTACTGCCTCTAAATAAAAACATGTGAATATGGCTCTGCGCGTGTACTGGAAAAGTCCCGAGAGATTTATCAGAATGTCAAAACCATCTCCGGATGGTACAGTTGTAGGTAGTCTTTGTTTTGACTGACATTTCTGATTTTTCTGCAGTTGTGTTACTGATCTGCTTAAGTAAAAGGAAGTGGGTAGGTAAGATGAGACTGTGGTGTGGAGAAACTCGGGGCAGGGCTGAGTGAACCATCGGTGGGGGGGGAGTACTACCTCGAATGGGGGTGTGATGGAGCCAAAGCAGAGTTTGAGGAGTACTTGCTCTCCAGTGGCAGCAGCACTGGGGTGTGGTGGGGTCAAGACTACATAAGGCCGGCGCCGCGGCTCACTTGGCTAATCCTCCACCTGCAGCACCGGCACCCCGGGTTCTAGTCCTGGTTGGGGCGCCAGATTCTGTCCAGCTCTCTCTTCCAGTCCAACTCTCTGCCGTGGCCCGGGAAGGCAGTGGAGGATGGCCCAAGTGCTTGGGCCCTGCACCCGCATGGGAGACCAGGAAGAAGCACCTGGCTCCTGGCTTCGGATTGGCGCAGCACGCCGGCCATAGCGGCCATCTGGGGGGTGAACCAACAGAAAAGGAAAACCTTTCTTTGTCTCTCTCTCTCTCAGTCTAACTCTGCCTGTCAAAAAATAAAAATAAAAGACTACATAAAGCCACTGCCTGTGATGCTGGCATCCCCTGAGTGCTGATTCAAGTCCCAGGTGCTCCACTACCAGTCCAGCTCCCTGCTAACACACCTGGGAAAGCGCAGGAGGATGACCCAAGTGCTTGGGCCCCTGCACCCATGTGGCAGACCCAGGTGAAGCTCCTGACTTTGCCCTGGCCCAGCCCCAGCTCCAGCTGTTGTAGCCATTTGGGGAGTGAACTGGTGGATTGAAGATCTCTATATCTCACTCTCTGGCTATAACTCTGACTTTCAGATAAATAAATAAATCTTTTTTTAAAAAGAGCTTAGCCAAGAGACACTGAAATACTCCTGAAGAAAGATGGGGTATGGAGAATGGGAGAGTTGGAGGGTTATGTAGGAAGGAGAAGGATCAAGTGAGCTGCTGCATGCTTTAAGAACATGGTGAGTTCCGGTGAGTGGGTGGGACCAGGAGTGGCCGGGGAGTTGGTGCCAAGTCTTGGAAACCAAAGAGAAGGTCTGTGTAAGTCAAGGTCGCCTCAAATGCTCCAGGGTGTGGAAGATGACCCTGGGGAAGTTGGCAGATTAACAGCACATCTCTGGTTTTGCCCAGAAGGCCAGTTAGGAAGAGTGCTGGCCAGAGTACACCACTCGGTGAGGGACGGGCAGCTTACCGACGACATCTCCTCGTGACCTCCCTGCAGTTCTGTGGGGTGGGAGCTGTTGCTGTCCCTGCTCTGCAGATGGAGGACTGTGATCCTGAGGGGTGGAGTGACCTGTCTAAGGGCAGAGCCAGTGGACGCAGTGTCCCCATGGCCAGATCGCACTCTGCACTCTGTGAATCACGCCAGGTTTTTTCGCAGTGTGCGTTTTCCATGCATGAAGCTTTTGAAAACCCCGCACATGCATGGATTTCAACATTATTGCACCAATGTAAAATTTATACTTTAATTCCATTTTGCATGAAGTTTTTAAGTACTGTTCAGGGAGCGAGCTCACGGGTACAGCATCCTCAGCTTCACGTAACATTGGGATTCGCCCGTGATGGAGTCTGTTCCCCTCCGTGCCGTACAGCACTGCAGTGTGCGTCTCCATTCTCCCTTGATGCTCCCCAGTTGGACTGTAATGAGTGAAGCTGCTCTGCCATCTGGCACACCTTTGGTGAGGAAATGGAACGCAACTGAAAGCCCAGTCACTGCCGTGGGTAAGCTGAGCCCGCCCAGCGCTACCACAGATCCCGTCCCACAGCTCGCGGTGGGAACCTGTGAGCCCCAACTCCCTCCCCGTGACACTGCTGCCACGCGCGCTGCATTCAGGGGGAACCTGCAGTCATTCTGCCGCCTGGGTGCCCTGCAAGCCGGGAGTCAGGCCGGTGCTGCTCCCTCGGCGTGCTGTCTGCCCTGAAGATACCTGCTGACGGGCCTGCTTTTTCCCTTCACACTGGTTTTGTGGACTGTCGGTTTCCAGGTTCACTCTGGAGTTTGATTGCCAGCTCTTGCATTTATGATAGAGTCACGTTTCTGAAAGCAGATGTGCAGGGTCCTAGTCCACCCGTAAGAGGATGGACTGGGTCCGAGGAAGGGTAAGCATGCGCTCGCCGTTTCCCAGCCTGGTGAACCCAGAGACGATCAGACGCAGTGGGGAGCCACGTCAAGCAGGGACTCGTTTATTGCACGTGTAACAGAGCCTTTCAAAGCACAAAACTGCAGCGTCATTGGGGCAGGGCATCAGGACCAACCAATCACTTAAAAGATCATTTTATGGGATTTTTATAGGACTAGCCTTATGTCTGTACACTCGTCATCAGTTGTCGTCACTTCCCCTGATGCGCAGCCAATCAGCTTTGGCGGTAAACAACTTTGAGCTCTGCCCACCTTACTTCCTCTGGGCACCACCTTCTTTGCCCCTCTCGCAGGGCCTGCTGGAGAGGAGGCCCGGCATCATCGTTGGCAGCCTGGTCCCTCTCCGTCTGGTTCCCAATGGTCCTCTTGCTGGGGGGCTGTGGCGGCCACGTGAGCTGCTCCAGGATCCACTCCCCCTCCTTGCGCGACAGCAGTTTGCTCATGGCGGGAGCTGTGCACACACTCCAGCCCACAGTCCCACTCCTCCAGCGCCTGCAGGCTGGAGATGAAGTCCTCCTGCAGGTGCTGCAGCTGGCCCTGCGCCTCCTGGAGCCAGGCACGCTTCACGTTGTCCTCTCCTTGGCGCCACCCCGGGCACCCATTGTCTGCACCGCCTGGTCCAGGGGCCGGGGTCACTACCGCTGTACCCCCCATGGGGCCGCTGTCTGCCATGGCAACGGCTGGGGACACATGCTTGTGCACCGGCCCCTCCCTGCGCTGCCATCCGCGGGACACCCGCCGGCTGGCTCCGGGCCTGGCTCCAGTTAGTTCCTGGGCTCGGCTCCGCACGGCTCCGTTCTGCACGGTTCAGGCGGGGGAGCCCGGGGAGCAGCTGTGTGTGCAGAGCCCCCGGGCCTGGCCTGGCTGCGCATGCCCCGCACAGATGCACCCTCAACATCACCAATGCTAGCTCAGGCCTTCTCCTGGGATCCAGAATATTCTCCCTGCCCCCTCTCTTAGCTGCCCAGCTCCAGGACTCAGTCCATCTGTAACGACTGGATCTAAAGTTGTGTCCTTGTGTGTTCCCTACCCCCATCTGCCTGTAACCATCACAGTGAACAAGGTTCCCCTGG
This sequence comes from Oryctolagus cuniculus, assembly GCF_051225735.1. Lineage (NCBI taxonomy): Eukaryota > Metazoa > Chordata > Mammalia > Lagomorpha > Leporidae > Oryctolagus > Oryctolagus cuniculus. Next base: position 76,990,408 of record NC_142884.1, on the reverse strand, counting down.
CACATCCAGCGCACCTGGGCCAGATGTGGAGGAGGTCTCCAGTCAGCTCTGATGGAATGAATCATCAACTCAGTGTTTGTGGATGAGGCTGTACCCTGCAACCTCATAGATGGAGACAGTCCCAGGAAGCCTGAACAGCTCAAAGAAGTTGATGATTCTGTCATTCTAGATAGAATGCACCAAGACATGTCATCTGACTTCCAGAGGTCTTGGGTTCCAACTAATTTTTAGGAGTTCAATTATTTATTTGAGAGGTAGAGTTACAGAAAGAGGGAGAGAGAGAGAAAGGTCTTCCATCACTGGTTCACTCCCCACATGGCTGTAATGGCTGGAGCTGGGATGATTGGAAGACAGGAGCTTCTTCCAGGTCTCCAGCATAGGTGCAGGAGCCCGAGCACTTGGTCATCTTCTTTTATATATATATATAAAGTCAGAGTTACACAGAGAAGGGGAGGCAGAGAGAGAGAAAAAGAGAGACAGGTCTTCCATCCACTGGTTCACTCCACAGTTGGCCGCAATTGCCAGAGCTGTGCCGATCTGAAGCCAGGAGCGAGGAGCTTCTTGCAGGTCTCCCACATAGGTGCAGGGGCCCAAGGACTTGGGTTCCAACTAATTTTTGTGTGTTTTGTTGTTGTTGTTGTTGTTGTTGTTGTTGTTTTGACAGGCAGAGTGGACAGTGAGAGAGAGAGAAAGGTCTTCCTTTGGCGTTGGTTCACCCTCCAATGGCCGCCGCGGCCGGCGCACCGCGCTGACCCGAAGGCAGGAGCCAGGTGCTTCTGGTCTCCCATGGGGTGCAGGGCCCAAGGACTTGGGCCATCCTTCACTGCACTCCCGGGCCACAGCAGAGAGCTGGCCTGGAAGAGGGGCAACCGGGACAGAATCCGGCGCCCCGACCGGGACTAGAACCCGGTGTGCCGGCGCCGCAAGGCGGAGGATTAGCCCAGTGAGCTGCGGCGCCGGCCTGGGTTCCAACTAATTTTTAAGAAATAAAAACATTTATTAATTGGGTTAAGATGGTGGAGTGTGGAGGGGGCTTACTGCTCTAGGCTAGAAGACAGTTTATAAAAAGTGAAGAGAGTGCAGTCCCAGGGAAGAGTTAGGGAGAAAACGGCAGAGAAAACTTCACGTAAATAAGGGGGACACAGCGGACTTACGTGGAGGGTGTGGACACGCACACATCAGGACCCCAGCAGGCGAGCGCCTCTGCACCAGCGTTGGAGAGTGAGGTGAGATGAGACTGCAGCAGCCCAAGCCACTGGCAGTAAAGCTGCAGGAAGAGCCTGGAGGAATCCAGCTTGGAGCTCCATGGGGGACAGTGTACCTGCCAAGCTGGAGGGAAAAAAAGGGGGCACATTTCTCTCTCCCTGATCACCCTGCAATGATGTCCTGTAACAAGCTGATTGAGAGTGAGTGTAACAGCTGTGCCAGCTCACGTCTGCACCCAGCAACCAGCCAAGCAGAGACTCCTGAGTCTGGTGGGGAGAACTGCCAGGGGGCTGGGTGCTCGAGACTGTGGGAGGCTCAAGTGCCAGGGCTATGAACACTGAGACTGTGGGGTTTGGAAGTGTTACCAGAGAAATGCATGGTTCTTGTCTTCATGCAAGAAAGAATTCAGGTGTGAGACAGAGAGTAGTGGGAGGTAGAATAGCAAGGTTTATTAGGGCAGGGACATCCGTAAGAATGGATGGGCACCTCTCCAGACAGGACCTGGGAGAGAGTGCAGTTGCTTGGACTGGGGGTGGGGGGAAGGAGCAAAGTTACATGGTTGAGTGGAGATTACACCTGGCCGGACCAGGTGGGTGGCTCAGCAGAGAGGCAGAGGGCTGAGCGCGCAGTCCGGTTGAGGCCGGGGGGTTTTAAGGAGATGGGTCTTGCTTCTGCCACCTCTGCTCCTCTTGGAACAAAGGGCTTTTTGGATGTAAATAGAAAAACTTCTGAGTTTTCCTCTGAAGGTATCAGACAAGAAGAAGGCTAGCTGGTGCCATCCTGAGTTTAGAGGAAGGGTGAGCAAGACCCATGGAGAATGGGGATTCGGAGCAGGGTGTTTGAAGTTCAGATACTGGGCTGCACCTGGGAGATTGTGGAAGATTTGTCAGGCAGAAGGGGCGGGGATCCCCACCTGGCAGGTTATCAGGTAGAAGGGGGCAGGGCAGAATGTGAATACCGGGCTGCCCCTGAAACTGTCAGCAGATGCATATGCTGGACATAGATGTCTTCTCTTTAGGCCTTTATGTCACACACACATAAGCTCATAACTGACTTCCTACCTAACAGAAGCACTGAGGCTCTGTGGAGAGGCTCAGGGTGTGGCTGGGACTTTGGGCAGTCACTATTGAAGGCTCCACACACTCAGGGCTCCCTGGTTCCCTGGTGAGGGACATTGCCAGGGCATCTGCTTACACCAAGGACTACACAGATCCTTTGTGTGGTCCTGGTGGAAGTGTGGATGAATATTAAACCCAGGCACTGGTCTCCTTTGAGGAGAGGAATTGAGCTGAGTCTATGCCAGCAGTACAGAAAAACCTCACCTCTGATTAGAAGAAAAAAAGAGACTTGCCATGCTCAACCTGGGTGTCACCTTAACACTTCCTTCATGCTAGAGCACTGAACAAAGCCTGCTGTCCCCACCCACCACACACCTCTAGGTATTCCCTGAAAGCAGGCTGTCCACTAATCCACACATAGTCCAAAGATAAATGCCACCGCTAAAAAAAAAAAAAAAAAAAAGAAAAAAGAAAAAGAAGAAACCAATGAGTATCTCCACAAATGCTGAGTAATAAATGCACCAATTCAAGAAACAAGACTAAGGAACACAGCATGATGCCCCCAAAAGAATACAACACTTCAATACTAGGTTGTGAAGATGAAGAGTTTGAAGAAAAGCCAGAAAAGGAATTTAAACAGTTGATTATAGGATTATTTAGAAGTGACCAGAAGCAAATGCACCAACTAATGAAATCTGTACATGACATGAAAGAAAATTTCTCCCACGAAATTGAGATCTTAAAGTAAAATGAAATCTTGGAAACGAAGAATTCAGTAGAACAAATAAAAGATACAATGGAAAGCCTTAAAAACAGAGTCAGTGAAGCAGAAGAAAGAATATCTGACTTAGAAGACAAATCGCAGGAAATTACACAGTCAGATAAAAAACAAGAAGAGGAAATTAGAAAACTAAAAAATGCTGTTGGGAATCTACAGCATACTATCAAATGACCCAACATAGGGGTTCTAGGAGTTCCTGAAGGTGTGGAAAGAGAAAGGAATAGAAGGTCTTTTTAGTGAAATAATAACAGAAAACTTGCCTAATTTGGAGAAAGAAAGGGACATCCAAGTACAGGAAGCACATAGAATTCCTAATAGGCATGACCAGAAAAGATATTCACCACGACACATTATAATCAAACTCTCCACTGTAAAATAAAAGATTCTAAAATGTGCAAGAGACACCAGATTACTTTAGGAGGATCTCCAATTAGACTCACAGCAGACTTCTCATCAGGAACCCTACAGGCTAGGAAAAAATGGTGAGATATATTCCAAGTGTTAAGAGAAAAAAACTGTCAACCCAGAATACTGAACCCTGCAAAGCTCTCATTTGTGAATGACAGTGAAATAAAGACCTTCCTTCCGTACCAAACAAAATTGAAAGAATTTGTCACCACCTCTCCAGCATTGTAAAGAATGCTTGAGGATGTGCTGCACACAGAAACACAGAAGCACAGTAATCACTATGAAAGAAAATTTCCCAGTAAAAGCACAAAGGAAATCCAAAGTAAAAAATAGGAATATTTCTGGGAAAATGGCAGAGCAAAGTCATTACTTACCAAGTAGTCGCTTTGAATGTAAATGGCCTTAGTTCTCCAGTTAAAAGCACAGGCTGAGGCTGGCACAGTGGCACAGTAGATTAATCCTCCGCCTGTGGTGCCAGCATCTCATATGGGCGCTGATTCTAGTCCCAGTTGCTCCTCTTCCAATCTAGCTCTCTATCATGGCCTGGGAAAGCAGTAGAAGATGACCCAAGCATTTGGGTCCCTGCATTGTGGGAGACCCAGAAACACCTGGCTCCTGGCACAGCTTTGGCCATTGCAGTCATCTGGGGAGTGAACCAGCAGATGGAAGACCTCTCTCTCTGTCTCTCCCTCCTACTGTCTGTTCTTTACCTCTCAAATAAATAAATAAAATCTTTTTAAAAATTCCTTTATTAAAAAAAAACAGCCTTTGTATACACAGACAATGCCATGCCTGAGAAAGAACTTCTATGATCAATCAATCCCACAATAGCTAAAAAAATCAAAAACCTGGGGTAAATTTAACCAAAGATATCAAAGATCTCTGTGATGAGAATTACAAAACATTAAAGAAAGAAATAGAAGAAGATACCAAAAAATGGAAAAATCTTCCATGTTCATGTATTGGAAGAATCAATATCACCAAAATGTCCATAGTTTAAAAGCAATTTGCAGAATCAATGCAATACCAATCAAAACATCAAGGACATTCATCTCAGATCTAGAAAAAATGATGCTGAAATTCATATGGAAACACAGAAGACCCCCAAATAGCTAAAGCAATCTTATACAACAAAAACAATGCTGGAGGCTTCACAATACCAGGTTTCAAGACTTATTACTGGGCTGTTATAATCAAAGCAGCCTGGTACTGGTACAAAAACAGATGGATAGACAAATGGAACAGAATAGAAATTCCAGAAATCAACCCAAGCATGCACAGCCAACGTATCTTTGACAGAGGAGCTAAACTGAACCTCTGGAGCAAGGACAGTCTCTTCAACAAGTGGCGCTGGGAACACTGGATTCTGGATGCGGAAGTATGGAGCAGGACCCCTACCTCACACCTTATATACCAAAATCTGTGACCCAATACCATCAAATTATTAGAGAACATTGGGAAGCCTGTAAGACATTGGCATAGGCGAAGACTTCTTGGAAAAGACCCCAGAGGCACAAACAGTCAAAGCCAGAATTCACAAATGGGATTACGTCAAACTGAGAAGCTTCCATACTACAAAAGAAACATTCGGGAAAGTGAAGAGGCAACCGACAGAATTGGAGAAATTACTTGCAAACTATTCAATTGATAAAGGATCAATAACCAGAATAAACAAAGAGATTTAGAAACTCAACAACAACAAAACAACCCAGAAGAAGAAATGGGCAAAGGACTTAAACAGACATTTTTCAAAAGAGGAAATAGAAATGGCCAACAACAGACACATGAAAAAATGGTCAGGATCACTAGCCATCAGGGAAATGCAAATCAAAACCACAGTGAAGTCTTACCTCACCCCAGTTAGAATGGCTTTCATACAGAAATCAACAAACAACAAATGCTGGTGAGAATGTGGGGGAAAAGATATCCTAATCCACTGTTGTTGGGATTTTAAACTGGTACAGCCACTGTGGAAGACAGTATGGAGATACCTCAGAAATCTGAATATAGACCTATCATATGACCCAGCCATCCCACCCCTGGGAATTTACCCAAGGGAAATGAAATCAGCACATGAAAGAGTTATCTGTACCTCCATGTCTATTGTAGCTCAATTCACAATAGCTAAGACATAGAGTCAACCTAAATGCCCATCAGCTGAAGGCTGGATAAAGAAATTATGGGATATGTACACTATGGAATACTTTACAGTGGTAAAAAAATGAAATCTGGTCATTTGCAACAAAATGGATGAATCTGGAAATCATCATACTTAGTGAAATAAGCCAGTCCCCAAGGGACAGATTACGCATGTTCTTCCTGACCTGTGATAACTAAGAGAGCACCTAAAAGGCAACCTGTAGAAGTGAAATGGACACTTTCAGAAGCGGTCACTCATACAGCCCTTGTCTTGACTATTGAGGAACAGTTTATATATATATATGCTATTTGTTGAACTCTTTACTTAACAGAGTTAAACATGTGTATAAAGTCAATTGAAAATAGATTGCAGTAAAAATAAGAGAGTGAGGAGGAAGAGGGTGGGAAGAATCACTAATATTCCTAAAGAATCACATACTCCTAAAGTTGTACTTATGAAATGCATGAAGTTTATATTCCTTAAATAAAAGGTTTCTTTGAGAGGAAAAATTTATTTATTTGAAAGAGTTACAGAGAGGCAGAGGCAGAGAGAGACAGAGAGGTCCTCCATCCACTGGTTCACTCCCCAGATGGCCGCAACAACCAGAGCTGCCAGGAGCCAAGAGCAGCTTCTGGGTCTCCATGCGGGTGCAGGGGCTTAAGCATTTGGGCCATCTGCTGCTGCTTTCTCAGGCCATAGCAGAGAGCTGGATTGGAAGAGAAGCAGCCGGGACTCCAACCAGCGCCCGTATGGGATATGGGCATTGCAGGCAGCGGCTTTGCCCACTATACCACAGCACCAGCCCCCCAACCAATGTTTAACGTCTTGTGTCTGATACCTGAAGTGCATGAGGGCATCATTCACACCTGTTTGTGTATGACTCAATGTATCTTAATGACAGAAGAGTTTTGATAAATGTCTGGAAGTCAGAGAGACTGTGGGGAGCAACTGAGACTAGTCTAAATTACTGGAACTAGGACTAATTCTATGCATCTGATCTCCCACAATATGGCGCTGGGAGAGGAGCAAACAACCTCTACGCAGCCGCCTCACCAGTTTGACTGATAAGCTGCAGGAGCTGATCCTGCTCCTGATTGGAGGAGAGCAGCGTACTCAGCGTGTGGGTAGCAGAGTTGGGATTGGTGGAAGAGGACTATAAAGGAGGAGAGAGACACTATGCACCAGGAACATCTGAGCGACCCCTGAGAGAGCCGGCTGGCTGTGTGCCGCTGCTCCGCGGAAGTGGGGAAAGCAAGGGGGGCCGGCAGCTAACCCGGGACGGCGTCGTTCCTCCGCGAGTGAGGGAACGGCAGCCAACCCAGGAAGGGCCGGGCAAAGAGAACAGTGCAGGGTCCGGTGTCATTCCTCCGCGAATGGGGGAGCGACAGAGACGAGGAGAGGGAGCCCGGGAGCGCCATGAAGGGACCCCACGGGAACCAAGTTCCCACTGTGCACTGCTTCTCTTGCCTCATATAAATATGGGAGTTCCAGGATGATACACTTTGTTTTTCTTGATAGCAAGTCTGAGAGCAAAGGCTTAGGAGAGAACAGAAATGAGCTGTGGGCTAGAGTGAACACTGGGATTCAGAAAATTTGCTAAAGGATCAAGTTCAACATCGTGACATGAGAACATAAGGCTTCCTTCAGGACGGAGAGCTGGTGTCCTGTGTCGGACGTGTCTGAGAGCACACGGAGTGCTTGGCTGGAGGAGGAGAGGACACCCGTGCTTCCTCGGGCCCCACGCAGTAAGCCGTGTCCACATTACACAGGCAGCTGCACCTTGACTCCTCAGACCCTGGCCACTGGCCACAGGCCTCTGTGGTCACTGAGCACTGAAGGACATGGAGGATTGATTTCAAGGGTAAACATTTTCAATGAGACGAGGTCCCCCCGGTTCAAGAGCAGGGACTTTTGGGAAGCCTCACCAAACGGTCGATGTCAAGCCTGTCAGATGAGGTCAGTAGCTAGACGTCCGCTCACTGCACAGCCCAGAGCGCCAGGGTCCCGTCCGTCTCCCCCACACCACGTGTGAGTTAAACTGCATTTGACCTCTGCAAACCCACAGACACATAAACAGTGCCAGATGAGACACAGCCCTGGGATGTCCACTCTGGAGGCAGGAGAGCTGAGAGCCCCGGAGGGGAGTGGCTGCCCTGTGTAAATGGAGCGCATTAGTCACGGGACTCCAGCCCACGTTCCTCCCAACAGCTGCCTCTTGCTGCACTATCAGAGCAAAGTGCTCTTGGCCCCAGAGACTGCAGGAGAAGGAGCGCAGCTCAGGGGTCAGAGTGCAGCTCAGGGGTCAGAGCGCAGCTCAGGGGTCAGAGTGCAGCTCAGGGGTCAGAGTAACGACACTGCGGAGCAGAGGCAGGGACCTGGGCGGGCTGGCGTCTGAGGAGCGTGCTGCAGAGCGGCACTGGTGCATTTCAGACTCGGCCGTGACCTGTAGCACTAAACAGAGTGAAATGCAACATGGAGCTCGGCTGCTTCCTGAAAGATCTGGAATTAACGTATTTCTGTTGGCAAGGCCACAGTTGAAACACCATAGATGAGTCCCTGTGCTGGAGATCTGAGCAGAGAGACATGGAAGTGAATGTTGGACATGTGAGAGTAAAGAGTAATACAAATGCACACTGAGTATAGAGGGGGTGGGCGGCCTGGTGGTTAAGATGCGGCTTACGACTCAAGTGTCCGCTCTCCTTGCGGGGCTGTGGAAGCCCAGGAGCTGGGGCCCGAGGGCCACGGCAGGGTGAGTGTCCGGGGGCTCTCTCCCTGTATTTGACCCCGTGTTGGTTTGCAGGAGTGCTGTGGAAACCAAGGGAGGCGTTCTGCTCCCAGGAGATCTCGAGGAGGAGTGTCGCAGCAGCAGCAGCCGTAGCCGTTGGACCGGGCTGTAGAGGAGACGCTAGAGGGGTTCAGCTGTGAATGCTGGAGGTGGAGTTCTTGCAGAATGTGGAGGCACCAAAGCAGTTCTAGAAACAAGGGGCATTTTCTTAGGAGCTGGTGGCATGCTTGGAAAATACGTAGACCGAAAGCTGTTGAAATGCCGTATGGAGCTGCCCATTCTGCCGAAGTTCCGAAACCTTTCATCATGCAAATAATTTCCCTGCTTGTTTTATAATATAAAACCAGGAGCCGGTGCCGTGGCTTAGCAGGTCAAGCCACCACCCGCAGTGCTGGCATCCTGTATGCCCACCAGTTCGAGTCCCAGCTGCTCCACTTCTGGTCCAGCTTCTTGCTAATGTGCCTAGAAAAGCTGGGAGGGTGGCCCAGGTACTTGGGCCCCTGCACACAAGTGGGAGGCCTAAAAGAAGCTCCCAGCTCCTGGCTTGGGTCTGGCCCAGCCCCATCCATTGAGGCCATTTGGGGAGTGAACCAGTGGATGGAAGACCTCTCTCTCTAACTCTGCCTTTCAAAATAAATAAATCTTTATATACATATAACTTTATATATACATACATACACATATGCATACATATTTATATATATACATGTAAAGTTATATGTTTGTTTATAATATATATATATATATATATATATATATATATATATATATATAAAATAACTCCTGTCAAAACTGATGACATCCATTGTCTCTAAACTTTAGTTTCACTGTTCTGGTATATGTTTTAACAAGTAAAATGTATAAATGAAAACTGAATCCATGCAGCAGGGACAGCATGACCAGTGGCCCTGGCTTTCTGGGTTGGATCCCTTTGGGCCCCCCAGTAGGCCTAGTTGGGCACCAGGAGTCCTGGGAGCTCCGTGCCACACAGCGAGCCCGTGGCCAGGCGTGGGAAGGACATTAACCAAGCAGCATCGAATGCTGGCACAGCACGGTGGGGCCCAGTGTCCGCGCGTGCTGGCCTGCGTCCAGGTCGCCTTCACCACGTGCTGAAGAGGCACTGCCCTCAAACCTCGCCTGGGGCTGCTGCGAGGGGAGCTAGTAAACAGGGACAACGCAACCCAAGCGCACCCTCAAATTAGGCAGCTGGCCTCGGGAGAGAAGTTGAGGGGGCTCCGGGTGGGACAGTTTTGAATTAGGAATTTCTTTCTTTTCTTTTTTGAAAATTTATTCATTTACTTGAAAGTCAGATTACAATAAGGGAGAGGAGAGAGGTCTTCCTTCCACTGGTTCACTCCTCAAATAACCACAATGCCCAGAGCTGGGCCAAGCCAGAGCCGGGAGCCAGGAGCTTCTTCCAGGTCTCCCACATGGGGACAGGGGCCCAGGCACTTGGTCCGTCCTCTGCTGCTTTCCCACGTGCATTAGCAGGGAGCTCAATCAGAAGTGGAGCAGCCGGGACTTGAGCCAGTGCCCACAGGGGATGTTGGCACTGCAGGCCGTGGCTGTAACCTGCTACACCGCTGCAGTGCAGTGAACCCATGTGCCCAGCAAGGCCCTGACTGGCAACTACGCATGACCTCCCCTGTGTTATTTTGAAGTTGACCTCAGAGATGAGGTTATTTCTCCTGAAAATATTTCAGAGTGTGGTACGGTAAGGGCTCTTTGGAACACAAACAGAATGTATGACATCCCGCCTTATCAGGGTTTTGACTTGTCGTTACATGTCTGCTCAGTGGAGAGGGTTGTGGGTACTGGATTCTGGGGAGGTGCGTGCAAGTTCTAAAGTGTCAAACCCTGAAGAACGTTGCTCACCAGGAGGCCAGCGAGAGCAGTGGAGGGGCTCAGGGCGGTGACCCACACAAAGTAGAGTGGACCCCTGACCCTAGAGAGGGTGGCCCTTCCCTGGCACCTGGCACTTGGTTGTTGGGAGGGTTTCCTCTGCTCACAAAACCGATGAAGGGAGGGTGAGGTACACAGTAATGGGTAAAACCAAATCAGTGTGTGAACGCAGGAAGCCACTTCACACTGCTTGATGAGCGTTCCAGAGCGGATGCATCCCAGATGTCAGCGAAGTGATCATGGGGAAAACGGGGCAGCTTCCTTCTCAATTTTGGGTTGAATTGTTTCTCCCAAAAAGATACGTTGAGGCCTTAATCCCCAGTACTTGTGAATGTGCACTTATTTGGAAATGGGAACTTTGCAGTGTCACTGGGTTAAGGTGGGGTCACGCTGGGTTAGAGTCTGGGCCCTGATCCAGGGATGGGTGTCCTTATAAGGAGAGGGCGATCTGGAACGAGACGCGAGGGGAATAACACTGACCGCAGAGCCGAGCATTGGAGTGCCGCATCCTCGGCCTCGGAGCTCCAGGATGGCCGTGCTCCCTCGGCCGCTCCTCGCGTCTCCGGAGGGAGGAAGGCCCTGCCGACACCTCGGGGCGGACGTGGGCCGGGGGAGCCGTCAGAGCGGTTTCTCTGTGAAGCCCCCAGTTTGCAGTGTTCTATCAGGGCAGCCCCGAGAAGCTGCCGCGGCTGCCTTGCTGAGTAGGCTGAGTGAAATGCCTCTGCCACCCAGCGGGAGACCCAGTTTTCTCCTCACTCAGCAGTTCAGGGAAACTCACCTAAGACTTCCCCACTCGTCAGAAGCGAACCAGCCTCAGACACCGAACAGCGCGCTTCGCGCTTGGAAGACAGGCCCGGGCACGCGTGGGCGCGGCAGCTGTGCTGCCCGTGTCCCTGCAGAGTCCTGGTTGAGGCCGGGCTCTGACTCCCGATGCAGGCCCTGCACGGCAGCAGGCGAGAGCTCAAGCAGTTGGGTCTCCGCCACCTGCCTGGGAGGCCTGGATGGAGCTCCTGGCTGTGGCCAGGCCCAGCCCTAGCCATTGTGGACATCTGGGAAGTGAGCCGGCAGGTAGGAGCAGTCTCCTGCTGTCGCAGAGGGTGCGGCACGCCCGTCAGTCAGCAGTTCCCCTTCCGGGAAGTAGAGCTTTGGACAGCCAGCCTGGCCGTCCACGTGCAGCTGTGAAGCCAGGGTTGAGGGTGAGGGGACACTTTCGGTGGCGGGCCGATGTGCTCACAGCCATCGAGGGAGCCCGTGGACACCCAGGCCGTTCAGGCGGGGAGAAATGTTTTTAAATTCTGTTTGTTCGGGATAATTGGAATTTCAGAGACAAGACTGAAAGCTTAGCTCTGCAGAGCAGACCTGCACGCCCAGGAGTATGAAAAAAAGCATAGGAGAGGCCCCTGGCTTGGAGCAGGACTGAGAGGTGGACAAGTGGATGGATCATTCCCAACCCAGCAGGCAGACCACAGCGATGGCTGTGTGAGAAGTGCTTTACTGTGTCCAGGACTTTCCACCTGACAGCTGCCAGGACCTTCCAGAAGGGAGCGTAGAGTCCAGTTTCTCCGCATGGAGGACTGGAAGTCAGTGCAGCCCCTGAAGAGGAGGCAGTGTCCCGCGGGGAGACAGAGCGGGGTGGGGAGGTGGCCTGGGAGGGAGTCCGGAGAGAAGACGGGAGCAGGGAAAATGTGCCAGCACCGGCTCGTGCCAGGGAGTCAGGGCGTTTTGTCCCGTGATCCTCCCAGTGACCGCTGGGACAGGTCTTACAGCCTTGCTTCACAGAGAGGTCAGAGCCTGGGGACCTGCCCAGGGACACACAGCACTCGGACACTCCCACCTCTGCAGAACCACACGGCCCGCCCCACACCTGTGACCTCTCCCAGCTGGGACATGGCCCTGTGCACTGGGGCAGGTGCTGGCACGCAGAGCTCCGGTCCCACTTTCCAGGCTAGCCACAGGCAGGGGAGACACCGCAGACCCATGGCCCGGCCTTCAGCTAGCTTGGCCTGCCACCAGCTCTCCTCCTCCACAGCCCTGGGAACAGAGGGCTCCATGGGGAACTGAAAGAGCCACCTGACCCAGCTGGAGTGGGGGAGCCTGGTTCATGGGGACAGGGTCAAACCGTGTTCACATTTGTGTTTTGTTCTCGGACCACATTTCCAAAGCTTGCCTTCCCTGGTCTCCGTGCACCCCTTGCGAGCCCACCGTCATCTCCCTTCTTCACCTGTCTGTCCCTGGGCCTCTCACAGAGCTCGGCCAGCAGTAAGCATTGGCTTCATCCTGGTCAGTGGCTGACTGGAGCAGGGTTCGGGGCTGTGGGCACTGAGGCGGAGACTGAGAAGAGAGACAGGGCCTTGTCCGGGAAGTGCTGGGAACTGGAGGAGTTGCCTGGACTCCCCCCCCCCCCCCAGCTCTGAGCTCTGTCAGCTGTGCCGAGTGCTGGGCACGGGCTTTGGTGGCCACCTCTGGTCCTGCCTGTGCCCCCTCCCTCAGGCCCCTAACACTTGGGACGTTTCGTGGATGTCATTCTGCTCCTGTATTCTGGGACTGTCATCACACCCGCCCTTGAACTTAGTAACTGAGAGCTCTGCCGGTTGCTTCCTTGTTCTTGCGGCATCTCCGTCTGCTCCATGTACATTTGCTCCTTGTCTCAGCTCAGGTGGGGCTGGTCCTCCCAGTCAAGGCGTCTCTGAGTGCCTGAGAGCCCGCACAGCCAGCGTCCCTGTGTGGGCTGGGCTTCATGTGACCTCTGTTCTCTAGAGATCCACTGCCCACCTGCAGCCTGGACGGGCTCGGGCCCCTGCTCTGTGGGAAGCCACGTGCTCGCGGGCTCACGGGCTCACGGGCTGCTCTGTGCTGAGGGCGGGAGAGCCTGTCTGCCAGCACCGCGAGTGAGGACCCCGGGTCACGCTGGGAATAAACCCCTGGGTGCAGGCTGTGCTCTGTCCGTCACGGCACCCTGTCACCTGGCTGAGTCACTGCTGTGGGGCTCTGGGGCCTGAATGTGAAGCGGTGGGGGGGGGGGCAGGCAAGGCGTGAACAAGAGGTCTCCTGGGGTCACCGAGCTGTAGCGTTCATGATTGTGACTTACATAACCGCTAGGGCCCACTTCCTCATCCAGAAAGGAGCGACTCCTAAGGGCCCAGAGGCCCTTCCACTGCTGGAGTCAGAACCGTCCCGGGAGAGGGTGTCGGGATGTGGCGAGTCCACTGCGGCCCGAGGGCACCCGTGACAGCCCACGTCCTGCCAGGCGCTGGGGACGCCTACTGTCTGTGCTGTCTTGGGATTTGCCCCTTTCTCCTGAAGGTGGAGCCTTTCTGATGCCCTTTTACGCAGTGTTGTTTTATTCTGAATTCTCAGAACGTCCACTCCCATTTTTCTCCAAGAAATAGTTCCAAAATCAAATACAGAGGCATTGACCTAGTCACCGTTTCACTCTGGAGTTTGGAGAGAAACTTGAAGGATCTCAGAAGCCAGTAGCCTGTTTTGAAAATAACTTTCAGTGCTTGCTTCCTACAGTTCAAAGCAGTTAAACCCGCTGTCTGTCGTGGCCTTTTACCTGATCTGTAAAGCCACATGTTTCGTGGACATTTGCTTTCATTTTTTCCTGCAAAAATTCCAAGATGAAGGTCATAGTCCCCATTTGACAGATGAGCCAGCTGAGGCTCAAGGACATAGTGACAAGTCCAGAAGCCTGGTTCACATGTCCTCTACTCCCTCCTCCCCCACCGGAAGGTCGATTCCGTGCGACTGAGTAAGACTGAGTTGCAGGCACCTATGCCTCACAGGGCCTCCCAGGTAGACCTGCATCGCCTGCCTGGGGGACTGGACCCTGGTAGCCCGCCACACAGCCTGCTGGTGTTGCTCTGAACCCAGCTTCCTGCCCACAGAGGGCCACCTTGTAGAGCCCAGACCTCTCGCTCCATAGGTCGCCAGTGCTCTCCTCTCTTTGGGAGCCCCTTTTGTAAGTTCAAGTTTGCAACTTACTTGGAAAGTGTGAAAGGTTCAGAGCTAGCCCACAGGTTGCCGGGACAGGCCAGACCCTCCTACAGCTGAGCAGGCCTCTGGAGGAACGAAATGATCCCGGCTGTCGACTCACTTCCTGGTTCAGCCACGCAGCCTCAGGGAGACCGTCTGTTCCGTGCCTGTGGGCTCTGTGTGATTGTGACACAGAGTTCACACACCCAGGAGTGCATGCTGCAGCACCGCCCCGTGTCCCCTGTGTGGCAGAATTCTGGACACAGGCTTCGAGGCACACCCTCGACATGTCCCCACGGGGCCTTGGATTGGGGCTCGGAGCCGTTGGTCCGGCACACACGTGTGCACGTGGCATAAGAGGGTGAAACGCTGGCACACAGGCAGGCACGTTTCCAGCCCTCCAGGAACAGCGAGGACAGAGAACTGGGCCCGTCCAGCACCAGCGCCCCAGAGCCCAGTCTGCACGTCTCTGTAGCCTCAAAGCAGACTGTTCACACCACAGCAGTAGGCAGACACGAAGCAGTCGGGGCTTCGCCGGCCAGCCGGGTGTTGACGTGTACCAGCACACCCCTGGTGGCCAAGCAGGCGCTGGGCTGCGTTCTGTTTGACCAGTGAGGCTGAATTCCAAGGTCCTCTCTGTCTCTGAGCCAGTGTCCTTCACGGTGCAGGAACAGGGGCTAGAAGCCCAGCGCTGCTGCCCAGACTGCCCTCAGAACAGCCCTCGGTCTCCCCAAGCTGCTCCCCAGCCCCAGGAGTCTGGGGACCAGAGGCTGCTCAGTGCCACCTGGGGCTGGTCACACAGCTGCAGGACGCGGCCCCTCACCCTGCTGGAACCAAGCGGGCTGAGCCTGCCGAGCACTGCCTGAATGCATACCTACTTTCTGTCCGTGACTCGCAAGAGCCACCTCCCAGAAAGACACGGCGCCTCTGCATCCAGAACCCCGTATCCTCTCTGGGACCAGCAAGCAGCACCTGTCTACAGAAGCAGCTCTGGAGAGCGGCCCTCAGAGTAGCTGGCAAGGGCGGTGGCACCCTGCCCAGGGCCTTGCAGGGTAGCACCTGTCCCACGTCCCACTAATCCCGCCCCAGGGTCCAGCAGACCCCAGCTCGCTGGAGGAGCAGGTCCCGGAGTGCTGATGGACACTGGAAATGCGGCCTGTCTCGGGGTCCAGCCTGGGCCTGTCAGCCTGACCTGAGTCCCTCCATGGAGATCGATAGGCGCAGGAAGCCGAGTTGTAAACAGGCCATTTCGTGGAGAGCTCTGGGCCAGACAGCCGGAGCTGCAAGAAGCAGATGTTCAACAGCCACAGCAGAGAGGTCGGGGCCGTGCACCCTGCTGGGAGCGCTTACTCCAGAGAGCCAGGAGGGCAGCCGGCACAGGGCTTGCCACCCCCGCCGGGGCGCTGCCTGGAGGGGCTGCTGACCAGGGCCTCTGGGGCTCTGCTAGGGTCCTGCAAGGGGTGCTGTCAGACCACAGAAACCATCGCCGTCCCTGCTCTAACCAGTCCCCAGCATCCTCTCTCTCTTCTCTCCTTTCTTCTCCCCTCCCTCCCGCCCTGCCTTCCCGCTTCCTTCCCTCTGTGTAGCTGAGTTATAACTGATACTCAGCGTTTCCATTTTGCTGGCAAACCGACCAAGCAGGAGAACGTGAGTGGAGCCGTCCCACCACCTGCTCCGTAGGAAAACACATCCATCAGCAGAGGCAGGCATGTTCCGGACGATGCGCCGCTGAGGAACTGCAGAGATGGTCCCCAGGAAGACTGTTCCTCTCCAGGAGGCCCGGTGAGCTTTGCACCCAGCCTAGCCTGACTAAGTGCCGAGGGGCTGGGGCCGGCATTGGGGCACAGCAGGTTAAGCAATTGCCTGTGACACCGGCATCCCAAATAAGCATTGGTTCGAGTCCTGGTGCTCCATTCCCCATCCAGCTCCCTGCTAATGAGCCTGGGAAGACAACAGAAGAGGGCCCAGGTGCTTGGGACCCTGCCACCCACGTGGCTGACCTGGCTGGAGAGCAGAGCGGCTCCTTCCCTCAGGGCAGCAAGGGGCCGGGATGAGAGGGGCTACCGAGACGTGCACTTGAGCTGCGCAGTCAAGAGCACGAGCTGTTGGGCGGAGAAAAGGGAGCGAGCCGAGATCTCGCCGGTACCATGTACTGAGCAGCTGCCACCCAACTTTCCGTCCGGACCCTGGGCAGTTCACACCCCTGTGCCATAGCTGGCTCTTTCAGGAGCGAGGAACAGGGCTTTACGGCCTCTCACAGTGTCTCACGCCAAACCCACTCGACACAAAGTGGGACGTAACTTTAGGCCGAAGTCCTCTAGAAGACAGCATCGGAACAAGTGAACCAAGCCCCTGCTGCAGCTGACAGATCCCCATCGTGGACACCCCAGGAAGCATCATTTCTGTGGTTTTCGGGACAGAATGTGTCGCCTGAGTCCGTAATGAAGAAACACTGGACACCTAAATCTCTCTGAAGTGTCCTTGACAAAACCCAAGGACAGGAGACCCCACCCGTGCCCAGCACGTGAGACAGCCCGCAGCAGCGTGCCGCAGCTGCTTCAGCACACACGGCTTGGGGAAAAGGAGGCTCAAGACAGGTGACGCTCCTCTGAACCCTGACTCAGGCCAACCGCCCTTCGGAAGGCGTCCGTGAGGCGAAACCAGCATGTTGGTGGGTGTAAGATGACGTGAAGGAAGCATTTTTACGCAACTTTCTGTCTTCACTTGAAAAGCAGAGAAAGCTTCCATCCACTGGTTCAGTCCCCAGATGCAGCAGGCTGGGCTTGGCCAGGCTGAAGCCGGGCACCCAGAACCCATTCCCGGTCTACACAGGGGTGGCAGGGACCCAAGTACTTGAGCCATCAGCTGCTGCTTCCCAGGACGTGCCGGACCAGGAATCTGGATCCAAAACAGCCAGGATGAAACCAGGGACTCCAGTATGGGATGCGGGTGCCAAAAGGGGTGTCTAACCACTAAGCCAAAACCTCGCCTCTGGAGGAAGTGTTGTTAAACTGGGTAGAGATGGAGTAATGGTGCTGCAGTGAGGGTTTTTCTGGGGGCATCTCTCGGAGTTTGTGGAGATCCCTGGACAAAGCAGGATGAAGGCTACAGTTTGCTTACAAGCACTGGGGTCAGACAGCCCGAACGGCCATCAGCAGACGGGTACACAGACAAGCTGTGGTATAGCCGTACTGTAAATATCGCCCAGCCTTGAAAGGGAAGCGCTGATACATGCCATGAGACAGTTCAGTGAAATAAGTCGTACGTAAAAGTATATTACGATTCCCCCGTTGTGAGGTCCCCAGCATAGAGATTCATCGAGGCGGAGAGGAGAGGAGAGGAGAGGTTAGGGCCGGCGAGAGGGCTGTGGGGAGTTGGTGTTCAGTGGGGACAGAGCTTCAGGCTGGGAAAACGAAGACTCTGCAGGTCGACGGTGGTGATGGCTCCTCAGCGACGTGAGTGCGCCCGAAGCTGCTGAGCTGCGGGTGAGAAGCGGCCACGTGTGTAAAACTGAGCCAGGTGTGATTTAGCAGTGAGAGCCTCAGGGCAGAGCTGAGGGCTTGGCACAGCACTGAAGTGCTGCCTGGGGTGTCCAGGCCCTGGGTCGCAGTGTCTGCCTCAGGTCCCAGCTCCGCATCCAGCTCCAGTCTCCTGCTCGTGCATCCCCTGGGAGGCAGCCGGTAATGGCCCAGACGGAGCTCCTGGCTCCTGGCGTCAGCCTGGCCCAGCCCTCACTGTTGCAGGCATTAGGGAGTGCATCAGCAAATGGTTCTCTCTGTCTCCCAAATAAATACAAAAATATTAACACACCGTGGTTAATTTGCCCAGTGACCGGTCCAGCTGCAGGAGGCAAGAGGGCAGGAAGCGCACCCCCATGCTGGGCCCTGCTGCGGCACGGTGCGCGCCGCCGCCCGCTCAAGTGCTGGCTCCCAAGGACAAGGGCTGAGGCCCTGTGTCCCGTCAACGAGCCAGCAGTGATCACAGTCAACACGCTGCAGGACAGCCCTGAGGCTAGGCCATGGGCAGGGGCATTGGAGGAGGAGGTTGAAGGCTGGGCCTGTGGCCGGGGCAGAACGGTCTAGAAGCAGGCAGAGGTACAGGCTAGTGCTGGGGAAGCTGACCCACCGTGGTGGGAGAGCCATGTGCTGATAATTGTGGCACTGGGCGACAGCGCATGTGTTGCTGCTTCGGTACCCAGGGCGTTTCTTTCTGTTTGAACTTTTCCACAGCCTCAACTTGGGGTACAGCAGTAACCCAGTTACATACGAAAGTAGCCCCAGCAGCAGGGCAGGCGTTTTGCCTGATGACTAAGGCACCACTGGGGCGCCCGGATCTCAGGGCATCGTGCAGGGTTGGCGCCTGGCCTCCGCTCCCAGTTCCAGCTTCCTGCTAGTGTGCACCCTGGGAGGCAGCAAGTAGCGGGTTCCTGCCGTCCATGTGGGAAACATGGACTGAGTTCCTGGCTCCTGGCTCCTGACTCCAGCCTGGCTCAGCTTGGCTGTTGTGAATATTTAGGGAATGAACCCGTGGGTAAGATGAATGCCCCACCCCAAAGAAAAAAAGAAAAAAGAAAACCAGAGTATTATGGGAATATGCTCAGGAGATTATATTGGATAAAATCTGGCTACTCATCTGTGTCTATACTGTATACATTACATACAAAAAAAAAGTGCATTAGGAAAATAAGTCTGGAAGGAAATATGCTAAAATTATAATAACCAATATCCAAACAGTGAGATAATGGATAATTTTTTTCTTCCCGTACACTTTCTTCAACAGTTACTTGTATAGGCTTTAGAAATGAATTACAGCTGGGGCCAGTGCTGTGGTGCAGTGGGCTAAGCCTGTGCCTGTGGCACTGGCATCCCCTACGGGTGCTGGTTCAAGTCCCGGCTGCTCCTCTTCCGATCCAGCTCCCTGCTGATGGCCTGGGAAGGCAGTGGAGGATGACCCAAGAGTTCCTGGCTCCTGGCTTTGGATCAGCCCAGCTCTGGCCTTTGAAGCCATCTGGGGAGTAAACCAGCAGATAGAAGACTTTTCTCTCTGTCTCTCCCTCTCTCTATCTATAACTCCACCTCTCGAATAAATAAATAAAATCTTTAAAAAAAAAAATCACAACCAAGGCATGAAAAGATGCCAGCTGGGTCAGACTTCCTGGGCGAGGCCGGCTGAGGATTCCTGGGGCAGCGCAGCTCAGAGCACAGCGCCAGGTGCTGGCCACCCCCTCTGAGACCTTCAGATTAAAGACTGGACTCTCATCGACAGGGGCACAGTGCACCTGTGGCGGAAGCGGAGTTAGGACAGGTCAGTCTGTGAGGGGCCTGGTCAGCTTCCCCAGCACTAGCCTGTACCTCTGCCTGCTTCTAGACCGTTCTGCCCCGGCCACAGGCCCAGCCTTCACCTCCTCCTCCAATGCCCCTGCCCCGGCCTAGCCTCAGGGCTGTCCTGCAGCGTGTTGACTGTGATCACTGCTGGCTCGTTGACGGGACACAGGGCCTCAGCCCTTGTCCTTGGGAGCCAGCACTTGAGCGGGCGGCGGCGCCCACCGTGCCGCAGCAGGGCCCAGCATGGGGGTGCGCTTCCTGCCCTCTTGCCTCCTGCAGCCGGACCGGTCACTGGGCAAATGCCAGGCAGCTGCGGTGCCCATGGCTTGTGGTTGCCTTGGCCCCAATCTGGGCTCTGAGTTGCTCAACCCACCATGCTTTTCCTGTTCCCCTTTTCCCAGGCGGGCGCAGCTCCTGCAGCCCTGTGGTCCCGGCCCTGTGGGCTCACCGCACGGAAGCACGGCCCCTGCACTTGGCCCGCCAGGGCCCTTTCCACGTCTCTGATTGCTTTTTGCCTTATTGAGTTGCTAAACAGCTCATGAAGAAACCCCTTTCTCTTGCCTTTCTGCTGAGGAAGGAGCCGGGGCTGTTCCGTCTGCAGAGTGGGCCCGGGGCTGGGCCCCAGGAACGGGCTGGGAGCGCCTCTTCTCCGCCTCCCCGGGCTTACGCAGCGGTGAGCACTGGTGTCACTAGACACTTCCTGTCGACAGAGGAGGGAGCGTTTCCCGTCGCTGCCAGGTGCCCTTCGAGTGGTGCTGCCGCAAGGTGGGCGTGCAGATTTGTTTGTTTATTTGTAAGAGTTCCAGACAGAGATCATCCATGTGCTGTCTCTCTCCCCAGATGGCTGCAGTCCCATGTGGGAAGGAAGGGCCAAGCACCTGGGCCGTCTTCCTCTGCCTTTTCCAGCCCATTAGAACGGAGCTGAATCGTAAGTGGGCAGCTGGGACTCGAACCGCCTCCCGTGCAGGACGGCAGCGTTGCCGGCAGCAGCTTTACTGCTACAGCACAGCACTGGCCCCAAGATGGGGAGATTGCTGGGCACGAGGGAAGCCAGAACCTCTTGTCTGTGCGAGCCCACCCTGACTGCGCCGGGGACCCAGGCACCTGCAAGGCCACGTGGCAGGCCGCAGGCAGGCGAAGCTTTAGGGGTCCTTTGGGGACGTGGAAGCTTACTCCCAAGGTCATTGTTTTGGAAGACAATGTCAAGGGGTGTAGGAAACCCCTGTTTGGGGGAGTGTTCCTTGTGAGGGAGGAGGGGTGAGACGGAGAGGAGGTCCCAGGCGATGTGTGCTTAGGCCAGCTGAGGGGCTCGTGGGGTTCACTGCATTGTTCTTTATAATTCTGTGTGTCTGAAATAGTTCAAAGCAACCGTGTAGTCCTCTCCCTAGATGCTAAGAATATTAGCCAAGTGGCTGGTGCCTTTGCATCAAAGACACTGGGCTCCACTATGTTCTGAAAAACCCTTGGGGTTCCAGTACCCAGCAGAGAATGCAGGAGCAAAAATGAGTCGTTGTTGAATCATGGACTTCCTGACAGTCGTCCCAGACAGACTAGCCCCTGCAGACAGCCTGTGCAGGGGACAGCCACAAAGGTGCCCGTGCCTCCTCCTCCTCAGTGAGAACCCCAAAGAGGACAGCTCACCATATTAATGCTGCAATCCTGCCTCCGAGGAACCTGCTATGTTTTATAAGCTCAAGGAAAGAAAAATTGGGTTTGTTCAGGCAGCTGAGACAAACGTGGGTGTTTCTGGCCCTGAGTCCTGCCAGACCTATTCTCCGGAAATGGACAGGAATACATAGTTCACTCACAACACAAATAGCAGCCAGCCTCTCCCATTCCCGGCTGTATATTATTATTTCCAAAAACTCGTAGTGGGGGCAGCACTGTGACATAGCGGGTAAAGCCACTGCCTGCAGTGCCGGCTTCCCACATGGATGCTGGTTCGAGTCCCAGCTGCTCCACTTCTGATCCAGCTCTCTGCTGTGGCCTGGGAAAGCAGCAGAGGATGGCCCAAGTCCTTGGGTCCCTGCACCCGCGTGGGTGACTTGGAGGAAGCTCCTGGCTTGTGGTTCCGGATCAACTCAGCTCCAGCTGTTGCATCCGTGTAGGGAGCGAACCAGCAGATGGAAGACCTCTCTGTCTCTCTCTGCCTCTGCCTCTCTCTAAGTCTGCCTAAATAAATAAATAAATCTTCAAAAAAAAATTTAAAAAAAACTGTAGTTTCACAGCCTGTGACGAGCACACACATCTGCAGCAGCAAATGTCTTAGCAGTGACAGGCTCTGCGTGGTTTGCGTGTGGGGGACCTGGACTTGCGACACAGGCACAGATACTCCATCCTCCCGCAGGCTCTGAGAAGTCTGGGGGGAAGACAGACACTGGTGGGCAGCTGTGTCCCTCTGATCTCAGCAGGAAAAGAGTTGCGCCTCCAACGCAGGCCTCCAAGAATTTTTTTTTTTAATTTTATGTGTTTGAGAGGTAGAGAGAAAGGTCTGCTGTCCACTGGTTCACTCTCCAAATGGCTGCAACAGCCGGAACTGCGCCCATCTGAAGCCAGGAGCTTCTTGCCATCTCCCACGCGGGCGCAGGGATCCAAGGACTTGAGCCATCCTCTACTGCTTTCCCAGGTCACAACAGAGAACTGGGCTGGAAGAGGAGCAGCCAGGACTAGAACCGGCACCCATATGGGATGCTGGTGCCGCAGGCAGAGAATTAACCTGTGCCACAGCGCCAGCACCTCCAATAATTCTTTAAATCATCTTTTAAAATGGATTTCACCCTGAGAGTCCTGATACCTCAGGGTCCATGAAAGAGATCCATGGTGCCTAGGACTCATGTTTTTGCGTGTTTCTGGGGAGAGGAGTCTTAACTTTGGTTGGATTACCGAAGGGGTGGTGGCTCCAAGTGTCTTAGAACATGTGTGTTAAGTCAAAACTTCCTATTACAAATGACAGCAACAAAAAAAATCCAACTCAAACCGTCTTGAGTGAAAAAGGGAACAGGAAAGAATTATTGGCTCACGTAAGCAAAAGGCCCAGAGGGTTCCCATTCAGGTGAGTCTGGACCCAGGAACTCCAGCCGAGAGAAAGCCCAAGTCTGTCCACGTCTAGGCCGCACGGTCCGCAGTGGCTTCGTCATCAATAGTGGCCTTCCACGTGACGCCCCCCAGTGGACTGACTCTCACTGCTCGCTGTTTGACGTGCAGTGGAAACAGTTTCCCCAGTCACCAGCAGAGGTCACGGAATCCAGCGGACCAGTGCGGATGGCATAACCACTGGGAACAGATCCTCTGACCGAGGGCTGAGCTGCACACCTGGCCCTCCTGGCGGGTGACGGGTCGCCTGCACCCACGTGCTAACACGAGAAGTCCAGCTCCCTGCCAGGGTGAGGGTGGCCCTCCCAAGACGGGTATGGGCCAGGGAGGGCACTGTAAACGTCCCGCGTATTCAGAAAAAGGCAAACTCGGCCCCTGCAGCTCTGTGTGGCCAGTCCTGCTTGAGGCTGGTGAAGCTGCAGGCAGCGCCATCTGTTGTGGCCGGATTGTGTCCCCAAAAGACACCGTGAAATTGCTGAAGTCCTAATACTTGGGAGGTGACCGTACTTGAAGTCGGGGTATCAAGCTGAGCCCACGCTGGATTAGAGTGAGCCCTGGCTCCCAGGACAGCTGTCTTTAAAGAGAACGCAGGGGAGACCTGTAGATGGCAGGCAGACTGGGTGTGCAGGCGGAGGCAGACGCCAAGGAGCGCCAAGAACCACCCGGGGCCGGGAGAGGCGAGGAAGGACCCTCCCCTAAGCCTTCAGAGAGCGTCCGGGCTCCAGAGAGCTTGCCTCTGGTCCAAGGCCGCTTCCTGTGATGAGAGCCCCCAGAGACTCAGCCACCACCCCACCCCCACCCCCGACGCTGGCTCTGAGCACACAGTGCACCCGGGCATCCTAAAGTCGATGTGTGGTCTCTAGCTCGTCTCCCATGCGGCCCGCATTTCTGCCGCCTCCACCCTCAGCAGGATCCCAACCTGGGGTTTTCCAGAAAGGCCCCAGGGAAGTTTGAGGAAGTAGCGGTCCTCATGGCTGGGAAAGTCCTCTGGGCGGGCTCATGACTCTGCTTCCCAGGTGACCCCAGAGAGTCTGAAGAGGCGTCTTCCCCCAGACTCCCCAGTAGCTCCTGATCAAAGGGAAAGCCCCAGGTGTTCCCCTCCAGCCCGCCACGGCCACAGCGTGCACGGCGAGCCTGAGCAGCACCGGGAGGCAGCGTGGCTGCCAGCCATGAGGCCCCGGCACGAAGGCACTGCCAAAACCCCTGGCAGCCACACCTCTGAGTCACATGTGGCCAGCCCTAACCAGTGCTGGCGTCTGGACGCTGGCTGGCCTCAGCATTCAGACCACAGCCAGCCCCGCCCAAGCCGGCTCAGGGGTCCTACCTGATGCCTGTGCGAGTGACCGCAGGCTGCCGCTACTCAAGCTGACATCAGGTGGTAGCGGTGGCAGACCAGGGCTTGAATCAACTCTACCGTCGCCTCGGCGTGCCCCGTCTGGCGCTCCTGCAGCCTCTCTGGGTGCGCCCCTGCGGAACGGCAGCTGTACAAGGATGGCGGTGAGACGCAGGTGAGACAGTGCACAGCATAGATCCTGTGGTTGTCCGACGACGTGGGACCTGTTCCGTGAGCACTGGGCGCCCAGTGTGCAGCCGCTAGGGTGCCGGCAGCTAGGCCGCGATGGGGGACTGAACACCCTTGTTTTGGAGCTCATGAAAGTCCGGTGGCGGTGGCGGTGGTGGTGATGAGGCTGGAGGTGAGGCAGCCGTGCTGCTGCCGTGGGCTGGAGGACCACGCGCAGGGCGGTGGCCGTGCTGCTGCCGTGGGCTGGAGGACCACGTGCGGGGCGATGGCCGGGGCGATGGCCGTGCTGCCGCCCTGGGCTGGAGGACCACGCGCAGGCTGCTTTGACAACACAGCCTTCCTGAGCAGGAGCAGGTCTCGTATTTGAGCACTTAGTAGGTACTCAGGTGTGTGGTGCTGACCTCGCCCTCCAAGATTCCATAGTTAAGGAATGGAAAAGAAGCCGCCTCCCAAGAGTGGCTCAAGCCGTCATCGGCCCAGATGTCTTTGAAGTTGTATGTTTTATCTTTGAAAATGACTTTGGCTTTTATTTCATTCCATGGTATATCCGTGTTTGTTTTACTTATAAACAACAAGAACTTTTTTCCAAAACTGTGAGTGAAAATGTTATGCTAAGGAAACATGCCCTGTTTATGTCTGTGGCTTTTGAGCCCCTCACACCCCCCCACCCACACACACACCAACAGCCCCATCCCGTGACCCTCAAACACTGACACATAGGTCCAGAGGGCCACAGCCAGGATCACAACCCACTTGTTAAAACACGGTGGCAAGACCCCTCTCTCCCTGGGGTGCCCGCGCCAGGAGGGGGAAGGGCCGAGGCGGAGCCTTGGAAGGCGGGGTCTGACGCTGGCTCTGCATTCCCCAGCGAAGGAGCCAAACGTGGACTGCTTTGTCCGGATGTCAAAGTAAGTAGGCCCTGGGAAGGTCTCTGAGGACCCTGTTCCCCTTTAAAATCTGGGGGTTGCGGAGCAGGGCCTGCACCGTGGAACCTGACGGCCCCCGAGGGCTGGTTCCTGTCTCACCCCACCCAGGCAGGCAGAGAGGAGCCCGCAGCAGGCACTCGGCAGCCAGAGTTGTAGGGTCTGCGCTTGCGTCCCTACAACTCCCAGCGTCAGAAGCTCTGTGGTCGCCCTTGTCTCAGACAGTGAAACCGAGGCGGGCAGAAGGCCGGCCCTGACCCAGACCCAGGGCCGGCGTTCCACCCACTCA
The DNA here is from genome assembly GCF_051225735.1 of Oryctolagus cuniculus. Taxonomy (NCBI): domain Eukaryota; kingdom Metazoa; phylum Chordata; class Mammalia; order Lagomorpha; family Leporidae; genus Oryctolagus; species Oryctolagus cuniculus. Next base: position 76,965,002 of record NC_142884.1, on the reverse strand, counting down.
GCCCCTGCTGTCCACAGGACTCCCCGAGTTCCCACTGCCCGCCCCGTCTTCAGCTCGGCCCAAAGCGTGGCAGTGGCAGGCAGCCGTGGATGCCCTGGGACCAGCACGTGTGGAAATCAGTGTTGGGAAAATGCAAATGCCTCTCGCTTGACCTCTGACCATGAGCCACGCACGTCCGTGCTTCCCCAAACAGAAGTTGGGCATCTGCTGGAGGTCCGTGTGTGGCCCCATCGTGGGTATCTGAGCTGCTCAAGCCAGCAAAGGACACTGACCAGTTGGGGGTGCGAAGTCCGCAGCGTCCAGCGCGTCTTCCTTGGAGGTCAGCGGTGCTCGGCGTTTGTGGGAAGAGTGGTTTCTTTATTAAGACACAAGGACCGGCGTCGCGTGTTCGGCCGCTGCTGGCTGAGTCCCGGCTGCCGTGCGTCCTATCCAGCGCCGTGCAAGTGTGCCTGGGAAAGCAGCAGAAGGTGGGCTCCGTATGTGGGCCCCGCCACCCACAGGGGAGACACAGATGGAGGCCCAGGCCCAGCCCTGGCCGCTGTAGCCATCTGGGGAGTGAACCAGCAGATGAAAGACCTCTCTCTCTTTTCTCTTTTCTGTCTCGCAAACAAACAAATCTTAAAAAAACACACAGTGCATGGAACAAAGTACAGAATTCTCAGGGATCTGGGGTCGTGCATGTGCAGGGCAGGGCGGTTCAGGCCGCCGTCCCGTAATCCAGAGACCACAGCCCCCTTTCATTCTTCAGTAAATTGCGAAGGGAGAGTATGGCTTTTCTGGGGGCTCCAGGACAAGCGTGGAGCCGTGGTGCCACCTGCTGTTCCCTTGGGCTATGGCAGGTGGCTGCACGCCAGCCGCCAGGTGAAGGGGCAGTGAGTGTGTCAGGAGCGGGGTGCCCGTTGGCAGGCCCGGGGCGGGGGGGTGACCGCCCACCCTGGTGCCTCTGCGAGCGCCTGCGGGCTTGTGGCCTCGCGCTCACTGCCCTGCAGCCTGGGCCAGAAGCTCCGCGCTGGAGTGTTCACTTCCCAGCTGAGCTTGTGCTCGGCCGGCTTGGGACCCAGCGCAGTGGTTTGAGCCTGCGTTAGAATCGCCGGGGGACACTGGGAACCTCCAGGTGCGTCTCGGATCATGAATAGATGCATCTGATACCAGCAGCTTCCAGGAGCTGCCCAGGCGGCCCCGCCGTGCAGGCTGCGCTGAGAAACGGGAGTTGAGGCCTCTGTCCTAGAGGAGTTCCTGACAGGCTCCGTGTCCTTGGGAGGGAAGCCATGACTAGCCCCCGAGTCACGTGAGCAGCCAGGCCGCTCGGGCTGGGACCGTGGGGTTTCCACGGTAGGTAAGTTGCCGGTGTGCTGTAGAAGCCCTGTGTTTACCACTTTGTCAGTTTTCCCTACATGACGGCAAGTTACAAAATGAGGTTACTTCCTGCCACCGTGGTGAGCAGACCAGGTAAATGGCAACACGGAGCTACCTGGGCATGCTCCGCCTCAGGCCTGCCCAGACTTGGGACTCAGCTGCAATATGTCCAGTTTTCAGAGTAGCCGTCGGAGTGCCCACCAGGTTCTTAAAGGGGTCCCCCCTCTCCCGGGGTGAGCCAGGCCCGCAGCTCAGGGCGCCGGAGTTCACCGGGCGCCGGAGTTCACCAGGCGCCTGCACTGCACAGGTGCCTTTCTGAGGGAATGGGTTGCTGCTTTTTTTAAATTTATTTTTTATTTGACAGAGTGTACAGTGAGACAGAGAGAAAGGTCTTCCTGCCGTTGGTTCACCCCCAAATGGCCGCCACAGCTGGTGCCACACTGATCCAAAGGCAGGAGCCAGGTGCTTCTCCTGGTCTCCCATGGGGTGCAGGGCCCAAGCACTTGGGCATCCTCCACTGCACTCCCGGGCCACAGCAGAGAGCTGGCCTGGAAGAGGGGCAACCGGGACTAGAAGCTGGAACCTGGCACCCACGTGGGATGCCGGCACTGCAGGCGGAGGATTAACCAAGAGAGCCACGGTGCCGGCCCCGAGGGAATGGGTTTCGTCACGTCTGTCCCAGGGAAGGGCTGCCTGCCGTGCAGGGCCAGGCTGGCTCAGGAGGGAAGTGATCACCCAGAGCCAGGTGGGCGTCCGAGTGCAGCTGTTTCCTTGTTGACTTCTGATGTGGCTTAGGGGTGGTAGCAAGGACAAAAGGTGCGGTGCTGGAGAGATCATTAGCGATGGACCCATCCTGGGGCTGGCGTCTGGGTTATTCAGGAAGCAGTGAGCTCCTGCTGTGTGCCCGGCACAGCACGAGGTGTGCAAGCCAAAGCAGCCACGCGGCACACACTGGGCCCTGGCGCTGTCACCGAACCTCTCTGCCTCTGTCCCTTCATCCATTCAGTGGGGATAATGGCCTTGTGGTCTGAGTGAGGAGGTAACGTATGCAAGGCAGTAAGCCAGGACCGGACACAGGGCTAGTGACCGGACACCCAACCCTGTGCCAGACCGCGCCAAAGGCCAAGTCCTGTGCTTTGGGGTGGGGTGAGCAGCGCCACAGGGCACGCACATCTGGCCCTCTAAGGCTCATTTTTCCGGCATGGCAAGCCTCACCCCTTTGTAAGTGGGCCGCTTGGCCTTCAGGTCTGTGCCAAGCCAGAGTCCAGGCAAAAAGTCCTCGGTGGGATGAAGCTTCCAGTCCACAGAGCAGCACCTGCACCAAGACGTCCCTCCAGGCAAGAGGGTTCTGCTGGAGGTCAGGAGACCCCGGCAGCTGCCTGGCGAGTAGTGGGCGTGGTCAGACCCCGGGGTGAGGTGCTACCGGAAGAGGACATGAGTGAGGGGGACGGGTGACCATGCTTAGCCCCTTTGCTCTCCAGCCAGGATGGGTTAGGTCAGCACGCCCTCTGCTGCTCAGGGCTGAGAATGCAGCCCGAGTGTCCTCAGATGCAGGTCCCAACAGTTCAGGGGTGATAAGAGACACAGGCCCACAGTCGCCTCCCGGGGAGCCCCTCTTACACAGAGCGTCGTGTGACACTGCAGGGGGCCCACAGACCCCTGGCTTCTCCCCCACACCTGATGCCTCTGAACTGCACGGAGGTCAAAAAGGACCTCAGCACCCTAGGTCTTGCCCCACGCGGCTCCGTCCCTGTGCCAGTGCCTCTCAGCAGTGGGAGCCACGCCAGGTTCCTGGGAGAAGGCACCGTAGTGTGGACACTGGAAAAGCTCAGTCATTTCCCAAAAAACGGAAAACCGCTCCAAGACCCAGCACTTGTCCTGGGTGTGTAGCCAAGGGAAGTGGGATCACACACCCACGAAGACAGGCTCACAGCCGCCTCAGTCAGTGGACGGAGCTGAGACCACACGCGCCCCTCGGAGGGCGGCTGGCGGGGACCGCCCACAGAGCGGGCGATGGCTTGGCAGTAGAAAGGAGGGAAGTACTGCTACGTCCTGCAGCGTGGATGAACCTCACCCGGACCGTGACCCCAAGCCGGCCACGAGGACCGTGTGCTAGAGGACGCTTATGCACGCTGGAGGGGACGCCCAGGAAGTAGGAAAAGCAGGCGGGACAAGGTGAGACGCTCAGAGGAAAACAGGGAGAGAAACCCTCCTTCTGCAGCCTGCCAGACCTCCCAGAGCTGGCGCTGCACTGGCCGAGGCCGCGCCGGCCGCGCAGAAGTGCGGTGTGCGCCTCCCCGCCCAGATCAGCCAGGTGCGCAGGGCAGCTCAGAGCTGGGGCTTCCGGCTGTGTGAACGTCCACACATCAAAACAGGGTGCAGGTGCCCTACCTGTCGGGGAAGACGTGCTTACGCTTGTCCCAAAACGAGGATCCGCTGGATGCTAACAGCGCTGTGTAGACCCCTGGGCCATGCTAAGTACTCCTCAGACTGTCTCTCCTGACACTACAGTGAGCCTCCAGCGAGCATGTGTAAAGGGAAGACACGGGAAAGACTGGATACATACACGCGCCAAACACACACGCACGCACGCACGCACGCACGAGCAAGCCAGTGCGCACGGCACCGCAGCCCTCACTCCGTGCTTGCCCCGCCCTCTCCAGGTCTCCGCTAGGCGGCGCCCCAGCTCCCAGTTCAGCCAAGTCTTGATCCGTGGACCACCCGAGTCCCTGGTGGCCCTGCCGCTCCTTTTCCTAAGGCTGCCGTGGGCGCAGTCCTACATTTTACTACTGAGCCCGCAAGAGGCACCCAGAGAACCCCTGGGCTCGAGGTAGTCTGGATGTGTGGAGTCGGTCCCCCTGGGAATCAGGGTCACTTAGACCACCCACCGCAGAGAAAGGAGCCCAGCGTCCTGGCGAGCTCACCGCCGGTCACCAGAGCCACTGTGTCTCCTGTAGAATCAATTCCCCCAGTCAAAGCCTGCCCACCAGCAGAGCGGGTATGGCGATGGGAACCCGAATCCCTGCCAGTGAGTCGCTGTGTGTGGCAGCAGGAGCCAGCCCCACGCCCGCGCCTCGGGCCCCTGACCGAGGGACCCGGCTCTGCTGGCCTCTTGTATTGGTCAGCATTTCGGGGCTTTAACCAAATACCTCATGGAGACCCACGAGGCAGGGACACAGGGAGCAGCCTCTGTGGAGTAACCACCCTCCTTCCGGTGTAACCACCTCCTACCGCTGCCAGCTCCGCCCACCAACCCTCCCCCATCACCCTCTCCTCCCCTTCAGTCTTAGAGTTTCTGGTTATTTTATTCATTTACGTTTCATTTGTGTCTCCTGTGAGCCCAGCAGCGTTAGACCTCACGGCCCAGGGGTGAGCCACGAAGGGCACCGGGGCGGACCCCACTCGAGGGCCTCGTGTCGAAGCCTCCCTCCTCGTTCCAGCTGGACTGGCAGTGGAGACGTTAAGGCACAAAGGCAGGAACAGAGGCGGCAGCCGCATCTTGGACTCTGACCCAGAAGACACCTGGCGGTCCAGCAAGGAGAGAGCAGGCTCTGGACGCGGGGGGCTGGCCCGGGCTCCCGCAGACCACGGTAAAGACCCGCATGCAGTCAGCCACGCTGAAGCGCCGCCTCACCAAGCCCAAACAGCCGCTGGTCTGACCCGCAAACCAGGACGAGGGCCTCGGCCACGCTTCCCGGCGGGCGACCCCACCTTCGAGGCGTTGCCCGGACATAACCAGCCCAGCCTCAAGCCCCCTCGGTTAAAGGGGGCTCCTCTGCGGGGCCCTGTGGAGTGTTGCCTGACTCCCATCGGAGGAGAGGCCGGTTCAGATCTATCTTCAGCATCTTGTCCAGTGTTAAGAGGGACGGGACGGGGACACGCCGGGGTGACTGCACGCAGCGCTGCTCGAGTGGGCAGCCCAGGAGTCAGAGGGGCCTGGGTAGCAGGGGTCACAGCCACTCAGTACCTTCCTCTGGGCTGTTCTGGGTGCCACGTCTCAGCTGGCCGGGAGGAGGGGTCCCTGGCAGGGTCGGGAGCCCACCCTCCACCCTCCCGCGTCTCCCAGAGGCCCACATGCAGCCTCACGGCAGAACACCAGGCGTTCCCCCAGGCTGCCTCGGAGGACGGGGTCGAGGGTGCAGCCGCGGGCACACCGTACCCGGGTTCGAGGGTGCAGCCGCGGGCACACCGTACCCGGAGTCAAAGGTGCAGCCACGGGCACACCGTACCTGGGGACGAGGGTGCAGCCGCGGGCACACCGTACCCGGGGACGAGGGTGCAGCCGCGGGCACACCGCATACCGTACCCGGGGTCGAGGGTGCAGCCGTGGGCACGCCGTACCCGGGGACGAGGGTGCAGCCGCGGGCACACCGCATACCGTACCCGGGGTCGAGGGTGCAGCCGTGGGCACGCCGTACCCGGGGACGAGGGTGCAGCCGCGGGCACACCGCATACCGTACCCGGGGTCGAGGGTGCAGCCGTGGGCACGCCGTACCCGGGGACGAGGGTGCAGCCGCGGGCACACCGCATACCGTACCCGGGGTCGAGGGTGCAGCCGTGGGCACGCCGTACCCGGGGACGAGGGTGCAGCCGCGGGCACACCGCATACCGTACCCGGGGTCGAGGGTGCAGCCGCGGGCACACCGCACACCGTACCTGGGTCGAGGGTGCAGCCGCGGGCACACCGCATACCGTACCCGGGGTCGAGGGTGCAGCCGCGGCACACGGTACCCGGGGTCGAGGGTGCAGTCGCGGGCACACCGTACCTGGGCAGTGTAGATGTGCCTGAGTTTAGTGCAGACCTTCAGCTACCTCAAGTCCTTTCCCATTTCATTCCCCCGCTCAGCTCCGAGCCCAGTTCTAGGTGGGCTTCCCCAGGGTCACTCTCCTCCCACTCAGGCAGACAGGCAGCCCTGTGGTCCGGCCATCCTGCCACTCCAAGCAGGCTCCAGGCTCGTCCTGTTCTCCAGGCAGGGGACTGGTGCGTGGTGGACCGGGACCAAGTGCCTCAGAGCCCTTGTCCTGGCCAGGGCGCAGCCCACTTCCTGCCTCCTCATCTGCCCTGCTGTGGCTCTTCAGGGTTGCCAGGGACAACCCATCCGCCAGACCCAAGTCGGGCACTCAGCGCCTGGCTGCCCACTCTGGAGCCTGACCACTTCCAAGTGGCTCCCGGGGATCCCCATCAGACTGCCTACTGTAATGGGATTTGACTTTTAAAAACCTCTGACCAAAACCCAGAAATTTCCCATATCAAGAGGTTCCTGCTGCTGGTTCACTGCCCGATGCCCACAACAGCCCATCAGGAACCAGACTCAACGCAGGCCTCCCACGTGGGTGGCAAGACCCCAGCCACTTGAGCCGTTAGCAGCGGCCTCCCGGGGCCCCCACAGGCAGGAAGCTGGAACCAGGAGCCAGTCGGGCAGCCAGCCCTGGCCTGCCACTGGGGGAGAGGAGCGGCCCAGCCAGCGGCTTAGCACACACCTAAGGCACGAGATTCACTCGGGTACAGCCAGTGTATGTTTACTTCGGACGCCTGGGAGACAGCTATTGTTTTAAATAACAGACGCTTGCATTTAGTTCTCCTCCAAGAGGACCTCGGGGACACGGGTCGTTTATTAGGACTGGCGCCGTCTGACGTGGGTTCCCTGTGCGTGCGCAGCGCTGCGAGGGCTCCGCGGCAGGAGCTCTACTTCTTCCACTCGTTCTTGTCGTAGTCCCACTTGGCGGAGAAGCCCTGGATGGGGCTCACCTTCATGTCCAGCATCCTCTTGGTCTGCATGGCCACCCACTCCTTGTCGAAGGTGTGCGGGATGGGGCCGTACACTGCGGTTCAAAGGGAATCGTGAAGCCGCCCTGCACAGTGGTCCTGAGCCCACGCCCGGGGCCCCGAGCCCACCCATGCGGGCTTCTGTTCTAGGCACTCCCAGCTCTGACTTTTAATTATTCCTTTGTTGGTAAAAAGCTAAAAATACGTGAGCTGCAGGCAGCGTGTCTTCCACAGGCTCGTGTGCGGGCAGGGGGAGGGCCGCCTGCGACACAGGGAGGACGCTCACCCACTTAGGAGTCAGAGGCACAGCGACGCGCCTCTGCCTGCGCCCGGGGAACCCGCGAGACGCTGCGTGAGATGCAGGGCCAGGCCCGCCCAGGCCCACGCTGCGCCACGGTTCAGGAGTGAGTCCCTCTCCCTGCTGAACGAAGGCATCCTGGTGACGGGCGGGCAGGTGAAGACCTACTAGACCGCGTGCTGTGCGTGCTGTGTGCAGTACTCACGGCACAGCCACGACGGCCGCTCGCTCAGCCTCTCCGCACGTTCATCTCCCACCTCAGCTGGCCCAGCGGCCTCAGACACAAAATAACCCGACTCTCTGGCTCGAGGGCGGCGTGAAGGCCCCCGCGGTGCCCTGCCCGGCCCCCCGCTTCCAGGCTCCGGCCCCCTCCCTACTCACCGTAGTGCTTCTCCCAGATCAGGATGAGGGCGGTGAAGCCGATGAAGAACAGGGCCGTGCCCACGACCGTCTTCCACTCATTGGTGCCCCGGTTCATCTCGGCGAAGCTCTCGTTGAACTGAATGCGATACACTGTGACACAGGGGGGCAGCTGTTTGGGGCGGAGTGGATGCGTCCACACCTCCTCACGCTGAGAACACCCCCACGGGAGAAAACACGGGCCAGGGCTGCGCGGCGGCAGGGGAAGCCTCTGCCTGTTCACCAGCACCCCACAGCGGCGCCGTCGGAGCCCGGCTGCTCCCCTTCCCACCCAGCTTCTTCCCAGAGCACTCGGGAACGCACCGAAGATGGCTCCGGAGCACAGAAACTGGGTCCCAGTCAGTCACCCGGAACCCAGCAGTGGCCCTCTGGGTAGCCAGTCACCATCACACACACACACACACACACACACACACACACACCCCGCTGTCACTCCCCTCAGACACTCAGACACGCGCCCACAGTCACCGTCATACACACAGTCACCATCTCTCGCTCATACACACACACACACACACGTCCCACAGTCACGTCTCTCTCTCACACACAGAGACATGTCCCACAGTCACCGTCTCACACACACACGTCCCACTGTCACTCCCCTCAGACACGTGCCCACAGTCACCATCACACACACAGTCACCATCTCTCGCTCATACACACATGTCCCACAGTCACGTCTCTCTCTCTCTCACACACACACACACACACACACGTCCCACAGTCACGTCTCTCTCTCTCTCTCTCACACACACACACACACACACTCACGCAGACACGCCCGAGCACTGGCCGCCCCGTGTGCAGTACTCACACTCGACCTTCTCGTCCCTGGTGAGGCTGCCCCAGGGGGCCTTCTCCTTCTCCTTCAGGGCCTTCTGGCTGGCAGACAGCTGCTTCACATGGGCCACGTCGGGCAGGGGGTAGTCACGCCGGTCCACGTAGCTCGGGAGAGCGTAGTCCTCGCTCTTCACAACGCTCCCTGAAACCAAGGGCTGCTGTGACCGCTCCACGGGGGAGCCACAAACAAGGACCGAGACTCGGCGGCCCCGGGCCAGCGCCGCCAGCGCCGCCCGTCACCGCGCCGGTCGGCCAGGGCTGCAGGGTGCCCCGGGCAGGAGATGCACACAGCGGGGCCTTTCTAGAAGGGATTCAAACTGAAGAACAAAACTGCGCGAAACTCTCTAAGGTTCCGAAACCAAGCAGCATGAAGACGCGGGACGGAGGTCAGCCCGGCCGGGAAGACCCCCGCCCCCCCTTCCCTGTCCCAGCGCCTGGGCTCAGCCCCTGCAGCAGCGATGGCCCGTGGACCGGCTCCCGCCACCGCGAGGGAGGCCAGGCGGAGGTCAGGCTCCGGGCTTCCTTCAGGCCCGGCCAGGGCCGCGCACGCATGTGCAGAGTGAGCGGGGGCGGAGCTGCTGCGTCCTCCGGGAATCACCCGGGAACAGTCCTGAGCTGTGCTCCTCCCAGGGACGAGCACCAGGGGCCGCGGGTCACCGGGCGCGGATTCGGCCCCTAGGAAATGCTGAGCGTGGTTCGGACGTCGGGTGCCAGAGAGCAGACCACAGACTGCTGCAGTCTCTCTTAAAACACGTAAATCGTGTCTGGCTCGTGCCCGGCACACGAGACCAACGTGCGGCACGGTCCACCGCGAGGCGGAGGGGTGGAGTCTCAGACCGACTGTGTCTCGACACCAACTCTGACTTCTGCCTGTCGTTTCTTACAGTCTGATTTACAAATAAAAACACTGTCTTTGAAAGCCTCCTATTTCAGGTAGAGAACCTGGATCTGCTTGTCTGATGGCACCCGATGCTGAGTGCCAGCTGACGCGGTCAACGTCACAGCTGCCCTTGGAAGGAAGGACCGCGCGGGCCGGTATTGTGCTCTTTCCTTTCTTGACCATTTCTGTTGTCCCTCCTTCTATGTTTCTTCCTTTAAAGACTGTTTCTTGTTCAAGAAAAAAAAAGCCTAAAGCATAAGCCCTTCTAAGAATAGGGAGGTTGGGCTGGCGCCGCGGCTCACTGGGCTAATCCTCCACCTGCGGCGCCGGCACACCGAGTTCTAGTCCCGGTCGAGGCACCGGATTCTGTCCCGGTTGCCCCTCTTCCAGGCCAGCTCTCTGCTGTGGCCCGGGAGTGCAGTGGAGGATGGCCCAAGTGCTTGGGCCCTGCACCCGCGTGGGAGACCAGGAGAAGCACCTGGCTCCTGCCATCGGATCAGCGCGGTGCGCCAGCCGCAGCGGCAATTGGAGGGTGAACCAACGGCAAAGGAAGACCTTTCTCTCTGTCTCTCTCTCTCACTGTCCACTCTGCCTGTCAAAAAAAAAAAAAAAATAGGGAGGTTGGCAGCCAGGGTCAGGGACCCGTGAGAACTCCCGTGTGCTGACCGTGGAGGAGCCGCACGGGGCGAGCGCGTCAGAGAACGCGGCACCTTCTCACGTGCCTACCCGAAGCGAAGCCAAACCAACCAAAAAGCACTGGAAATGGACTGGCAAACCCACGGAGGCAGCGAATCCTGCCGCAGCCGGCGCCCAGGCTGCAAGTGCAGGAAGCGGCTCTGCTGTCCGGGTGACCAAGGTAACTGCCTTAGAGCTCACCCACAGCCCCGCGCCCCCTCCCAGCTCAGCCGCCACCCCACCCAGCCCCGCTGTCCGGGGTCACCCACGCCCCTGCCGCACCTGACCCTCCCCAGCCGCCGGCGGCAACCCCAGGCCAGGCTGCCCGCCCCCGCCCCCCTCCAGCTGGGCCTCCGCGCAGGGTCCGGGCCTCTGCCTTCTCCTCCGTGCCTGACGGCGCCTGCTGCAGACACACACGGAGGAGGGCACAGCCAGACCTGCGCCGTCCGCGCGGAGGGGGCACTTGCCAAGTGACGTGGCCAGGACGGAAGCGAGGTCCCTCGGGGAAGAGGCCCAGCCCAGGTCCCGCGGAGCAGCCCTCCTTGCTGGGAGGCGGGAAAGCAGGCGGGAGACAGGGGCGGGGCCGAGGCCAGCCGGCGGAGGCCGGAGCGGCCGTCCTGCCTGGACGCCGCGCCCAGACCCGGCCGCAGGCAGCATCACTTACCGTGCGCCCGCACGCACACGGAGGTGGAAATCGCCCGCCTGCCGACGAGGCTCAGCACCCTGGTGGCCAACATCCTGCAACACAAAGGACAGCACTTCCCCTGCGGCGACGGCGGACACGGGCACCCGGGCCGGCCGCGGCCGCTTCCGCCCCGCTCCGCCCCGGTGCCGTGCAGGCGCGCGCAGCTCCGGCTCGCGTCTCCCCGAGACTCGCCGCCTCCCCCCAGCGACACAAGCCCCGCCCGGCTCAAACACCAGCGAAGACCGATCCAGGTGACCGAAAAGGAAGCCACCGAAGCACCACGCCGCCGTGGGCCTGCCTTCTCGGGGGCCTGCCCGGCGGCAGCGGAGTGACCGGGATGACCCGGCCCTCCCTGGCCTCTGCGCCCCGGCTGCAGGACGCACTCCTCGGAGGACGGCGGCGCAGCAAGGGGTCCCGCCCCGGGGCAGCCAAACCTGCGCGTGACGTCGGGGCCGCCCTCGGCCGGGCCTCGCGCGCGGGCGCCGGGAGCCTCGCTCACCGCGGCCGGCGCGCAGCCGCCGAGCGGGCCGCGGGCGCCCAAGGTCACACCGTCCCAGCCCGCGGCGCGGCCGCCGCAGGCCAGCGGAGCAGGCCCGGGCGCTCGCGCCAGCACGGGGGCTGCGGCCCTGCAGCCCCTCGAGCCCCGAGCCCCCGCGGGGCGGCCTCAATGTCACCGGAGACGCAGGCCCACCGCCGTGTCCAGCGGGCGCCCGGCCGCCGGCGCGCAGGACCAACGGCCGCCGCTCCTAGGCCGGCACGGCCCGCTCGCGGCCCGGCGCCCGCTCCCCGCGAGCCTCACCTGCCGGTACCGCCGACCCTGCTGCCGCGACCGCCCTCTACGCCCCGGCTGCCCGCGACCGGAAGAGAGCGAGGCCGCGCCGCGAAGCACCACGGGATGCAGCGAGGCCCCGCCTCCCCGCGCTGCGCAGAGGTCGCCGGGGAGCGGAAGGGGGCATGCGCCGCGAACGTCGTAAAAACGCCGGCCGGGCTGCTTTCCGGCAGGCGCCGGGCAGGGAGCGCGAGTGGAGTCCGAGGCGGCGCCGGCGGCGGCAGCGGCAGCGGCGGCTTCCCGGAGGCGTGAGCCCAGGCCCGAGCCGGGCCGCCTGCGGGGCCTCGCCGGCCCGTGGCCGTGCCAGGCGGTCGCTTCCCGCTCGTCCGCGTCCCGGTGAGGCACCGCGCGGCCGGGCAGCGGGCCCAGGCCTCAGCCGCGCGGCCGCGGCCTTCGGGGCCGGCCCGGGCTCAGCATGCCCGGGGTGAAGCTGACCACCCAGGCCTACTGCAAGATGGTCCTGCACGGCGCCAAGTACCCGCACTGCGCCGTCAACGGCCTGCTGGTGGCCGAGAAGCAGAAGCCGCGCAAGGAGCACCTGCCCCTGGGCGGCGCGGGCGCCCACCACACCCTCTTCGTGGACTGCATCCCCCTGTTCCACGGCACGCTGGCCCTCGCCCCCATGCTGGAGGTGGCCCTCACCCTGGTAAGCGCGGCCCGGGGAGACACCGGGCGGGGGGCGGGGGCGGCGGCGAGGCCGGTCCGCCGCGGGAAGGCGGGCAGGAGCAGACGCTGTCCCGTGCGCCCCACGGCTCCGGCTGAGAGGGTCCGTGCGGGACAGGCGGGCTGCGACGCCCCGGGTGCTCACCCCGGAGGGGCGGCGGTCGCTGGAGACCCCCCCCCCCGCGCCGAGGGGCGGGCGGTGCGGCGAGGCCCGGCGGGGGTCCCGGCCCGAGGGCGCCGGGCACAGCCTGGGGCTGGACTGAGTCGTCGCGCGGAGTTCTTGCTGTCGCTGGGCCGGGGCCGGGGACGTAGATGGAGCTGCCACACAGCCGCGGCGCCGCGTGCGCACCTGCTCCGCCGGGCCTGCAGCCGGCCCTCGCTGCTGTGCAGCCTGGGGAGCTCGGGAGAGGCGGGCAGGGGGCTGCCGGGGCCCAGAGAGGGGGCGGGCAGCGGGGGGCAGCCCTGGGGGGACGGGCAGCGGTGGGCAGCCCTGGGGGGGGCGGGCAGCGGTGGACGTCCTGGGGGGGGGACGGGCAGCGGGGGGACGCCCTGGGGGGGGGACGGGCAGCGGGGGGACGCCCGGGGGGGGACGGGCAGCGGGGGGACGCCCGGGGGGGGGGACGAGCAGCGGGGGGACGCCCGGGGGGGGGACGGGCAGCGGGGGGACGCCCGGGGAGGGGGGACGGGCAGCGGGGGGACGCCCGGGGGGGGGACGGGCAGCGGGGGGACGCCCGGGGGGGGGATGGGCAGGGGTGGGCAGCCTTGGGGGGGCCGGAGCTGGAAGGGCGGGGCGGAAGGCGGCAGCGAGGCCGGAGAGGGCAGTGGGCTGGAAGAGTAGGGAACTGGGGAGCACGGGGCATGCGGAGGGCAGGGCCAGGAGAGGGCGTGGGCAGTGTCCCACAGGGCCCGTGTGGCGAGGCCGGGGTGCTGGGCAGCTCCTCAGGGCAGCGGGAGCCACTCAGATTTGTGTCTGAGCGATGGCTCCAGCCTTCAGTCAAGAGTGTTGGGCAGGGGCCGGCACTGTGGGGCGGGGGTAAAGCTGCTGCCTGCGTCTCCAGCATCCCGTATTGGCACTGGTTCGAGTCCCAGCTGCTCCACTTCCAGACTGTTCCCTGCTGATGCACCTGGGACAGCAGCAGAGACTGGCGCCCATGGGAGACCCGGAAGAAGCTCCTGGCTGGGGTCTGGCCCGGTCCTGGCCGTTGCGGCCATCTGGGGAGTGAACCAACAGGTGGAAGATCTCCCACCCTCCCTCCCTCTCCCCTTCTCCTTCCCTTCCTCTCTCTCTCTCCCTCCCTCTGTAACTCTTTCAAGTGAATAAAATAATGTTGCCGGCGCCGTGGCTCAGTAGGCTAATCCTCCGCCTTGCGGCGCTGGCACACCGGGTTCTAGTCCCGGTTGGGGCGCCAGATTCTGTCCCGGTTGCCCCTCTTCCAGGCCAGCTCTCTGCTGTGGCCAGGGAGTGCAGTGGAGGATGGCCCAAGTGCTTGGGCCCTGCACCCCATGGGAGACCAGGAAAAGCACCTGGCTCCTGCCATCGGATCAGCGCGGTGCGCCGGCTGCGGCAGCCATTGGAGGGTGAACCAACGGCAAAGGAAGACCTTTCTCTCTGTCTCTCTCACTGTCCACTCTGCCTGTCAAAAAAATTAAAAAAAAAAATCTTTAAAAAAAAATACAGCTTTGGAGAGGGGGTACACCCAAGACCAGAGGCAGGGAGGTGGCTGACCACGCTGTGTTCCGTTGGCCTGGGGGAGGGGACGTGACCGTGACAGCTGTCTCTGGCTCATGGTGGTGCGGTTCCTTGGGGAAACAGGGAAACTGGCGGGGGGTGCCTTCGCCTGAGGTGGTCACGTGAGGAAGTCCTGGCAGTGAAGGTTGAAAGTGGACGTGGGGATGGACGGACATACGGGCCCAGACAGAGGTGGGAGCCCGTGGCTTCCCCATGACTGGAAGCCGTGAAAGCCCGTGAGCCTCGCTGGGGCCCTGCACGAGGGGAAGCCGCCCCGCCCGTGGCAGGTGTGTGGACGGAGAGTGACTGCGGGGGCCGGGGCCGCGGTAGCACCTCCATCCAGGCCTGCGCCCGGCATCACTCAGCCTTCTCGTCCCAAGTCCCTGCTCAGAGCTGGTCTCCTCCCGTACGCGGTGTGAGCCGTGCTTGAGAGAATTAACCATGCCAACGTGAGCAGTACACAGTGCGTTTGCATCACCGTACACGGGTGTTCCCCGCGGAGCAGAGCTGCCTCCAAACCCTCACTGGGGAGGACGGGGCCCGGAGGGGACCTCGGCTCAGAACGCAGGCCGCGTGCTGCCACCAGCCGGAGCCCGGGGGCGGGGGGGGGGCTGCTCTGGGTGTGCCCCTGCCGCTTCCAGACGGCAGGCTCCCAGCACCGCCCCACACAGGCCTCTGGCTGGTGCATCTCGCGTCCAGCAGTGTCCGTGTCGGGCCAAGCCGGGCTCCGTGGGTCTCCTCGGCCGTGAACTCCACTGCCCCAGTGTTGTCCTGCTCGGCTGTGGCTCCTGGCTGTGGCCTGGCCCGACTCCAGCCGTTGTGGCCGTTTGGGGAGTGAACCAATGGATGAAGGATCTGTCTCTCCCTCTCTCTGTAACTCTTTCAAATAAATCTTTAAAAAATAAGTAAAACTTTCTTTTTAAAAAAATCGCCAAAGCAGCTGAGACGGGAGAGATGCCAGTGCAGTGCCAGTGGACGACCTCTAGGGGGCTTCGCAACTCGAGCCTGTCTGAGCAGGTCGCATCCTCATTAAGCCGGTCAGGTGTTGACCTTTGGACTTAGTGGTGAGACCCTGGAGGCCGCGAGACCTCAGTGTGCAGAACCGAAGTCCACCGGGCTCTCGGCTGCAGGAGACGGCACCTCGGCCGGGCGTCTGGACCAGGCAGCTGGACCCGGCCTTGTTCTCCTGGCTGCTGGACCCGGCCTTGTTCTCCTGGCAGCTGGACCCGGGCCTTGTTCTCCTGGCTGCCTGCTCTTCAGGGAGCCCTGTGCTGGAATGGTTTTGCTAAATGGGGAAGACTGGCTTGATCTGCAGTCTGTCAGAGGCAACATGGGATTCCTGAGGAGGCTTTTCATTATAATTTTCCATTTTAAAAAATCCATGCGTCTCTGGAGGCTTTTTGGGGTTTTTTTTTAAGTACTTATGCCTATTACCTTATTTATCCTTATAACCCTATGACGTAAGTAGCAAAGGAATTATCTCTAATAGCAAAAACCCATAAAACGTTAGGAGGAAAATTAGCGTGGACCTGCTGTTTCTCTAAGCCTCTTCTGTGCTCCGGGGCGGCTCTGCTGGGAGCCCTCAGATGGCCGCCTTCCTGCCTGCAATTTCAGGCCAGGACGTCCCCTCTGTGCCCCCGCCCGGCATCTCCCACGCCCCCCGTGCCCGTGCCCTCTCCAGGGCATCCGCGTGCCCGCCTGGGAGAGGGGCACCGGCTCGGGTTCCCCTTCCGTTTTCTCCGCAAAGCTCCTGCACAGCTGTAGCTCGTGAGGCCCGTCCAGCCCGCCGGCCACGCGAGGCCTGTGAAGTCATTTGGTCAGGCTCTGCCGTGGCGACGGAAGGCCACACTTCAGTAAACCCCAGCAGTGTGGCCTCACGTGATGTTACCAATGTCCGGATGCCCCTGGCAGGAGAAAGGCCCCCGCCCGGCTCCCGGTCCCTCCACCCTGCGTGTCGCCGAAGGCAGGAAGGCCTGCAGCTTACCGCCTGGGGGTCTGGGTGCATGGCGGGTTCAGGAGCGGAGCCCCTCTGGCCAGGCCCCTGCCCTTGCCCTCTTTATGGTTGGACTTGCGGTCACCACAGATGGCAGTGGTGCCTGGAAGATGACAGTGCTTCACACGTAAACAGTAAGTGTGCCGAGAGCCTCGTGGTGCCGCCCAGCGGGACGCGTGAGGCCTCCGTGCCGTCGGCAGCTCTGTGTATGTGAGGGACCGAACAAGCCAGAGGGCACTGGAGAGAAGGCGCCAGGCTGACGCCGCAGTGGCCACGAGCTCTCCCGCGTGAGCGACGCTTGGCTCGCAGATCTGTTTTCCTTTGCTCGTCCACACAGGCAGCTGCCCGTGGGCTTCCGCCACGCGCCAGACCTGCCTGTGCAGCGCTGCTCGCTCGGCGCACTCCACGTCACCTCCTGTCAGCCTCTGTGTTCTCTCCAGCAGAGGAAACTCCTCCCCCCGTTAAAGCCTGCTCAGCTGGGAGGGCCCCACTCGCGCACCCACCTCCGGTTCCTGCTTCCTGCTGATGTGCCTTGGGAGGCAGTGTGTGGGTCCCTGCACTTGCTGGGAGGCTTGCACTGAGTTCCAGGCTCCTGGCTTCCACCTGGCCCAACCCCAGCTGTTGCGGACATTTGGGGAGCAAATGCAACAGTTAAGAGATGTCTGTCTCTCTCCACCTTTCAAGTAACATAAAATAGAACTTGCCCCCTTCCTCTGAGGCTGTCTGTTCCTCCCTTTCGCGTTCTGCCTTCCTTGGTTGGACAGACCGTGCATCCGTCCTCGTACGGTTGACTGATCGTTGTTTGAGTCACTCGGGAGTTTGTGAAGCAAGCCAGCACTTTGACCTGGCTTACTTTAAAAGCAGCCTCTTCAGGGGTCATGGCGTTATTTTTGTGACGAATTAGGGTTTTTCCATGCAGGAGTTTGCCCTCTGCAAGCGAGGCCCAGGTTGAGGTCTGTGTTGTGCCAGTCACGCTCCTTTCTGTGTCCTGAGGGCAGATGGAAGACACCGCCCCAAACCTGTGTCCCCGGTCAGAGAAGGGGCGTGGGCGCAGCTGAGAGTACTCAGTAGAGGTGCTGCCGGGGCTGGTCCGGGATGGCCGTACAAGACAGCTGCATCCTTGCGTGGTCGTGGCGCGCCTGTGGTCAGCCAGTAATGACCACCAGTCTCTACACCCTGACCCTCAGCCTCGCCTAGCAGAAGGCGTTTTCAGGCGCAGACGTTGTGGCGTGGCGGGTTAAACCACCACTGGGGACCCCCACGTCGTGGAGAGAATCCCCATGCAGTCCCTGCCTCGCGGCTCCCTGCTGGCGCACCCTAGGAGGCACCTGTCACCCAGATGGGAAGCCCACGTGGGGCTCCTGGCTTCAGTCTGGCCCAGCCCTGGCTCTTGCGAGCATGTGAGGACCAGCAGAAGGAAGATGTCTCTCTCTCTCTCTCTCTGCCTCTCTCTCCGTCTTTCTGACTTCCAAGTAGTTGAAAATAAAACATTTTTTGAAGGGGTAATTTGCAGATAAGTGTAAGTTATGGGTCGTAGGTGGAGAGATGACCTTGGATTCTCCGTGTTTGCCCCGTGGAATCCCCGGGCCCTTTTAAGAGGCACTTAGGGTAGGGGTCAGCAGATGGGGCCGGAAGCAAGGTCAGAGCGTTGCAGCCACAGGCCCAGGACGTGGGCAGCTCTGCAGGTACACGGATTCTTGCCGGCACCTCCGGAAGGGGCACAGCCTGTGAGCCATCCCAGACGCCTGGCCTGTCAGTTCAGAAGGTGCCTTGTCTGTAGCTGTCCCGAGGGCTGTGAGAAAATGAGGTGGCTGTAAACACCACTGCCCCGAAGCCAGGTGGAGATGTCCAGGTCGGCAGACACCTCGGCCTCTCCCGGCTTCCCTGCCCCGAGGATCAGGGCCTGGACCGAGCCCCAGACCTAGAGCCCGGCCCTGTGGCGCTGCCTGGAGGGAGTCAAGAAGCCAATGGAAGCAGCGCGGGGTTCCCAGAGCGTCTCGGCCGTGCGCAGTGGTTTGCTGCAAAGCCGCGGGGGAGGCGCCGTTGTCCTCATTTGGGGGCGTAGCCGTGCTCATCTGGGTAGACAGGCAGAAGGTCCGGTGCTTCAGGGGTCCCGGTGTTGACCCAGTGTGGTCATTTGTGAGCTCTCAGGAGGCCAGAAGTGTTGTAACCCCTGTGCGAGCCGGCGACCCTGACTGGAACTGTCTGGTGATGTCTGCTTTTAGTCAGAAAGGAGACGGCGGAGTCCGACCCTGAACGGGACAGAGCTCTAGAGGCCCTACTCTGTGACGCGCACACGGACACTCGCGCTTTCAGCCAGTTGATTCACAGCAAAACAAAAAAAAAAAAATAAAAACGCATCCGTTTGCTTCCTCTTCAGCAGACTGAGACTGGAATTTGTTGCGGCATATTAAATTCTGTTATGGGGAAACAGGATGACCTTTTGCTGTTTTTAATAATGGCGTCAGAGCTGCAGGGTGGACCTGGTGAGACAGCGGGTTTGGAAAGCGGCTCAGAAGACCCTGGAGGTCGCACCGTCCAGTGGCGGTGAAGTGTGCTTGCACGTGCCTGTACCCGATTCAAAACCTCGTCCGGAGGGGCCTCTCGCTGGGCCGGGCAAGCAGTGGTTCCCTGTGTCCAGCATGGCAGCACCCACAGGGCCCTGGGGTGCTGCCTGAGAGCACGGCCGTCTGTTTGGCCTGGCCTGGGGCTGGGGGAGGGATGTGGGATTTGCGTTTTCCTCTGAGCCCCCGGCTGGCTCTCTGGGCCTTTCTTCTGGGAGGGACGCAGGGTGAGGGCACGCTTGCCCTGACTTGTCCGGGAGGGAGTAGCCATCATTCACCTTTTCTTCCCAATTTCTGTTCTTGTTTCAGATCGATTCCTGGTGCAAAGACAATAGCTATGTGATCGCCGGCTACTATCAAGCCAATGAGCGCGTCAAGGATGCCAGGTATGCTAGCGGGTGAGCCCCTGGGCGCGGGGGTGGTCACGCACGCACGCCTGCCTGGGGGTCGCTCGTCGACCCCCTGCAGGCTCCAGATGCAGCGTGTGGGGCGCACGCCCCTCCCCGCCCTCTGTGCTCCTTTATGGAATTGGAAGGGAATCCTGGTGTGGCGAGTTCCAAACAGAGACTCTGAACATTTATGTTAACTTGGGGATTCTGTTTTGTATCTTCTTTATATCGCTTGAAGGGGATTCGTACAGTTGAGGCCTCAGGTTCTGTCCGCTCGGCTCTGCCTGCTCCCCCTCCCCAGGCTGGCTGTGATGTGGGCAGAGCGGCCGCAGGGAGCCCACCGTCTCTCGGGAGAACTGACCCGGCCTTGGGTCTGGGGCTCTCGGGTGTGACACGGTGGAGAAAATGTGGTCTCTGCTGCTGCTTTTGTTGCTCTTGTCCAGGTGGTCCCCGTCGCGGCCGTGTCTAGGGCGCGGTGGAGGGCCAGCAGGGCCCCGTGAGCCTGGCTCGTGTCTAGGGCGCGGTGGAGGGCCAGCAGGGCCCCGTGAGCCTGGCTCTTCGGCTTTTCCCGCCACCTTGCCGTTCTTACTCTGAGCCTGCAGGTGGGACTTCTTCCCTGCATCTCTTTGTTTTTGTTTTTAAGATTTATTTATTTGAAAGAGTTACACAGAGAGGAGAAGCAGAGAGAGAGAGAGGGCTTCCATCTGATGGTTCACTCCCTAAATAGCCGCAACGGCTGGAGCTGCGCCAGTCAAAGCCAGGAACTCTTTCCAGGTCTCCCACGCGGGTGCAGGGGTCCAAGGACTTGGGTCATCCACTGCTTTCCCAGGACTGGAAGTGGAGCAGCCGGGACTCAAACCGGCGCCCATATGGGATGCGGCACTGCAGACGGCGGCCTTACCCGCTGCGCCACAGCGCCGGCCCCAGTGCGTGTCCTAATGACCTCGTTCCTCCGGGTAGCTCCTCTGCTGGCCATCCTGCACCCTGTGCTGGTGACTCAGCTGTCCATCTCTGAGCAGGAGAGTGCCCAGGGACCGTGTGCACCTTGGTCTTTGTTACATGAGAGGCTGGCCAGCGTGAGCTGAGCCAAGCAAACATGCTCGGCCCCGCCCTCACTTGACTGGGTGGAAGAGCCTGCACCAGGAGCTGCACCAGGGAGAACTCGCCCAGAGCCGTGACCTGAGACCCCCAGGGAAGGGAGTCCTTTGAACCGGGGTCTCGGGAGTAGGCCTGGTGGAGACCCGGAGGCCAGCGTGATCCTGGTGGGTAGACGGGTGGGGCTGTGGTGGGAGAGGGGGCAGTGGAGCTGCAGGCAAGGCAGGGCTGCCCTGAGGGCTCCCCACTGCCCAGGGAGTGGCACAGTGCTGACTTGGCAGGAGGGCTTTCCCGGACAGAGCTGTGCCCCTGAGCTGCTGTTGCAGGCGGGGCGGGGTTCTGGGCGAGAAGAAGTGCACCAGACTGCCAGGTCCACACGGGAACCCCACTCCTGAATCCATGCCCGCGGGACTCAGCTTGGTCCTCTGCCGCCTCCGCTCATTCCCGCTCAGCCTGCAGCCGGCTCAGACGCCACCTTCGTGCCCCCACCATCCTTTAGGAGGCCTTGCCCTCGCCAAGCTGCATCCCGGGGCCAGTCTGTAGAGGGGATGACGTGCAGGCTGGAGGGCGGTGAGAGGTGGCCCCCGGGCCTGCCCAGCGAAGCTCGAGTCCCCCTGCAGAGGTGACGCTGGCCTCGGGCTCTGGGGTCATCTCATCCCGAGAAGGGAGTGTCCCAGAGGCCCCCAGTCTGGAAATGGAGGAGCAGCAGTGGTGCGGACTCTTCTGTCCAGTGTCGGAGCGTCGTCTCCTGTCCCTGCCTGGTCTACTGAAAATGTGTCCCCGCTCTGGAAATACCTCCCATTAACCGTGTCTCACTGAGTAAGGGCTGTGGATTCAGGTCCCGGGTGACTTGCTGGTTAGCCTCCGGGGCCCCAGCCTGTGGGGTAGGCCACAGCGTGTGCCTGGGAGAGCAGCCTGAGGACGGGCGTGGCACCAGCCCTTCTGAGCGCCACTCAGTAGCTTAACATCTTGTGGCTGTGAGTCCACGCCAGGACGTGCCCTGGCCTGCAGCACGTCAGCAGAACACTAGGTACCAGGTGTGCGGCTTCGCGCACCTGCAGAGCCCGGCCCCGGCCGTCAGGGAGGGGGCTCGCACGGTGCTGTCCACCTGTCGCACCCGTGCTCCACCGCGTATCGGGCAGCTGGCTCGGCAGCAAAGGGGACGCCCTCCTCGACGGTCCTAACGTGGCAGTCTTGCGTCCAGAAATGAGACAGCAGCTCTTCAAATGCTGTGACAATTCATTGGCTGCAGATTCTTTAACTTGTTCAAAAAAATAAATTTTGAGTTCTTGGGTATCTGAAATGGTAGGTTTCTTTTTTTGTTTGTTTTTGGTTTTTTTGGTTGGTTGGTTTATTTTAACTGCCAGTTTTATTCTTCTGGCTACAGTTTCCAAAGGTGATTAGAAATTTACTTTTCTTTTATAGTTCTTTGTTTAGTCTGCCACCATTGCCCAGTTAAGCTGGTTGCAAAATTATTTCACGCTTACTTTTTTTTTTTTTAAGATTTTATTTATTTATTTGACAGAGTTACAGTGAGAGAGAGAGACAGAGAGAAAGATCTTCCTTTCATTGGTTCACTCCCCAAGTGGCCGCAAAGGCCGGAGCTGCGCCAATCCAAAGCCAGGAGCTTCCTCCAGGTCTCCCACACGGGTGCAGGAGCTCAAGGACCTGGGCCATCCTCTGCTGCTTTCCCAGGCCACAGCAGAGAGCTGGACTGGAAGAGGAGCAACCGGGACTAGAACCGGTGCCCATATGGGATGCCGGCGCCACAGGCAGAGGATTAACCCAGCGCACCACAGCACTGGCCTGTTTCATGCTTGCTTATTTAAAAAAAAAAAAAAACACCTTGTACTTTGTGTGAGAGAGACATAGGTGTTCATTAAAAATACACAGAAGCAAAAACAGAAGAAACAAAACTTCACGACACAAGAAACAAGCAGTTGAGGTTGTTTTGTTTTATTTTGTTTTAAGATTTGTTTGTTTATTTGAAAAACAGAGTTACAGAGGGGACGGCGCTGTGGCACGGCAGGTTAACACCCTGGCCTGAAGCGCCAGCATCCCAGATGGATGCTGATCTGAGACCTGGCTGCTCCACTTCCCATCCAGCTCTCTGCTGTGGCCTGGGAAAGCAGTGGAGGATGGCCCAAGTCCTTGAGTCCCTGCACCTTCGTGGGAGACCTGGAAGAAGCTCCTGGCTCCTGCCTCTGGATGGGCGAAGTTCTGGCTGTTGTGACCACTTGGGGAGTGAACCATCGATGGAAGACCTCTCTCTCTCTTTCTGCCTCTCCTCTCTGTAACTCTGACTTTCAAATAAATAAATAAATCTTTAAAAAAAAATAAAAACAATTACAGAGGGACAGAGGCAGAGAGAAGGTCTTCTATCCGCTGGTTCACTCCCCAAATGGCTGCAACGGCCGATCCAAAGCCAGGAACCTGGAACTTCTTCCAGGTCTCCCACGTGGGTGCAGGGGCCGAAGGACGTGGGCCATCTTCTACTGCTTTCCCAGGCCACAGCAGAGAGCTGGATTGGAAGAGGAGCAGCCAGGAACAGAACCGGCGCCCATATGGGATGCCAGCACTGCGGGCGGCAGCTTTGCCTGCTGCACAGTTAAGTTTTGATATATGTTTGTGTGAACACACACACACACACACGTGTGAGCTGGTACTTCATATGCTCCTTTGTAGCCTGTTGTGTTCTTTACAACATGGAATGCATATGTGTGGAGCTTCTCAGTTGAAAGGTAAGCCTGGAATATGGATAGAAATCCCGGGGCCGGCGCTGTGGCGCAGCGGGTTGAAGCCCTGGCTGAAGCACTGGCATCCCATATGGATGCCAGTTCAAGACCCAGCTGCTCCTCTTCCAATCCAGCTCTCTGCTGTGGCCTGGGAAAGCAGAAGATGGCCCAAGCCCTTGGGCCCCTGCCCCCACGTGGGAGACGCAGAAGAAGCTCCTGGCTCCTGGCTTCAGATCGGTGCAGCTCCAGCTATTGTGGCCATCTGGGGAGTGAATCAGCAGATGGAAGACCTCTCTCTGTAACTCGTCTTTCAAATAAATAAATCTTTAAAAAATAAAAATCCAAAGAGATGCTGGTAACAAGGAAACTGTCAAAAAAAAAAAAATGCCACCAGCTGATTAAAAGTACAGTGAAGGTCAGCGACGCATCAGAAAATGCCAAGAGGACCAATGCAGGCCCAGATGTCGGTGTCGGACGGCCAGGACTTGGAGGCCTGAAGCGGCAGGACGGGAGAACCGTGCGCGTCTCTGCTTCCAGGGCCTCCTCGCGGCCTCCCCGAGCCCCTCCCGCTCATCTGCTCTTAGCGGGTTCTTACCCAGATGTGTGACGGCGTGCCCCTGAAGGCCTGGCCGAGCCGCCGTCCTCCCGGTGTCCGGCTCCCTGTGCTGCCCCTGAAGGCCTGGCCGAGCCCGCCGTCCTCCCAGGTGTCCGGCTCCCTGTGCTGCCCCTGAAGGCCTGGCCGCGCCCGCCGTCCTCCCGGTGTCCGGCTCCCTGTGCTGCCCCTGAAGGCCTGGCCGCGCCCGCCGTCCTCCCGGTGTCCGGCTCCCTGTGCTGCCCCTGAAGGCCTGGCCGCGCCCGCCGTCCTCCCGGTGTCCTGGTCTGGCACGGCCTGCGCGCCCCGTGGTCCGTCCTCTTGCTCGTTGAGAGCGTGTGTGACTTCCTTGCTCAGAGCAGGTTGAGAGCGTGTGACTTCCTTGCTCAGAGCAGGCCCTCGTTCCCCTGCGGTAGGAACCGTTCCCGAACTGCAAGGACTTGGACACGTCGACCGTCCGCGGCTCTCGTCTCTCAGGAGTGTTTCTTGACCCCCTCGCCTGGGAAAGTCGCCGACTGGCAGGAGGGCCGTGTTAGGGATCGTGGCCTTGGACGTGTCTGGAGGCCGGGCAGCTCTGCCTGTGTTGTTAGGAGTCCCCAGAAGATGGTACACGTAGCGGACGCCAGCCGCTTGCCCTTAGCACGCGGCCCGCGGGTCTCCTCCCACCGGCCGTCATTTTAAAGGTCGATTGACTTACTTGAAAGAAAGAAAACAGAAGTCTTCCATCTGCAACAGCCGGGGCTGGGCCAGGCCGAAGTGAGGAGCCAGGAGCTTCTTCCGGGACTCACACAGGGATGCAGGGGCCCGGGGACTTGGGCCTCTTCCAGTGCTTCCCCGGGCACATGAGCAGGGCTGGGTCAGAAGTGGAGCAGCCGGGACTCCGGCAGCGCCCGGCGGGAGGCCGGCGCTGCAGGTGGAGGCTTCGCCTGCACCAGAGCGCCAGTCCCGGGCATACTCCCTTCTCGTTTAAGTTTCATTTTTCTTAACCCAGTACTGTAGACTCACAGTCAGCATTTCACCTTCAGTTCTCAGTTTTGTAAATGAAGATCGAGTAGTCAGATAAAATCATTCATTTTCATAATAAATATTTCCTGGTTACTCTTTTCGGCCATTCACAAGGGAGGGTTGTAGTCGTATGGCATGCTTCTTTAGATGAGCCCAGAGCAGACATTGTCTCGCCGCGGCTGCTAGGATCGTGCGCCCAGAAAGCTGACGTGGGTAGCACCCTCAGCCCTCAGGCTTCAGTGCCAGCCACCTACTGATGCAGACCCGGGAGGTCGGGGCGGTGGGTCCTGCACCCGGGGGGGACACCTGGATTGAGGGCTCAGCTCCCGTGCTGGCTGCAGCCAAGGGCTGTTGCAGGCACCCGGCAGGGGAACCGTCGGACGGGAGTGCTCCCCTCTCTGTCTCTTTCTCAGACCTTACTATAGGAGGCAGAAATTTGGGCAGGCGGGCGGTGCAGCAGCCTCGATGCCACTTGGGACACCTGTGTCCCAGGCAGAGCACCTGGGTTGCAGTCCTGGCTTCGCCCCCTCCAGCTTCCTGGTCGTGTGCACCCTGGGAAGCACACCAGGTGATGATGCAGGTACTTGGGTCCCTGCCGCCCACCTGGGGTGCCTGGATTGACTAATCCAGGTACCCCATGGCATCAAGGAGAGCAGGGCCCCGCGTGGGGAGCAGGAGAGAGCCTGGCTTCCTAAGTGGGGAAGCCGCCGGGCCCGCCCGCGGTGGGAGAGGCTGAGCACGGCAGCTGGCTCTTCCAGGACCTGAGGAGAGCGTTCGGGGCACGTCAGGTAGGAGAGTCTAGAACCGTGAGGCCAGCTAAGCAGCCCGTGCCGTAGGTGATAGCCTGGGTGAGACCAGTGGCCGGGAGCAGAGGACAGGCATGCTGAAGTCAGAAGCTGGCAGAGGGCCCCACACGGTGGCTTTTAGGGGGAGGGGCCGCTGGACCCTAAGGCGGTGGTTGGCAGACTCCTGGAGGCAGTCCTCGGGGTCACGTGGACAGTAGACCGCACAGAGCGCTGAGCAAGAACCGCGGCCAAGTGAAGAAGCGGACGAGGTGCGGGTGGGAGCGACGGGAGGGCAGGGCCTGGCCACGGAGAATCAGCCGATGCCGTTCCCCTGTGAAGACAGCTGCGGCCGGGGGTGGGGGTGTCAGGGCCCCAGGGAGAAGGCCACGGCGGGTGGGCCGCCCCTGCTGAGCTGGAGAATGACTGGAGACGGCCGAGTGGCGCGGGAGCCCCTCCATAATTAGCTCTGTGACTTCCAGCAGGAAGATGTCATTTATCAAGGCTGGGTGGTGGCAGGGCCGGGCCCACAGCTGAAGGCACAGCATGGAGTTGGGGCGGGGGGGGGTGGCCCGAGGTTTCTGTGGCTTGTCGCAGCCGAGTCCTTGGCCAGCATGCAGGTGGGGAAGGCGGCCAGGAGGCTGTGATGCCTGGGCCTGCGGGGACCCTCTCCGGGGCGCAGGGCCCTGACAGCACGGTGTCCCCGCAGACTGGCACACAGGGCCTGTTGGGCCTGGCAGTCTTTCTTGGTGCCCACTTGCTGCCGTGGGCAGCGCT
This sequence comes from Oryctolagus cuniculus, assembly GCF_051225735.1. Lineage (NCBI taxonomy): Eukaryota > Metazoa > Chordata > Mammalia > Lagomorpha > Leporidae > Oryctolagus > Oryctolagus cuniculus. The sequence continues at coordinate 76,938,928 of NC_142884.1, read as the reverse complement.
GAGCGGCCTTAACCAGGACCTGGGAGAACTGACCAGCTCCTCTCTGGTGGGGACCTGGAGAACTGACCGGCTCCTCTCTGGTGGGGACCTGGAGAACTGACCGGCTCCTCTCTGGTGGGGACCTGGAGAACTGACCGGCTCCTCTCTGGTGGGGACCTGGAGAACTGACCGGCTCCTCTCTGGTGGGGACCTGGAGAACTGACCAGCTCCCCTCTGGGGACCTGGAGAACTGACCGGCTCCTCTCTGGGGACCTGGAGAACTGACCGGCTCCTCTCTGGTGGGGACCTGGGAGAACTGACCGGCTCCTCTCTGGGGACCTGGAGAACTGACCGGCTCCTCTCTGGTTTGACCTGGGAGAACTGACTGGCTCCTCTCTGGTGGGACCTGGGAGAACTGACCGGCTCCTCTCTGGTGGGAACCTGGAGAACTGACCGGCTCCTCTCTTTAGTCCAAACCAGGTCGCAGAGAAGGTGGCCTCCAGGATTGCCGAAGGCTTCAGCGACACGGCTCTCATCATGGTGAGTCACTTGTTGGCGCTACTTATGGGGTGGCCGTCTCGCCCTCTGTCCTCAGGAGACCCCTGTGGCGTCTGTTGGCCCCTGGGCTGTGGTCCCAGCACAGGGATGGTCCCTGCCCAGCAGTGGTGTCCTAGGACCTTGTTAGAAATGCAGGTCTTCAGGCCCAGCCGCAGACCCCCTTAGAACTCAGCAGTCTGTTTTAACACTGCTTCCAGGTGATTCTGGGACATGTGCCCCTGGGGAGGATGGGCACAGAAGGGGGCCTGGGTGGGTCGCATCGGGGCCTGTGCTTCAGTCTGGATTGGACAGGGGAGGGGAGGGAGGGGTGTGGAGAAGCAGCCAAGTGCCCGGTGTTGACCCTGCAGAAACGCTAGGCCACGCCTTCCTGGTGGGCTTTCCCCAGAAGGGGCCCCTAGACCCCGGGGGCCGCCTCGGCCCTCCCCGCACTTCCCTCTCGTGTCTGCCCTCGGCTCAGGTGGACAACACCAAGTTTACGATGGACTGCGGAGCACCCACGATCCACGTGTACGAGCACCACGAGAGCAGATGGCGCTGCCGGGACCCACACCAGTGAGTGCCGAGCCTGCCGGGCTGGGCCCGCACCGAGGAGGCGCCCGTCCACCTGGGTTTTAAGTTGGCGTGTTCTCCAGGCACCGTATCATGCCCTTGCCGGACTGCTGGGGGACCAGGGCCTGCCGGGCTGCCGCCCCCGGCCGAGGGCACTTCCCAGAATCCTCCGGTCAGCTGCCCTTGGCCTTCTCACAGTGTCTGCAGAGGGCCAGCTGTGGGTCGGCGCCCGTGTCCACCTTTGGCTCATAGCTCCCTGTCCCCAGCGCCCGTGGTCTCCTCCACCCCGTGGGCCTCCATGGTTGCTGCACGAGGCTGACTTGTCCGTGTTTGCCCGTAGCGATTACTGCGAAGACTGGCCGGAGGCGCAGAGGATTTCGGCGTCGCTGCTGGACAGCCGCTCCTACGAGACGCTCGTGGACTTCGACAACCACCTGGACGACATCCGCAACGACTGGACAAACCCCGAGATCAACAAAGCCGTCCTGCACCTGTGCTAGGCAGGGCCGTGCGCCGAGCGAGAAGAAGGCCCACTTGTCCGTGTAAATAGAGCTCTGGGTGCCAGGAGCAGCGCTGGCGGCTCTGGGAGGTGCCACGTGCCTGGGAAGAGGGCACGCGTCCCGCCGCGGCTGGAAGATTGGCACGCGTCCAGTCTGACGTCCGCGTGGACCTTCCCCAGCTGTGTGTTGCTCTAATCCTCCACATCAAAGCTCTTCCTGCCTGCCCGCGTTGTTCCTATTAAACAGTTTTAACTAACGTTTTATAATCTGGAGAGAATACTTTTTAAAGCTTATGAACTATCTTTTAAAAAAAAAAAAAAAGGCCGCATCTTATACTCCACTAAGTGTGTCTGTGAGTTTTTATCCTGGTGAAGTCGTCACACGACGTCCAGGGGGCGGGTGGGCATCTGGGTGGAGCCAGGCCCGGGTCCCAGGAGCTGTGTGCCGGGGTCGCAGCCCCGGACCGCGGTGGGAAGAGCCTTTGTCGTTAAGGTGACGACAGATGTGGGTCGCTGGTGGTGGCAGCTTCGACCGGAGCACGGTGCAGGCTTCCCTGGCAGCCGGAACCTGGCGGAGCTGCGGAGCCCAGAAAGGAGCCCCGGAGCCATGCTGCGCGTGGGCTTGGAGGCAGGTGGGTCCCCCTTCCCTGACCTGCGCGGTCTCCCACAGGGCTTGGTGTGTCGGCCAGGCGACTGCGTCCCCAGAGCAGAGCCAGAGCTCGGACTCGCCGCCCGGCCAGAGCAGTCTGTCTGTGCGGAGCCCTGGGCGAGTTCTCTGCCCGTCTCAGCTGGCGGGGAACTCGGTGCACTGCATTCTCTCATCTGTGCGGAGTTCCGAGAACCGCGCCCTCCGCCCGGCTCCCGCAGGAGGTGCCGTGCACTGCCGGGGTTTGGGTGAGAACACGCTTCCCTTGGGAAGCAGGGCGAGTTCAGGTGTGGCTCACCGTGGAGCTGCTTTTACCCACCCGGTTCTCTCCCCTTCTTCAAGCGCCTCTCAACTCCCTGCGCTGGCCTGTTCCCCGTGGGGGACACAGGGTGGGTGCTGTGCCAGTGTCCCCAGTCCTGCGCCCGCCCACCCGTAAGCGCCACCACGTTCACAGAGCGTGGCGGGCGGCCCTGTGCCCGTGGCTCAGGTGTCTCAGAAGAATCACCTCCAGCGTCCGGGGCGGAGGGGGGCACGGGTGCCCCTCAGGGCAGGGCCTGGGGAGTGGCGGAGCCCTCTGGGACCCCCGGGACCCCCGCGCTGTGCCGAGTGCCTGCGGGTGGGGGTCGCACAGAGCCGGCCTCCTCCAGTGTGGCTCTGCTGCAGCCAGCCAGAGCGACTGCTCCAGCCGGGGTTCAGGCCTCAGCTTGAAGCACTGTGCCGTGGCATGGTGCCCTCTGTGGCACGGCCGGTGCTCTGAAGAGCCGCACGCCCAGCCCACTTGCTGCCCGGGAGCTTTGCCCTGTGGCCTCGGGGGCGCCTCTCCATGCCCCTGAGAGCAGGCTTGCTTTCCCCCGTCTAGGATCCCGGAGCAAGCCTGGGACAGCCTCCTTGTGCTGCCCCTCGGGGAAGACCTAAAGGAGCAACATGAAGCCTGGAGACATCTCCGTCAGGTGTGGGAGCCAGGGGGCGTCCCGGAGCAGCGCTGGCCGCTGACAGGTGAGCAGGGCGAGCGGCTGCCCACGCGTGTGAAACGTCCTTCCATCTCATCCTGGCTTCCCGTAAGGCCTGAGGTGGGCCGACGGCAGTCACTCCGTACGCAGCGACAGGCAGCGCGCTGACCGGGAAGCGCGCCTCGGGCAGTTCGGATGACGCTAGATTGCTTTAGAGGAGGGAACACGGGAAACCCTGGGCAAAGTGACTCTCGTGTGTGTTTGAGTTGCCTTGGTGTAGAAAGTCCTTGTGTCATTAGCTTTGATTTTTTTCTTAAGATTTGTTTATTTACTTGAAGGAGTTACACAGAGAGAGGGAGAGAGGTCTTCCATCCTTGGTTCACTCCCTAGTTGGCCGCAACGGCTGGAGCTGCGCTGATCCAAAGCCAGGAGGAGCCAGGAGCTTCCTCGGGGTCTCCCCCGGGGTGCAGGGCCCAGGCACTCGGGCCACCTTCCATTGCTTTCCCAGGTCACAGCAGGGAGCTGGGTCGGAAGAGGAGCAGCCGGGTCTTGAACCCACATGGGTGCCGGCACTGCAGGTGCAGCGTTACCCGTTATGCCACGGCGCCAGCTGCTCGCTTTATTTTAATGGCTATTTTTCATCTGCTGTCGTGGGGAATTCTCGTTTCTGCACAGTGCAGTTCTCAGTTTTCCACACCGACCTGTGTTTTGCGCCTGGAAGACGTTTGATTGTCTCCAAAACCTCTCCTCCTCACGGCACATGTGTTTCACCAGCTCGCCGGCCTCCGGGCAGAGGGAAGCAAGAAAACTCGCCGTGGGTGGCCACGGGCGGCCGACTCCACACCCTGCCTTCACCATTGCAGAGCCAGGAGCTCAGTGTCAAAGTCGACTTCCGCTCCCGGCCGACCTCAGCGCGTCTTAGCGTCGGACGCAGGAGCTCGGTGGAAGCCGGTGGGAGAGGCCAGGGCTGCGCTGCCAGCCCCAGGCGTGGCCAGGGAGCACCTGAGAGCTGTGAGGCGCCTGGAGGGCCCTGTCGCTCTGGAAACGCACGCAACGTCCTGGAGCAGGAGCCGGCCCTGCCGTGCTGCGGCCTCTGGGGGGGACCGGCCCTCGCAGGCTTCTGCACAGCCGCCGTTGGAGAAGTGACCACAGCCCGAGGTCTAGCCCAGCTTTGCAGTGGCCGGGCGTCTCGGCTCTGCTGTGCCAAGGAGGCGTCTGCTTGCACTTCGCTACAGGAAACCTCTGCCTCCGGTTTGTTTTTTTAAGATTGATCCGTTTGAAAGGCAGAGTGACACAGGGAGGGAAGAGACAGGCCGCCCACGTGCTTGTTCCTGCCCCCAGCACTGGCAGTGGCCAGGGCTGGCGCCGCGTCTGGTCTCCCCCGAGGGTGGCGGGGACCCGGACACTTGGGCCGTCACCTGCTGTCTCCCAGGCGCGTTAGCAGGGAGCTGGACTGGAAGCAGAGGCGCCGGGATTCAGCTGGCGCTCGGATGCAGGACGCAGGCAGCCCGGGCAGCAGCCTGACCCGCAGTCCACAGCGCCCGTTCCTGAGTCCACGTGAAACAGTGTGCGTACTCAGCACCGGCTGACCAGACTGCGGACCCCGCCAGTCACCTGTGAGAGCTGCATCTCGGGACGCTCGGGACGCGGTACTCAGCACCCGGGGAGGGCCCAGGAGCCGCTCCGTGCGCTTCCTTGACCCCAGGAGCCTGGAATTCCGCCAGAGCCAAGAAACGGGCGGAGAGGCAGAGACGGGGACGCGCTGTCCGCTGATGTCACTCCCCAGATGGCCTGCAGGAGCTGGGTCTTGCCGAAGCCAGCCAGGAGCCGGCGCCGCGAGCTGGGTCTCGGATTGAGCTGGCAAGGGCCAGACACGTGTGCCGTCACCTGCTGCCTCCCCAGCTGTGCGTTAGCAGGGAGCTGGAATTGGACGGAACCAGGACTCCAACCTCGGAGCTCGGCGTGAGGGACCAGGCGCACCAGTGCCCACGGCTCTCTGCTCACCTGAACTGCGTCTCGCTGCTTCCTTGCCCCCCGTGTTCTTGCTACCGTCCCGAGGGCTCGCAGGCGCTCTAAACCCCTGTCAAATAGCACCGCTGTTTTGGGGCAGCGCCGCGTCTGGGAACAGGAGGACTCCATCTCCCCCTCCTCCCCAAACGCAACCGCCGACACCCAGGCCGTCGGCACTTTGATTTTCAGTGAGCACTTACCTGTTAGGGAAGCAGGACTACCCGCGAAGTTCTGTCGGGCGGGGGAGCCTGGAAGACGGGCCCTGCGGGTGCAGCGCGCGCCCCCGGGCCCCGGGCCCCTCCAGACCCTGTCCTCTGCACCCACTCGCCACTGGCAGAGCACTGGGGGCTTCTCCGAGCTGGACGCGTTTAGAAAGGATCCGGCTGCTTCCGCAGCACCTCGTCCCTGCGCGCGGGACAACTCGGGGGCGGGGGGAGTGCGCACCCTTGTCTGCCGTGAGTTCTGTGGCCGAGGACACGTCACCTCTCGCGGCCGCTGGAAACGAAGGTGACGACCCCTGCTGGCAGTGGGTCCGGTGGCACATGATAAACCAGGATCTTGGACCGTGAGGCGGGGCCCGTGAAGTTGTAGTCTCATTCGTCCAAAGCTGAAAACAGCACTGGCGGCGTGGCGCAGAGGTGTGCCTCCACCCGTGACGCTGGCGGCCCGCGAGCACCGGTGTGAGTCCAGGCCGCTCCACCTCTGAGCCAGCGCCCCGCTAGTGCGCCCGGGAAAGCAGCGGGAGACGGCCTGAGTGCTTGGGCCCCTGCACCCGGGTGGGAGACCCCGTTGGAGTTTCTGGCTTTGGCTTCCGCCTGGCCCAGCCCTGACTGTTTTGGCCATTTGGGGAGTGAACCAGTGGATGAGACTGTCTCTCTCTCTGCCCCTGCTACTCAGCCTTTCAAAAAATAATCTTAAAAAACGGGAGGCATATCAGGCTCAGGTTTCGGCCTGGCGACGAAAACCGTTTCAAACACCTTCTGCCTCCTGAGTCAGTGCTTGGGCCCAGCACCCGCTCCGCCTCCAGTTCCGGCCGCCGTGTGCCCCACACTGGGGCAGTGCCTGCTGGCTCAGTGACCAGGTCCCAGCCACCCACGGGGCAGACCTGGGCGTGGGGACTGGGCTGCGTTCCCAGCTCCTGGCTTTGGCCCGGCCCAGCCCTGGCTCTTGCAAACATTTGGGGAGTGAATCAGCCAACCAGAGCGCTCTCCATCTCACTGTTTCTCAAAAAATAGTGTTTTTTTTAAAAAAACAAAAAACAAAACAAAACAAAAAAAAAAAAAAAAACAAAGATCAGGGCTAATGCTGCGGCGCAGCAGGTTAAAGCCCCAGCCTACAGCGCCGGCATCACACATGGGTGCCAGCTCGAGTCCCGGCTGCTCCACCTCTGATCCAGCTCTCTGCTGTGGCCTGGGAAAGCAGTGGAAGGTGGCCCAGGTCCTTGGGCCCCTGCACCCACGTGGGAGACCGGGGGAAGCTCCTGGCTCCTGGCTTTGGATCAGCTCAGCTCTGGCCATTGCAGTCATCTGGGGAGTGAACCAGCAGATGGAAGACCTCTCTCTACCTCTCTCTGTAACTCTGTCCTTCAAATAAACATAAATCTTTTAAAAAAATAACCTCGCACAGCAGCAGTTTGATGGGGTTCAGGCCAGTGGAGCTCAGGTCTCCAGAGTGAGCTCCGGATTCTTCCTGTGGGAGACCTTGGACTTCTTTCTCCCTTGTAAATCTGTTGCAAACAGAATTCAGTAACAATTGAGGCAGGACGGGCGGGTGGGAAGACAGTGCCCCGAGGTGTCCTGTGCGTGAGCAGGCTTCGTCGCTGTCTGTCCACCTGTAAGACGCCAGGTCTCCGCTTCCGGAGGCGGCTTTGCGGCCAGGGCATCCTGCGGCCCTCTGCCCTCCCCGTGTGTGGCGTGGCCTCTGCTTCCCGGGGATGGAGGAGTTTCAGTTTAGCTTCTTTCAGAGAGAAGGACGCACACAGACACTGAGAGCTGTGACCACCGTGGAGTCCACTCCCCAGATGCCCACGACAGCCAAGGCCAGGCCAGGCTGAAGCTGGGGACCTGGCACTCAGTTCAGGCTGCCCCATGGGTGGCAGGGACCAGGGACCCGCGCCGTCGGCTGCCATCTCCCACGGTGCACACTGGCAGGAGGCTGGACGGGCAGAGGCGTGGCCGGGCTTCAGACCGCACTGCGCCGCGGGGCGTGGGCCTGCGGAAGCAGCGGCTTCAACCCTGGGCCAGCGCCGCCCGGGGAGGCCCCGTCCCAAGATCAGAGTCGTGCGTTCCAACACCCAGCGTCCTGCGTTCAGCCCCGTCTCCACGTGGCTGGCAGGGTTGTGCCGCTTCAGTAAAGCGTCCGCCAGCATCGCACGCGCACAGACGGGGTTCCGTGAACCACAGCAGACAGCACCGCTGATGGGCAGACAAGCGCCGGATGGGGTCTGCCGGCGCCCGGGCCCTCCGCGCGCGCGTGCCGTGTGGGAGGTGCGCGCCCCCGGGCCGCAGCCGCGTGGGCTCCGTGGGTGGCTTGGCCGCAGCCGTGTCTCCTGGTTTATCCACCTCTGTGCCGATGGCCTGTTGGGTTGCTTCCGCGGTGCGGCTGGTGCGGGTTCCCCTGCGGTGAGCGCTTTTGCCCGTTCTTTGCACGCCCACGCACACGGTCCTCCCAGGGCTACGCGCGGGAGCGGACCTGCGGGCTGTGCGTGCCCCCCTGTTAGGGTCTCTGCAGCTGGGCCCGCCGAATGCCCCCGCACACACACACAGTGCGGGGCTGCAGACCCCTGGCTCACCCGCACTCCTGTCAGGCTCTCTGAGCTGAGACTTTGGGGGGCGGGTAGCCGTCAAACAAGGGAGCTCCCAGATGGCCTCAGGAGGCTGCGGTCACCACCTTGTTTTAAACAGGACGCGTAAGTGGTGAGTAATCGTGCTGCCTTATAGTCAAGAATTCTGGGCTCAGCTTGTGACACTGGTACCCCTGCTGGCCGCTCCGCTTCCGATCCGCCTCCCTGCGGCTGCGCGGGAGAGCAGAGGGTGGTGGGACAAATCCCACGTGGGAGAGCCAGGCGGAGTCCCAGGCTCCCGCCCGCAGCCTGGCCCCGTCCCGGCCGGTGGGGCCGTCTGGGCGTGAGCCAGCAGGTAACGGTGCCAGGACTTGCAGCTGTGGTGCAGGTAGGCTGAGGTGCAGACAGCAGGGGGCTCGGTGGTCCCACCCAGGGCCCCACCTGCCGCGTGGGCGTGGCCTCTAGGCAGTTTGGGTGGAAAGGTCAGGCAGGAGAGGGGAGGCAGGCAGGGAGGGGTCCGCTGCTCCTCGCAACCCTCTTGCTGCTGCGTTCTGTGGCCGCTGCCCCTCCCCCTGAGCCAGGGTTGGAGGCCCACAGGCCTGGGAGTGGTGCAGTGGGCGGGTCGGGGTCAAGGTCACGGCTGACTCGTCCCACTGTTCTGTTGGCACCCCGGTGTCTCACCTTCCTGGACGTCCAGAACACACGGCCCCTCATGGGCACACGGGGCAGTGGGTGCCGCGGCACAGACTCCACCTACGGGCAGGTTCCAGGGAGTCCTGGCAAAGCAGCCTCCCTGGTCACAAGCATGTCCGTCTCGGCACCGACGGCCGTGGTGGGCCTTGTGAGCGCCCCCGTCCCTCCCACTGACCACGTCTGCGCCCAGCACCTGCCATGAGGCCTCCGCCCTAACGGTGCTGGAGTGACCTGGAGCGCTGGTCTGGAATAGCCCCGGCCATGCTCAGACCTGGAGATGTACGTCGGACCGGCCGCCGAGGCCACGCCGGGGCAGCTGTCTGGCGCCCTGTCTCTTCTCCAGGGAGTGACCGGGGTGGGAGACCCAGGGCGCTCGGGATAACTCGTGTCTTTATCGGCCCCGCTGCACGGAGCTGTGGGCTCCGCAGACCGTGCAGCTGAGGCTCCCTGTGGCTTGCTGGGCCAGGACAAGGAGCTGCCCAGGCACTACCTGCCGGGTCCTCTGGACGCCTTCCGCCAGGAGCCACCCCCACCCCACCCCGCCGGCCCCTGGACCTGGGAGCCCCACCCTCCCTTCCCTGCCCCGCGCCGTGGCCCCCACACCCTTTCCTCTCCCCACAGCCCGGGCTCTGCAGGGCGTGCAGGGCCCCACTTCCTCCAGCGCTGGGGCAGCCCACGGCCTGATGCCCCGCACTCAGCTCCTCGCTGCCGTCAGCCTTCCAGAGTGAGCTAACGGCAGTCCTCAGCCTGTCCGCTCGGCCCTGCCTAGGGCAGGTGGCAGCCCCCCTGCACCCGTCCCCACCCCACCCTGCGGACGGGAGGGGCCGCAGAACTGGGGGTGCACACGTGTCGGTGAGCACCGCAGAATGCCGGCAGTCAGGACGCATCTGGGGAGAGGGCCGCCCCCGCCGCGTGCAGGTGCGCTGGGTCCCCTCACGGGGCGGCTCTGTCGGGCTCCTTTCCCGTGTCCCGGCCCTGCGGTTGCATTCCTAGGTCTTGTCTTAGCACTCGGTTTGGATGTCCGGGGCGGTGGGGTGGCTGTGAGCGGGCAGAGGCCACGTGGAGCTCCAGTCCACTTAGATCCCGTCTGAGAGCTGCAGGACCCGGGAGGCGGAGCCCACCCTGCAGGAACCAGAGAAGCCAAAATCAACAGGGTGGTCGCAGGCTCCAGCTGGCCATTAAGTGTCGTGGTTCCCAGTGGCAGCGTCTGTCCTCACAGAGGGCACCAGTGCCCAGGGCAGCCAAAGTGGGGACACAGCCCAGTGCCCAGCAGCGGACGGCCTGTCCACACGTGGACTGGTGCTCAGCCACAAAAGAGTGACTCACGCTACACCATGGCGAACCTGAAAGCCATGATGCTGGGCAAAAGAAGCCAAACCGAGGCCACGTGGAGTCCACGTCTGTGCCGTGCACACACACTGGGCCGTGTGAGTCCACGTCTGTGACTTGTCCAGGGAGGGCAGGTCCACAGAGACAGGAAGTGGATGAGCAGATTCAAGGGTGACGGCGTACAGGTTTCCTGTGGGCGTGACAAGAATGTCTGGAATGAGTGGTAGTGATCAATTTTCTAGAATATTCTCCAAGTCACTGAGTTGTATGCTCAAAGTTGGGGGTTTAGGGTCTGTGTGTTTTATATGAAAATAAGTAGTGGAGCATCAGGAAGGTAATCTGGGGAGGGGAAAAGGGGCCCCCGTTTTCCCCCCTCTGCTGTGGCAGGCCTTGGCCTGGCCCACGGAGCCACACTCTGCCTTTCCCCGCTGAGGTCTGGCCTCAGCTAAGGCCGCGAGCAGAGGGGCATGTGGGGGGCTCACGGGCGTCACTGGAGCTCCACCGTCAGCGCACCCGACCACCCTGGGAATGCAGTGCCGCCACGGGCGTGGGCTGGCACCCTCAGCTCGACGAGCGGGTTCGAGGCATCTGATTGCCAGAAGTGTCCCCGTCATTTCCCGAATTTCCCACCGTGGGTCCCAGTGGCACCTCGCCCCCCAACCCCCCCCCCGACGCCACCCCAAGCACAGACCCCAGAGCGCCCCCCTCCCCTGGGAAGTGTGCTCCCTCTCCCTCCCCGTGACCCCCTCTCCTGTGGAGGCCCCGGCTGGCCCAGCCCACTAACCCGCGGCAGACACCCGGCATCTGAAACAGGGATTAAAGCTCCGAAAGCCACGGGGCAATGGCGAGTCCTGAGCTTAAGGCTAATTTCCCTTCTCTGCAGAGGCCGGGCATTTAGTCCCGACGGGCAGAGTCCGGAGGAGCAGGGAGCGGCCACAGCCCAGATGGCCACCCCAGGAGAGCCAGCGCCTGTCCCCAGCCTGCGCCAGGTCCCGGAGACTCCAGACAGCCGCTGACCTGCTGTCCCTGGAGGTAGGAGGAGGCGGTGGGGGCCTGGCGGGGGCTCCGGGTCCGGGTGCGGAGGCCCTGGTCCTGGGTGTCTGGGGTGGCGCCCCCTCCTCTGCCCACTCCCCACCCTGCCGTGCCCTGGGCGTGCTGGCACTTCCCGGGCCTCGGTGAGTGCTGTAGATGTCCTGGCTTTAACACGTAGCGCACAGGAGCAACACGGCACGCCCGTCGTGCCGCCGGCTAGGAGATGGGTTGTGCAGCGAGCGGGCACACTGAGCGGGCAGGTCATCTCTCCCGCGGCTGGCTGGCAGGGTGCACCGGGACTCTCCGCACAGGGCTTTCTTCTGAGGGGCTGCCGGGGGCTGTGCCCCCTCCCCACCTCTGCCCCGGCAGCTGAGCTCCCTGGCTCGGGGCCCCCCGACCCCGAAGCCACCCTCCCAGTGGACTAGCCCTGGAGCTGGGAGATCCCGCTGGGGGGCAACCTCTCAGGAGCCCACTGACCGCGGGGTGCGTGGGGCACCTCCGTCTCCCGGACAGGCTCAGCCGTGCGCACCCACAGCCGGGCCTCAGCCTCCCTCTCGGGAGGATTAGCCGGGCCCTGAGCGCCGGCAGGGCCTTGGCACCTGCGGCCTTTAAAATTAACTCGGAGCCTCTGGAAAGAAAAGAACTGGAGCCGGGATGGGGCGGGGGCTGGCCAAGCTCAGATCCTGGGCCGCCGCTCAACTCACTGCTGCCCTGGGCAGCCTCGTGGCCCTGCGCCCCGTGGGGTGGGGTAAGAACCAGCGCCTGCCGGATCAGGCGGCTTCCCCATGCCTGGCGCAGTCGGCGCTCGGTCGGTGCCCGCGATGGGGCTGGCTCAAGGCCGCCGTTCCCAGACCCTGCCTGCCCTCCTGCCTCTCAGACGCGGGAGCCGAGGTCCGGGCCGTCAGGCGACTTTCCCCAGGTGGTGCATCGAGTCCCTGTCTTGTTCCTGGGAAGCGTCGGCTTCTTCTAGGAAGCGTTTCAGACAGGAAGGTGCGGGGCATAGGTTAGCACGCACCTGCACCCGTGCGCCTGCCAGTCTGAGCCTTTGGCTGTGTGTGCTTCGGCTTTCCAGAGAGGACGTGGCGGTGAGCCCCGCTCTGTCCCCCTCTCTGGTCCCCCCGTCTCTCCCCCTTCCCTGAGGCCGCGTCTGCCGATGCCACGGGCCTCCCTCCCGTCGTGGTGTGCGGGCTCTGCCGTGACGCTCGTGCCCGTGTCACGTGTAATCCTCTCCCACCCAGCATGCTCTGCTGTCCTCCCTGGTGCCGGGCACGTGCGTGTCCAGCTCTGCCGCGTGGCTGCTGTGTGGTCTGACTTGGTAGGAGTTGGTGGTAACAACATGTGCCGTGGTCCTCTGGTGCCGTTTAGTTCCGAGTTCCCGGCTTCATGCACCGTGGCGCCGTGGTGCGGGGAACACTGGTGCGCCCACCTCCTCGTGCTCCTGTGTGGGAGCTCCCACCTGTAGGTGGGGCTGCTGGGCCCCGGGGATGAGCTTCCGGGCCGTCGCCACGCTGTCCCCCAGAGCGGGTACCGGGCGGGGGGGGGAGGGGAGCAGCCGCGGCCTCGGCTCGCCAGCCAGCACCGGCTCTCTCCGTTTTGCCCTCTGATGGGCTTGGAGTGGAGCCGCCCGTGGCTCATCTGGCAAATGCTCCCTGCACCTGCGGCCCGCCGGGCGCTGTGCCCCGAGCAGTGGCGCAGGAAGGAGGCGCACCCGAGCACTGCCGGGCCCCGTCTTCCACCCTAGCTGTGTGCAGGTGTGCTCCCCCACCCGTGACACGCAGACCCCCTCGGTCCAGGGCTGGGCGCCCGTGCGTCTGTGTCCCTAGATCTGCGCTGGCCGGTAGGGCAGCCACCAGCCAGGGGCGGCTCTGGGCCCCTGCAGCCCGGCTGGCCTGCGTGGAGATGCGCTTTCCGCGGGAAATGCACCGCGGCTTCCGACGACTTGGGGCAGAGAGCGAACGTGAAGTGCCTTACAGCCTTACGTTCTATCGCCGACGCGTTCCGACGGGGTCTGGGTGACCGGGTTGAGGACAGGCGTTCTGGCTGTGAACTTCTTTCTTCCGCCTCTTTCACACGTCTGCGACATCGCAAACAGTGTGGCTCCTTCCTGTCGGGGCCCGGACCTCGCAGGTCTCGTGCCTCACAGCAGGTGCCCCAGAGGAGTTTGGTGGATGCACAGGCAGATGGATGGATGATGGACAGGTGGGCGGATGGACAGACAGGTGGGCGGATGGACAGATGGATGGGTAGGCGGATGGACAGACAGGTGGGCGGATGGACAGACGGACGGGTGGGCAGAGGGATGGATGGATGGATGGATGGACAGATGGGATGGATGGGTGGGTGGACAGATGGGATGGATGGGTGGGTGGACAGATGGGATGGATGGGTGGGTGGACAGATGGAGGGATGGATAGATGGGTGGGTGGGAGGACAGAGGAATAAATGCACAAGTGACCAGACGTTTGAGAACGGTAAACACAGTGACTCGGGGGCGTGGCTAGCCCTGCCCTGGTGTTTTGCCTGCGTAAGGAGCCTGTTTTCTTGAGGAGAGCCCAGAGGGCGTCCTCCCCCCTCCCCCCTCCCCCTCCCCCTCCCCTCACCGCTCAGGAAGTCCGAGTGGGCTGCAGGGGCCGTCCTCCCTCTGGGCAGGGCCCGTGGAGACACTCAGGCTCCCCAGGGAGACAGCATCCTAGGGTACAGCCCAGGCCCCGCTGGTGCTGCCCGCTGTGTGTTCGCCAAGGCCCGTGGGGGCCAGGACCACACTGCTGAGGGTTCCCGGCCTGCACGAGGGGCCTCAGGGAAGGGGAATGCACCGTGCCCAGGCCGGCTCGGGCAGGGCCTGCGCTCCCCGGCGTCGAGAAAGTTCACTGTGAGGCTGCTGGGTGGCGGCTTCCTGAGCAAGCTCTGGGCCCTGAGCCACTGGGACGCCCGCCGGCCTGAGCTGGGGGCCGCCCTGGGCGCAGCCACGCTCCCCTTCCCGGCTTCGCCCACTGGAATCTCCGGGGAACTCTGTCACTTGAGTCCCGGCTCCGGTGGCTGAACCCCGTTAAGCACTGCGCCAAGCACTTGGTAGTGGTTTTGGAGGGACGCGCTCCGCGGTGCACACAGCCGTGAGGCTGCACTGTGGCCCCTCCACCGCTGTCCCCGCGACCTGGCCTTTGGGCCTCGGTCTCCTTGTCACAGTTCCCCACCCTCTTTCTCTGCCGCAGGCCCCAGCAGCTCTGGCTTCTCCCGCGTCAGGCCCTACCCTCCCACAGCCCACCCGGACCACACAGAGCCGGGACAGCCCAGCCCGACCCGGGACGCGGGACACAGGGCAAGGGTGGGGGCCGACGCCTTCTTCTGCACCCCGGGGGGGCCTAGGTGCTGGGCTCCGGGCCCCTCTCCACCCGCCTGCTGCCTCCCGGTGCTGTCCAGGCACGGACAGGCGAGCTGTGTCCCGGCGGACGGGGGCCCAGCCCTCCCAGGACACGTCCTGCAGCAGATTCCCCGGGCGTCCCAGAGTTCCCCTGGCTTAGCCTCCGAGATGACTCCCTGGGCAGACAGGCGAGTCCTGTGGGACTGACAGCTGGGAGCCCCTCCCCCGCCCCACAACGCCCGTGCCCTGGGCCCACTCGTGCCCCTGGCCTGTCCCCTCGCTGTCTCCATGCCTGCGGCCTTCAGCCCAGGCCACCGTCTTGCTTTTCAGATCCCAGTCCAGAGCCCAGCAGGTTCGTCAAAGCCCCACGCACGCAGCATGAAATACCATTTGTTCTGGAACTTTCTCAGCTTTCCACGGCACACTGGCACACCTCCGAGGTCCCGCGGGCTCCTTTCCAGACCTCTGCCACTACAAGGCAAATCACACCGTCTGTTTCCAGCACACAGTGTTTTGTGCACACTCTGCCCTGGTATGTTAAGTGTGCGATAGTGTTACATCTTCATTTTTTTTAAGATGTACTTATTTATTTGAAAGTCAGAGTTAGAGGGAGACACACACACACGGAGGTCTTCCATCTGCTGGTTCACGCCCCTGGTGGCTACAGCGACCAGGGCTGGGCAGGCTGAAGCCAGGAGCCGGGAGCTGCCTGCAGGTCTCCCACGTGGGTGCAGGGGTCCAAGGACTTGGGCCGTCTTCTACTGCTTTCCCAGATACAGTAGCAGGGAGCTGGATCGGAAGTGGAGTAGCCGGGACTCAAACCGGCGCCCTTACGGGAAGCCGGTGCTGCAGGTGGAGGCTTAACCCTCTGTGTCCAGCGCTGGCTGTGGTGTTGTCTTTAAAAGCAACACACAGAGACCTTCATGTCAAAGTACTTTATTGTTCAGAAATGTAATGATCCTGCGAGCCTCAGTGAGTCCGCGGTGTGGATGGCTCCGGCCGCCCGGGTCGGGCCGAGACAGGAGGCCGGCTGCGGTGAGCGCTCTGCTGCTGCCGGCGCGCCCTGCCACCGCTCTCCCCGGTGCGTCCTAGCCAGGTCCTTGCCGTCGTGGCCACAGGTTCCACCTCGGGGAGCCCTGGTCTTCCCTCCTCGTCCGTAGGTGTGTGTCCTAAATAATAAGACCCTCGGGCCAGCCTTACCCCCGACCCTCGGGCTGCAGTGTGGACGCTGGGGTAGCAGGCCTGGGGACGTGGCCCTCACCCCGCACCCCGTGCCGAGCTCCTGGGGGACCCGGTGCCTGGGCGGCGAGCCGGCATATTTTGAAAGGAACCTGCAGTTCTGAGCGGTGGGCTCCGCAGGGGGCTGCAGTACTCAGCGAGCCGGGCTGCAGGCAGGCGCTCCGTCGCTGGGCTTCGTCGTCACAGAGCACGGGCAGGCAGATTAGGGACGTTCGCGCGGCCTCTCCTCCCTGTACCCGGCTGTCCCGTCTCGCCGGAACCTGCTGTCCGTGGTGTGAGCGTCGCTGGGGCTCCCACGTCAGCACTGCGGCTGCCCCTCGCGCGTCTGTCACTGAGACGGCCCCTTCCCCCGAGCCTCGCGAACCCACCGCGCTGTTGGCAGGGTGGCCTGCGGCAGCTCCCGTGTCTCGGCCATCACAGAAGTGGAGCCGGCTGGGACCGTGTCCTGGGGTGGGGCAGGGGACGCCGTGGGTGCTGTCATCCCGCCAACACGGTGAAGCTCTGTGTAGCACAGCCGCGAGGACGGTTTCCTCCCGAGTCTTAAATAAACCTCCGGTAGCCTCCCTTTGTTTTTCTGGGTTTTCTCGTTGTTGTTTTGCTTTGCTTTGTCTTAGTTTTTGGACACACAGAGCAGAGAGGAGGCCCCGGCCCACCCTGCTCCTGCTGGAACGTTCCGGAAGGGCTCTGTGCCAGCAGGGGTTAGGTCCCCGTGTCCCCACGGCACTCTTGCACGTGGTGCCGCACCACGCCCCTCCTCACCTGGAGGTCCTTCCGCACCGGCCGGGGGGAGCTTGGCCACGCTGCCGTGCCCGCAGGCAGTCCTTGGGCTTGCCGTGGGTTGGGGAGGGGTTTCCTTTTCCAAACTGGACGTGTTTCAAGCTCCCAGAGAGCCCACCGGCCCAGGCCTCATCTGCCCCCGGCGGCACCCCGGTTTCTCTGCACCCCACGCCCAGTCCAGGCCTCATCTGCCCCCGGCGGCACCCAGGTTTCTCTGCACCCCACGCCCAGTCCAGGCCTCATCTGCCCCCGGCGGCACCCAGGTTTCTCTGCACCCCACGCCCAGTCCAGGCCTCATCTGCCCCCGGCGGCACCCCGGTTTCTCTGCACCCCGCGCCCAGTCCAGGCCTCATCTGCCCCCGGCGGCACCCAGGTTTCTCTGCACCCCGCGCCCAGTCCAGGCCTCATCTGCCCCCTGTGGCACCCAGGTTTCTCTGCACCCCACGCCCAGTCCAGGCCTCATCTGCCCCCGGCGGCACCCAGGTTTCTCTGCACCCCACGCCCAGTCCAGGCCTCATCTGCCCCCGGCGGCACCCAGGTTTCTCTGCACCCCACGCCCAGTCCAGGCCTCATCTGCCCCCGGCGGCACCCAGGTTTCTCTGCACCCCACGCCCAGTCCAGGCCTCATCTGCCCCCGGCGGCACCCAGGTTTCTCTGCACCCCACGCCCAGTCCAGGCCTCATCTGCCCCCGGCGGCACCCAGGTTTCTCTGTACCCCACGCCCAGTCCAGGCCTCATCTGCCCCCAGCGGCACCCAGGTTTCTCTGCACCCCACACCCAGTCCGCTCTGCTGGCAGCAGGCAGTCGGGGTTCCAGGCTGTCCCTCTTGTTGCCAGTGCCTCCCGGCTGCCCTTGTTACCAAGCTGACCCCAGCGTGGCTCCAGGCCCGTCTGGTCCCCCTGCTCGGGTGCAGCCTGCCCGGCTGACCTAAGCCAGAGTTACAGAGACGAAGAGAGACAGAAGCTATCCACTGGTTCACTTCCTGGATAGCTGTAACAGCCAGGGCTGAGCCAGGAGCTTCTTCTGGGTCTCCCACGTGGGTGCAGGGGCCCAAGCACCTGGGCCGTCCTCCACTGCTCTCCCAGGCGCATTAGCAGGGAGCTGGATCAGAAGTGCAGCAGCCGGAACTTGAACCAGTGCCCACATGTGATGCCGGCACTGCATGCAACAACTTTACCAGCCACCCCACAGCACCGGCCCCCAACGTGGCTTCTGATCCCCATGCAGCCCAGCCTACGGGGGCCTCTGGCAGCTCACGGTACCCCCCAGAGCCCAGCTTCCCCTCTGCACAGCCGCGCCTCTCCGTCACCCTCCCTCTGCTCGCCTGCCGCTTCCGCCCTTCAGCTTCCTTCCTCTTTTCCACCCCACCCCTGCAGAAGGGCAGACCACTACCTCTACGCTACGCTACGGAGCCCGCCGCCTCCCCAGGGCGCTCGCGGCCACTCCTTGGAGGTGTTGCCATGGCGACTGAGGGGCAGCAGCTCAGCGGACAGCCGGCCTGCACCGGTTCCGTAACTGCCGTAGATTTCCTTTCGCTCCGCCGGCCCCAAGCGTGCTTTGTGTCGCTGTGCGTCCGTCTCTTCTGGACACTTGGCATGAACAGTCGTCGGACGCGCGGCCTCCAGCGTCACGTCTCCGAGGCGTGTCCCACGCCCTGGCACGGCCGCAGAGCGAGCCTTCCATCTGCTGCGCCGGCCCTGGAGGTGATGGTTGTAAGGAAAGGAAACGCCCCACTTTCTAAGCACCGGCCCCCGGCTTCGGCTCGCACCCACCTCCCGGGGCAGGAAGGGTGCCGAGGTGGCCGCGTGCACGTCTTCTTTCCGGAACTCCGCAGACCCCTGTCCCGGGCTGAGATGGGTTTTTTGCCTCTTGGTTGCTGCGTTCTAAGAGTTCTTCCTGTGCTCTGGTCCCGCGTCTTCGAGGGGACGTTGAGGTGCGAGCGTCTCCGCCCAGGCTGTGGCTCGCCGTGTCATTTTCTTAGTGGTGCCTGTTGCGTTTTTTTTTTTTTTTTTTTTCAGCGAAGAGGCCAGCGATGCTCGCAGGGTCCCTCCGTGGTGGAGGACGCTGGCTGGCACAGCCTGGGCACTCCTGGGGCTCCCTCTGCTGTGCCTGCCACACCCGGGTGGCCCCTGATGCCCACCGTGGGTCACCCTCCTCCATCACGTGCCCTAAGGGGCACGGGCACCAGGGCGAGTGCTCCTGGCTAGGCCTGGCTGGGCGAGGACCCCGGCTGTGTCACCCACCGCCCTAGGCTTGCACAAGTGACGACAGCGCTCCGGGCAACGGCTGCCTGCTCTGCAAGAGGGAGATAAAAATAGCAGCGGCCGCGAGGTCCGTGCAGCCGGCCCTTGTCGCGGTGCCTGGCGCCCACACAGGTCGCCGGCCCTCGTCCGGACCTCGCAGACTCACCGTGACACGCATTTCTCCCACGGGTGTCCCCGCCCACACACACACGTCCTCGGAGTGGTCGCTGCACACCCAGCCCAGGGCTGACAACCTGACACTAGGCTGAGGACTCCCCTGAGGTTTCCGGCCGGGTGGGGGGCGAGGGATCAGGACCCCCCGGAAGGGGAAGGGGGGCCCAGTCCGCGCCGACAGCCAGGCAGCCCTGCGTGACGCCGCTCAGTGACGCTGCAGCTGCCGCGCCCGGGGGCTCGGAGCCAAGGGAGACAGTCACCGCCGCTCCCGGGGCGGGGATGCCAGGCCTTTGGGGAGCCCTGAGGAGGGGGCGCCTCAGCCTCTCCAGGGCGGGGCTGGCTCCCCAGGGCCTGCATTTCCTTTTTTTTAATTTTTTTATTTTTTGACAGGCAGAGTGGACAGTGAGAGAGAGAGAGACAGAAAGGTCTTCCTTTGCTGTTGGTTCACCCTCCAATGGCCGCCGCGGCCAGCGTGCTGTGGCCGGCACACCGTGCTGATCCAATGGCAGGAACCCGGTGCTTCTCCTGGTCTCCCATGGGGTGCAGGGCCCAAGCACCTGGGCCATCCTCCACTGCACTCCCTGGCCACAGCAGAGAGCTGGCCTGGAAGAGGACAGAATCTGGGACAGAATCCGGGACAGAATCTGGTGCCCCGACAGGGACTAGAACCCGGTGTGCTGGCGCCGCAAGGTGGAGGATTAGCCTAGTGAGCCGCGGCGCCGGCCAGGGAATTTTCAAACCCAAACGTGGAGACATCGCGAGAACCCCCGGCAGTGCCTGTGTTGCGGCCAGCCTGGCCCATCCTCCCAGCCGCTGGGCACACGCATCTGAATGCCCTCAGGATGGGTACAGGCACACACGCCCACACCAGGGCTGCCCCAGGAAGACAGGCGCCACCAGCTCCGTAGCGCCGGGTCCTAAGCTGCGTCACCCCTCTGCGCCTGGTCTCCTCCTCTGTAGAGTGGGCCCTGGTGCCGTTCAAACCCAAAGTCAGGAGGGGAGGAGGGGAGAGGCGGGCTGGGAGGCGCCAGCGCGGGCACAGAGTGTCTGCGGCCACGGGACTCTTCAGGGAGTCCGGGGCACCCAGAGAGGCGGGTGGCGTGCCTGTCCTGGTCTCAGGAGATACCGAAACAGCTGCTAAGGCTGGCTCAGCAGTCTGCTTTGCTGTCATTTAGCAGGCGAGAGGAAGCCGTTAGCGCCAACGCTCCGTCCTGGGGCCCAGCCTCAGCCACCCACTGCTGCGTAACAAAAGATCCCAAACTCTGGGGCTCCCAACAACCACCATTTCCTTTCCGGCCCAGTTCTGTGGTGTGGCCTGGTGGTACTAGGACAACTCCTGACCCTGGCTGGGGCTCACGCGGGCTGGGCGTGCAAGCCGGCTCTGCACACGCTGGGTGGGGGGCCGGGGGCTCGGCTGCGCTGTCCTCAGAGCCAGGCCCTCCCTGTGGCCAGGGCAGCTCGGCCCCTGCAGGCCACCACGGTAACCTGCCTTCTACCGGCCACTGGTGAGCAGTGGAGATTGGCTGCTCCCACCTGCGGAGGCTGGGGAGTCGGAGACGGAGATGCCACTCGGCCAGTGCCTGCAGGGAGGGGAGGCGGGAGGCGGGTCCTCCCCGGACCCAGCCTACTCCATTGTTGAGTCAATTTCTCCCTGGTGGGGGCGGGGCGGGGCCTCCACAGCTCCTCCCAGGAGCCATCAGGCAGCCTGGAACCTGTCCCATCCCACCGGCTGCCCAGGCTCAGGGCCAGCCCGACTCCAGTGGGGGGGGACACACCTTCCTCCCTATGGGGAGGTCAGGCATTAGTGGTCCTTAACCTACACCTTGCTCGGAACAGGATGTGGGATACAGTCATGCCACAAGCAGGGAGCTAACGGCACAGGCGTGACACCCCGGGCCAAGCCCCTCCAAAGGGCCGTGGCCGGGTGCTGCTTCGGCAGTGGGAGGTCTTGCCCTCGTGCCAGCAAGTGCCGGGGCTGCTGGCATCCACGCTGCCGCCCTGCGTCGGTGGCAGGGCCAGCCTGCCCCAGCTGCTGGTCACAGCGGCCGCTCAGCTGCCCTCCCACGGCTCCCTAGCAGCCCTGCTGGCTTGGCATCCTGGCTCACGGCCTCCCCGGGCAGGGCCTGGCATCTGCTTCATGGTCACCCCCTCGCCCCCTGGGGAACCCGAGGACTCGGATTCTCCACTCGCACATGCAAACCTCCGTTCATTCTGCAGGTGGCCAGAGACACCTGCCTAGGGCCCCCCACAGGCCGCCAGGCTTGCTCAGAGCTGACAGGAGGGGCTGACCGGGGAGGGCAGGGGCAGGGACAGAGCCCATCCTGTGCTGTTCCCTGAGCCCAGACCCCCCCCCCCCGGCAGCTCTCCCTGCCGATGCTTCCTCGCTGCTGCCGCCTCCGGGTCTCCCCCACCCCAGCCCTGCGTGGCCCCCAGCTCTGCTCCATGTCTGTGTCCTTGACCCTCACAGAGGAGCGTCCAGGAGGGCCAGGTCCTCAGGGCCTGGCCGTGCTGGGCACACACAGGCAGCTCGAGAATGTCGGACCCCAGGGGCGAGCAGGGGTGGGGCAGGAACGGGGCAGGGGCGGGGCGCTCCCGGCCTTCTCCTCCTCCTTCCTCAGCAGGCACAGGGGCCCTGGGACCGAGAGGGGGCATGTGGGGCTCAGGCGGCAGTGGCCTGACAGTCCCCCCCGGGGCCCTACACCTAAGGAGCCTCACTCTCCAGCCTGCTCCCCTGAGGCACCGTGGGACCCTGACCAGAGGCAGCTGCGGGGCCAGGGGCTGCCTAGTGTCCAGGGTCTGGGGCTCAGCGCTCCCTGCTGTCCCCCCACCCCACAGCCAGCCAGGTGGGCTCTGTCTGCTGGGCTCCCACCTCCGTCACTGCAGATTTCCTATCCCCTAAACAGCCGCGCCTGGGCCCCGCCTGGGAGAACCGGGCACGGCTGGGCCGAGTGTTTGCGTCACAGGTTTTGTTAACCTACCGATTCCCCCAGCAGCTCTCGGGACCGGGAGCCCCTGGGACAGCTGGCCGCATCCTGAGATGGATTTTGGTTGTCACGATTTTGGGGGGTGGTGCCTTTGGCACCTGGAGACCAGGGCGCTGCTCCACACCCCACGGCCCACAAGGGTCCCCCACGCAGAGACGCACAAACTCCCCATGTCCGGGGCCAGCCCCGTGGCGGAGGACAGACGGGCTCCTTCCGTGCCCGTCTCACCCCGTGCCACACCTTCCCCACCTGCTCTGGGGCACCCTGTCCCCTCCCCTGCTCTGTTAGGGGCAGGAGAGCCCAAGAGTGCAGACAGGGCCCAGGCGGAGGTGACCGGCGCCCTGGGGGAGGAGGACATAACCGCTGTCCCTCCCAGGGTTGTCACGGGCAGGCGCTGGGGAGACCCTTACTCCTGTGAACAAAGGAGGCCTAGAGCCAGGCTGACCCCCACCAACCCCGAGGAGGGGGCCACCCGGGGATGCTCTTCCCCGGGGCTTCCTCGCGACTCCGTTGCTGCCCTTAGAGGGGACGGTTTGACCCCACAGCTCCCTTGGGGACGGACGGGTGTGCAGGACCCTCTTGGCTCCTGTGGGAGCTGATGAGTCCCGCAGACTCCTGAGGGGGTGGGGCACCGGGGAGACCTCAGGGGGTTTTAATCAAACACCCACACAAGTGTCAAAGACCAGTGGCCCCCAAGGAAATCGGCGCCTGCCCCACCGCAGGGCTGGGGGGTGAACAAGGCCCACCCAGGTGGTTCCCTGTGGCCACACCCCCAGTTCGTTCCCAGAATTGGGGTGCAGGGGGGAGGGCGTAGCTAAAGGGCTGGACCCCCACCCCAGGGAAGCGGCTGGCTGACCACAGGGCCATCTGCCCCTTGCTCTGTCCCCAGGGACCACGCCAGGGGGGGAGGGCCGGAGATGGTGGAGCCGCCCCTCCCCACAGCAGGGCCCTGCATGGGGGGAGTCCGGGCGCCCCGTGTCGCCACCCCGGGCCGAGGGGCTCGCGGCGGAGAGCCGGCCAAGCCACGGCCCAAACTTTTCCCGGCTCCCCCAGGGCGGGTAGGGGCGTGCGCGCGGCTCGGGGCGGGCGGCCGGGCAGGCGGGGCGGGGCGGGCAGGCGCGGCGCCGCCCTCCAGGTGCGGGGCGGGGGCCGGAGGCGGGCGCGCGGCGGCGGCGGCGGCCCGGGAGTGCCGGCCGGGCCATGACCCCCGCTGCTCTCTCTCGCAGGCTCGTCGCCGCGGCCCCCAGCGCCCGGCCGCCGGCCCCGCCACCAGCGCCCGGCCAGGCCCCGTGCGCCCCGTGCGCGGCTCGGCTGTGAGCCCACAGGAAGCGGTGAGTGCCCGGCCCCGCGCCGCCCACCCCACCCCCTTCTGGAAGACGCGCGCCGCCCTGCCCCGAGCCGCAGCAGAGCGCTGTCCACGCCCCGTGGGCTTCCGCGGCGGGAGGGCGCGGCCCCGCCAGGGCCGGGGACCCGGGGGGCGGTGCGGGGTCCCGGGGCCGGGCGTCGCCCCGCTCCTCGTGGACTTTGCCGCGGACACGCGGGCCTGGGGAGAGTTGGCCCCTGGGCGGCGGGGGTGTGTCCGCGCGCGCGCGCGAGCCTGCCCCCCCCCAGCCCGCACCTGGCTCCGGCGCCCGCTCAGCCTCCTCGGAGGGCGGGGCGGGAGGCCTCGGCGGGAGCCATTTCCCCTCATCGAGGATTTCAGAATGTATTATTTATGAGCCGCCGCACTTAGGGGGCCCCGGGGCTCCCAGGGCATCAAAGCCGCTTTGCAAAGGGCAACCAGCGCGGTTCCCCGCGCCGCCCCGGCTGCTGAGCTCGGCGGAACCGCGGGGCGGCCGGCGCAGGTGCGGGACCCACTGCTCCCCAGGGGCGGGCGGGGCGGGGCCGGCGCGTGCCACTTGGGCTGTGAGACCCAGGCGGACGGGAGAGGCGCCCTCTGAACCTCAGGGGGCCTGGTGGAGCACGCACCCCCATTGAACAGATGCGGAAGCTGAGGCTGGGAGGCCCGAGTCGCAGCGGAAGCCCCTGCCCTGCCCTGGGCTGAGCTGCTTCCAGAAAGCGCCCCCTCCCCTGGCCGGGCCACACCCACCCGGGCTGGGAGGGGGCCAGTATTTATGGAAAGACTTAATCCCAGCCGGCCCGAGGAGGCTGGCCGGCTCCTAATCCCTCTGGAAACACCTTCCAGCCGGGGGGGGGCACACCGGGGGAGGGGGAGTCCCCCAGGCTCAGGGCAGCTCCGGAGAGGAGTGGGAGGGGCGGGAGGTGCCCACGCGGTGTTTTCACCCCCCAGCAGGGGCAGGTGCTGCTCGGGGTCCCCAGTGAAGGGTGAGGAAGCAGTGCCCACCCCCAGCGAGAGGCGCAGGGTGGACGCAGCCCTGGCGCTGGGGCCGCTGCGTGCCCCCCCCCCGGCCCACATGGTTAGGAGGGGTAAGGGGTGGCATGAGTGGGGAGGTGGCCACCCTGTCGCCGGCCCCCAGGACCCAGGGTAGACCACTGTGCCCTTTTCTTCTCTCATTCTTAACATTGTTACTGACAGGTAGCATTCAGAAAGGGGCGGTGGGCCCAGGCTCAGGGGAGGCGGAGGTGGTGCCCCCGCCTCTGTCCGTGCGAGGCTGTGGCTGCAGCCCGGGCGCTCCTGTGGCGAAGCCTGAAGTTGGCGCCCAGGAAGCAGGCGGAGCCCGCAGCCTCTGTTCCCACGCGGTCCCCGTGGCTGGAGTGGCAGGAATCTAATGCTGTTGGCGAGAGTGCTCCGAGGTGCCGGGCGGCGCCTGCCCCTGGGCAGAACCTGGCACTGGCTCCGCCCACCCGGGCAGGCAGGCACATTCCTGAGCTGGGTTCGCCCTGGCCTCACCTCCGCCTTGAAGGAGGTCTTTGTGCGGGAGGCAGAGGGCAGGGCTGGGAGGTGCCTCTGCAGGGACCCGGAGGAGACCTGGCTTCTGGCCGGCCTGCCCTTCGCTCTGTCCCCTCGCTGGACCTCAGGGTCAGCAAGTGCAGGGGAAGCCACGCAGCTGAATTTAACTGCAGATGAGGAGCACGTGCCACGGCGGGACTGGGCACCCCGGGCGGGTTGGCGTTTTAAGATTTATTTGAGGGGCTGGCGCTGTGGCTCACTTGGCTAATCCTCCGCCTGTGGAGCCAGCATCCCGTCTGGGCGCTGGGTTCTAGTCCCGGCTGCTCCTCTTCCAGGCCAGCTCTCTGCTGTGGCCCGGGAGGGCAGTGGAGGATGGCCCAGGTGCTTGGGCCCTGCACCCCATGGGAGACCAGGAAAAGCACCTGGCTCCTGGCTTCAGATCGGTGCAGCGCACCGGCCATAGTGGCCATTTTGGGGGTGAACCAACAGAAAGAAGACCTTTCTCTCTGTTTCTCTCCCTCTCTCACTAACTCTATCTTTAAAAAAAAAAAAAAAAGATTTATTTGAAAGGCAGAGTTAGAGGGAGAGATCTTCCACCTGCTGGTTCACTCCCTAGATGGCCGCAAAGACTGGACCCAGGCTGCTCCAAAGCCTCTCCCGGGTCTGCTGTGTGAGTGCAGGGCTCAAGCACCAGGGCCGTCCTCTGCTGCTTTCCCGGGCGCATTAGCAGGGAGCTGGATTGGGAGTGGAGCAGCCAGGATTTGAACTGGTGCCCACACGAGACGCTGGCATGACGCTGGTGGCTTAACCGCCGGCACCACAGGGCCGGCCCTGCACCTGTGTTTAACCCTGCAGCTCCACTCTGTCTACCACCAGCTCTGGTTTGTAGGATCCATTCGCAGGGGGGTCCCTCAACCCTGGGGCTCTCGGTGAGCCGCCGTGGGCCACACACGGGGTACCTGGGGGGACTCTGCAGACACGGGGTCCCTCCAGCCCCCAGGTAGGCTCTGTGTCCTGTTGGCATGGAAACCTGTAGGGAGCGGGCTGGCGTGCGCACACACACACACACACACACCCAAGGCTGCTGCCTGTGGAACCGACCCCGCCCCTTGAGCTGCCTCTCCCTTCTGGGAGCTGAGCTGAGCCTGGTCCAGCAGAGGCCTGTGGCCCGGCCTCAGCGCAGCTCAGAGCAGGACGAACCACCGCAGGAGGAAGCGTCTTTAAAGCTGCCCGTCCCTCTGCCCAGAGGGTCCCCATTTGGTGCTGGGGAGATTCTCACCGGGTGCCAGGAAGCACGCGTTGTCCTGGGAGCTGTCGTGCGAGTCATCGATGATCTGCCATTTCGGGGGGGTGGGGGGGCACAGTGTGGGAGGGGACTTTCACAGCCCTGCAGGTGTGGACAGCTAACCAGCACCCCGCCCCGGGATGCTCTCCTGCGCCCAGCCCAGCCAGGGACACCCTGTCCCGCGCCCTCTTCCTGCTTACGAAGATGAGGTGTCTGCCGGTAACACGCGCGAACACGGAGCCGCTGCACAGGCGCCGGCTCGGCCGCCCGCCCGGGCCCTCGGAAGCCGCTCGCCGTAGGAGGGGCGGGGAGAACTTCCCCTGTGGACATGGTCAGGGTCCAGGGCAGCGGTCCTTGCTGCCCTCGGGCCGCTGAGACCAGAGCCAGGTGTCTCCTGGCTGACGACACTTAAGGTCAAAGCCCCCGCCCACCGTGAGGGCTCACGGACAGAGTGGGGGTGCACGCCCCCCAGTCCGAGGGCCTTCTCTGCGGGGGCCAGCCCAGGCCCCACTGGGAGGGGCCTGGGCTCCCTGGTGCAGCAGGCCACGCCATGGCATGGGACCACACTGTGGGAGCCCTGGTGGTCCCCGGTGCCACTGCCCTGTGGGAGCCCCCAGCGGCAGAATCAGGCTGGTGACGCAGGGGCCCTGCTCTGGAGGCTGGTGGGATCACGCCGGTCCTGGGGACGGAGCGTAGCACCTCACACTGCCCGAGCCGACACAGCACCCTCCTCCTCCTCCTGGGCTGTCCCGACACCCGCCGCCTTTGTCCCCCCCCGGGGGGGGGGCAGCCTGCAGGGCGCAGGAAGCTCAGACCCCCCTGGGAGTTTTAGAAACCAGAGTTGCCGTCATGGACGGGACCGCCCTGGTGCTGTGTCTGCCTGGCCCCGGCTCAGCTCTGGTCCCCCGGGGTCACCGGGACCCAGGCCGGGGTCACTCTTGGTCCCCGTCCTCCTTCCGTCCTGTTTGTCCGTCTGTCCTCCCTCCCTCCCTCCCTGGGGTGTTCAGGTTACAAGCGAGCGAGTTTGGGACAAAGCCCATCAACCCAGACGAGCCTTCCGGGAGCCAGTGCCCTGGTCCCTAGACAGCGTCCCCGGCCAGGTCGCAGATGCTGCCGGGAGAGCAGGACCGCACCCTGCGCCGTGCCGGGGGCCGTGCGTCTGCGGGGCCGCCCATTGCTGTCCTCTCCGTGAGCTGTTTCTCGGAGCGCTTGCCGACGCCGGGGAAGGTGCAGGGAGAGAAAGCGCTCGGCACGTACCCGGTGGGGTAGGCTGCGTCCCCGGCCTCGACGCTCCCCTGTGTGCCATGCGCACCTCGATTTTCTTGCCGAGTTGTTTATTTATTTGAAAGGCACACAGACAAATCTTCCGTCTGCTGGTTCGCACCCAGATGCACGCAGCAGCCGGGCTGGGCCAGGACAAGGCCAGGAGCCCAGAACTCGGTCCGGGTCGCCCACAGGGGTGACAGGGACCCAAACACTTGAGCCATCCCTGCTGCCTCCCAGGGCCTGCATCAGCAGGGAGCTGGAATTGGCAGCGGAGCTGGGACTCGAACCCAGGCCCTCTGGTATGGGACGCAGCTCCAAGCTGCCCCTCACCTCTGTGCCGGGTCCCCACCCTTGCCGCGCTGCGTGAGTTACGAAAGTGATGGCCCTTGACCCTGACACATCAGCACGTATTTCCTACCAGCTAGGAGCGCTGTCTCATACCAGACAGGAGTACAGCGAGTGAACTCACAATGGTCTTCCCACCGCTTGGCTTTCACACCCACGGACGAGGTGCCGTGAGCTCCCGGCAGCCCCGCCGGGAACCGGGTGCCGCTGCTGCCGTCTCCTGCCCGAGCCCTGGCTGGGCTGTGACCGGCAGTGCCGAGACGAGACGGACGAGGGCACGCGCTCGGATCAGGGTGCCCCGTGCAGCCTGTGTGTGCTCTGCCGTCGTCAGTCCCTCCCGGGGTCGCAGGCCCAGAGGGCAGGGGGTGGGGACCGCAGCTCGTGGCTGGGTGGATTTGTTGGTGGGCCTGATCCCAGGGCTGTGGAGCCCCTGCAGGGCAGGTGATGGGGATGGGAGACCTGGTGTGGGGCCGCTGGCGCAGAGCTGCAGGCTCCAGACTGAGGTTAGCGACCGCTCTGGGTCCTGGTTCCGCATCTGAGAAAGGCCGGGGATGAGTCGCGCCCCGTGCGGGTGTGGCGGGGGCTCTGAGGGAGCTGGGGGCAGCACACGCTGAGGAACGGGCCAGCCAGCGCCACGGGCCGGCCGGCGCCGGGTGCTCCTTGTGCCCCACACCTTGCCAGCCTGCTGGGTCTTCACAGCCGGTTCCCGACCCGGCGGCCTTGGCGAGGACCTCGGCCTCTGGCCCCGCCCCTTCGCCTTGAGGAAGCAGCTGCCCCCGGTGGGTCTGCTCTGCACAGTAGGGTCTCCCGGGCGCAAGGCCTGGCAGTTAAAATGCCCGCTGAGGTGCCCGTGTCCCCTGTCAGTGCCTGAGTTCCATGCCGACTCCAGCTCCCTGCCAACACAGCCCCGGCCAGCAGAGGCGTTCGGGGGGTGAGCCAGAGGATGGGAGCACTCGTTCGCTCGCTCTCTGCCTCCCAAGTAAATAATTTTTTTTGAAGATTTTATATATTTGCGAGGCAGAGTTACAGGAAGAGAGAGGGAGAGACAGAGAGAAATGTCTTCCATCCACTGGTTCACTCGCCACATGGCCGCAATGCCAGGAGCTGCGCCGATCCAGAGCCAGGAGCCAGGAGCTTCTTCCCGGTCTCCCACGTGGGTGCCAGGCCCAGGCATCTTCCACTGCTTTCCCAGGCCATTAGCAGGGAAGCTGGATTGGGAGTGGAGCAGCCAGGACTTGAACCGGTGCCCATGAGGGATGCTGGCACTCCAGGCAGCGGCTTTACCTGCCATACCACAGCGCCGGCCCCAAGCCACAGAATTTTTTATAAAGCTCTTGGGCGATTCTGCCGTGCAGCCAGCTGGGCCCCGTTCTGCTCGGCTGTAGTGAGGACCCAGGTTCTGCGTGAGGCCAAGGCAGCGCCTGGGCCCCTGCACGTCTCCAGCTCCCATCTGCCGACCACGCGCACGTCAGTAGGTCCTGGCCAGAAGCCTCTGCCTCTCTCCCTCCCTCCTCCATCCCTGCTGCAAATGATCGCAGCCAGGGCGTTTCTCGGATCTCTGCCGTGCGCCTGCACCGAGCCCTCCCCTGAGACACACACACTCTGGCTCCTGGCCGTGAGTCCTGCATCCCCACCTTACAGATGAGGAAAGTGGAGTCTTGGGGGCAGGAAGCTGCCTGCGGGCAAACACCGCTGTGCTGCTCCGCCAGGACGGCGACCATGGTCCCCTGCACCCCCTCCCTGTCAGCTCCGACTCCCTCCCAGCTCGGACCCTCTCCCAGTGGACGTCCCGGGCCCTCCCGCACTTGCACCGCCCCCACCCCGGCCACCGTTCCCGCGTTCAGTTCCAGGACTACGGTCCTCAGCAAAGAACCCCTGGACGCCTCATTAAAATGCCAGTTCCTCTCCAGGGCCTGGGCGGGCCCGGGAGGGGCTGGGGTCCCCTGCCATCGCCAGCCAGCCTGCAGCCCTCTGGGACGAGAGCTTGCCCCTTGGCGTGGCACCCCCGGAGCGGCAGTCTGCAGGACTGCCCACCATCCAGCCCACCCTGGGGACCGCGGCCTCATCCCCGGACCTCTGCAGTCCCTTCCTGTTCCTGGGGGGCTCTCCCTGGCCCGGCCCCCAGGCCCCTGCTTGTCTGTCTGTCCTGCCGCTGTGAATAAGTCTGTTGTGAGGCGATGGCCCATTTGGTTCTTACCCACCTGCTACTTTGGGTCCTCCGAGACCATGTGCCGGGGTGAGGAATATTAGGGCAGCAGGACCTCCCTGGAGCTGGAGGGGGCGGCAGGAGCGTCCTGGGCTGCTGTTTGGCAAGGGAGGGGCTCCTGGTCCCCTGCACCCCTCCCCTCCCCCGACCTGACTCCAGGTCCAGCCCGGAGGCGGCGGAAGCTCACTGTCCATGAGGCTCTGGGAGAAGCAGGCCTGTGCAGCCTTACCCCAGTGGGGCTCCAGCCTGGGGCCGGGACGGTCCCGGGCTCATGCCCAGCCCCATGACTCTGGTGAGCGCGAGGCCTCGGCAGGTGACGCTGCCTCCCTCAGCCTCGATGCCCCCGTCTGTAAAGTGGAGACGGTGACAGCACCCTCATGGTGGCTTCCTCATTGGTCACTCCGAATTCAAGGACACATCCTGTCCGTGGCAGGGACGTGGCGGGAACGCTGGCTGGAAGAGTTCTAGCGTCCCATGGACCGGGGCCTGTGCACCCCTCATAGCGGGGATTGTGTTCTAAACCAGGGGCAGCCACGCTGGGCTCTGCACCACCCCCACAGCCCAGCACGAGGGCCCTGCCGTCCCCAGCACCGGCCAGCCCCCTGCAGCCCCTGGAGGGAACGCCCGGGCCGTGCACTTGGCTTTGAGGTGCCTGAGCGTCACAGCCTCTGACTCTGAGCAAATGCGGCCCAGATGCAGTCGGCAGACGCCGCGACCTCTCGGCCGGCAGTTTCTCTCCGCCACTGTTTCCTGTTGTGCACCCACCAGGGCCGGGGTGGGGGCTTGGCCACGCGTGGCCAGTGCAAAACAAGTCCCGCCCGCTCGCCCGCCGCCTGAGCCTCTCCTCTCTCCGCAGGCCTGCAGAGCTGCCGACATGGGGCTGAAGCTGTCCTGCCTGACAGGTAAGGCCAGCTCCGCTCCGGCCCCGCCCCCGACTGGGGGCCGAGGGGGTGGGTGGGGGAGGGTGGGCGCAGGCCTGCCTCGCTGCCCCGTCGGTGCACAGCAAGTGCTCTGTAGGTGCTTGCTTGGAGTGCTCCCCCAGGCCTGCCTTTGAGTGACAGGGAGGGTGCCCCAGTGTGCTCCCCCCACGAAGATAACCCCGGCTGCGCAGAGGAGCAGCAGGAGGCCTGGGGGAGCAGCCAGGCTCACTGGGGCCTCCCGTCACCCCTGCTGGGGCGAGGACAGGGCAGGAGGGAGAACACAGACCCCCGCGGGTGCTGCAGGTGCTGGGGAGACAGTCCAGCCTCCAGCCTCAGCGCCGGACCTTCCCGTCCAGCGCCCGGATGACCCTGAGGCCCCTCAGCCCAGCGTGACCCACACAGGGCCTCTTGGTCCTCAGGGACACATGCTGCAGCCCCCGCCCCACCCCTGCTCTACCCTGAAACCTGGGAGGAGCCCCGAGAGCTCTTGGGCCAGGGGCCGCAGGCCCACCAACCCCTACCCCACCTGCGGGCTGCCTCCGTCCAGCGGCCCTGGCCTCGCTCTCACGCCTGCCAGTGCATCATCCTCCGAGCTCCCTGCCTGCTCTGTGTGGCCGTGGCCGAGGCCGGGCTGGGGCGTGGCAGCCGGGCTCCGAGCCTTGCTGCTGACCTCAGCCTCCTCCCCGGCGCCCAGCCGCCCGCTGCCCTTTCACACCGTGCCCTCTATGCTGGTCCAGGCGTGCCCTCCGCCCGGGGTACTCACCGCAGAGAGCTGTCCAGGCGTGGAGCCGGGAATCAGATGGGCTGCGTTTGAGTTCTGGCGTTACCACCGCTACCGCGGCCCCTGGAATCTGTGCCTCCGTTGCCACGCGAGCACCACGTGTGGTGCCCGGTGCTCAGCCCAGTGGCTGTAGCACCGCCCTCAGCCTCACCGTTCTTGCATCAGGTGGCCGCGCACTCTGTAGCCGTCCGGGGAGCGGCAGGCAGGCGAGGGTGGTTCTGGTTGCGAGCCGTAGTAACCGGCCCCGGCGACCGCGAGCCGGAGGCCACGGGGAAGCTGCAGAAGTGAAGGGAGGAGGGGCAGAAGGGGCCCAGCAGGCTGGGTGACCCCAGTTCCCACCACCCCCAGAACCAGCTCCAGGACAGCATCCGATTGGCCCAGTTTAGGTCTTGGGTCCGCCCCCTTGGCCAAGGAGGCGGGGCGTTTGAGAGACAGCTCCTCCTGTGGGCGGAGCATGGTTGTTGGGAAAGTGGCAGGAGAGGAGAAAGCAGCCCAGGTCCATCCAGGGCCTGGCCCCTCGGCCACTGCAGGCTGAGCCCGTGGGACAGTGGGGAGGCGTTTGTTGACTGAGGCTGTGAGTGGTGGAGGTTGATCTCGGGCGTGGCCAGCGGTTGGCGGGCTGAGGTGGGTGCGAGCCCTGGAAGCCTCAGGCCTCCCTCCTCTGGGTGCCAGCTTCGTGCGTGGGGGTTTTCCTGTGACAACGGCAGAGCGTGCCCCCTGAGCCATTCGGTACGCGGTTCCATGGCTGTATGTCCCCTCACACTGCCAAGCCGCCGCCACCATGTGCACCTCCAGAAAGAACCTGCCGTGGCCGCGCGTGGAGACTGTGCCCACACATGGAGACGGTGCCCACGGATGCTGACTCCACCCTCGCAGCCCCCGTGTCTCTCCTGCGTGTCCTCCGGTCCATCCACGGAGGAGCTCGGGTCACTGCCCCTCCCTTTCTGTGGCTGAGCCACGTTCTCTCTGGTGGAGAGACCCCGGGCGCCGGTCCTTCACCTGTGGCTGGGCGCTCGGGCCGTTTTGTGCTCTGCCGTCTTGGCCGGGACACGTCCCTTCTGGCCCAGCTGGGGGCTCAGCCAGGGGTGGACCTGGGAAAGACACTCTGGCCCCCCCACCGCCGGGACCGAGGGCTCACAAGGGCCTGGGCTGCTCAGGGCGGGCAGGGGGAACCTGCGATGCTGGGGGAGGCCGGCTCGTGCGTCCCTCAGTGCTGGCTGTGTGCCGCCAGCCTCCAGCCCACCACACCCGCCCAGCCCTGGTCTCCAGAGAGATGAGGCCCGCACAGGCACAGGCGCAGACCCCTGCACTCTGCACTGGAAGCGAGCGGGGGCCGCGCCTCCCTGGGTGACACCACCTGCTTTGCCCGTGCTGCCTGTACGGCTTCACGCGGCTGCCCGCAGCGCCGTGCCCAGGCCCCTGCAGGTCCGCGCCGCTGCTCACTGTCCTTGGCCTGGAGCGCGCGGGGCTCCCCGGGGCGGCCTCATGCTGACTCTTCTCCTCCCTGGCCATAGGGCTCTGTCCCGCGCGCTGCCTTGTGGGTAATACCATATCAAACACCTCGGCATTCTGGTTTCTTAAATTGTTACTCCCTAGGGTACGTTCTGTGCATCAGAGAGACAGGGTCACAAGCTAGGCCGACGTGGCTAACTGACCGGGGACTCGGAGCCCCGCCCGCTCTCCACGGTTCACACACCCGCCTCCTGTGCGAGCCCTGAGCGGGCCTGCTTTGCAGAGGCCCCGAGAGACGGTGCCGTTTGCTTGGAGCCACGCAGCTTTGACCCATGTGGGCGCTGGACCCGGTGGCGGCTTCCAGAGGCCTCGCTGCAGTCACCGTCACCACCCCCCCCCGCTCCCTTCCCTTCCGAGTTCACTGGGTTCAGGACCCACCTGGCCCAGGGTGAGGTCAGTTTGAGGTCCTTAACTTAGTGACGTCTGCGAAAACCCCACTTGCAGTGAGGTCAGGCTCCCTGGAGTGAGCTCAGGAGTGACGGACGCTTGTCCTCGCGCCCAGGGCCTGGACGTCCACTGCTGCTCAGGGCACCAGGAGCTGGGGCCCAGCCAGGCCCAGGCCCCTCCCCCTCTCCTCTGCCTCCGTGAGGGTGTTCCAAGGAGTCCTCCCTGCACCACTGAGCTGGGTTCAGTCCCCGCTCTGCCTTGGCCTCCGAGCAGGGCCGGCCGGGGTGGGGGGGGGGCTCGCAGCTGCACCGGGCCCTAACATCAGAGCCCTCGCTCACTTTAATGCTCTTTTTTTCTTCTTGAAGTGTCTGCATGGCTCCAATTTCTCCTCTCCTTCTTCTTTTTAAGATTTTTTTAATTTATGCGAAAGGCGCCCTTAGAGAGAGCTTCCATCCACTGGTGGACTCCCCAGTTGGCCACAATGGCCAGGGCTGAAACAGGCCAAAGCCAAAAGCCAGGAGCTTCATCCAGGGTCTCCCGCGTGGGTGCAGTGGCCCAAGCACTTGGGCCATCTTCCGCTGCTTTCCCAGGCGTATCAGCAGGAAGCCGGATCAGAAGTGGAGCAGCAGGACTTGAACCGGCGCCCACATGGGCTGCCGGCACTGCAGATGGAGGCTTTACCTGCTGAACCGTGGCGCCGGCCGCTCTGGGTACATTTGTAGCCGGGGCATCGCGGTCCCACCTCCCGCCCTGGTTCCTACTGTGGAGGAGCAGCCCCTGTGTGTGACCTCCCCTGGGCCTCGTCCTGGGCGCGGTCAGAGGCACCGTCACCTATCCTTGCGTACCTGGGGGCGACGTCCGTGTCTCCGGGCTTCCGTGTGCCCCTCTGCTCTGTGCAAGGCCCTCCCCAGCCTGCTCCTTCCCCCGCCCCCTCCATGGGGGCGGGGTGCAGCTGTCTGGGGCAGCTCCCTTGGGGACGGGGCGGGGGGCTGCTGTCTCCACCGTGTGTGAGTGCCCGGGTGCTGCCGTAATGGATGACAGATGGGGCAGGGGCCAAGGGGCCGAGACCCTGGGACCGGCAGGGCCCTGCTCCTGTGGAGTTCCCCCCCAGGGGGGCCTCCCTGCCTCTTCCAGCCACCCCCAGGGCTCCGGGCGCCCCTCGGCCCCACGAGGCCTCATCAGTGTCTCTCTGCGTGCACATCTCCCCCTCCTCGCGAGAAGGCGGGTCCTGGGATTGCGAGCTCCTGTCCACGATGAGCTCATCGCGAGGTCTTTAACTAATTACAGCGGCAAAAGCCTCGCTTCCAAATAAGGTCGCGCTCTGAGCTCCTGGGCCGGCCCTCCACGAGGCACCGCCCCTCTGTGTGCGGCAGTAAAGGCCCAGCCCTGGGTGGGAGGTGCCCAGACCCCCCTCGCCTCCGTGTCCACCTCAGCTGGGGGCCGCCTCAGAGGGCCTAGGCCGGGGCAGCTGTGTCCTCGTGGTGGGGGGGTCAGTCCAAGGACGCCTCCCTCGTGCCGTCACCCTCCCTGGGCACCTGGACGACTGGAGGCCGTGCGAGGTGGGGAGTCTGAGGCCCAGGGCGCTCTTACTGGCTCAAGGCCGCATGGCCGGGCAGCAGGGCTCGGCTCGTCGGATGGAAGGCGGATGCCCTCACCCCCACAGCTCCTCCCAGCCCTGTGATGGCCCTGAGGTTCCCCAGGCCCGTGTCCCAGAACCGGCCAGACCCACCCGACCTGCTGAGTCAGGAATGGGGGGCTTCAGCGAGCTCCGTGGGGAGCCCCTAGGGAGGTCGCTGTGGTGTCAGGGAGCTGAGCGACTGACGGCAGCCTCCTGCACGTGCCTAGCCTCAGTTTCCCTGTCTGTGAAGTGGGTTGGGTTCTGAGATAAGCCCTGACATCGGCACCCAGTGAACCTTTGCACCTTCCTGCCACAGAGGCCTCTGCAGGTGGTGGGGACCTGGGCAGGCTCAGGGTGACCTGAGGGGCGGCTTTGGCACCCAGCCCCCAGGATGCCGGGCCGCACTGGGAGCGCCAGGCGAGGTGTGGGGTTCCGTGCAGGACGCCAGCCCAGCTCACTCCCGCATCACCGTGGAGCCAGAGACTGGGGCCGGCTCCCTGTGGGGAGGGCCCCACGGGACAGCCTGGGCGCGTGGGGAGTGCTTCGTCAGCATTGTCTCAAGAGACCCGTCGTCTGGGGAAGCGTTCGTTTGCAGCGGACCCAAGAGAATGACGCGGTGCTCCCGCCAGCCCCCGCCCCCGCCCGATAGCAGCCCCAGCCTGGGGGCGGGGCACCTGGGGCACCTGCGTCACCCCGAGCCAGGGCACACACAGTCACTGCTGCTAGCTGGGGTCCCTGTCCACTCAGCTTCCTCGGCGTCTTCCCCGTGCGAGGCCCCGTGTGGACCCCACGCGACGCTCACGTGGGATGGCGCCTTCACTCCTGGGACCTGCCCCATTCTCGTGACCTTGGGACAGAGGGAGACACGGGCACAGCCCTGGCCAGCCAGCCTGAGAGCTGGGAGCCCTGACCGCCTGCCGAGTGCCCCAAGCCCGTCTCAGGGGCTCTGAGCCTCCTCTCCCCTCAGCCTGGCCCTTGGGGCGGGGAGGGGTGCTGGAGGCTGGCGGTGGCGACACCCGTGTTTCTGACTGGCCTTCCGAGGCCGGGTCAAGGTCACAGCAAAGGCCAGAGCCGCGCCGTTGCAGCAGCGCAGTCCACAGCCAGCAGAGAGATTGATCAGGCCGCAGTCACCCCTGTTGTGTGCCGGGCCCTGGCCCAGGTCCGCGGGCTGCAGGGACGCACGGGACGGCCGTTAGCCGGCTGTGCGAGGCAGCTGGTGAACGCTGATGGCAGCTGTCCCCTGGGGCTGACTGCTGGCCGCTAGGACAGAAACCTGCTAGTGGGCAAGTGGGCGTCCCCAGGAAGCGGCCAAGCTTGAGAGAGCCGGGGTGGGGAAGAGCTGCAGCCAGTGGAGCTGCGTGGGCGCAGAGGCCCGGGCGTCGGCAGAGCCGGGCAGGCGAGGAGGAACTGAGGGGCGGTGGGGGCGGGGCTGTTGGAACCCGGCTCGGGGTGCAGCTCCGTGCTCACCGCCGCCAGCGGTTTTCGGTGGGGAGTTTCCTGTTCGACAGGAGCTCCCACCGTGGCATCCAACCCAGCTGCACCAGGAGTTGGCCAACGGGCTGCGCATTGACCGCAGTGGTTAGCACGCTGGCCGGGGCACCTGTGCCTGGGGTGGAGTCCCACCTCCACTTCCCTTCCAGCATCCTGCTGGTGCACGTCTGGGAGGCAGCAGATGGTCCCCGCCACCCGCATGGGAGACCCGGATGGAGCTCTTGGCTGCCGGCTTTCACTTGACCCAGCCCTGGCCGTTGTGGGCATTTGGCCAGTGTCTGCCTCTCAAATACAAGTAATTAATCACGTTATTTTTAGGGAGAGGTTGGGGTAGTACAAAGCACACCTGTGCCGCATACAGGAGGTTTTCCCGTGGGGGTAACCCTGGCCCACGCCCCAAAGGCTGGGCCGTGAGGGGGCGAGCGTGGGCCCCGGGCAGCGCTGGTGATAGCTGACACGCTGGCCTTGCAGATGGGGGCTGCCCGCGGCAACAAGGGGCGAGTGAGCTTGCTCGGACCCCAGTGTGCACCTCTAGTCTGGGAGCCTGGGGGGAGCCTGCCTGGAGGCTGCGGGGGCAGAGAGACCCCCAGCCCAGGTTCAGCCCCGAGGAGCAGCACTGGAGCAGATGGCGCCTGGGCTGGCCCCGCCCCAGGTCCAGGGCAGAGCGCGTGGCCCTCCTGGCTCCCAGCAGGGACTTAGCCCGTCTCTCTTGTCAACGTTGCTTAAGCTAAGCCTCTGGCAACTGCTGACCTCGGGGAGGAGGGAGGGCTGGCCCGTGGCACCGCAGCGGGGAGACCGGACCTGGGTGGTCTGCATGCAGGCCCCGGCAGCTGGAGTCCAGGCGACAGCGCTGACCACCGCTTACCTCCTCCTGGTGTCCTGGGGCCCTGGGGGCAGCAGCCACACTGCCTTGTTCGTTCCTGAAGTCCTGGTCCCTGGTCAAGGCCTGGCACGCAGTGGGGACCCAGTGCGTGCACAGAGAGACCTCTCTGTCTCTGGCCGGCCGCACAGCCGCCCGGTTCTAACTCCTGGGAGCCCATTGCTTCCTCCTTCCCCGGGGTTTCCCCAGGGCTGGCCCAGACAGGTGCTCCGGAAGCGTCTGTGAGGCGGACGACGGGGAGGGAGGAAGCTGGCGCTCACCGCTGGCTCCTGGGGCCTGATGCGGCCCCCGGCTCTGTGCCACTTGCGACTGAAGTGCTGACCACTTGCCACCTGGTGCCCCTGGGCCTGCAGAACTGCCGGTCCCCGCCAGGGGCCGCGTCCCGGAGCTCAGCAGACATGGGGCCCGGCCCAGGCAGAGGGCCAAGCGTTCTGCTCATTCTTTGCTGATTTATTTTGTTTCTATTTGTTTGAAAGGCAGAGTAGCTGAGAGAGAGAGAGGGAGAGGGAGAGAGAGAGAGAGAGAGATCTCCATCCACTGGCTCACTCCCCAAGTGGCTGCAGCAGCCAAGGCTGGGCAGGCTGAAGCCAGGAGCACGGGACTCCATCAGGGTCTCCCTGGTGCGTGGCAGGGGCCCAAGTACTTGAGCCACCGCCTGCCACCCCCAGGGCGCGCACTAGCGGAGAGCTGACCGCAGGCGCGGGGCTCGGGCTGTCTGGTCGGGCCTGCGGGGTGGGCACCTTCGTCTG
Organism: Oryctolagus cuniculus; assembly: GCF_051225735.1. NCBI lineage: Eukaryota > Metazoa > Chordata > Mammalia > Lagomorpha > Leporidae > Oryctolagus > Oryctolagus cuniculus. The sequence goes on along the minus strand of NC_142884.1, from coordinate 76,900,835 downwards.
CGGCTCCTCCCGGGCTCACGCCAGCTGCTCATCCCTGACGCAGACTGAGGCTTTCTCCTTAATTAAAAAGAGATTTAAAACCTCACTGCGTCCCCGTGGGGCCCCGCTGTCTCCCAAAGGTAAACCGGCAGCGCTGCCCCGGCCACACTCGTGACAGCACAGGCTGCTGTGGAATTAAAAAACAAAGACTAAATGTCTCTGGAACCCTGGAGGCATTTTTGGTTTTGTTTGTTTGTTTTTTAAAGATTTATTTATTTATTTGAAAGAGTTACACAGAGAGAAGAGAGGCAGAGAGAGAGAGAGAGAGAGAGGTCTTCCATCCGATGGTTCACTCCCCAATTGGTCGCAACGACCAGAGCTGTGCCGATCCGAAGCCGGGAGCCAGGAGCTTCCTCCAGGTCTCCCGCATGGGTGCAGGGGCCCAAGCACTTGGGCCATCTTCCACTGCCTTCCCAGGCCACAGCAGAGAGCTGGATGGGAAGTGGAGCAGCTGGGACTCGAACCAGCGCCCATGTGGGATGCCGGCACTGCAGGTGGCAGCTTTACCTGGTACGCCACAGCGCCGGCCCATTATTTATTTACGTATTTATTAAAGCCTTAAGGCTGAGTTACAGAGAGAGATCTTCCATCTGCTGGCTCACTCCCGACGTGGCCACAATGGCCAGGGCTCTGTCCAGGTCTTCTGTGGCATGAGCTCAACCCTGAGCCATCGCCCACTTCCTTCCCAGGAGCATGAGCAGGGCGCTGGATCTGGAGTGGAGCAGCCGGGACTTGAACTGGTGCCTGTATGGGATGGCAGCGGCATAGGCAGCGGCGTTACCCTCTGTGCCACAGTGCCCGCCCCTGAGAGACCACTGCTCAGCCCAGGGGCCCCTGGGTGCCTGCCCCAGGGCCTTGGCATGTGCTGGGGCTACGCTAGGGTCCTGCTGCTCCCCTGTTGTCCCCCCAGGAACACTTTCCCCGCCACCACCGTCTCCCCTAACTCCTGCCTCCCTGGGCCTGACCCCGGCCCCTGGCTGCAAGGCAGGCAGGCTCAGGGCCAAGTCCTGTGTGACCCAGGCACGGTCCCTCACTTCTGTGTCCACCAGGAAGGCCACGTTGTAATCCCGTCTGCCCCACGCGGGACCTGACGAGGCGCTGGGCGAGATGCTCACCCAGCCGCACCGATGGCCTGGCCACCCCGGGGGCTGCCCTGCTGTGTCCCACCCGACCCGAGGATGGGCCCCTTGTTTGCTGCTGGGGAGGCCCAGGTGTATCTGCCAAGATTGCTTCTGGGCTGGGCCCCGGCCACACGCAGGAGGCTGAGTGTCAGCCAGTGGCCCCTACGGTGGCTGAGCCGACGAGTAAGGGCCCCGGCTCACACCCGCAGCTTAGGCTTACCCGTGTACAAGGCCAGGCCTGGCCACTCCTGCCTGCACAGCCCACACAGCGGTCACACGGCAGCCCGCACCTGCACAGAACGAGGGCCAGTTTCACTGCTCGGCACCCGGGGGTGGGGGTGGGCACTGCCCTGTATCCACAGCTAGCAGGAGAGGGAGCAGAGACACGAGAAGCAGGTGGGTCTCAGCCAGGTGTGCCTGGCCTCCCTGCACTGTGGTCCCACCAGGTGCGTGGCAGGGCCCGGTGGGGAGAGCTGGGTTCCGGGCAGGCACTGGTGCTGTCCTCCAAAGAACCAGTAGAGGGCACCCTTCAGCCGCGATGCTTGCAGAGGGCTTGGCGTTGGTCCTGGGTTGGAGGCAGAAGCAGGGAGCAGTGCCGGGTGGGGTGTGGCGCTGGATGCGGGGTCTCGGGCCTCAGGAGAAGCAGCCGCTGGTGTGGAAACGTGCTGGGACCCCTCACCCCCGCCTTTGTGAGCTTTGGCTTCCGTGTACACAGAAGGGCGGTGACCCTGCTGTTCTCATGGGGCGGGGCGTGGTGGGGGGTGCTGAGGACAAGCCTGGCCAGGGACACTGAGGGGGCGGTGGAGGGAGCTGGTCACCCCAGGCCAGCATTTCCCAGGCCCTGGCTGCTGTGTGTCCCACACTGGGCGGCCGTGGGTCCCATGCCAGGCTTCTTCCTGCAAGGTGGTCTCACGGCTCCGTTTTTACAGACAGGGAAGCTGAGGCTGGGAGAGTAAAGCCACCAGCCCTGGCCTGATGGTGCGGGTGGGAGGGGCCTGCGTGGGCGTGGCGCGTCCCAGGGGATCCCAGTGGGCAGCGGTCACACCGGGACCACGACCCTGTGCAAGGCTCACACGGGGCGCTGGGGGCAGGGCTTTGAGTCTGGTTTGCACAGGGCTCTGCCCCCATGGCCGCTGCAGCCCCCAGCCCTCGGCTGAGCCGCCGGCCCTCAGGGCTTCCCGCACCAGCCCCCATCCTGCCCCCAGGCCTGGCCCCCGGAATCCCAGCCAGGCCCTTCCCCTCAGGAAATAGGCTTTTAATAGCCCGAGGCAGGCACGCAATTAACGAGTCACAATCCGGCCTCAGCACACGGGAGGCCCCCTCCCGGCCAGAGCTGGCGTTTGCTTTCTAATCCCCAAAGTCGGCTTTATCCAGCTCAGAGCTTTTCCCTCCCCGGCCTGAGCTGGGGCCCCGCCCTCCCGCACCCCTCCTGGCGTCCCGACCGCGGTGGGCGTGGGCGTTGCCAGCACCCTCCACTCCGGGGTTGGAACCTCGGGAGGAAGTGCACCGGAGCCTCCCAGCTCGGCGGGGCCTCCCCAGGAGCGTTTACGGTGGGGAGGGGACCCCGTGCACCCCTCGTCCTGCCAGGCCACTGCCCACCTGCAGCCTGGGCCTGGGGCTTGGGTTTTGCTTCCGGCGTTAAGGAGCCCTTAGCTCTCAGAGGCTCGGACTTGTCCCAGGTCAGGCTGCCTGTGCCCGTCCAGAGAGGACGGAGGAGGCTTGGCCACCACAGTGCTGCCAGGGCTGAACGCGGGCTGCCGGCTGTTCCCGTGAGCTGGTGTTGGGGCGGCCACGCCCACTCATCTCCGCAGGGACCGAAGCTGTGTAGCTGGTGCAGGCCACACGGAATCGGGGCCTGGGGCCGGCGCTGTGGCACCGTGGGTTAACCTGCAGCTTGGCCTCCGGCAGCCCGTGTGGGCGCTGGTTCTCGTCCCAGCTGCTCTGCTGACGATCCAACTCCCCGTGGGTGCACCTGGAAAGCCGTGGGAAATGACACAGGTGCTTGGGCCCCTGCCACCCATGTGGGAAACCAGGCTAGGGCCCCTGGCTTTGGCCTGGCCCAGGCCTGGCAGTCGGGGCCATCTGGGGTGAACAGATGGAAGGCTCTCCTCTCGCTCACTCTGCCTTTCAAATAAATCCTTAAAGGAGCTCTTTCCTGCCTGCCCCTCTCAGACACTTTGCTGGCTCCCACGGGCAGGACCGTGGTTACGGGAAGCGCCGGCGGCGGCCGGCGTGTGGGTGCAGACCGCGGCTCTGCCCCGAGCCGGTCCCTGCGTGTGCAGGTGGCTCTCGGCCCAGTCTCTGTCTCCGCTGCTGTGAGCTGGGCTGGTAGCGCTGCCCCAGCCGGGCGGCAAGGGCCAAACGGGAAGGCGCTCACGGGGCCGGGGCCTCTTCGGGAGCTTTCTCTGCGCTGTGCCGCCCTGGGCTCCGGTGAGGCGGGAGGGGTGTTCTGCCGCTGCAGAGAAAGTTCCGGAGCCACCGTCCAAGCCCCGGTCCCCAGCGAGCCACCGTCCAAGCCCGGTCCCCAGCGAGCCACGTCCAAGCCCCGGTCCCCAGGGGCTCCAAGTCCCACCGCGGAGACTGCAGTGGAGGGCCCAGCAGGGGGCGACAGTGACACAAGCTCCCTGGGCCGGGCTGGCGCCAGGCACCGCGGGGTTCAGACAGCTGGGTGACCCCACCCCACGTTTGTCAAAAACGGGGCGCCGCCGAGGTGAGGGACGTGCCGGCCGCACGGCCCGCCCCACTTCTGAGCCCAGGCGTGAGTCGGGCTCCCACACCCCCTCAGGTGTGGCCGTTGCTGAAAGGACCCCCAGAAGCCCCCGGGAGCCGGACACTGGGTTCTGGTTCACTGGAGACACGGGCTCCGCTCACCGAGGGGGAAGCCGGCGGTGCAGGTGTGGGCTTCCCGCCATCTCCCGGCGGGCGGTGCCGGCCTCCACCAGCGCTGCCTCCCGGGGCCGGGCAGGCGTCCTTAGCGCCGACCGTCACCCAGTGCGAAGCACCTGCCGCAGACTCGCAGCTCAGACAGCAGGCGTCTCCGGCCTCAGCTTCAGGGGGGCGGGATATTGGCAAGCGGCTCTGGCTCTGACTGACTCGACTGAGGCAGGGAGCGACCCAGCTGCGGGGGCTCCGTCTCCCCTGCAAGCCAGGAGCCGAGCGCCGGCGTGGCTCCCTCCGCCCCACGCGGGCCTCTCCTCGCGTGGCCCGGCCCCGAGAGGGAGCACGCAGGAGGCTGCGTGTCCTGAGCTGCGTGTGGGCCGCCGTCTCCAAGTCGTCTGGGACGCACGCGGGCCTCTTGGGGGCGCTAGGAACAGCATCCCTGGCTCGGGGTGCCTGGCCGCGGCCTCTGCCCCCCCCCCCCACCCGGGGGGCTGCCGTGATCCCGCTCCGGGCTCCCTGGGGACGCAGGCGCTGCAGATTCCTGACGCTGCCCTTGAGAATGCTGAGCGCGCTCCCGGCTCTGTCCCGGGCGCTGCACTGGGCTCCCGGGCTGGCACCCTTGGCCCCTGCCGAAGGCCATTGAGTGTTTTTTTTTAATTTATTTATTTATTTGAAAGTTAAAGTTACACAGAGAGAGAATGAGAAGCAGAGAGAGAGAGAGAGAGAGAGAGGGGCCTTCCATCTGCTGGTTCACTCCCCACGTGGTCAGAATAGCCAGGCTTGGCCCAGACCAAAGCCAGGAGCCGGGAACTTCATCTGGGTCTCCCCTGTGGGTGCCAGGGTCCCAGGAGGTGGGCCATCTTTCACTGCTCTCCCGGGTTCATTAGCAGGGAGCTGGCTGCATTATCTGGCCCCCAGAGCTTTTTTTTTTTTTTTTTTTTTTTTTTTTTAAGATTTATTCACTGTATTCTAAAGGCAGAGTTACAGAGAGAGGGAGACCCAGAGCCTGAGAAGTCTTCCATCTGCTGGTTCACTCCCCAGATGGCCTCAACAGCTGGAGCTTCCTCCAGGTCTCCCACGTGGGTGCAGGGGCCCAAGCACTTGGGCCATCCTCCACTGCTTTCCCGGGCTACAGCAGAGAGCTGGATGGGAAGTGGAGCAGCTGGGACTCAAACCAGCACCCATATGGGATGCAGGGACTGCAGGCGGAAGCTTAACCTCCTATGCCACAGTGCCCCACCCCCCCCAGCCTTGAATTCTCTGACGCGTGTGTGTCTCAGGAGGCCCGAGCAGGCGGAATTTGGTCAGCGTGGAAACGTGCGCTATGAGGCTCGGGTTCCTTTGATCCTGGTGCCGTCCCGAGGGAAGGGAGGGGCCAGTGTGAGGGACAGCTGGGGAAGCTGTCAGGACCCGCACACACAGGCTGTGACCTGATTGGCAGGTTCTGCTGTCATCTGGACCAAGAGGGATAAGCCCGGGGCGGGGGAGGTGGGTAAGAAGACTGGTGAGCAGCCTGAGGAGGGAGGAGGCCTGCTGATTGGTTCATCACCAGGCTGGGGGCGGGCACTGGCTGCAGGTGGCCCAGGGAGAGTCTGCAAGTAGACTACAAGTACTGCTTTATTTTTCCCTTAAGATTTGTGGGTGTGTTGGGGGGGTGGAGAGGGAGATCTTCCGTTCACGGTTCACTCCCCAGACGGCTGCCACAGCCATGTCTGGCCAGACTGAAGCCAGAGCCCAGGAACTCCATCCAGGTCTCCCACGTGGGGGGCAGGAGCCAAGCACTTGGGCCGGCTTCTGTGGCCCTCCCAGGTGCACTAGCAGGGAGCTGGATGGGAAGTGGCGCAGCCGGGAGTCCAGCGGGCGCCCCGACATGGGATATGCCCACATAGCACTGCACCACGACGCCGGCCCCCACCAGAGCCACTCATATCAGCGGGGACCTGTGCCTGGGCTTGGCCGGGTTACCAGGACATAACACATGGGCGAGGGAGGTGGGTGAATTCAGCCACTTAGAAGAAATGGCCAGGAGTGACACGGGTGAGACGAAGCCCGTGTCTATCCAGAAACCAAGTCTGCCCTGAGGAGCCTCTGGGCAGAGACGGCCCAGGCCCGGGCGGCTCCGCCCCCCGTGGGTCAGAGTCCGCCGGGCTGGGTCGGAGCCGAGCTCGGGGGTCTCCCTGCGGTCAGAGCCGTGTTCCAGGCACCGTCGCTGCCGTGCCCGTCGGGCTCCTGGGCACTGAGGGTCCAGTAGGGAGTGAGACTCGCTGAGTGATGGGGCCTGGGGGGGGGCCTTCCCTGGGCCTCGGTTTCCTCGTCTCTGAGCGGGGACGGCAGTGGCCACCTGCCGCCCACCCTCAGACCCAGAGCGATGGCAAGAGGAGGGAGGCGGCCGCGGCGGCAGCTCCCTGGCGCCACTCATGCCTGTCTCTCTGTCGTGTGTGTCCGTGTGTGTCCACGGCCCGGCCTCTCAGGGTTTAAAATGTGTGTCAGCAGCGCCGGCAGCAGCCACGACCAGGCCCCCGTCCTGAGCGACAAGCACCTGGACGTGCCCGACATCATCATCACGCCCCCCACCCCCACGGGCGTGCTGCTGCCCCGGGACTCGAGGCCGACAGGTGAGGCTGGGCTGGGGCCGCGGCAGGGCCGATGAATGTGTGCTGGGACCCGGCCACCCCTGGCCATGGCCCCAGCCCCAGCAGGACGCAGCCTGCAGAGCGATGGGCTGGACGAGGCCTGCTGGCAGCCGGGATGATGGATGGACAGGGCCGGCCAGGCTCCCTGATGGATGCGCTGTCTCCTGCCAACAGGACGGCGCTGCCTGCCGTTGGCGGCAGCCACTGCTGGCCGCACAGCGCGACTTGGAATCAGCCTGCGCCCAGGCTGGGGCTGGGCCCTGGGCCTGCTAGAGGGAGGGAGACGGCTCCCCGCAGCGGGAGGGAGAGAGGGAGGCCCGGGCGGGCGCGTGTTGGGGCTCATCCCCGACAGATTCACCGGGCTAAGGGCGGTGGGCTGCTCCTCCCACCGAGCGCTCCCGGGGACTCTGAGGCAGGTGGGGTCTTCATCCCCATTTCCTAGGTGGATAAACTGAGGCTCAGGGAGATCCCTGCCACACAGCTGGTAGGTGGTGGAGCTGCGATTCAGGGCTGGCCTCTGTGGTCTGGGGCTTGAGCTGGGGACCCGGAGCCCTGGCGGGAGCCACTCCCAGCCCCCGACACACAGGCCTTGCTGGGCACCTGCTGATACAAAGTGTGTGGCGGGCACCGCGGGGGGCGGTGCTTGGGTAGAATGTCCTGGATGAGCCGAATCTACATCCCAGCCTGCCCTCCAGAGCCAGTGGTACGCTCCGTGGTCCGGGAGCCGTGGGTCGTGTTCTCCATGGCTTCCCCCATACCTGGCACCGAGCCTCCCCGGGAGCTGGGCTGATTGTTCCAGCCAAGTAGGCTGAGTGGCGTCCACCTCTGGCTGGGCACGGGGAAGGGCCAGGTCCAGAGACAGACAGGGACCCCCTAAGGGCACACAGCCGGGGAGGGGACGGGGGGGGGGCAGGGCTATCCCCCCCCCGCAGCGCCCCCCCCATCCCCCAGCTGGTGTCTGAGCTGGGGGTGGGGCCTGCTCTGCCTTCCAGCCCCTCCCCCCAGGCCTCCGGTTCCGCCCTGTGAGATGAGCTCACCGGTGCTGCCTGCTCCCCGGGCAGCGAGAGCCCAGGGCCATGACAGCTGCTCTGCGGGGTCTGTGCGGGGGGGCTTCATTGATTTGCTTATTTTTAATCGATTTTATTTCTGAGAGGCAGAGCGACGAGAGCGAGCCCCTGTCCTTTGGTTTGCCGTCAAGTGCCCACGGCGGCTGGGGCCGGGGTCAGCCAGGGAGGGCCAGGGTCAGCCAGGGAGCTCCATCCAGGCCTCCCATGGACATCAGCCGTCACCACTGTCACCCAGAGGGAGTGACAGTAGCAGGAAATCGGAATCGGGGGCAGAGCAGGACTTGAACCCAGGCACCTCCCACGTGGCGGCTTCCCTGCTGTGCCAAAGCCCCCTCGGGGTTCCTTTGGGCTCAGGCGTCCCTGGGTTAGTCCAGGATCAGGGCACCTGTGTCCCTACCCTCCTGTGCTCTCCCCTCCTGCTCAGTCAGGTGGCGGAACTCCAGCCCCGCCCACTGTGCTTCCCAACAACGCAGGTGCAGGACAGAGCACTGGCCTCGGTTTGAGGCCCGGCCTTGGCTCTTACCTGCTGTGCGACCACGAACGAGAGGCACCGCCCCCAGGCCTCAGTTTACCCATCTGTAAGGTGGGGATGACGAGAGGACACTGGCAGCGTGGCTGGCATTCTGCAGCAGGAAAGATGGCCGGCCCCGGGGGTGCCGAGCGAGGACCCAGGTGTCCCCGGCAGCCCTGCCGACAGGGCCCCGCCCTGCGCCTTCGGCTCATCCACAAGACCAAGGCTGGAGGTGGCATCGCCCCAGCCCTCCCCCAGCAGGGGCAGCTGCGGGAGGGGCCCAGGGCCCAGACTTCCAAGCACAAGGTTGGAGAGCAGGTGCAGAGCGTGGAGGGAGCTGGCCTGGGGCTCCCCGAGAGGCCAGCGCTCCTGGGTGCCTGCCCAGGCTCCTGTGATGCCGCAGCCCCCGGGGTGGGGGTGGGCACAGGCCTGGGCAGTCTGCAGCAAAGGGCCCGGCGGGGTGGGGGCCCCGTCCCAACGCTGATCCCCTTCCGCCCTTAGTCTGGCTGGACGAGACAGGTTCAGGCCCGGATGACGGAGACATCGACCCCGAAGCTTGAGGGGAGCCAGCTGCCGGCCACCAGTTTGGCTCCTGCTCCAGGCATCCGGGGTCCCGGCTGCCTGGGACCCTGCGCTGGGCACCGCGAGGCACGGCGGGAGGCCTGGCCCCGTCCGTAGACCTCCGTTCCACGTTCCGGCTGACCCCAGCTGAAGAAGAAGAGGAGAGGGCACTGCCCGGCGGGTGAGGGCTGCCCTGGACGAGCAGGCGGGCGTGGGACCCGCCCCGAGGCCAGCAGCGACGCGGACTTCTCCGTGAGGAGCGGCGCGGGTTTTGCCGCGCTGTCTCACCGACACCGAGACGTGACCTCCAGCAAAGTGACCTCCAAATCCTCTTTTGCACTCTGAATAAAGACTCCGTTACGAAGTGGGAGTCCTGCTTCCCGGGGGGCGGGGGGCGGGGAGGGGTGGGGGAGACGGGGATCCAGGTACAGAGGTGGCTCTCAGAGTCCTGGGCCGCGGGGGCCCTGGCCGTCTCGTGCCCCTCCGTTTTTAGACCCCCCTCCCCGTAGGCCTCGGCGTGGTCTGGGGCCCGAGGTCACTTGGAGCTCATTTGAGCCGCTGCCAGCTTGGGATCCAGAAATACACAGTTCTTGGACGTGAAGCAAGGTTGTGCTTGCCTTTTAAAAAATGTTTATTTCATCTACTGGAAAGGCCGAGCAACAGAGAGGGAGGGAGTACTTGGGTCTGCGGCTCACCTGCATAGGTAGCGCTAGGCCAGGCTGAAGCCGGGGTCCAGACCCTGGGGCCATCGTTTGCTGCCTCCCGGGCACATTGGCAAGAAGCTGGGTGGGAAGCAGAGCTGCGGGGACTTGAGCGGTGTGCGGATGCACGGTGCGGGTGTTGAGGCGCCATAGCGCACTGCAGAGATCGCCCGCCCACAGTGGCCCCTGCCCGGTCCTGGCGTGCGCACCCTGTGCGTTTCCCTCCCACCGCTGTAGCCGGGTTCCCCCAGAAGAACAGCCCGAGCCCAGGAGTTGACTGGGGGATGGTCCAGGGGGTGGCTTCATCGTGCCCTGGAAGGACTCACAGGCCCCAGAGGAGCCGCCGGGGCTGTGGGTAGGGTCGGTTCCAGCAGGTGCAGCCAGTGCAGGCTGGATCAGCAGGGGCAGGAGGCACCCGCAAGACCCGGGGCAAGCCTCCAGCCGAACCCTCTCCACGCTAACTTCCGACTACGCCGGGTGACAACACGCTCGGAGCACTGCCGGCCAGGTAAGCACCCCCAGCCCCGGCGGGCCTGGGCCCTGGTCACATGATGGGAGACTGCCTGCCTGGCTGACCTTGGCCTCCAGCGCTGCAGAGGCCGAGCCCCCAGCATAAAGCAGACACTTGGTCAGGCCGTCCATCCCAATGCCCAGAGGTGACCTCCCGGGAACGGGACAGAGGCCAGACCTGCCCTTTCTGCAGGTGCCAGAGGCCACCCCCGGGGCTGAGGCCGTGGGCTCTGCCTCCACCTCCCTTCCACTGCTGGCGAGGGCGGCTTCCGGAGCCACCTCCCAGCCTGCTCCCCCACGGTGAGTGGTGCACGTGCTGAGTCGCTGGGTGGCGGTGGCCCGTGGTCAGGGCAGCTCCCTGCACGGCCCCGCCTGCCTGCTCTGCCCTCGCTCCTTGGAATTCTCATCCCTGCTGAGCCAGGCCCCGGCCAGGGATGAGGGATCCCTGTGCCGCTGGCCACAGGAACGCCTGTGCGCCGCTCCCAGAGGGGCCGCTGGGGGCAGAGGAGCCGCCAGCCGCGTGGAGCACCTCCGCGGGACCACTGCTCTGCTGCCTGCGTCACTGTGGCCTTGCTTTTCCCGTGCCTGGGTCTGCCGTCCGCGGCTCACTCTCCGGCGCTGGCCTTCCCGAGCAGCTGTCCTGGCCCGACCCCGGCGGTGTGTCTGTAACAGCCGCTCACAGGTCGCAGCTCGAGTGAGATGGCGCCTTGCGCTGACTGGATCACTACCCCAGAGGCCCCCATCTCTAATTTTAAAGAAGTTTTTGTTGATTTGTTTTCATCTTATTTGGGAAGTAGAGACACAGAGAGAAGTCTTACGTCGCCTGGTGCTCTCCTCACAGGGCAGCACGGGGACTGGCACTGTGGCACAGCGGGCTAAGCCACCGCCTGTGGTGCTGGCTTCCCCTTGGGCGCCGGTTCTAGTCCCGGCTGCTCCACTTCCGATGCAGCTCCCTGCTAGTGCACCTGGGAAAGCAGCGGGAGACGGCCCAAGCGCTTGGGCCCCTGCAAGACCGGGAGAAGCTTCTGGCTCCTGGCTTTGGCCTGGCCGTTCCAGCCATCTAGGGAGTGAACCAGGGGATAGCAGACCCCTCTGTCTCTGCCTCTTCCTCTCTCTTTGTAACTCTGTCTTTCGAATAAATAAAATAAATACCATTTTTTTAAGAGATTGTGATTCTCCTCCCCTTCCGCGAGCTCTGCTCACCGCCCCCGTCTGTCTGCCCCGCTCCTGCAGGTCCCCCAGGTCCCACATTCAGTCGCCTGCCTGCGTCCGGCCTCGCCTCCCGTCTGCTGCAGTCTGGCGTCCGCGCCAGGCCCTGGGACCGCGTCCAGGGCCCCTGGGAGGGCTGGAGGGCCCTGCCTTCGCCTCTGCTGCCAGCTTCATCTCTGGTCCCGCTGAGTAGCCTGCAAGTGCGGCCCCCACCCCAGCAGAAGCCGGCCCTGGCCGTCCTCCCCTTTGCTCGGTCCCGGCTGCGCCTCCTGCTTGTCCTCGTACGTGTGCCCCTGGCTTTGGTCCCCGCTGCTGCATGGCACACAGCCCTGAGCGTTGGGGATGCAAGACATCAGCCGTCGTCTGTGCTGCTGATGGCGGGAGGCGGGGGGTGGGGGATGGAAGGGGAGGGCGGGGCGCCTGTCTGTTTCACGTGACCCCAGCTGAGACGCATTGTCGGGGGCCAGGAGACACGACCCCAGCTGAGACGCATTGTCGGGGGCCAGGAGACCCACCTGCAGGATGACGCGGCCCCAGGACACCCCCACCCACCACGCAGCTGCCTCTCCCTGGCCGGCGGGGCTGCCGAGGTCCAAGCGCGTGCGTCTCAGCAAGGCCGGGCGGGAGCTGCGTCGCCCTGCTGACCAGGCCCTGAATCCCAGGGCATCCCCTCTGCTGGGCCGAGGCCTTCCTCGATTCCACAGCGGGAGAGAAGGACGCCGAGGCCCGGTACAGGGACAGCAAGCGGGGTCGGGGTGTGGCCCCTCCCCGCCTCCTGCCCGCCCTCGTCCCGGGATGCCTTTCTGCCCGTGGCCCCTGCTCTGTGGGCTGTGGTCCCACGGTGCTCTGATGCCCCTCACGGGGGCCCTGCGGGCGGGATCCTTGCTGTCCCCAGCTCCTGCGGCCCGGCTTGCTGCTGCCCCTCGCGGATCACACTCACTCCCGTGCCTGTCTGGGGAAGCGGCGCCTCGTCGCCTGCCCGCCCCGGCACCCCGACCCCGTGTCCCTGGACCCCCCCAGGCAGTGACTTGGTCTCGCGTACCAGCTTCTCTGCAGGCACTCACCGTGGTGATTTGAGTGTGCCCCCCCCCCCCACAAACTCAGGGCCTTGAAGAGTTTGGGGCCGGGGCCTTTGGGAGGTGATTAGAGCGGGGGTACTGTGTGGGGCACGGTGGCTTTCGTGGCTCTGGGGACACGCTGGCCGTGTCCCCACGTGAGGGCCCCCGCCATGCAGCACGCAGGTGCAGCCCGGGGCCCCGCCTGCCGCGGTGCCGTGGCCTGTGCTCCTCGGCACCCAGAAGCGTGAGCTGAGCAGCGCCGCGTTCTTCCTAAACCTGCGCCGTGAGGCTGCCCGAGCCCAGGCGGTGGGCGAAGGGAACGTCACGCCATCGCGCGCGTGCGCCGGGCGCTGCCCTGTGCTTCTTGGACGTGTTTTAACCGGAAGCATGGCCGTGGCAGCCCTGGGAGACGGGCAGCGGGCCGTGTGCTTTCTGCTGTGTGGCCAACGGCTCCGCACTCAGTGGCTCGGACCCGTGAGGGCCCAGTGCTCACTCCCTGGCCATGGGCGTTGTCATGCCGGTCCCGGTGTCCTCCCCGGAAGCTCAGAGCACAGGGCCAGCTACTCAAGGGCTTCTGCCCGCGACCCGGCCCTTGTTCCCTGTGAGCTGGGGGCCCTGACCCATGGCGCGAGGGGATGGGCAGCAGCTGTGTGGGAGGAGGTGACCTTTGCCCTCACTTGCCCAAGGGGCGGGGCAGAGGTGGGATTCAAGCCCAGAGCCCAGGCGCTCACCAGCCATGTGACCCTGCCCTCCTCCGCACTAGGGACCAGGCCAGCTCCTCTGCCTCTGGCTTCTCCACCCCCAAGCCAGATCCAACCTTTACCCCAGGCCCGCCTCAGTCCCCAGGCTGGGGGGCGCCCTGGTCCCCACCCCACCCCCCCACCCCACCCCCAACCCCCGGGGCTCAGAGGCCTGCTCTCTCGGCAGCTAATCACCCTCTTTATCCCAAGCTTTTAGTGCCCATGGCAACGGCGGTGGCCGTGCGCTGGGGATGCCGGCAGGAGGGCCCGGCTGCGGCTGCTCTGCCCTGGGAAGCTGGGCTGGGCTTGCTTCCAGGCACGGGAGAACGACTTGGTGGCCAAGGGGTCACAGGGATTCCGGGCTGTGGGCTGCTTGCGGTTGGAGGCCTCGGCCCTGCCTGGGTACTGTGAAGTCAGCAGGGGGGAGGGTGCCGAGGAGAGGCAGACAGCCCCACCCCGACCACTGCACCCTTGGGGGCGGGGGCGCTCCCCACCTGCTCAGATAAGCTCCGCCTCCCTGTGAGGAGGGGCTGGTGGAGGCTGCTAGTGCAGCCTCTTGGGAATTTTCAGATAGAATGGGGGGAGTGGGTAGCAGCCGGGGCTGGGCCAGACGCCTGGCGTGCTGTGTGTCCTTGGGAAGTCACTCGACCCCGCTGAGCCTTTTCTGCAGGGGTAAGGGGGGTACTAATTCCTCCTTCAAGGACCACTTTTTTTTTTTTTTTTAACTATTTATTTATTTATTTGAAAGGTAGAGTTACAGAGAGGCAGAGGCAGAGAGAGAGAGAGAGGTCTTCCATCCTCTGGTTCACTCCCCAGATGGCCACAATGGCCAGAGCTGAGCTGATCTGAAGCCAGGAGCCAGGAGCCTTTTCCAGGTCTCCCACGCGGTGCAGGGGCCCAAGGACCTGGGCCATCTTCCACTGCTTTCCCAGGCCACCGCAGAGAGCTGGGTGGGAAGTGGAGCAGCCGGGCCGGCTCCGAGAGCCGAGGCGACGTTCCGGCCTCGCAACCTGGGACTCGTGCTGCATCCCTCCAGGAAGGGAGGCTGGGAGGGGAGTGTGAAAACAGATGGAAATGTAATTTTTTAATGACAGCAGCAGATGGCAAAAAGACACAAGAGTGTATTCACACCGTGCCGGAGCCATCTGAGAGCGCGCTGGGGCTGTCGCGATGGCTCCCCTGCCAAACCCGGAGCCGGCGGGCTGCAGGCAGGAACACGCAGGCCTGCCAGGGCGGGGCAGGAGGCGCTGCCAGGCGCAGCCGAGCCACAGGTAGACGGGGGAGTGCCTGTGGCCGCCCGAGCGCGTCTGGAAGCTGCCCTGGCCCGGCGCTTCTGGGCCCGGCGCACACAGAGGATGAGGACGGGCTGTGGGGGTGGGCAGATGCCGCCGCTGGTGCCTGCGGCGGCCCCCTGAGTCGGACCAGCACCACGCTCACCTGCGCTGCGGCCTGCCCTGTACTCCACCCTCCCGACTGTTCTGCTCCTCCACCTCAGGGCTTCAATGCTTCCGTGCCTTCAGGGTCAAGTGTAAGGTGTTTTTTGTTTTTTGTTTTTTGTTTTTTTTTTTTTTAGATTTATTTTATTTATTTGAAAGAGTTACACAGAGAGAGAGGTAGGTTTTCCATCCTCTGGTTCACTCCCCAAATGGCCACAATGGCCAGAGCTGTGCTGATCCGAAGCCAGGAGCCGGGAGCTTCCTCCGGGTGTCCCATGTTGGTGCAGGGGCCCAAGGACTTGGGTCATCTTCTACTGCTTTCCAGGCCACAGCAGAGAGCTGGATCGGAAGTGGAGCAGCTGGGGCTTGAACTGGTGCCCACGTGGGATGCCGGCACTGCAGGTGGCAGCTTTAAACCCCTGAGCCTCAGCGCTGGCCCCCAAGCGTAAGTTCTTGAAGACGGAGCCCCTCGACATCCGGCCCTGCTGGTCTTGGTTGCTTTGCTTCTCACTGCCGCCCTCGTGCGGTAGGCAACGGACAGCCGGACCTGGAGTGACAAGGACACTGGTGTTTGCAGGCACAGGAGCCACGTGTCAGGGAGCCTGGCTGTCTCAGCCACTGCTGGGAACTTGGCCTGTGTCGGTGCTTGCGAGCCTTGCGACGGCTCTAGGAGACTGGATGTTCAAGTGGGGGCAACAGGTGGATCAGAGCGGCCATGGCGCCAGCTGACGGCCCTGCAGGAGGTCGCATTGTCACCGCAGAGGTGCAGGAGCACGCCCCGTCACACGGCAGGCAGCGGTGAGAGCTGCTGGCTCTATGGAGCGTGGCCGTGCGGGAAGGCCTCCTCTCCCACGACCAGGGCCTGGCCCCTGCACCGTGCCACCTGCTCGTCCCAGGAAGGCCAGGAAGGCTCACCCTCCAAGGGTGTTTCCCGTCCTGCACCTCTTCACTGCCACAGGGCGGTGTTTCTAGCTCCCTTCTGGGCTCCGAGAGGACACTGCCTCTCCCGAGAGCACAGGGGAGGGCTGTGGCTCTCAACCTTGGCTGGGGGCTTGACAAACTAGATGCCCAGGCCCCGCCCCCAGCTGTTTGGATTCCTTTGGCCCAGGGTGAGGCCGGGGGTGCCTGGGGCAGCCTGAGCTGCCTGCTCGCTCCCTTGCTGGGCAGCTACAGCGGGAGGAGTCGGAGCTGGAGGCTGAGTGGACGCATCCTACGGGGCCACAGGTGCTTCCCAGGTGACAGGTGCAGGTGCACCGGAGGCGTCCCCTCCCCACATGCGAGGGCCCAGGCCCTTCTCACTCCATCGTAGGCGTCCACCCCTCTGTGCCCATGCCTGCCACAATGGGCGGCACCGGGAATGCGGCCCTCGCTGCCAAAGTGCCCGGTGCGTACAAACGAGTCGTTGGGCTTGACGACTCATTGTGGGGCTCATTGGCCATGTAAATTCTAATGTGACAGACAGACGCTGCAGCACGAGTACCCCGAGGGGGAGACAGGCTCACAGCTCCCGGAGCCGCTCGGTATTGCTGTCTTTCAGGAGCACACAGGGAGTTTCTGACGGCTCTTGAACATTTTTATTTTTTTAAATTTATTTTTAAAAGATTATTTATTGTGGGGCCGGTGCTGTGGACAGCGGGTTAACGCCCTGGTCTGCAGCGCCAGCATCTCATATGGGCACCAGTTCAAGCCCCAGCTGCTCCTCTTCCAATCCAGCTCTCTGCTATGGCCTGGGGAAGCAGTAGAAGATGGCCCAAGTCCTTGGGCCCCTGCACCCGCGTGGGAGACCTGGAGGAGGCTCCTGGCTCCTGGCTTCGGCCGTTGCGGCCATCTGGGGAGGTAGCCAGCGAATGGAGAACCTCTCTCTGTCTACCTCTCTCTGTAACTCTGTCTTTCAAATACATAAATCTTTTTTAAAAAAGATTATTTGTTGAAAGGCAAAGCAACAGGGAGAAGAAGAGAGAGGTGGAGAGGGGAGGGAGGGAGGGAGACTCCTCCATGCACTGGTTCACTCCCCAAAGGCCCCATAGCCAGGTCTGGGTCAGGCTGCAGCCAGGAGCCTGGAACTCCACTCTGGTCTTCATGTGGGTGGCAGAGGCCCGAGCACTTGGGCCACCCTCTGCCGCTTTCCCAGGGTGCGAGAGCGAGGAGCTGGGTGGGAAGTGGAGCAGCCAGGGAACCGGTTTAGCCGCTGCGCCACAACGCCGCCCACGGTCACTGTCTGGGGGGGCAGCTCGGGTGCTCTGCGGATGTCCCTCGGTCAGGGTCGGCGGCTCCTTCTCGTGAGTGGGCCTGGTGACGAGCTGCTGGAGAGGACCGAAGAAGAATCCTCCGGCGTCATCAAGGGTCCCCCCATCCGCGGGCCCTGGGACGCTGACCTGGGCTCCTGCCCAAGTTACCTCTGAGTTTCTGGACTCAGCCGTAGCTCTTTTCCCTTCCTTCTGGGAGGAGGCCACTAGGCCCCGCCCATGAGGAAGGATGGCCACTAGGCCCCGCCCACAAGGAGGGATGGCCACTAGGCCCCGCCCACGAGGAGGGATGGCCACTAGGCCCCGCCCACAAGGAGGGATGGCCACTAGGCCCCGCCCACGAGGAGGGATGGCCACTAGGCCCCGCCCACGAGGAGGGATGGCCACTAGGCCCCGCCCATGAGGAGGGATGGCCACTAGGCCCCGCCCATGAGGAGGGATGGCCACTTAGGCACCACCTCTTCAAAAAAATTTTAAAGATTTATTTATCTGAAAGTCAGAGTTGCACATAGAAGGAGAGGCAGAGAGAGAGAGAGAGAGAGAGGTCAGTCTTCCATCCACTGGTTCACTCCCCAATTGGCTGCAATGGTCTGAGCTGCGCCGATCTGAAGCCAGGAGCCAGGAGCTTCTCCTGGGTCTCCCATGTGGGTATAGGGAGGGGCCCAAGGACTTGGGCCATCTTCTACTGCTTTCCCAGGCCATAGCAGAGAGCTGGACTGGAAGAGGGGCAGCCAGTACTCAAACCGGCGCCCATACGGGATGCCGGCATTGCAGGCAGTGGCTTTACTCGACACGCCACAGCGCCGGCCTCTAATTTTTTTTTAAAAGATTTTATTTACTTATTTGAGAGGCAGAGTTACAGGTGGAGAGAGAGAGAGAGACAGGTCTTCATCTACTGGTTCAGTCCCCAAATGGCCATAACAGGCAGA
Organism: Oryctolagus cuniculus; assembly: GCF_051225735.1. Taxonomy (NCBI): domain Eukaryota; kingdom Metazoa; phylum Chordata; class Mammalia; order Lagomorpha; family Leporidae; genus Oryctolagus; species Oryctolagus cuniculus. The sequence goes on along the minus strand of NC_142884.1, from coordinate 76,883,194 downwards.
GGTGGGCTGATCCGAAGCCAGGAGCTTCTTCCAGGTCTCCCATGTGGGTGCAGGGGCCCCAGCACTTGGGCCATCTTCTACTGCTTTCCCAGGCCACAGCAGAGAGCTGGATCGGAAGAGGAGCAGCCGGGACTCAAACCGGCGCCCAAATGGGTGCTGGCATCGCAGGCGGAGGCTTAGCCTGCTACACCACAGCGCCAGCGCCGGCCCACCTCTTCGGGAAGGAAATCCCTGGTTCTTCACGGCTCATGGAAATGGAATGAATATAACCCTCGTCTGGGAGAGCCCTCCCCTCCCCATGCACCACCTAGAACCCTGTTGGGCATCCGTCTCCGCCCCATTCCTTCACGTGTTCAGTCATGGGCGTCATGGGCTCGGGTCATCACCCAACACTGCTGGGCCCAGAGTCCAGCTGTGGCTCCTGGGAGCTGTCCGCCCTCAGACACTGGCCCGACGCTGGGCCCCGGCTTCCGTCCGCCTGCCTTGAGCACCTCCTCACTCCCTGATGCACCACCTGTGTGCCTTGCGCGGACTCCGTGCCCGGTGCTGCGGGGCGAGGCGCTTCCCGGCCTCCTGGGTGGGCGGGGCGAGGAGACCCTGTAAGGTGCACGCACACCCCCAGAGGAGGATTTCTCTTATGGGTGCACGGACCAGGAAGTGGAGCCCCCCGGCTTGGGAACCGACAACACTCCCCCGCCAATGAGAACTCAGACAACACGGGCAGGGACTGAGGCTTCCCCTGCCCCCACAGCACCTGGACACGGAGGAGCCACCGAGGCTGAGCCGCTCACCGGCCGTCGCCGCACCATCCGTGGGGCGTCTGTCCATGCACGACCCAGGCCACGTAACTCCGGGTGAAACCCCAGCTCTGCCAATTCACCTGGCGAGCAGGGGTTGTCCAGGCCGTGGGCGCGGCCGGAGCCTACCGATGGCCTTGTTCCAGTTTTCCTGCAAGGGCAGGTTTCTGGGGTCAGAGAGGAGAGCCCTGGCCTCGCTGGGGTGGAGCAGGTAACCCAGACGCACAGCCCTGGAATGCTGCTCGGGGCCTGGGGTCAGCCTGGGCGGCTGGGGTCCACGCCCGTGCCTGCTGCTCCACCTCGCAGGAACTGGCCGCGTCGGCCTCGCTCTGGCCCTGGCCACAGTGCAGCTTTCCGTCCTCATTGCGCATGCCCGAGCCTGGGTTCCCCAGGAGCTGAGAATGGTCCAGCGATTCGGACACAGGTGGACTTGCAAACACTGCCCGTTGCCCCACGCCCGGTATAGGGGCACCTTGTCCCACGAAGGGAGCTCAGAGGGGTCGTGGCACGCGCAGTGCTGTGTATTTTGGTGGAAAAGACGCTGGACAAGGGTCCTTCGCAGAGTTCCCGGAACATGGGCCCGACCACTAAGTGAGGCGTGGCTTTCAACACGGCACCCAAAAAAACTGGGTTTTTCACGTCACTTCCGCGGGCTTCTGGCAACAGCCTTACTTGCCCGGGGGTGCAAACTCGCCCCATTCAGGGGTCTCACCGGGGGTCCTCGCCAGCGCCCAAAGGCTGAGCCCTCTCGCGGGCTGAGGAATCTGTATTTTTACAGACTTGGAACCAGTGAGGACCAGTTAAGCCGCCGTCTGCTGGGCTGGGGCACGCCGCGCCCCGGGGCTCGGCCCAGTACGCGTGTCTACTTGGGGGCCCGTGAGGAACGTCTGTGTAGACGCGGCCCAACCCCGCCCCGCAGCGCTCCACGCCAGGTGTGCCAGGTGCGCCAAGTGCGCCAAGTGCGCCAAGTGCGCCAAGTGCGCCGCCCGGGGAAGGGCGAGGAGCGCCGCGAGCCCCGGGGCGGGGCGGGGCGGGGCGGGGCCGGCGTGCGGGGGCGGGGCCGGCGCGGCGTCGCCGGGCTCGCCAATCCGCAGGCTCGCAGCAAGCACGGTCCCGCCTCGCTGCGGAGAGCGCCGCGCTCCGATTGGCCGCCGCGGCTGTCTTCCGCCGGGGGCGGGCCCTGAGCCGTGGCGGGAAAGCGGCGAGGGCGGCCGTGTCTGCTGCCGGACGCTGAGGGCGGGAGGAGCCCGGGGGACCTGGGCCGGCCGCTCGCGAGGCCATGGACGCGGCCGAGGTGGAGTTTCTGGCCGAGAAGGAGCTGGTGACCATCATCCCGAACTTCAGCCTGGACAAGATCTACCTCATCGGGGTAGGGGCCCTCGGGCCCGCCGGGCTGTCCGCGGCGGGGCGCGGGGCGGGGCCGGCCGCCCGAGCTCGGGGTGGGGGCGTCCGGGGGCCAGGGAGCGGCTCGGGCTGCCTCCCGGTTCCCCGACCGTGGGAGGGGGCGTCCGCGGCGGGGCGGGGGTTGCGGGGCCGGCCGCCCGAGCTCGGGGTGGGGGCGTCCGGGGGCCGGGGAGCGGCTCGGGCTGCTTCGCGGGTCCCGGGCGGGAGAGGAGGGCCTGACCGTGGGAGGGGGCGGCTCTCCGCCCTGACGGCGCGTCGCCTCGGCAGGGGGACCTGGGGCCGTTCCACCCCGGCCTGCCCGTGGACGTGCCGCTGTGGCTGGCGCTGAACCTGAAGCAGAGACAGAAGTGCCGCCTGCTGGCCCCCGCCTGGATGGACGCGGGTAAGCGGCGCCCCGCGCCGGGGGCTCGTGCGGGCGGGTGAGCCCCTCGCCGCCGGCGTGTCCGACGCCCACAGCCCGCGGGGCCCCGCAGGTGCACTTGTTGGTCTCCGAGACGAGGCCGCTGGCGGGGCCCGGCGTGGGCGGGGAGGGAGGCCCCGCTGGGAGGCCCCGAGGCCCTGGGAGCTTTGCGCGACCCCGTGTGAGAGCGGGACCCCCGGCTCTGTGGGGACACAGCGGGCTAGCGCTCGCCCAGAGGACTTCGGGCTTTGTTCGTGGCGCGATGGGAGTGTTCTAAAATGGAGGTGACGAGTGCACGGCGCTCAGATACTAAAAACATTGTTTTGTCCACTTTTTCCCGCTTGAGACTTTTTTTGACAGGTAGAGTTAGAGCCAGAGAGAGAGAGAGAGAAAGGTCTCCCTTCCGTTGGTTCACCCTCCAATGGCTGCCGCGGCCAGTGCACCGCGCTGATCTGATGGCAGGAGCCAGGTGCTTCTCCTGGTCTCCCATGGGGTGCAGGGCCCAAGCACTTGGGCATCCTCCACTGCCCTCCCTGGCCACAGCAGAGAGCTGGCCTGGAAGAGGGGCAACCGGGACCGAATCCGGCGCCCCGACCGGGACTAGAACCCGGTGTGCCAGCGCCGCAGGCGGAGGGTTAGCCTAGTGAGCCGCGGCGCCGGCCCCATGACTTACTTGTTTGAAAGGCACAATGACACATCTTCTGTCTGCTGGCTCACTCCCCAAATGGCTGCAACAGTCAGGCTGGGCCAGGCCGAACCTGAAGCCAAGAAGTACATCCGGGTCTCACATGGGTGGCAGGGACCCAAGTACTTGGACCGTCTTCTCCCGCCTTCCCAGGCGCATTAGCGGGGAGCTGGATCAGAAGCAGAGCGGGCGAGACTCGGACCAGCTTTGGGACATGGGATGCTGGCGCGGCACTTGGCTTAACTCGCTGTGCCACAGCTCCGGCCCCGTGCGTCGCGTTAATGGTGCCTCAGGATAGCTGCTGGTAACAGAAAATGCATCGGTGCTGGCATTGTGTAGCGAGTGGAGCAGCTGCCTGCTGGCCGGCCGCCCCGGAATGCTCGTGTGAGTCCCGGCTGCTCCGCTTCAGATTCACCTCCCTGCCGATGGCCTGAGAGGAGCGGCAGAGATGGCCCAAGTGTTGGGGCCCCTGCCACCCATGCGGGAGACCCAGAGGAAGCTCCTGGCTGTGGCCTGGCCCAGCCCTGGCCATTGTGGCCATCTGGGGGGTGAACCAGCAGATGGACAATCTCTGTCTCTCCCCCTCTTCTAGCTTTCAAATCTTTAAATAAAATGCATCAGTCACAGGTTGCGTCTGGAGCCCTGGCAGTTCTGCGCCTCTAGCGGATGTGAGTGGCTCATTACAAAAGAAGATTTTATTTGTTGTTGGAGGGGTGCGAGCAGGCCTGTAGAACTCGGGGACCCCGCGTGGGTTGGGAACTGTGTTTCGTTTCATTTGAAAGGCGGTGATTTTCCTTCTGTGGTCCATACCCCGGGTGGCTGCAGCGGACGGGGCTGGCTCAGGCCAGAGCAGAAGCCCGGAACCCAGTCCAGCTCTCCAGCCCTGGGGCAGGGACCCCGCGGCTTCACGAGCTGCTGCCGCCTCACGTCAGCGGGATCAGGGCGTGTAGCCGGGGCTCGAACCCGCGCTCTGATAGGAGCTGCAGGTGTCCCGGGCAGCAGCCTAACTGCTGAGCCACGCGCCCGTGCCCACTAAGGATTTGATGGCCCCTCTTCACTGGGAGACTCCTGCGGGTCCCCTCCTACGGGCAAGGGCTCTTAGGGGGCCAGTCTGAGCTCAGGTTATGAGGGCGGCTTGGATGTGTTCCCCCCCCCCCCCTTCCTGGGCTTGATTAATTGGACTTTATTAACCCCCCAGCTGCGGCTGCGTCCTGCCCGGGCTCCTGTTTAAGGTCACCCCTGGCAGTCTGGGCTCCGGCAGATGCTAGGTGATGAGGGGCGGGAGCCTGGCTCCCGGAGGCCACAGCAGAGGCACGTGGGGCGTCCGCCTGAGCTTTTCACGTGGCAGGCCCCGCGTGGCGGTTCTGCCTCCCTGGACTTGAGTGGCTCGTCTCGGCTGTTATCACTCACCCCTGCCGCACGGGGCATCAGCTCCTCACTGCGCACCGTCGCGCTGTGCGGCTGTCCCACAGGTGGGCTCTGCTGTTGGTGGGTGTTTATTTTTGACTTGATCCAAGTCTTTGTGGATATGTGTTTTTTTTGTTTTGTTTTTTTGTTTTTGTTTTGAAAGGCAGAGTGCACAGTGAGACAGAAAGGTCTTCCTTTTTTTTTTTTTTTTTCCGTTGGTTTATCCCCTAATGGCTGCTGTGGCTGGCGCACCACGCTGACCCAAAGCCAGGATCCAGGTACTTCTCCTGGTCTCCCATGGGGTGCAGGGCCCAAGCACTTGGGCCATCCTCCACTGCACTCCCGGGCCACAGCAGAGAGCTGGCCTGGAAGAGGGGCAACCGGGACTAGAACCCAGCGCCCATATGGGATGCCGGCGCTGCAGGCGGAGGATTAACCAAGTGAGCCACAGCGCCGGCCCTTTTAATTTTTTAAAACATTTATTATTTATTTGAAAGGCAGTTACAGGGAGCAGGGGAGCCTCTGTCCACTGACTCAATCCTCAGGTGGCCCAGCGGCTGGGGCTACGCCAGGCCAAACAAGCCAGGAGCCAGGACCTTCATCCGAGTCTGCTGCTGGCAGGGGCCCAGGCTCGTGGGCCGTCCTCGGCTGCTTTCCTGGGCACATCAGCAGGGAGCTGGATCAGACACGGGGCAGCCGGCACAGCACTTGAGCCGGCACTCCTGGGGGATGCCGCCATTGCGGGCAGCTGCTTAACCTGCTGTTCCTGACGGATGCCGCGGCCCTACCCGGTACCTACTGCGGCCCTACCTGGTACCTGCCGCGGCGGACCTGCTGGGGAGCTGTCAGACTGCCAAGCAGCCTCCAAAGCAGTTGAGCCAGCCTGATCCTCCCAGCAGTGTCCGAGAACTCCCACTGTGTCATGTGCCGGCCAGAATGTGCTGTTACTCGTCTTTGCTTCACTGGAGAGTTTGAGCGAAGGTGTGCGTTAAGCCGGTTCTGATGTTAGAGGAGGAGAGGATCTGCGGGGCGGAGCAGGCGGGTCTGGGGGGAGGGGCGCAGGGAGTTGCCCAGCCCGGAGCGGAGTTGGCTTTGGGCTGACGGTGGAGGGGAGACGGGTTTGCTGGAAGACTGGCTGCGGCTTTGAGAGGGCCGACCACCTCGGCGGGAGACTGCGGGAGCGGCGTGTGGCTGCGGGTACTTGTCAGAGCCCCAGGAGGCAGTCGCGAGCGCTGCGCGGTGTTGAACAAGGCAGGGTGGCTTCTGCGAGTGAGCTGGTGCTCGGAGCAGGTGCTGGGCCCAGGTGTTGAGGTCGGGCGGAGGCGGTGAGCTCGGACGAAAGCTGAGTGGTGTTTGAGCGGCTGAGTGACTCCCAGGAGGACGAGGCACTTGGCTACTGCAGACGGAGACTGGCTCTGGGTCTGGCCGAGGCGGGGTGCGGCCTGGGTGGAGGAGTGGGATAATCACCCGAAGGCTGAGTGGGGGTGGGGAGGTCCGTGGGAGGGTCAGACAACTGCCCGTGTTGAAGTCAAAGGCAGGAGAGCTGGATCGGGCGTGCGGAGGCTGTCTCTCTGAGATGGGGGGTGGTGGTGTTCATTAGTGAGGGAGACAGGGATCCTTGCGGATCACGGGGGAGAGCGGCTGGAGGGGCAGGCTGTCCCCCCAGCAGGTGGGAGCGGGGCCAGGAGCAGCAGGGGAAGAGGGTGCCTGGGCCAGGGAGCTGGCCGGCCTGCAGGACAGCACCAGGGCCCTGACCGGGGGTGCTCTCCATACTCGTGTGTTCGAGTCCCAGCCTGTAGTCCACGCCCAAGCATGCGTGACAGCAGTGCTGCCGGGAGGAAGTGGACACGCAGCTTGAGGCTGCCCAGGCTCCCGTTTGGCTGGGTGACGAGTTCATAAGTGGTCTTCTTGGTCTCTATTTTTTAAAAAGATTTATTCATTTATTGATTTGAAAGGCAGGGGGAGAGAGATGTATATTGATCTTCCATTCGCTGGTTCACTCCCTAAATGCCCACAATAACCACGGCCTGGCCAGGCCGAAACCAAGAGCCTGGAACGCCATGTTGGGCTCCCCCGTGGGTGGCAGGGGCCCATGTGCTTGGGCCATCTCCTGCTTCCCAGACGCCTTCGGGAACGGCCGAGTCCAGTCAGCTTGGCCCTGTACGCCTTCGGGAACGGCCGAGTCAGTCAGCTTGGCCCTGTACGCCACAACACGGGCCCGAGACTCGTGCTCAAGAAAGGCCTCACGTCATCCAGTCAGTGATGATGTTACCCCAGGGTTGTGTGTGTGTGTTTGCTGCTTGATCTACAGGTACTGTAGGTACGTGGTAAGTTTGGGCGGTTTAGGCGTATTTTGGCTGAAGTGACGGTAAAATGTGTTAACTTGTGAATTTCAGAGAAGTTGGAGAAGCTGAGGGATCATGAACGGAAGGAAGAAACGTTTACACGCATGCCCAGCCCGTGCTACATGGAGCTCACCACGCTCCTGCTCAACCAGTGAGTAGCCCTGGCGAGCGGGCGCGGCCTCCCGCCGGACTCGGGCCCCCTCCTCCTTCCCTGCCCGCCGCGCTGAGCCAGGGCTGTGCGGTGTCCGGATGGCGATGGGGGGCATCTGTGTGCACGACTCTGCCCCGTGAGCGTCTGTCTGTCCTCTTCTTCGTGCCCCAGGATCAGCTCTGGGCCCCCCCCCCCACCCCCCCCCCCCGTCTCCTGCCCCTTGACTGGGTCCCTCTGAGCGCCACCCGGCTCTGGCGGTCGCGTCCCTGACCTTGTGTGTGATCTCGTGCGGCCCTCCGCTTTTCCTCTGGGATGTGTGGATCTGCGCGTCGTCTGTCTCACAGGGAGGCCAGTGGGCTCGTGCTGGCCTCTGCCCGGAGCTGCAGGGAAGGCCCACGTGGCCGAGAACGTTCCGTAACCTCCTGTGCCGTCTGCCGGCGTCGGTGCCGCCTCCCCGCTGGCTGGCACTCACTCAGAGCGGGCTTTAAAGACGGCGCTGCCCTGTGGCTCCCACTGGCAGCCCTCGAGCTCTTCCAGGGTTTCATCTCAAGTCCTGACCTGCTCTTCAAAGCCGCGTCAGCTGGTCTGTGCTCCTCTCTCATTCCCACTGGCTCCCCCTCCCAGACGTCTGGGGCCTCCCGGCTTTGCACGCACTGTTTCTGCTGCCCAGGGCTGCACCGCGCCGGCCGCACGCGCCTCCGTTGTTGAGCGTGCCCGGTCTCCCCCGGGTTAAGTGTCTGCGTTGCCTTGCCAGTTCCGTGCGCACCCCCGTGGCTTTCGCCAGACTGTGATCTTCATTCCCCTTTTCAGATACTGTGTTTTTATCAGAAAGGCAGTGAAACAGAAAGTGACTGTCTCCGCTGCTTCCCTCACCAAATGCCTGCAACAGCTGGGGCTGGGCCAGGCCAAAGCTGGGAGTGGAACTTCCCTCTGCTGGTTCAATCCCCGAATGGCTGTGACTGCCAGGACTGGGCTAGGCCGAAGCCAGGAGCTGCTTCAGGGTCTCCCCCGTGTGTGCAGGGGCCCAAATGGGGGCCATCTTCTGTTGCTTCCTCAGGCGCATAGTAGGGAGCTGGATCAGAAGAGGAGCAGCTGGGACTTGTGTGGGATGCCAGTGCTGCTGGCCGCGGCTTTAACCCACTGAGCCTGTGCCGGCCCCCAAGTGGCATCTTGGCCACTGTGCCAGATGCTCCCCTCCCACCCATGATATTTGATCCTTTTGTTCGTGGTCAAGAAGAGACGGCCTTGCCTGCACTGTGTCCCCAGTGTGGTGCCTGGTGCACGTGTTGGTGATGGGGCAGGCGAGTGTGCACAGCCCTGCTTAGGAGAGATGCTTAGAAGTGATTTATAAAAAATGATTTGCAAAATTATCAAGTTTTTTTTTTTTTAATTTGTTTAAATCTTTGAAAGATTTTGCGGGCCGGGGCAGTGCTGTAGTGGGTGAAGCTCTGCCTGCAGGGCCAGCATCCCACAGGGGCTCTGCTTCCAGTCCAGGGAGCTCTACTTGATAGCCAGCTCTCTGCTGTGGCCTGGGAAAGCAGCGGAAGATGGTCCAAGTGCTTGGGCCCCCGCACCCACGGGGGAGACTGGAGAAGCTCCTGGCTCCTGGCTTCGGATCAGCCCGGCTCTGGCCATTGGGACCATTTGGGGAGTGAACCAGTGGTTGGAGGATTGTCTCTCCTCTCTGCCTCTCCTGCCTCTCATATAGTCTTGATGAAGAAGTTACTTTTGAAAGGCAGTGATGGTGGAAGGGGGTGGTATGGTGCAGAGGTGTCCTGTCTGCTGGCTCACTCCTGCAACGGCCAGGGTTGGCCAAGCCCCGGCTAGGGACCTGGAGCTTCATCCCTGTCTCCCTGCGGGCGGCGGGGCCTGGTACTTGGGCATCAGAGCTGGACTGGAAGCAGAGCCTGCAGTCAACAGGGGATGCTGGCGTTGCGGGCGGCAGCTGAAGGCGCTGGTCAGCACTGGCCCCACTGTCAAGGTGGCACCTGACCGGGCTGGGCCAGGTCGGAGCCAGGAGCTTCATCTGGGTCTCAAGTGAGTGCAGGGCCCAAGTGTCTTGTGCTGCTTCCCAGGTGCAGAAGCTAGATTGGAAGTGGAGCAGCTGGGACTCAAACCAGCACATACACGGGATGCCAGCGTTGCAGGCAGTGGCTTAATCTGTCCTGCTATGCCAGGACATTGGCCCCTGCCACACTTCCTTTTTTTTTTTTTTTTTTTTTTTTTTTTTTTGCAGGCAGAGTTAGACAGTGAGAGCGAGAAACAGAGAAAGGTCTTCCTTCCGTTGGTTCACTCCCCAAATGGCTGCTATGGCCAGCATGCTGCGCTAATCCGAAGGCAGGAGCCAGGTGCTTCTCCTGGTCTCCCATGGGGTGCAGGGCCCAAGCACTTGGGCCATCCTCCACTGCACTCCCGGGCCACAGCAGAGAGCTGGCCTGGAAGAGGGGCAACCGGGACAGAATCCAGCGCCCCGACCAGGACTAGAACCTGGTGTGCCGGCGCCGCAGGCGGAGGATTAGCCTAGTGAGCTGCGCACCGGCCCTCACACTTTTAAACACTGTTTTGCTTTAAACTTTTTTCCCCTTAATTTTAAAAGACTGTGTGGCAGGCACTGGGCGCAGTGGTCACGAAGCTGCTGGGTCACCTGTCCCATCTGAAGAACGCGAGGGTGTGCATCTCGCTCTGCTTCCACTTACTGCGCATCCTGGGAGACCGCAGGGGATCCACCAAGTGCTTGGGTCCTCGCCACCCCCACCCTGCCCCACCCCACCCCACCCCGGGAGGCCTGGATGGAGTTCTGGGCACTGAGCTCCCGCCTGGCCCAGCCCTGCCTCTTGCAGACATTTGGAGGAGTGAAATGGAAGTTGGAAGATGTCTCCTTCCAAGTAAATAATTTTTTTTTGTTAATTTGAGAGAAATCTGTCGGCTGGTTTACTCCTCAGTGCTTGGAACGGCAGGGCTGGCCAGGTTGAAGCCTGGCCTCCCATGTGGGTGACAGTTGTGACTGCTGTGCTAGTGGTCCGCCCCAGGCACTGCCAAACTGCAGACCTGTGACACGTGACGTGCTGCTGTCTGACACTGGCGTGAGGCTGCAGCCGACCCACCCGTTCCATTAACATGCGAGTCGGCAGTGTCCTGTGGGGCTGGACGGCAGGTGTGAGAGGTGGGCCAGTACAGCGCCGCAGTGAGGCGTGGGGTGGCCAGCGAGGCGTGGGGTGGCGGGGAAGGGCTCAGAGGAGGTGCCTCGGGCTCAGGCTGGAAGAGGTGGGATTGCCTGGGTGGGTTGGAGGGCAGAGGGCAGCACAGCAGGGGCGGCTTGTGCTCCGGCACCAGTGGGAGGGGCCTGGTGTGCCTGGGGAGACGGTGCTCAGTGGAGGTGAGGAGTCGGGGGGGGGGGGCGTCAGAGCTGTCCGTGGCTGTGCGGCTGCTGGGGCAGAGGGGCGGGGGCTGGGAAGGGAGTAGTTAGTAAGGGAGACCAGGCTGAACGCTTGAAGCACGCGAGTGTGGACCTAACGTTTGTTTCTAACGCTCAGTGTGTGATGTGTCCAGTTTCTGCCAAAACTTGATTTTACACTCCGTTCAGCTAAGGGGCCTAGTCTTACCTTTGGTCTGCAGCTCAGCTGACGAGGAGCAGGGCCCTTTTTTGTGTAGCCTGCTGTTCAGAGCACAAGAGTTAAATGTTTGGGTTCCTAAAATTCACTGTGTAAATGCTAGGCCGCTGACCAAGCAGGGGCGAGCTGCAGCGTGTGGAGGGCTCTAGTTGACGCAGGCGGCCTGGTGGTGCGCCGTGCTGGCTTTGCCCTCGTCTCCCAGTCTGTCCGTCCCTCCAAGTTGAAAACGCATCTCGAGAAGGAACGCTGCGGCGCCTCGCGGGCTTGGAAGTGCTGCCCAGAATTTCCCTTGCTTGGCAGTGACTTGTGACTCTTGCTCTGTGTCATCTGCCGAGCGGGGCCGTCCCTGTCTGTGAGGGCTTTCCTGAGACAAGTGCATGCTGGGGGCTGGCGCTGCGGCACAGCGGGTTCACACTGCCTGTGACGCTGGCATCCCACAGGGCTCCTGTTTGGATCCAGCTCCCTGCCGATGTACAGAAGATGGCAAAGTCCTTGGGTCCCTGCCGGGGTGGAGTGCTAGGCTCCTGGCTTCCACCTGTTCCAGCCTGGGCTGTTGCAGCCATCTGTTTTTCCTCCTCTCTGTGTCTCCCTCCAAAGTTTGCCTTTCAAATAAATACGAAGCCAGGAGCTCCTTCTGGGTCTCCTGTGTGGGTGCAGGGGCCCAAGCACTTGGGCCATCTTCCACTGCTTTCCCAGGCCACAGCAGAGAGCTGGATTGGAGGTGGAGCAGCCAGGACTCGAACTGGTGTCTTTTAAAAACAAGTGGTGAGCGCAGTGCCTGGCAGAGCTGGCGCTTGCTCCCCGCAGGGCTGCGAGCCCATGGTTTCCGGTAGAGGAGGGAGCTGTTCAGTACGGAAAGAAGCCGCGACCTCTGAGGCAGCCCTGACACACACACTCCGTGGACACACAGCACGGAAAGCAGCTGCCCTGTGCCAGGACGCGACCCGAGCTCTTGTCCAGTATCGTTTACCGAACACGCGTCCTGTGCAGCCAGCAGCCACCGGACGCGAGCTTGCTGTGGATCCCCGCTCGTTCCTTGGCAGCGAGCACAGCCGCCCCTGCTGGAGACGGCGGGACACTCGGGAGTCTGCAGCGTCTGCGGTTTTGTCTGAATCCAAGCGCCTGCTTTAAAAAGCCGTTCTGTGCAGTTCTGCTCAGGTCTCCTGAGTGCTTCCTTGTTAACTCTGTTCCTTGCTTCCTCCAGCGCCTCGGACAACATCCCGAAAGCAGATGAGATCCGGACCCTGGTCAAGGACATGTGGGACACGCGGATAGCCAAGCTCCGGGTGTCTGCCGACAGCTTTGTGAGACAGCAGGAGGCGCATGCCAAGGTAGGGACGCGGCTAGCCGCCTGGCGGGCTCTGCTGCTCGGCTTCCCTCGGCGTCCTGCCCGCCTAGACGGCGGCACCTGCTTTCCGTGGCCCACCGGCTGTGTTTCCTTGTTTTAGCTGGATAACTTGACCTTGATGGAGATCAACACCAGCGGGGCGTTCCTCACTCAGGCGCTCAACCACATGTACAAGCTCCGCACCAACCTGCAGCCTTCGGAGAGTGCGCAGTCGCAGGACTTCTAGAGGAAGGGTCTCGCGCGCGGTGCTGGGGGCTTCGGCGCCTGCGTGCTCAGCACAGGACAGAGGTACTCGCCTGTCGTCCTCCCCGCGCGTGGACAACACGCAGGGACGCGAGGAACAGCTTCCCGACACGGGTGCTGCAGCAGCAAATTAGTCATTGGTCCTCAGCACCCGGCTCCCCACAACTATTCCCAAACTGTTTCTGGAAGGTGGCTCTTCTCTTACGGAGGAGGGAACAAGGCTTCGCGTGAGTGAGTCTACTCCAGCAGAGCGCGAGGGCCTGCAGGGCACTGTCCCTGAAGTAGGTGGCCACTGCTAGACGTGGACACGGCAGGAATGGAAGCGCGGCCGAGGGCTCTCTGCTCGATCCTCGTTTCTTGGGCTGACTCTGATTTCCAAAGAGGCTGCAGGTGCAGTGGCGGGCGATGCTGGCCACTGTTTGTCATTTAAGCCCTGACGCACAATAAAAGTGAAACTAAGCCAGATCTTTGTTGGGTCTTTGTCCCGCGTGACGACCGAGCTAACGGAATGAGGCCTGTGCCGAGGACGTGACAGGCTGGCCGGCGTGCAGCAGTGGACTGGACGAAGGCGAGCACTCGCGTGTCCTGTCCGTCCGTCGGGGACTGCTGCGGTGCCGGCAGGCAGGTGGAGTGACGCTTGGCGGAAGTCCTGGGCAGGGCCCTTGTGGTCAGCAGCGGCTGAGAAAGCGCTTCACCCTAGCGTTGCGGCGTGGTTTGCTCACGGGAAAGGAGAGATCCTTAGCACGCGAGGGTTCTGGGACTGCACCCAGTGCGTCGGCGCCTTCAAGAGTGCACGTGTGGCTGAGGTGGCCTGAGGAGAGGAGACTGGTGTCCGCCCCCGGGGCTCAGGTAGCTTGGGTGCGCTGCTGCAGCCCACATGGCTGCCCGGATGCAGGTGCACACCCAGGAGGGGCAGGCGGTCTCCTTGGCTGCAGGTGACATTGAGGTTGACTTGGGTGACAGGACTTGCCCATCCTCGGAGACCCTGACTGTGCGTGACTGGGGGGTCACAGGCTCTGTGTCTCGGGTCCCACCTCTAGTGCCCTTCTCGGGACGCCTCACTGCCTGACCCTGGGCAGCTGTGTTCTGGTTTGCTTTGGGAGTAGGGGAGGAAAAAAGATGTCCCTCTTAAGCATGATTCAGGAAGATTTTATTTTTTTGGATGTCGTCAGAAATTACAGCAATATATTCATAAATACCTAATTACTACATTCAACAAATAATATTACAATACAATTAATCCAAACAAGTACACTTAGAACAGGTTTAATTCACAGCATCTGAACTGCCCCCAGTGACCGAGGCACTGCGGCCCGCCCTCCCGCCCTGTGTGGGCTCACCGCGGTGGTCGTTGGCACGGGGCACGCAGTCAAACGGCGAGTGAGCGTGGTCGCGCTCAGGTCAAGGCAGACAAGGAGCGGAGCACTGGTCTCGGGGTGGGGACAGGCAACTGTGAGCAGCCGCTGCTGGGAGGCTACTGGGGCGGAGCTGGCGTGCGCTAACCGTCTCCACCTGGTGGCAGGCCTGGGCGCGTTCTACACTCAGGGCCGAGGGAGCGGGGTCTGAAATTCTGCTTCACTGAGACTTGGCTGTATGTGAGGAAGAGAGCATTCAATCTTGGGGTGACTGAGCTGAGGGCACCGGCTGCCTTCTACACTCCCCTGTGAGGAGGCGAATGCCAGTGGAGTGTGACTCCTGTGAGGCCGCAGACTAAAGTGTGGCGAATCCCATCTTGGGCACTTAGCTGAAGCTACGGGTTGGGAGCATGCGCCTTGATTGTGTCGGTTTGGCTGTCGATGGGAAACAAAAGCAACTTGATTTAAAGACCTGATTAAGTGTGGAACCTGACCCATCCCTGGGAGGGGCCCCTCCTAGGCCTAACGAGCCCCCGTCAAAGGACGGATGGCAGCCGTCTCTTCCTGGACGTGAGGGACCAGGGTCTTGGGTGGATACGGACAGGGGCTGCACCCTGCGTTTCTGGACAAGGAGCTCACTGAAGCCCGACTGCAAGCAGATGCTGCTGTGTCCTCTTAGAGTGGCCTGGAGAGGAGTGGGACGGCGGCTGCTGTGACTGGGGCCACCCAGCCTTCCTCGGGATAGTGCCGCCTGACCTCGGGAATGTCCTGCCTGTCGGCTACTTGAGCACGAGAGCTAACGGTCTCGGCAGACCAGGGAAGACGGTGAGGACAGAGGAGTGTCAGGACAGGCGAGGGGCCTCCTCCCCAGGCACACCTCTCCCAGGTGCCACAACTCCAGCAAAACAAATCCAACCAAGGGGTGGGCACTCCTTGGTAAGAAAGGGGCCTTGCCTGCCTCTGCGTCCTGAGGTCTACTTTGTCCCCTTAGGTTTAACCACGGCCCTCATCAAAGCCGGTAGCCAAAGCACGCAGGAGGTGGCCGGGACGCTCAGATGGGGCTCCTACGCCTTCAGGCCGGAAACGCCTGCAGACTGAAGTGGAGAAATGCAGGGAGAGGGAGCCGCCTCACCGTCTGCAGGGGAGCAGGCCCCACACAGCCCTCCGTCCTCAGAGAGGAAGGCCTTGTTACTGCTGATAATACTGGCGGCACTTTGAGTTTGCTCGTAACGGGAAGCTTCTTGGCAGACGTACAGAGCAGGCTGCGTGGGGGCAGATAAGCAGCTCCGTGCCAGCTGCCAGCCAGCCGCTCCGCACAACAAGGCTCAGCCACCGACTGCAGCGGGGACAAGGGTCAGCCACTCGACCGCCGCCCAGCCCGCCCCCAGCCCCGTGCCTTCGCTGTCTGGACCTCAGGGTAGGTCCCGGAGACCCGAGGGGCCTTCCTGACGTGCGTTTAACACTGCCTGCGTGAGCAGCAGCCGGGCACCAAACCCTGCCACGTGGTGACAGTCACTGTCCCGTCACAGATGTGGGGAGGGGCCAGCTCAGATGTCGCTTACCCTACTTCAGGTTTCACAAAGCTTTGCATCTACAGTTTCTACTCTGCACCTGCTCTCCGGCACCTCAGAGCCCTAGGCACGGCGGAGACTGCTTCCTGAGACCACCCAGGCTGCACAGGTGGATGTCACGTGCAGGACCTGCGTCCCCCCTCACTGGCTAGCGATGGGTTGTATTTGCTATGAGCTTGTCCAGGTGCTGGGGGGAGGGGACGAGGAGCCCGTGGTTCCCAGCGAGAGCGCCAGGAGCGGGGACGGCCTAGGCGCGGGGGAAGCTCGCGCTTTCCTTCTTTGTTAAAAACACTTGAGGCTTTTAATGTCCTGACCAGCAGCAGTACAAACACTAAAAAGCATTTTTTGCCCAGAAAAACAAACAACAAACAAAACCCCCAAACAGGAAAAACAAACAAAACTTCCCCAAACCACATATTAAAAATGGCAGGCTTTTTATAACAATAATTAAAGTAATAAAAACATACAAAACTTTAATATATACACAGTACAAGGCTGAAGCACCTTTTGACTTTTCTCTCAAAATTGACGTTTGTGTGAACACCCCCCACGCAGTCCCCGCGTGGTGGGCACGTGCGGGCCGGCCCAGCCCTGTGCACCCCGAGGAAGGGCACCTCCAGTCTGAGTGCGGGTTAGCTCTAGGCAAGCGCTTTTCCCAGCAAAGCCTTGTGGTGGTTCTGAAGACCATTTTTGCAGGAAAGCAACTCAAACGCGGAAGCCCTCGACTTACCACGCCCCCAGCCCTCCACCCCGGCACAGCAACCAAGACCCAGAGCTGTGATCCCAACCACACGCGGGGGCCACAGGGGGCCGTGTAGTGTTGGTAGGACGGGGCGGCGCCAGGGCTCGCTGACCAGGAGGTGACAGAGCTGCGGTGCGGCCGAGGGGGGTTCGCGCTGTCTCTGGAGTCCTGCTTCATGCATGGCACATTCTTTGTTTATTTTTAAGCTTCAAACCTCCCAGTGAAAAATATTAAATATTCAAGGTAATAAAATAGATAATATTTCTATACTATAGGTTCAGCCTGGCGTAAGGGAAACCGTCACCTAGGGAATCCCTTAAAGTAGCCCCTGGGCCAGTGCAGCGCGGGCAAGGCAAGGCACTTCCGTAAGTGGTCCAGTTCCGCCTGGAGCCGCTCCCTCTCCGACGCCATCTTCTGCTTCTGGGTCCTCAGCTCCTGGGGGGGGGGGGGGGGGAGCCGCGGGTCAGAGCAGGCCCGCCCCAGAGCGGAAGTGCAGGAGGGGCGCGTCTGCCCCCTCCCTCGCAGGTGCCAAGGAGATGGAGAACACGCCAGCCCCAGCCCCTCCCTCGTGGCACCCAGGCTCTGGCCGGAGCCGGGACCCGGGAGTTGCGCTGGCGGGCGCAGGGTTCCCCGCACGCCGGCCCGGCACTCACCGCCATGCTGTGCGAGAGCTGCTCCGCGGTGAGGCTGAGGCTGTAGTGCTGGGCCTCCAGCCGCCGGCACTGTGTCTGCAGCACCTGCCGCTCCAGGTCTTGCTCTGCGGAGAGACGTGAGCGTCAGGGGCCAGGGGCCAGGGGCCAGGGGCCAGGCGCAGGCGGCTCCACCCCCGCCTGGCCGATGGCCACCTCTCGCCGCTTAGACCCAACCTAGGGGAAAGGCTACTGCAGACAGGTCAGGGAGGAGCTGGGAGCAGACGGAGGGCTTCTCCTCGCAGCGGCTGCCTCCGGAGGAGAGCAACTTCAGCCCTTCACGGACGGATCGGCACACTCTCATCTGCTGGGTCAGTCCCCCAACGTGGGGTGGACGGCTCCGCACCCACTCCCGAGAACGGAGCCAGGCCCGCTGGCTCAGGCGAATTCGGGGTGGAAGATGGGTGCGCCGGTTGGAGCCCACACTCCGGGAGGGAGGGCGCTTGCAGCCACGCACCGGGACCCAGAGGGCCGTCTAGGCTCCCGCTTGTGGCCTGGCCGCGAGGGGCATTTGGGAACTGAACAGCTGGGGGGACGACCACTCCCTCAAGTAGGTGAAGATATGCATTAAAAAAAAAAAAAACCTGACAGCGAAACAACGCACAATAAATTTAGTCATGTATTAACTTAGGGCAGGCAGACCTGACACATTAGGCGAGGACTTTGCGCTAACGGAATGCTGCCGAAATTCCGCGGCTGACCCCTGCCCCGCGACGCTGCCTGGATGCCAGCACCGTAGGAGAAATTCTAAGAACCAAGCCTGCCCTTTGGCCTCGCCTCTCCCGATTCCTTTCTAAGGCACAAGCGTATGTAAGCGAGGAGCTATCTCACGGGACTGCTGCGGCCTGGGATGCAGAGCCGAAGGTTCAAGGGCAGAAGCCAGAACAGCTGAGCCCCAACTCGCTGCAGACCGGGGGAGGAGGCGCAGGCCAGAGTGGACAGGCAGCCCGACAGTGGGGCCGGGGCCGGAGGGCAGCCCCAAGCCGCCAGGACCGCTGGCTCGCTGGTTGGGACGCGCGTGGTTAAGTTCTCCCTTCTCTGTGCAAACGAATTCCGGGCACAGGAAGGAAATCTTACAGCTTGATGGGAGAGGAGTTCTAAGCAAGACACCAGCAAGTGCAGACGATGCTACACACTGCCCACAGGGGACGGGCTGGGCAGCCCCGGAGGAAGCGGGCAGGAGCTGTTCCGTGACCAAGGTCACGTGGGGCCGTAGCTTTTCCAGGTGAGCCAGGCTCCAGGTTGAGCCGAAACACGGGATCGTGCCAGAGCAAGAACGCCCGGGGCTAACAGCTCGCCAAGGGCCGCCTGCCTCCGTCGGAACTCTCGTCCAGACCTGCCCCTGAGCAGACGCGCTGTGCGATGGGCACTCCCTGCCAGGGGCGGGTTTTTACTGCAAGGGAGACGGGCACTAAACCCTGGGCAGGCTCAGGGGAGACCGCGCCTGGCCCTCGGGGCTCGCCACATCGGCAAACGGGCTGGGCCGTGTTTAGGCCGCAGGCGCCACCCGAGGACTGCGCTCAGTGACAAAGGCTTCCGGTTGATCAAGCGAGACCGGTCACGGCCGGGAGCAGGGCCCGAGGGCGCTCCAGGCCTGTCTGTCTGCCCCGGCCCCATGACCCCCTCTGGCCCCCGGCCGGCAGCGACCCTGCGAGATTCCGTCCTCCCCCCACACCAGCCCTCCCCAGGGCTCCACCTTCTACGTGTTCCTGGTAAGCTTCAAAGATGGCCTCGATCCCCTGCCACTTGCGCCTGGGGGCCGCGTCGTCCTCGTCGTCGTCCTCGTCTCCATCGTCGTCCTCTTCCGAGTCCCCGTCCGTCTCCTGCGCGGGGGGGCCCTTCCTCGCGGTGGGCGGCTCCTGCTGCCCGTTGTGCTGGGGCAGAGCAGCCCGGGCGGGGGGCTGCAGCTCAGGAATGTTGTAGTGGACGGAAGTGTCGACCTTGTGGTTCTGCTCCGTGCACAGCGCAGCTACGCTCGGGGCAAGGGGAGACAGCTCACGTCAGTGCCCGGGGCAGGGGCAGGTGTGGAGAGCAGGGCTCGACCCCGACGGCCTGGCCCACTAGCAACGCAGCAGCAGGGGCCGGGCCACGCTCAGCTCTGAGCTCCCAGTACCCTGGGGCTTGGAAGCTTGGCCTACGGCCCTAAGGGACCACTCCATGGTGAGGCGCACAGGCCTTGCGGTCAGGGCATGGAACGGGGGCTCCGGCCTTCTGGCAAAGCGTGGCTGGGGCCTGTCTGAACAGGCTGGCCACTGCGCAGGGGAGCGGCTTTGCTGGTGTCAACAGCCGGAGGCTAGCTCAGTGGACGCTACGGCTCAGACTGGTCCAGTAGCAAGTCTAGGCTCAGTCCCCAGGGGACATCGCTCAAGCAGCGAGGGGTAAGGCCAGCGAAAGGTGGACACAGAAGGAGACAGGAAGACTGTCCCAGAGCCACAGCAAAGGACCCGGATTTCCCACAGCTGCCGACGACCTCGGGCCCCACCCGGGGGCGAGGAGCGCCCCTACCCAGCGAGCCCTCGTCCTCAAAGTGCGCTCTGTGCAGCGCGTCCCCGACAATCGCAGTCACACACTCCTGACTTGGAGGATTCGTTCCGAATCCTTACAGAAAGCCAGGGCTGCTGAGGGACCGAGCAAGGCGGCGCGGGGCCATCCACGCGGGCCCTGAAGGACCCTGGGAAACCCAGCCTGCGAGACCAGACGCACGCAGGGCGGAGCACCTGGCCTCCCCGTGCTGGTGCACCGGACACCGGGCGCACGGGGCCGCTCCGACCCGGCCCCGAGGTGCCCTGGGGCCCCGGCGCCGTGCACGCGGCGGAGGGGGACAGCCGGGCCGGGCGCCTGGTTACCTTTATGCTTCTGCAAGGCCTTCTGGGTGGACTGCAGCACGGACTCGTGGAACTGGTGTGCAAACTCTTCTGCCACGAAGGGCTCCCAGGGCTTGCTCTTCCCGTTGATGCTGTGGGACAACGGCACAGGAATGTCCTTGGGCGCGGCACCCCGGATGGAATGGAGCATGCTCAGGCTCTTCTTGCCCCCGGGGGCCTCGCTCAGCCTGGCCTTCTCACCGCTGGCAGGAGCCGACTCTGGGGGGCGGAGCTGTTCCAGTCTCCCAGGCTCCGTGGCCCTCGGGACGTCGGGCAGGGAGGCAGCGACACCCACAGGCTTCTCGGTCTCCAGGGAGGCTGGCTGTGCGGCTGGTTCTTGGAGACAGAAAGTGAGGGAAGACGTTAGGAGCAGGGAACGGGCGCCCGGCACCTCGCAGACCCTGGGCGGCAGGGCACGCTCGGCAAAGACCCGCGACACAGCCTCGGCCCCACGACGGCGGAGCGCAGCGCCACGTCCATCCTAACGCGGTGCCCCGAGTGGGGCACCTGGGAACCAAGAGAGCAGAAGTCACTGCAGGTCGCCACAGAGGCACAGAGTCAGCAAGTTCAAGCGGACGAGACAGCGTGGAGAGCCCAGCCGGGGGCCGGGCCGGCAGCAGAGCCGAGGAGCGTCGGACGCGGGAGAAGAGAGTGAAAGCAGGTGTGGGCGAGGCCGCCGAGGCTGCGCGGGCGGAGGAGACGGCCAAGCGGCGGGCACACTGTCCTTTCGTGGGGAGCGCGGTGGCAGCTGGGCCGTCCCTGAACCATCGGCGCCACACCCACGCCGACCACCGCTGCCGGCTCTGCAGGAGCCTGGCCCGTCCCAAGGACCGCCGCGAGTGCAGAGCCACACGCTGGGCGAGGGGCACAGCTCCGGTGGGTCAGGTTCACGACGATGAGCCCGGCGGTCACCTCTGGCCCCCAGCAGCCGGGGGCACAGTCGCCGGCGGTGCCGAGCGGGGCTCCTCCTTCCCTTACCGCTCAGGGAGACGGCGGGACTGTCCCTCGGCGAGCTGCTCAGCAAGTCGGCCGCCGCCAGGGCCTTCTGCCTCACGGCGCGCAGCAGTTCCATAAGTCTCTCTCTGTCTGCGAGGAAAGCAGCCGAGGTTAGCCAGGTGGCGGCGCCACGCCGGGGGAGGACAGGTGGGCTTCCGGCCCGGCTGCGACTGGCGGGTGCGAGCGAGGCCTGCGCACCATGGAGGACAGGCCTCGCCGACGGAAGAGGCCGCGCAGCTACAGCGGCTCCGGCACCACACGCGGGGACGACTCTGGAGGTGGCCGATGCCCGTGCTCTTCGTGGTGACTCGCGGGTGCGCTCACGGCGGCCAGAGCAGGTGAGCCCGCGTGCGGACGGCGCCCCCTGCCGACCGCCTGGACACCCGAGCCAGGCGCAGGACGCATTTCCAAACCAGACTACGCAGGCGGCCAAGGATCCGTGCCGCCCATCGGCCCGCCACTCACGCTCAAAGGGAAGCCGCGGACTCTGACCTCCGCTCCCGCCCCGAGGACGGGGCGCTCGCTATGCCCCCCATAAACACGCCAGAGACCCCGAGGGTCCCGGGGCACTCCTCGGACTTCCTTCCACAGAGGCGCCGGCCAGGGGACTGGGGGCAGACGGAGCCCCGTGCCCGGCACGTGCACCGAGCCGGCGTGTCCAGGACCCAGAGCCGGGGGAAGGGCCGCACCCACGCCGCTTCCTCATGAGGATTCCAACCTCGGGGGTCGCCCCGGTGCAGCCCGGGGGCCCCGGCTGCTCTAGAAGCATCTTTGGGGTGGCCATCTGCTCCGTGAGTAGCCCACCCTCAGCCACCCTGCCGTCAGCACACGGAGCCCAGCGAGCAGCCCAGAGACCGGGGCACCCAGGACCGGGAGGGCAGGCCTGAGACCGGAGGTGACGGGGGCACCAGCCCGGGACAGACGCCCCGCAGAGATGGCTGGCACCCGGCCATGAGCCAAGGGGGCGTCGCAGCAGGCAGCGGCAGAGCCGAGCCCAATGGCTGGGCAGCAGCCCCCGCGGGGCTCCTCAAGCCCCCCCCCCCCCCGTCGGCGCGCGGCCCCGCCCCCCTCGCGGCGCCGGGCACGTGGCTACCTTTCCTCTTCTCGGCGCTGACGTGTGTGAGGTTGAAGGCGGTCAGGAACCGCTTCTTCTCCTCCAGGTTCGGGCTGCTGTTCATGTCGTCGGGGCTGTAGCGGGTGGACAGCACCGGCCTCGGCGACGGCGACCGCCGCCTGCTCCGCGCCGCCGGCGGTGACGGGCTCCTCTCCCGCAGCATCCGCCGGCGCTTCCGCCGCTTCTGCGCCACCAGCTGCTCCTTCTGCTGCTGCGTGGTCAGGCCGAACAGCTGCAGGAACTCCAACTTCTGCGGGCAGAGAGCGGGCGGCTGAGCGGCGCCGGGGGCCGCGGGGGCGGGGGGCGGGCGGCAGGGCACGCGATGCGCCGCGCTACCTCGGAGGACGTGTCCAGCTTCAGGGGCGGCTGCTCGGCCACGCAGCGGAGGTGGGCCCGCACCTCCTCCTCGTCGCTCTCGTCGTAGGAGTCGTCCAGGTCGTAGTAGTACCCTGACGGCAGAGACGGCGACATTCAGCCGGGCAGGGCGCCCGCGTGCAGGCCAGGGCTACGGGCCCCGCCGCGCGCACCCTGCCGTCGGGCCGGGCCAGGCGTGAGGCTCTGGGTGGTCCTGGGGGTGACAATGACCTCCTTCCCCTCTCCCTTCAACCCAGTGGAGGTGCGTTCACAGCACAGGCCGGGGGCCGCGTCCACGGCACCACACGGCTCGCGGCACCAGGCGCTCGCTCCCGCCTCCCACAGGGCAGGGCTGCTGGTCTAGGCTCAGCACCGACGCCAGCGCCTACGCTCCTAACACGGACCCTGAGAGACAGCGATGGCGCCCAAGATGGGGTCCCTGCAGCCCTCGTGGGAGACTGAACTCAGTCCCTGGCTCCCAGTTATCGTGGGCATCTGAGGACGACCCATGCGGAGGAGCGCTCTCTTCCTCAAAACAATGCTTTAAAATGTGTTGGGGGCGGCGCTGCGGGCTAAACCAGGTGGGCGCCAGTTCGAGTCCCGGCTGCTCCACTTCCCATCCTGCTCCCTGCTGTGGCTTGGGAAGGCAGCGGAAGAGGGCCCAAGTCCGTGGGGCCCAGCTCCCGCTGCGTGGCTGTTTGGGGCACGAGCCAGTGGATGGAGGACCACCAGCCCCTGCTCTGTAGCTGCCGGGGACCGGGGCTGTCTGTGATGCTGGCGTCCCCCAGGAGCGCCGGTTCGAGTCCCGGCTGTTCCACTTCTGGTTCTCGCCCCGCTACTGACAGGGGAAGCCGAGGGAGATGGCCGTGTGGAGACTGGGCTGGGGTTCCAGTGTCCTGGCCCCGGTGCCCCGCTGGAGAGTGGACCAGCAGATGGAGCACCTCTCTAACGCTGCCTTTCGAATCAAGAGGCGCCTGCCACGAGGCAGCACTCGCTGGTCAGGAACCCGGAGGGGCCCCTCGCAGGGACTGGGCGGCGTGCGCACGGACGGCCTCACGCCTGGGCCTGCTCGCCCTGGCCGAGGTCCCCCCCCCCGCAGGCAGAGGAAGAGAACGCTTTACCCCTGCCCAGCCCAGGGTGGGGCCAAGCCCGCCCCCATCATGGCCGCAGCATTGGCACTCGAGCGGCTGCTGTCACCTGGTGACCTTGTGCGTCTGCAGAAATGGCCGGGGCCGGGGCAGGGCGGCCCAGCAGCCTGAAACCTTGCCCCCCCGCCCTGTGCCCGCCCCGGGCAGTCCCGGGCCGCCGGGGTCCAGACCTTTCTCCTGCGCCTCTCGCCGCCGGCGCTCCTCCAGGTCCAGCTTGCTGACCAGCCGCCGGCGCTGCTGCAGGAACTCGTCGAAGATGTAGGCGGGGTCAGGGCCCCGGGGTGCCGCGTGGCGGAAGGGCGAGCCCGGCTTCAAGGGCCCGCTGAGCTCCCCGAAGGTGGCTGCCGGCGGCAGGGAGGCCCGCTGCTGGCCCAAGAGGGTCTGTGTGGACTTCTCCAGCTCGGCCAGGAAGGGCCCGGGCCCGTGGGCGAAGGCCTGCGGCTCCAAGCTGCCCGCCTCCCGCGGCGCGGGCTGGTACTTGTCCAGGGGCGCCGCCTCGCGCTTCCGGGGCTCCTCGGCCTTTTCCGGGCAGAAGACCCGCTCCACCTTCACCAGCGGCACGGCGGCCGGGCGGCTGGGCTCGAACGCGGCCGAGTGCCCGTGCAGCGGGTGGCCTTCGGCCCGCCGCGTCTCCAGGGGGTTGTCGATGAGGGCCACCGGGTTCCAGAGGGCTGTGGGCACGGCGTGGTGCTGGGGCTTGGGCGAGATCAGAGGCGGCGGCCCACCAAAGTGCTGCGGGGGGTCCCGGCTGCCCGGCTCATGGCGGTTTGGTCCCGGCCTGGGGAGAGAGCAACCGGACCCTGAGTCACGGCAGGCAGGCGGGTGCGCGCGCAGACCCCCACTTCTCCCGCAGGGCACACGGCTGGGGACGGCGGCTCCGCTCTGCCGGGACGGGGAGGCTCGGCTGAAAGCTGCCAGGAGGGTGCAGAGCCTGGGCCTGGCCCGGCAGCCCTGTCTCCCACCTGTGTTCCCGTGGGGAAGCCCAGTCCGCGCTGGAGGGCCCTGACGCCTGCCCCCTACTCCAGAGGTGGTGAGCACGGGGCCCGGTCACCTGCCTTCAGCGAGGCCAGTCTCTCTGCTGTCCCCCCAGGGTCTGCCCAGCCCAGAGCCAAACCTGCTGTGGGGAGACCCAGATGGGAGGGGGCTGTGGCGCTGCTGCCCCCCAGTGGCCTCTGCCAGAATCGCAGGGGGCGCTGAGGGCCTGCAGAGGTGGGGGGGGCACACAAGGACTTCGGCTCGGGAGCTGCCCCTCGCAGCGGCCACCTTCTCCAGGGCACGGGAGACAGGATGGCCTCGCAGAGGGCTGCCGGGGTGGTTTTCCCCAAAGCTTACGAGTCAGTGACAAACGGGGTGGCCACCAGAGCACAGAGGGTAAAGCTGCGGCCTGAGAATCTGGCATCGGCTTGCAGCGCTGGGTTCGAGTCCCGCCTACTCGATTCCCTAACTCGCTAACGCACCGAGGGCAGCGGGTCGCACTTGCTCCCGCCCGCGGCACTCAGGGCCAACTGCGGCTGTGGCCATCGCCGGTGTTTGGGGAGTCAACTAGTGGACAGAAGCTGTCACCCCGCCTTTCAGAAAATTTTAAAAAAGCGGCAAACGTGGAGGAAGGGCTTGGGCTGCGCTGCCCAGCGACCAGGCAGGGCGGAGCCCTCGCGCAAGGCCGGGGAGGCCCGGGTGCTGAGCGCAGCTGCCAAGGCTCCTCATCACGCACTAGGCCTAGGCCGGGAGACGAACCGGCCGCCGCCCTCGGAGCAGCAGGAACTGGGGCCTCCGGTAAACCGCAAAGGCATAAAGCCCATCAGCAGGACAAACATCTCCCCCACCAGAGCCAGGCCCCGAGTGGCTGCGTAGCTCGGAGCACCAGGACCCCGTCGGCCCGGTACACAGAGCCCACCGGCCTGGAACGACCCCTCCCGGCCAGCCAAGGGCTGGAAGCGGCCGCGCACACGCAGAGGCCCCCCCGACACCCCCGCGGGCGTCCCGGGAGCTGCGTGCCCAGATCTTATCAGGCAACACGGACGGGAGCCAGCTGTCTCCCCGCTGCCCCGTGCGGGCGGGAGAGCTCCCTACCCGATGAGGCAGAGCCCCCGAGAGGCCTTGGGGGGCTGGGCTAATCGCCCAGCTGCCCCACTCAACAGGGGGTGGGGGGCCCTAAGCCACGGCCCCGCGGCTGGCCGCCGCCAAGCATCAGTCTGGCCTGCCTGCGTCCCTGGGTGCAGGACAGCTCCGGGAGCCCGGCCGGCTTCCCGGCACCGACCCTGGATGGCCCGAGGCTGAGGACAGCCGGCACGGCCCCCAGGGGCACCAGGGCCCAGTGGCTCAGCCCCCGCCGTAGGCTCAGGGCTCCGGGGAATCCTAATAGGGCTGCACGTGGACAAATCCTACCAGACCAAGAAAACCCGACAGGGAGGCCACCCAGGGCCGCGAGGTCGCTCTGCTTGGGGCGGGGGTCCCCAGCGCAGCGGCCGCACCCCCCCACAGCTGCTTGGGCCCACCTGGCGCTCTCGGGCCGATGCTCCGCCTCCATCGGCGCCGCGGGCCGGCCCAGGTCCAGGTGCTGCTCCAGCACCTGCTGCCGGAACTCGGACACCTGGGACTGCCGGTCCTCCTTCTCCTGCCGCAGCCGCCGCTGCCGGGCCAGCCACTTCTCCTCCTCGTTGGTGCGCTGGATGAGCAGGGCCGTGGCGGCGCTGCTGCCCGGCAGCGGGAAGATGCCGTGCGTGGAGATCAGGCTGGGCACAGCGTGGGGCGGGGCGGGCACCGGGTGCAGGGGGTGCTGCACGGGCTTGGGCGCCTGCAGGCCCGACTCCTTCAGCTTGTCTGCAGGGAGAGGCCGTCACAGGGCGTCAGCGCACGGGGCCAGCCCGGGCCGCCCGGCTCCCGCGCACCCGCGGGCAGAGCGGATTCCCCAACGCCGTCTGCTAAGCGCGGCCGGATCTCATCACGCCCCCCGCTACCGCTGATCACGGAGAAAACAGCTAAACCCACCCCGAGTCACGCCAGGCGTCGGCCCCCTGCCCTGGGCCGCGGGGACAGCGGGGCCACACGACCCAGCCCCCAGGGTCAGAAGGGGCCCGGTCTGCGTACCTGCTCGCGTCGGGGTCAGCTGCTCCGGGGGCCGGGGCCGCTCCTCGGCGGCGTGGCCGCGCAGCGCGTGCAGCTCGGGCCCCGGCCCCGGCGGGAAGGCGGGCTCGGGCGCCTTGGCGGCCAGCGGCTCCTTCTCGCGGTTCCGCTGCTCCCGCTGCCGCTCGCGCTCCTTCTCGCGCTCCAGCTCCCGCTCGCGCTCGGCCTCGCGCTGCCGCTCCAGCTCCTTCTCACGCTCCCGCTCGGCCTCGCGCTCCCGCTCGCGCCTCAGCTCCTCGTCCAGCTGCAGCCTGGGCACAGAGCGGGCGGTGTGCAAACCCAGCTCCCGGAACAGAAACGCGCGAGCCGGGCCCGGCCCGGGGACGAGCGAGGCCCCCCTGCACCCAGTGGGCCCAGCGAGCCCGGGAGGGTCTGGGGCGGGGCGGGGCGGGGCGGGGGCCCAGGGCCCGGCTCACCTCTCTGCGCTGAGGCCCGACAGCCTCTCGGCGTGCAGCGCTGCCAGGGACGAGTGCGACAGCTCCGGCGGGTACCGCACCCCCGACAGGTGCAGGTGCATGGCCGACGGATGCAGCGGGGGCAGGGAGCCGGGCGCGGGGATGGGGTAGAAGGGCGACCGCAGGGCCGACAGGCAGTAGGAGTCATCCATCCTGCGCCGGGAGACGAGCACCCGTCAGCACCACAGCCGCAGACAACGGGAGAGCCGGCTGCCCAGCCACGGCCACCGCCAGAGGCCGCGGGCGCCGGTCGCTCAGGACCCCAGACCCTCGGCTCGGCCAGGTCAGCGTGGGACAACCCGGTCTGAGACCCTCGGCTCGGCCAGGCCGGGCCCCCCAGAGCCTCTCTAGAGCGAGGGCGTGGCCTGTGGCTTCCCGGGGGCCTCTGGTGCGTGGCGAACCGCCCCCTGCAGCTGAGGAAGGTCCTGGGGCTCCTCCCGCTCTCCCCAGGTGCAGACTGGTGCCGCTGGTGGCGGCCCCGCCTCACCTGAATGCCGGGTGCGGGAAGGGGTGCGGGGCCAGGTAGCCGGGGTGGTAGTAGGCGGCGGCCGCAGCTGGGTCCAGACTGAGGGGCGGCAGGGAGGATACCCGCAGGTCCTCGGCCGTGTGGTAGGGCCGGAAGCTTCGGAGGTAGTCCTCGGTCACGGTGCTGGGGGGCACCACGTGGTGCACGGGCCGCTGCAGGCTGTGGGGAGGGGGCAGGTGAGCAGAGCCGGTGCCGCCCTGGCAGCCAGGCCACGCCCCCTCCCGAGTCCCACTGCCCGCCCCTCGCCGGCCTCACCAGTGGCTCCCAGAACCAGGGCCAGGGCTTAAGCAGAGCTGGCCAGTGAGAGCCGGGAGGCAGGCGCGGCCAGGGCCGTTTGGAGCCTCTGCAGGGCCAGCGACCATCTGGTGCACACGGCCCTGCTGCAGCTGCCGGAGCCCGCGCCTGCGACCCAGGCCCTGAGCCCGTGGCCCCCCCACCCCCACCCCCACCCCCAGCCCACCCGAGCGCTTACTTCAGCGGTGGGAACCGGGAGTCCTGCACCACGGAGCTGGGCGAGAGGCCGAAGGGGTAGGGGGCGCTGAGCAGGTGCGAGGGGATGGCCGGGCCCCCCGCCTTCTCCTGGGGCAGTGGCGGCTCCACGACGAGGCGCTCCCGACCGCTGCTGCTGCCCCTCGAGCCGGACTCCTGCCAGGGGCACGGTGGGGGGTCGGGGGTCAGGACCAGCAGGGCCAGGGCTCCCTCTGCACTCCGGGGAAGGCCCCGGCTTGGTCCACCCGAGAACGCGGCCTCCTCCCCGACCCCAGCGCCCAGCTCACGCAGCATGGGCGTCGCTGACGGCCAGGCCCGTTCTGCGGACCACCCTGGGGCCCAAGGGGCTGACCCCAGCAGGGACACGGCCCTCCCCGATGTGCGGGGATGGATGGCACCAAGTCCTGCCCGGCCCCGGTATTCACGGTGAGGCTCAGAGCCCATCCGCCCCGGGGGGCAGCACATGGCTCCCCTCCTCCCGGGCAGGGGACACCCTTGGGCTGACCCTGAGCCACAGGAGCCCACGGGCTGTGGCCACGCCTGCCCCTCCGAGCCCGTGAGTGCCCTGCCTGCAGCTGCCGGGCCCAGAACCCATGACACTTCCCGGAAGACACAAGATGCCAGGAGCATGCGCCCACGGCCCTGTCTGTGTGCGCATGGAGCCGGCAGGAACGGCCACCGGACACGCAAAGGGTGCTGGGATGCCAGAGGCAGCCACCTGCCGGCCCCTGGGGTCACCTACACCCCCCGTGGGCACCAGGGGCCAGGGCGCCCCACTGAGGAGACCCACCAGACACACGGCGCTCCCGGCTGGCCGCTGGCTGGGACCGGAGGGAGACGGCGAACGCCATCTGCTCCCTCCCTGCCGGCTCCCAGCAGGGTCCTCCCAGGCCTGCTCTTCCCCAGGGGACCCCGCAGGCGCACACCCCTGTGCTAGCCTGGAGGCCAGACGCTCCCCTCCCTCTGCTGACCCCAGCGCTCGGCCCGGGGTCCCCCAGCTGCCTGCCCCGGGCCTGCGCCAAGCGCAGCAGCAGCCCCACTACACCGGGGTGCAGGGGACAGGCGGGAGCAGCAGTGACACTTTAGCGGGGGGCCGCACTGCCCACCAGGCTCACGCCCGTCTGCCCAGCAGCCCCCAGGCAGGGCTGGTGGACGCCCCCACCCAGCCTGGGCCAGCAGGCAGGAGCCGGGCCGCTGGCCCAGCAGCTCGACCGCCACCCACCCTCAGAGGGGCGGGGGGACTTCCGGCACGCCAGGCCCATCTGTGCTGCCCCTTTCCTCCCCAGCCGGGGACAAAGCCCTGCTCCAGGGCGGCTGCACCAGATGGCACCGTCCCGGCAGGCTGCTGAGCAAGAGGGCGGGAGGCCAGGGGCCCGGGCAGGGGCGCAGCCGGCCAGTGACAGGCACCTGGGAGTAGGGCAAGGGGGCGGGGATGGGGGCCGGGTGGCAGCCTCAGGCGAGGAAGGCCAGGGCCTGCAGCTGAGCGATGATGATGAGGAGGGGGAGGGGACCCGCGGTTCTCTGGGGAGGAGCGAGCCGGCTCCAGTCTCCGCCCCCTCTCTGCTCTCCTGGGACGCCCGGGGAGGGCCCCTAAGCAGCTGGGGCTGCAGCCACGGGAGCACGGCAGGCGGGTCTCGCTCCTGTCCCCCCCACCCGGGGGCACCAGTGCCTCAACCCTCACGAGAGGCCGGGGACCCGGGGACCCTGTCCTCCGGGGCAGCAGCTGCACGGCCTCTGCGGGGGGGGGGGGGGGGGGGGGGGCGTGGCGGGAGCAGCTGCACAGAACAGGAAGTGACCTCCTGGGAGCCGCTCCAGAGCAGGCACAGGGCCAGGGCGGGGGGGGGGCAGCTGAACCCCAGAACTGCGGGGGGCCCCCATGGCCAGGGCCGACCCCCAGCCCTGCAACAATTCCTCTGTCCTGCCCCAGACCAGGGCGCCACCTCCCAAGTGCACCTGGTGGGTGGGGGGTGCAGGGTGTTGGGGAGGTGACAGCTCCAGGCAGATCTGTGTCCCTGGACAGCCGGGACCCCCCTCCCCTCCAGGGGCAGACAGCTGGGGAGGGGGTCATACATCGTCCCTCCCTGGCTCCGCGCTGTAATCGGCAGTCCCGCGTGGGCCGCCCTCCGGGTACTGAGCAGAGCCCTTAAAGAGGCAGGGCCTGGGTTGGGGGAGGTCCCGGCTGCAGGCCTCCAGTGCCAGGGTGGGGGGTCGGGGGTGGAGATCCTGGCTCCAGGGCACGGCTGCCCCCAGCAGGTGCAAGGCAGGACCCTGTGGCCGGCCCGGGGGCTCCTCTGGGGACCTCAGACGCACAAACCCACCCAGCTCTTACCTGGCACCCTTCCTACTTCCAATTCCCCCTGCAAGCTGGGGGCCCCCACCGCCGGGGCCACAGGGGCATTCCCACAAGGGACCAGGGCTGATGGCCCCAGGAGGGGCCAGTACTGCTGTCCACACTGCCCGGCAGATGGACATGTGACCCCCTGGGCCGCCCGCCCACCCTGGGGGTACGGTCAGCCTCACTGCATGGCGCAGACACAGCTGAGGCAGAGGGAGGCGGGAGCGGAACATGGAGCGGGCCCCCGCCCCCACCCCCACCCCCGCTTCCCGGGCCCCGCCCCCCTCATCAGGCCCTGCCCCAACCCTGCTCACCGGGCGGCTCTCGCTCCTCCACACGCCGTTGACCGTCTTGGTGGGGGCGATGGTCACAACGGGGGGCGTGCTGGGGACGCTGTGGCCCACGGGGGGCACGATGATGGGGCCCATGGGCACGCGCTTGGGGGTGCTGGCCGGGGAGCTGTGGTTGGTGGCCGGCGAGGACACGGGGGACGGCTCGCTGCTCAGTGAAGACCCTGCAGGAGGCGGGAGGGGAGCTGAGCGGCGGCCGGCCTGGCCCCCCTCGCAGGCACACAGCAGAGTCCTGCGCCCAGCAGGTGCCCGCCTGACCCTCAATCACAAAGGCGGCCGCCACGTGGAGGGCCCGCAGGGAGCTAGGGCGCGCCCAGCGCTGGGGCGGGGCTCCCGGGAAACCAGACCCTCGGCAGAAGCCCCCAGGGCACCCCGACGGTGGGACGGGGCTCCAAAGGGAGCAGCTCTGTGGGGCTACATGAGCCTCGCCCCTCGGCTCAGGCTTGCCGCTTCCTGCACTTGCTGCCCGGCCTCGGGGCTGCGGTCCCCGGGACAGTGCACAGACCGTGCGACTGTCCAGGACGGTACTCCCGCGGGCACCTGTCCTGTCCGCACTGCACCCTGCGCCGACAAAGCCCCCGACACAGCCCTGCTAACCCTGTCCCCCGATGCTGGCACAGCCTGGCTCTGCCCCAGAGCCCGGGCGGCCTTCAGGCCCTGGGGAGCCCGAGGGCAGCTGAGTGCATCCCGGGGAAAAGCCCTGGGGGTTTGGAGGGGCGGGCGGGCGGGGGGGGGCAGCTTCAGGGACAGACCCCGGGCTTCTGCAGCGGCCCTGGGGGCGAGCCGGCTGGCGCCTGACACCGCTGCCAGCCCTGGAGCCTGAGGCGGGACCCCTCACCCCAGAAGATCCAGGCAAAGCGGGGGGGCTGTCAGCAGCTCCGGCCTCCCTGGAGCCCAGGGCCACACACGACCAGCGTGACCGTGGGCAGCCCGCGTGGCGCCCAGGGCCCTGTCCACTTGAACATGGAGACCCGGCCACTGTCTGGGTCTTCATCGGGCCCCACACCCACTTGCAGCCATCCCCGCCCCCCCACCAGCTGGGCCGCGATGTTCCAACGGCCCAGGACAGTGAACCACGCATCGGGCCGTGTCCAGCTCACGGCTGCTGTGCGCGGTGCCAGGCCTCCCCCCTCCTCAAAGCCACTGTAGCTCGGCCTCAGGCCCGCACCTGCCACGGACCCTAGGCGTGCCCGGGGCAGCCCCGCCTAGACGCACGGCCTGGGCAGCCACACTCTGCAGCTGGGGAACGGAATTAAACGCACACGCCGAGGGCCAGTACGCCGCCAGCGGTCCTGGGGTGGACGCCCCTGCACCCCAAGCCTGCAAACAAGCGGTCCCCACAGCCCAAGGGTGGTGCAGAGCCGGGCTGCATGGCTGTGGTGCCCCCTCCCCACCGTGCCCCTCTCGGAAGCAGCCTCACGCACACACACGCACACATGGGCGCCGGGGGCGCGGCGGAGGGGCTGCGGGAGGTCTCAGCTGGGGCCAGGCGGGGCAGAGGCCATCCGACAATTAGCGGCCTAATCCCCCCCGAGGCAGGAGGCCGCTTCCCCCGCAGCCGGAGCGGCAGGGATCAATACCCGACAACACACTGCCAATTAGCGGGGCGGGCGCCCGCCCCAGCCCTCCCTTCTCGCCACACGGCTGGAGCGGGAAGGGCCGTGATCACCGTAATTAACCGGCGGTATTCAGCCAGGAGCTCGTCAGCGAGACGGGGCCAGATTGGAGGCGACAAGAGGCACGCACGTTCGCGTCACCTCTGCTGCCCGACCCTGCGGCTCGGCGCCGGAGCTGGAGGCGCACACGTGTAATTAACAGCCAGCTGGGAGCGCAAGGAC
The DNA here is from genome assembly GCF_051225735.1 of Oryctolagus cuniculus. Classification (NCBI taxonomy): domain Eukaryota; kingdom Metazoa; phylum Chordata; class Mammalia; order Lagomorpha; family Leporidae; genus Oryctolagus; species Oryctolagus cuniculus. The sequence continues at coordinate 76,850,854 of NC_142884.1, read as the reverse complement.
GGCCGCGGGCGGCAGAGGCGCGGCACCTGTCAGCCCTGGCAGCCGAGGGCAGAACACCACCAGCGCGGGCCCTGACCCAGCGCCCGGGGCCAGGCTGCGAACCCCCCCACCCCCACCCCCGGCAGAGCCTCGCCACGGTCAGGCCCCAGAGCCACAGGCCTTGGCCAGCTGACAGCACAGAGGAAGGCAGGACGGGGGTTTCACCGCCGCCAGGGCCCTGCACGGGGGAGCGGCGGCGACAGGACACCGCGCCCCAGACCCTGGCCAAGCCTTTGAGAGATGCCCATTCCTATCACCAGGGCCGCCCAGAGCCCCAGGCCCAGACACAGCTGGGGCGGTGGGAGCAGGCTTCGAGCCACCAACAGGTGCCCATCCCCGGGCCACCTGCAGGCGCCTGCCCACCTGGGGCCGCTTCCTGCTGGGTCCGTGTTATCCCCTGCTCAGTACGACAGCAGCGCCTCCACCATGAGCTGCAGGCAAGCGCCAAAGCTGAGGGCCCCCACAACTGGACTGGGGGGGGACACTGTGCTGGGGGCACCCCCTCCCCACGCACCTGCGACCCCTGCAGACTTGGGCGATGAGGACGGGGCAGGGAGCCTGCAGGGGACAGCAGTGTGAAGCCCCCACTGCACGGGCACAGGGTGGGTGGGAACATGGCAGGGACAGTGGGGACGGCGGGCAAAGCTGGCGTCTGCCCCCACCTGCAGGGCCCGGGAGAACCCGCTCGGAAGAGCCGTGCAGGCAGCCATATGCCACTCGCGGCTGCGCCGACGCCCCCAGGCGGCCCCTACTCCTGGCTCCAAAGGGAAGGGGGCTCTGGGCCAGGGGCTGTCCCGTGCTCCATCTGTCCCAGGCCGCGGGGACACAGAGGACCCTCGCAGCAACAGCCACACCTTGCGCCATCAGCCCGGGGAGGGGGCTCGCCCACAGCGCTCCGCAGGGGCCCAGCCCCAGCCTCCCCTGCCCTCCCGCACCCCAGGAAGATGGGGATGGGAGAAGCCCCGCGAGCCTGCACCTGTGCCGCGAGACAGATGGGGCCCCAGACACCCGCGGAGCCGCCCCCCGCCCTGCCAGCCGCAGCCTGACGTGCGCGGGGCGCGTGCCAGGCCGGAGCTCCCCGCCCGTGTTTGCGTTGCTGTTTTCTTTGAAGGCGGCAGATTTCCGAGGCAGCGCAGAGCCCGCGCCGCGACAGACAGGCGGGCGGGCGGTGGGCGGCAGCTCGCGGCAGCGCCGACACCAGGGACCCGCCCGTCCCCGAGCCCCCCCACCTGTGCAAAGCCAGCGACAAGACGGGGCAGGCAGCCAGGATGCCGGGACCTCTGGCCATCCACAGGAGGCTGCGGCGGCCTGGCCGCTCCCACCGCGGGGGACGAGGGCAGCTCCCGCGCCTCTCCTGGGCCGGCAACAGCCGGGGCTCCGGCCGCCCATGGCAGTGGCGGAGGCCAGACGATACGGCGATGCCTCAGCTCAAAGCAGAGCCCTGGCTGGTCACCAAGGAAGGGGTCAGGGCTGAACCCAGAACCAGCTGAGGGTCAGACCCAACCTGCAGCCAGAGGCGGCTTCCAGAACATTCCCCCAAGGTGAACGAGCACCCACTGGGCCCGCCCGCACTCCCCGACAGCCCTGAGTGGGGCGGACAGCGGGGCCAGCCCCCCAGCAATGCCCTGCGGGAGGGGGCGGGGCTGCTGGGGTGGAGCTTCCGCACCCGCAGGACGGGGAGGGACAGGGTGGCAGCGGCGATAGTGCTGGGGACCCCACAATCCCCGTGCACCCTTGTGCCTGGTGCCTGTTCCCCCTGAATCACCACGCCCCTGGGTGGGCCCTGCCCAGGCCACACAGCGAGGAACACAGCTGAGCCGCCCCGGGCGGCCGAGGCCTTGAGAGTTAAGTTAATGGGGACTCTGGCTTTCAGAACAGACGGCGGCCCCGCGCCCCAGATGAGCCGGCGGGCGGGAAGCCACACAGGGCCCAGGGGCAGCCCTGTGCACCCCGGGGACACAGTGGACACAGGTCAGATGGCTAAAAACACCAGGCTCCCAGGGACCCGCGGGCGTGGGGGAGGGGGGCCAGGAGGGGCAGGCCTGAGGCCTGGTTCAGTGTGGAGACGGAGGGGCGGGGCGTGGTGCCCTGAGACCCGGAGCCAGGCCGCGACCTGGGCCCCGCCCCGCACACCTCCCCGTGAGCCGCTGCAGGAGGCGGACGGACAGGCCGGAGAGGTCGCCCAGCAGCAGTGTGGACTCCCTCCTCCCGCCCACGGCCACAGGGACCGCAACAGCGTCCTTGGCAGGCCACAAGCAGGACGCAACCTTCGCCGGCCGCCGTGGCACAGCCTCCTAGAGCCGGTGGGCGGGCTGCCCCCACAGGGAAGGAAGCCACACACGTCCACGCAGGAAACACCCAGACAGCAAATCCACAGAGATAGGCGCGGGGGTCACGGCCTGTCTTAGGGGTGAGAACATTCTAGAAGCAGAGCCGGCGGCGGCTGCTGGGGAGGGGGCTCAGACGGTCCTGCCTGCTAGGAGAGGCCTGAGCAGTGCAGCCGGGACCCGCGCCTCAGCTTCTCCATCTGTACAATGGACCCACTGGGTGCTGTCAGTCAACGGTGGAGGTGGAGTGGGGGGGGGGCGGGGCCCCACTGCAGCGGCCCTGCTGGACACTCGCATGGGGGCGGGGGCCTCGGGCGCCCACGGTTCTCTTCCCCGAGGCGAGGACCCAGGCCTGCTTGGACACGCGTGGCAGCGTGAGGCTGCTCGGGGCCTAGGCGCTGCTGTGTCCCGGATCTCCAGCCCTGCAGACCTCAGCCTCCGCGAGTAAGGGGACAACCCCGGGGTGGGCCTCCCCGACCCTTGGCCACTGAGTCCGCACACTGGGCAGGAGTCACGGGCAGGCTCCGGGCCCCGTGGCCACCGCCACTGGAGTCCAGCAGCGCACTCTGTCCCTGGCCCGCGAGGCCTGGTGCCCAAGCCGGACGCCGGGCTGCCTGGGTCAGCGCAGGAAGACAGAGGCCAGGCAGGCCCCAGCCCCGCTGCCCTCCAGGCCCCAGCACCGCAGACCTCGGCGGGTGGGACCCGGCCCATCCCGAGACCCCGCGCCGCCGCCTCCCTGGGTGGCCAGGACACGCGCTCCCCTGTGCCGACTGATCTGAGAGCCGGTGCCAGCGCCGTCTCTCCCCGCTTCCGGAACAGCAGAGGAGACACAGAGCGCCGCCCCCACCGGCCCCCATGCCTTTGCCTCTCACAGGCGGGGCTCCCAGCTCAGCTCCCACACAGGCACCTGCTCCCGGCCCCGGAGCCCAGGGTGCTGGCGCGGCTGTGTGTGCTCAGATGTGACCTGGGGCTCTGGCTGTGGCGGGAAGGGCAAGCAGAGACCTGCAGGGCGTGTGGGCGGCCCTGTCTGTGCCCGTGGCCACAAGGGCCCAGCATCTCTCCTCCCAGGCCAGCAAATCCCAGCACACATCAACACCAGGCCCGCTCCTCTCCACCTGTCACCCACCCCAGCCACCAGGCGGAACAAAGGACCTGGCAAGAGGAGAGACCGAGAGACCCAGAGACCCCCAGCCCACGGGGTCAGGGCCAGCAGCCATCGGCTGAGCCGCAGGCCCGAGGGTACGAACGCCGTCCTCGGCCGTGAGCCCCGTACAGTTCCCGCAGGGCCGGGCCCTGGAGCAGCTCACCCACAGGGGAGAGGCCTGGCCACGACCCACGTGGGCCCGAGCTGCAGCCCAGCAGGTCCGACCCAGCCACCCACGCGCGGGGGTCCCGGCAGGCGCCCTGAAGCTCGGGCGCAAAAGGGCGGTCGGAGAGGGCCGCACCCGTCTGCAGCCACCCCGCACAGACCCCGGGCCACCTGTCCTGCGGCCGAGCACGTGTGCAGACACGGGGTTGTCTGCCTGGCTGCTGGGGACAGGCGCACACACTCAGCCTCAGGCCGCTCCGGGCCTCTCTCTCTCTCACTGTCCACTCTGCCTGCCAGCAGCCCCGGGCTCCCCACGACCGGACGGCCCTCGCCACAGCTCCCGTAGCCGAGGGAGGGCAGAGCGGTAGAAAGCCAAGCAGAGAAGCGAAGCAGGGGGGTGTGTGTGGGGGGGTGGAGCCCAGACACGGGGAGGCCTGCGGCTTCCATGGTCGCCGTGGCTCCGCCCCGCGGGGCCGCGCAGGGCCGCGCGCGCCTCTTACCTCTGGGCTCCTCGGCCTGCTTGGCGAGCTTGCGCAGCGCGGCGGCAAAGCTGGAGGATGGCGCGGCCTGGGCCGGCAGCGCACTGCTGGCGGCGGGGCTGCCACTGGGCACCAGGGCGCCATTGAGCGGCGAGGGCGTGAGGGGGCTGACGGTGGCGGTGGTCCTGGTCGCGGTGGAAAGCATCCCTAGCGAAGGAGACTTGGGCTCATGGCTCATGCCTGCAACAGGAAAAGAAGAACCAAGTCACCGAGAGCAGGAGCGCCCAGCACCAGAGCGGGGGCCGCATGCGGGGGGGGGGGGGCGACAGAGCAGAGGCAGCGCTGCAGACAGAGCGGCCGGCCCGGGGGCCCCGGCGCACGGCGCGGCGTCAGCCCGACCCCAGCACGATCCGGGGAAGCCAGAGACACGAGGGTCAGAGTCTGGGGGACTGCAGGCCCGGGCGAGGCAACACCAGGCCGGCCCAGGGACCCTGGCGCACGGCGCGGCGTCGGCCCAACCCCAGCACGATCCGGGGAAGCCAGCGACGCGAGGGTCAGAGTCTGGGGGACCGCAGGCCCGGGCGAGGCAACACCAGAATGGGGATCCGCACCCCTGCAGCAGCTGGCACGGCCGCACCGCTGCCGTCCACACATCACAAAAAAGAAAACCAAGGCTCCCACGTGACCACGGCCACGCACAGCTGCGTCCAAGGGGCACCCATCAGGGCCAAGGGGCTGCAGGGCTGGGGGGGGGGGTGAACAGAGCTGGGGCTGGGGCCAGGAGAAGACAGGGAACCCACAGGGGACCAGCAGAGGCCGCGAGCCCCGGGCGTGCACCGCACACGCAGTCAGGTTGGGCTGGGAGCTGGCAGAGTCAAGGGGGGAAGGCGGGAACACGCGGGTTCTGGGGGGAGGGGCTGTACCGAGGCACAAGACCCCACAAGAGCCGCCCTCCCGGCGGGCAAGCTGGCCTGCAGCTGCTGAGGGTCACACGGCGCTGGGCAGGGGGCTGGCCTCGCGTGTCCACCTTGGCTGTCTCTAAAGCACAGAGGTGTGGCAGGGCCAGGACCCACACAGCTCACACTGCCTGCGGGCCGCGGCACCCGCTGCCGTGAGGCTGTGCAAGATGTGGAGGGTGGCTCCGGGCAGGGGCAGCCCAGTGCAGCGCGCACGACCCCGCCAGGGCGCCGGCTCTGCGGCCTCGTCAGGAAGCTGGGCACGAAGCACAGTCCACCAGGGCTCCAGCGGACCACGCCTGCAGGGCAGGGCTCACGGTGGCCCCAGGGCCCAGGCTGGGTGGGCGCCCCAGCTGGCCGTGGTCCGTGAGGGCTCACCCACAGGCCGTGGGGACACAGAAAGTGCGACCGCACACAGGTGACCCCAAGACCCCCAGCCACACCGGGCCGCGGGGGGCTTCTGGGGGGCCTGCATGGAAACACGGAGCCGCCCAGGTCGGAGCCTGGGCCTCACGGACCGACCCCGACCACAGTGAACGGGGTCCTGGGGCTCAGCCGGGCAGCCCGGACAAGCAGGAGGGCAAGGAGGGGCCTGACGCAGCAAGAACCCCCTCCCGGCCGTCTCCGCAGGCCCCAGAGATCAGGCAGGTGGACAGGTGGACACAAGATGGACCCCCCACCTCCCATGCCCACACCCCTGGGAGGCCCGTGGAGCATGGGTTTGGAAACCGAGGCCAGGAGGTGAGAAGGCGGCCCCAAGGTCACCCAAGCCCTGCTCCCCGGGCCTACAGCTGCTCAGGACCCCCCACCCCCACCCCAGTGGCCGCCTGTGGGACCGCATGGAAAGGCGCCGGTCCACACGCGTATACGCTCTCAAACACACATCTGCACACGAAGCCCGTCACTCATCCCGAGACCCCTGGCTGGAACACGCGCCAGAAGGCGGCTCACGCAGGACGCGGGATGCAGGACCCCCGTCCCGAGGCAGCAGCCTGGGTAGGGGCCGGCTCGTCATGCCACGTGTGCGTTCGTCAAGGCCACGGCTTCAACCCTGTTGTGACGGGGGCCCTCGGCGTGACGGGCCCACACCAGCCACGCCGCACCTCTGCCAGCTCCCCTTCTCCACGGCCCTGGGCCCGCCCACTGGCCTTATGGACTTTCCAACGGTTCCAAAGACAGAGAGCAGAGCGCTCCCACTGCCGTGCACCCCCGACGTCCTCCCTCGCCAGGGTGGGCAGGGCTGAGGCTGGGAGCCGACACCCAGCCTACCTGAGCCACGGCCCAGGCGCGTTAGCAGGGGGCTGGAACGAAACACCGCCACTCCTAACCGTTACGCTGCAGTCACCCCTGGGTGCTACCGTGGGGAAGGGCAGGCTCGGCACAAAGCCCCCGGCGCACTCGGCAGCCGGTGTCACCCTTCTGTGACCCGGGCCGTCCGACTGCCCACGGTGGGCCTGGCTGCACCACACCGGCACCTGCGGGTGAGCAGGCCCCTGAGGACTGGGGTGCCCCCCGCCGGAGCCCAAACCCGGCCCCTCCCCCCAGCAGCCCGGAGGCCTCAAGGTCATCACCCCTCCTGCCGGCACCCCCACCCCAGGTCCGGCCCTCGGGGTCCCCGGGGACCCCCGCCCGGCGTCCCCGCCGCGGTGTCAGCCGTGGCTCCAGGACTGCACTGCTGATGTCAGGCCGCTGGAAATAGAAGCCCAGCGTGCGGCTTCATTAAGGCAGGCTAAAATTAGCACTCTCCTCCCAAGCCCGCATCCGAGGGCAGGGGAGAGGGCCCAGGCGCAGGCCGGCCAGCTGGGTCGGCTTGGTCCCCTGCAGCACCCGCCCACGCAGGGGCTCTCCGGCTGCTGCTGGGGCAGGTGCCCGTGTCCGCGGAGGCCCCGGGGTGGCGGAGTGCAGGGGGGCGCCTCCCCCCGCCCTCATTAGAGAGGTATTTATTAACTTCTGCGCTCCTGGCCATTGACGGAATTCTTGTCTACATTATCAGCTCATGTAAATTCATTATCCCAACAGCTGGGAAGAGCTCCCGGCATGAAGGCCTATGATGGATGGGGGGGGCTCCCCTGACATGTGCAGCTCAGCAGGAGACCGAGCAGGGGGTCTCGCTGGCCCAGATCTGCCCAGGGCTTCCCCGCCTCATTTACATCCCTCCCAGCCCCTGGCAGTGCGCAGCCCCCAGACCCTCCCAGGGCTGGCAGAGCCGGGAGGCAGAGGGCAGAGGAGAGGCTGGCACAGGGCCACAGGGCAGAGGGCAGCGAGGCCCCGCCCACCACGCACCGGTTCCCCCGACTCTGCCTGGACTTCCCGCGGGCGCACGACGCTTTGGAAAACCAGGGAAACCGCCGGGAGGCAGGGAAGGGCCCGCTCACAGGGACACCCGCTGCCCCCAGCAGCAGGATTTTCACGCAGGGGCAGGCCCCAGTACTCCATTAAATACGGCATCCGCTCCCACCCCTCCCGCACTAGCCGGCAGCCGCCGCCTCCCAGCCTCCTGCTGGTCCCATAATTACTGCTTCCTTTCATCCCAGCTCTTCCCGTCCGGCCCTCAGGCCCCTCCCTCCTCGCTCTGTAATTACAAGCTAATAGCTGAGATGAATTTTCTGCTGGGTCCCGGTTCAAGCACCAATCCGCTCCCCCCGCCCCCCCCACCCTGGGGTAATTACACCCCGAGCGCCGGGGCCCAGCAGGGCTCCCCGCTCAGGCCCACGGCACAACCTGGACCTGGGTTCTCTAATCACCGCTCCTGGTAATTTTTCATTACCGCAGAAAGAGATGTTTGTGAACAAATACAGGACGCCCCCTGGCTCGGGCCCCCGAGGGCGAGCCCCTGCGCCCCCACAAGGCCGGGTCACCCCGCCCGCAGCTCTGCGGCAGCGGCGCGGCACCACGTGATCCCCGGAGCCTGAGCGGCTTCATAATAAATTCATTATTATATTTGCCTTTGGCGTGTTCCGAGCTCACTCGCGTGAAGCAATCGGCCCTGGGGGCGGGGCGGGCAGGGGGCCAGGAGACCACAGGGAGGGGTCTTTGTCCACCGCGGGGTGGCCTGCTTGTTCAGCTAAGAACACCCCCACCCCCTAGGCTGCCAAGCGCGCACACTCCAGGGCCGGCACGGCTGATGAGCAGGGCTGGGCCAGGCCAGCGCTCGCCGCCGGGCGGGGGAGGCCTTAGCAGATGGCTCAGCTGCTGACCCGGAACCAGAGGGCCAGAGGAAAACATGAGGCAGGCGGGCAGGGGTGGCCCAGGCCCCACAGCCGCCCGTGCTGGAGGGCAGTGAGGCTGGGGGGGGGGGGCCCACACAGCCCCAGGGAAGCTGGAGGCTGCGCACCAGGACCCTGCTGGGCACGCACGGCCAGGCGTCTCCCCGGCATGTGTCGGGGCTCCCCCAGCAAGCCACGGTGAACCCCACATTCAGACCAGGCAGCACGGGACCCTGGCAGCCACAGTTCCACACTGCAAGGGAGTGACAGAGGGCTGGGGACACCGGTCTCCCCCCAGCTGGCAACTGCACACTGCAGGCAGCACCCAGGCCCTGGACAGCCGGGACGCAGCCCTGACGTGGGGCAGCACGGGGTCCGGGGGAAACCAAGCCTGGCCAGCAGACTGAGGCACAGGCTGGAGGTCCCAAGAGGCAGAGCGGAGGGGCGGGGCACCAGAGGTTCCCACACAGTGCACCTGCTGCACAGAGCGGATGCTGGGGCCGGCGTCTGGGGCCAGCCGGCAGGGGTCTCCCAGGCCCACAGCCCGAGTCCTGGAAGTCGGCACAGAAGGTAGTGACACCTGGTGCTGGTGGGAGCCAGGGGCTCGGCCAGGCCACAGGAGGCTGCAAGTGCCGCCCTGGAGGGGGACCGGGCCCGGAAGATGGCAAAGGGCTGAGGCCACTTAAGGTCTGGGCCCAGCGGCCAGCCAGGCGGCCCTCAGACAGGCCAGGGTCCTTCCCAGCCCTCACTCCTCATGGCCAGACCCTCACTCCCAGTGTACTGTGGGTAACCAGAGGCTGGGAGGGGGGCTGGTCACCGGCTACAGAGCTGGAACGGGAACCCGGCTTTCCTGACCAGTGTTCTAGCAATTTCTTTCGCGTGGGAAAAGGCAGCCGTGGGGGCCTGGGGGGACACGACCACGGACTGGGGTCCCCTGTCCCGAGGAGACACCTGACGCAGCCAGGGCCGGCCGGAGGAGCTGGCAGGGTGTGTGGAGCCTGGCCCCGTCCCCGGGGGGAGGGAGACAGCCTAGCACGTGGCCCGTGGAAGCTCGCGGCTGAGCAGCAGGGGGCTACGCGCGGGAGCTGGGGGGTCGGCTGCCTCCAGGCCGCCCACGCGGCCACTACCGCTCAGCGCCCCAGACGGCAGGCAAGGCAGTCCACGCGCGCCTTTCACACGTCGGCCCAAGGTCCACACGCACCGCTCCGGCGGGAAGCGACACAGGGGTGGTCAAAGGGGTCGTTTCAGGCGCGCGCCTGGCCCAGCACTCGGGACGGGGACGCCAGCGCCCCACTCGCAGCGCCCCTGCCTCTGCAGGCCGGCTCCGGTGGCCGAGTCCCTGCCACCCCCATGGGAGACCCGGATCGAGTCCCCTACAGGGGCCACTGAGGGCCTCCGGGCAGTGAGTGGACAACAGGCCCCACCGTCCTGGCGTACCAGGGAGACCTCTGCGTGAATTCCGGCTGCTCCACTTCTGATCCAGCTCCCTGCTGTGGCCTGGGAAAGCAGCCGAAGCTGGCCGCGGTGCTGGGACCCCGCCACCCTCGTGGGAGACCCTGCAGTCACCCGGGAGACTTTCTGCTCACGCCTATGCAGTGCCACAGTCCCCACCCCTCCCTAGTGTCTCGGGCCGGCCAGCGACCTCAGCACCAGGTCTCCCAGCTCCTCAGAGCCTGGACTCTGTGCAACCCAGGACCCGCAACACGTCCACTCCACCCGGGACTCCACGGGGAGGGGGCGGGTCCCTCTCCCAAGGAGGGCCAGCGCCGTGGCAGGTGTCCGCCGAGCCTCACTTTCATCGCGTTCATTCCAGCCACAACTTGCCCTCAATTACCAAGCCGTATCGGCTTCTGCAGAGACCCATTCTCACAGGGTTCAAAGTGGCAGGCGGCTTCCCAGGCTCCCACAGCCCACGGTTAAACCCTGGGGCAGCACGGGGGGCGGTGTCAGAGGGGAGGCGTCCACCGGCCTGGGGAACCCTGAGCGCTGACAGCTCCCCTGCAGGACCCGCCTGGGCCCAGGAAACTGGCCGTCGGAGTGTCCCCAGAACACGCCCCGATCTAGGGGGGCTCCAGCACCAGGGCACACTCACTATCCTCAGAGCCCCACGTGCCATGCCCAGACACAAACACCCCACGCGACGGGAGGGGGAGAGCTGCCCCCACTCAGACCAGGGCGAATCGGCCACCTCCCGGCACGTGCCCAGCTCCCCCGCCCCATCATTCCGTGAGCCAAGTCCTCGTCCCCTGAGCCCGGGACACACACACTGCGAAGCCCAAGGACAGCCCAGCAGAGGAGCGCCTCTCTCACCCACTTCCTGCCCCGAGGCTGAGCGCCCGGTCCCCGACCCAGGGCGGCACAAACTCCAGTGAGCCCGACACGGCCGAGGGGCAGCCTGGTGGGACCTGGGCACCCACACTCGGCCCTGTACCAGTGCATCGCGGGCTCGGGCGCCAGCCACCACGCCCTGGCACCCAGCCGAGCGCGGGCCGGCCAGGAGGCCGCTAGCTGCCTGGAGACAGCGCAACCCAGGACGTGCCGCCCGGGAGCTTCTGGACACCCCAGGGCCCCACATCCCGTGTGAGGAGCCGGGGTCTCCCAGAGCTTTCCCGAGAGCCCCAGGGCTGCCCACAGGCACCGACTCGCCCCACGCCGCCAGGCTGTCACACGCGTGCCAGGCCCTGGGTCGCCACCTCCCCGACACCACACGAGAGCTCGGCTCTGTCCCCAGTGCCTGGACCGGTGTCAGCCACGCAGGGGGTCTGCATGCAAGACCACCACACGCAAGGAGGGCGGCCTTGGGGGAAGGGGCGCAGCCTGCACCGGGACTCCACAGAGCCCAGGCCTTCCCCGGCCCAGGGAGCCCCAAGGACCCCTCCCCGCCCCCAGATCAGGACCCTCTCCCCGGCTGGCCGCTAACCCGCGTGGCACAGGAGGCCCCTCGGAGATGAGGCCGGGTGGGCCCCAGGCAGGCGCCCCCCCCCACCCTGCAGCCCCAGCCTGACACAGATTTTCCTCCGCGACGGCTTAACCCGGCCAGCGTCGACGCGGCCCTGACCACCGGAAGCTCCGGTCGGTACCTGCCAGTGCAGGGAGGCCAGGGCTGGGGGAGGGGCGGCTGCTCCCCAAAGCCCCTCCACCTCCCAGAGGGCAACAGCAGGGGTCTGAGCAGCTGGGGGGTGGGGCTGCAGCCCCTCCCCCACTCCGCAGGGGGGGAGAGTGGGGGGGCAGAGCCTTGTAAATCAGGATGGGGAATCCCAGGGAATCCTGTGCCAGGTGCACCAGGGCTGCGGGCCAGCACGGCGGGGGCCCAGGAGTGCAGCGCCCCCAGGGGAGCCACCTGGGGGCACTGGGCGCGTCCCCGCTCCAGGGCTTCTCTGCCCTCCCACCACATCGGTCACTGGCCCACTCAGGAGCGTGAGGCCCGCGTCCTGACCGCACCCCCATCTGCAGACGGGGAGCACCTGGAGCCCGCCCCGCCAGTCCCAAAGCCACCACAGCTGGAGGAACCTGGAGGAACCGGTTCCAGACCCAGCAGTGCACCTGAAGGCTGGAGGCTGGGGGGGGGGGGGGAGGTGCCCAGGCCCCAGGGGAGGGGTGGGCCTAAGGCTCCCCAGATTTCTGAGTGCAGAGACCCCCAAAGCGGTCCCTGCATCGCCCGCCCCTCTGCCCAGAAACGCCCAAGCCTGCCTGGGGCCCACAAGGCCTGGAGTGCATCTCTGGTCCTCCTTTCTCACCGCAGCCACCCCAGCTCGCCACCCGCCAGCCCGCCTTATCTGTGGGCCCAGGCCGCGGGCGGGGGCACTGCTGCGTGGTTCCGGGTCCAGCCGCAGCTTGGGGAGCCGCGGGAGCAGGATTAAGCGGCCCCCGAGTGCGCACTTGGCAGGCACGTAAAAGGCCGCTTCTGGCCGCGCTCCTGTTTGATCTGTCTCTACACCTCCCGGCAGTGAGCGCGCGGCTGGATTCAGAGCGGGCGTTCGATAAATTCTCATTGACAGGAACACTCGCAACCGTCGCCCCCTCCGGGCCGTGGCCTCGGCCAGCGCCGGGAAGTGGAGCTGGCGGCTGGGAGGCCTCTGCCACACGCAGCGAGGCCACCGTGATCTGAGACCCCACGGGGGGAGAATGACAGGAAGCCGGCTGGCGCGTGGCTGAGTGCAGGTTAGAGCGGCACTGGCACACAGGACAGGCCTCGCGCACCCCTGCGGTTTGGAGCCCGCCGCCGCTGCCACACACAAGTAATTAACACGCTTCCCGGGGAGGAGTCCCACCCGACCCCACCAGGCCCCGGACTTCGAGTAACCCAGACTGGGAATTCCACGGCTCCAGACGGTGCCAGGAAAAACCGGCCTCGCTAGCTGTGTGCACGAGCCCCTGGGGTTCCTGGGGGCAAGGAGGGGGTCACTGCCAGCTCCTGCTCACCTGGCTTCCTCCAGGACACCTGCCTGTGAGGGGCCGGGCCTCCCTCTCATCTCAGGCCAGGGGACGCCGGACTGCACCTGCCTGGCGGGAGGGAGCCAGGGACCCCGCAGTCCTGAGGTGCAGGAGCCAGGGCCGCCACAGAGTGGCGCTGTGCAGGCCCGCTCTGCGGGCTGACCAGATGCTGGGCAGCTCAGCTTCCTGTCCACACAGCTCTGGGAGCTGTGGCCTCCAACTTCCCCAGCGCCGGGGAAGTTCCTCACAGCAGCGGGGACGCGGCCACTGGAGGCCGCGCCGTGTCCCCACGCACCGCAGCCGGTGCCATCTCAGGGCTGCCATCCTTTGGAGAGCTGGGAACGCGCCCTGGGCCTGGAGCCCAGAGCTTGTGGCTTCGCGGCTGTGGCCTGGGAAGGCCCCAGCACCAGCCATTCTAAAACACCAAGTTAGGGGAGCTACAAACCCCTCCCCGCCGACAGCCCCAGCCTCAGAGCGGCCGGCCAGGCCTCCCGGGGCTGGGCTGCAGCGGTGCAAGTGCGGCCGGCTCCAGCTTCCCCCCTTCCGCTCCTGGGTTCCGCATCCGACCAGCCGCCAGACAGCAGGGCAGAACCGAGCCCCACGCAGCGGCCACAGGGCCCCGGGGTCAGGCGGCCTGGCGCGGAGCAGGCCTCCGGCGGCTGCACTTGGCCGCGGGATGACGCACGGCTGCCAGCCGGGGCCTGCGCCCCGGGCCGCTCACCTGTGGCTGGGGCTGAGTCAGGGGCAGCCTGGGCCTCGGGTCGGGGCGCAGGCAGGGGGCGCAAGGACAGCGCGGGGGGGCGCATGCCGCCCCCCACCGAGCCCCCCGCCCGCGGGAAGTCAGCCTGGGAGATGCTCCCCGCTCGGGGGCTGCGCCTTTGTTCCAGCGCCTTCCACAAAAGGACCCCTGCTCGCATTCGGTGGCTTTTTGTTCCCTGACCCCGGCCTGTGTGGGCCCCTCCGCGGGTCAGGCAGGGCCCAGGACCCCGCAGACGGCCCTCGCAGGCCCAGCCCAGGTGGGAGGACTGGACCCCTCCCCCAAACTCGGAACCCCAGCGCCAGCCAGCCGAGCCTCCCCACCGCCGCCACGGGCCGGGGGCGCACGGCCAGCGCCTGCCGCGCCCCCCTCCTCGCTCCGCGGCACTCTGCGGGGCCGGCCCCCACCGCCCCCACCCCCGGCGCTGGGGGTGCGGGCGGGGCAGGGCGAACCCGGCTCCGGCCCCGCCCCCGCCGAGGGAATTTAATTAGCCCGCTGGAGAGGCGGGCGGGCGGCGAGGTGTCTCTGGAGCTGCAATATAATTGAATCGGCTCCACTCGGTCGGGCCACTCAGCGCCCGTCAGCGCGGCCGGCCCCGAGGGCTGGGGGCGGGGAGGCGCATCCAGGCGGAGCAGGAAGGGCCGCGCGGCCGGGGGGCGGCGGATGTGCAGGCGCCCTGCCACCTCCCGGGCCGGGGCAGCCATCTTCGGTGGGGGGGGGGGAGCCTCGGGGCGCCCTCCTCTGGGAGGCAGGGCGCGGGGGTCAGAGACCCGGGAGGCGGAGGGGGAGGGGAGCCAGACAAAAAAAAAAAAAAAACACCCGGACCGCGGGGCCCCGCCGCCGCCAGCACCTGCCGCGGGGACGCACAGCCGCCCCCGCGCTCCCCCCGCCCCGCCCGCCCCGCCGCAAAGTTTTCGTCCCAGCTCCCCGGCGCCCCCGGAGGCGCCCCCGCTCTGCCCCTCCAGCCGGCGCGCTCTCGGCCCGCCCGGGCGGCGAGCGGCGCGCAGGGGGAGGGGCGGCCGCCCGCCGCCAGCCCGCCCTCCCGGCCCTTATCGCGGCTCGCACTCGGGGGAAGTTGCCCGCGAGCCGTTGGCGGCCCCCCCCGCGGGCCCCGCGCCCCGGGCCGAGGCCCCCCGCCCCCGCGGCGCGCTCACCTTTCATGCCCGGGCCCCGCAGCGCCGCCTCGCCCGACGCATGCTGGAGCCGCCGTCGCCCAGTGTTTGTCTAAACTGCTTATCTCACCCGGGGCTGCTCGGCGGCGGCCGCCCGGGCCCGCGGGGAGGTGGAGCTTCCGGGGCCCCGGCCAAGAAACACCTGCTGCTGTCGCCGCGGACACACCCAGGCGCAGCGCCGCCCACTCCCGGCCCCGGCTCGCCCGCGGCGCCCTGACCTCGGCCGGCGGGAGGTGTCGGGTTTCAGCCGCAAACACGCACGCACGCGCGCGCACCGACGGCGCCGGGGACACCGCGGGCGCACGGCCGCCCCTCCCCCGCCGCGGCCGGCCGGCCGGCCAGGTGAGCCGAGGACAGGCCGGGGCGGCGGCGGCGGGTGGGGGGTCGCGGAGACCCTGGCGGGCGGCGGCGGCGGCCCCCGGACTCACAAGGCGCGCGCCGCGCGAGCAGGGCCCCTCCAGGTCCCGTCGCCGCTGCCCCAGCGCCTGGCACCCGGCAGCCCCGGGGGCGGGGGCACAAAACAGGGCTCCCGACCCGCGTCACCCCCAAGGCCGCCTCGGCCCCCGAGTTCTAGAAAGCCCCCTCCCGCCTCCCTCCTAAGTAACTTTTGGGGAGGCCACGGCGCGCGCAGGCGTGGTGTCGGGAGCTGGCGAGTCCGCCGCGGCGCCACTCCGCCAGGGGGGTCATTAAGTAGCTGGGGCTGCGGTCAGCGGCGAGGCCGCCCGCCTCCAGAAGCGGGCACGACCCACTGGGCCACCGGCCCCGGCGCGGCGCCTCCCACCGCCAGCGCCCCCTCCGCACCCCGCCTCACCCAGGCACTCGGCGGGGATGACTCAGGCGGCGTCCGAAATTCCTGGGCACCCACAGGCGGCACCGACGGGGACTGCGGGCCCCAGGCGCCCGCCCCGGCTCGCCCCGCCCCCACCCGCGCCGCTCCAGGAAGCGCGAGGTCAAAGGGCGCGCCCCCGGCCCCCTCCCCCGCCCCGTGCCGGCGACCCCCTCTCTAACCCCGCGCCTTACTACTTCGGAGAGCCGGTGGCAAAGAGCGCACCCCTCCTCCCGCGCCGGGCTGCGGGTTTCAACTTTCGGCCCCCGCGGCCAGCCCCGAGCCTGCCCGGGACCTGCGGGCGCGCACGCGGCCGTCCCCGCCTCCCCCGCCCCGCGCCAGCCCGGGCTGCGGCGGGAGCGCGCGCTGGGCGCCGGCCACCCCCCGTCCATCTGTTCCCGGTGACGCGGGCGGGCCTGAGCCCGCGGACGCCCCCGGGCCGCGCGTGCGCGCGCGCGCGCCCGCCCGGCGCTCGCTGGGGGCCCCGGCGGTGGGCGCACGAGGCTCCCGGCCGCCCGCAAACGGAAAGGGAAACGCGCCGGCCGGGCCGGGCCGGGCCGGGCCGGGCCGGGCCGGGCCGTTAGCGGCTCCTACCTGCGGGCACGGGGCGGCCTCGTCTCCTGACCCGCCGCGCCGCCTCCGCGGGCCCGGGCCAGGCCGGACGCTCAGCCGGCGCAGCGCTCGGCGGCCTCGGAACCCCGCACCCCGCACCGGCCACGCGGGAGGGCGGGCAGCGCCGCCTCCACCCCCGCCGGGAGTCACGAGCTGGGGGAGGGGGGAGAGGAGCCAGGAAGGTGTCGGGAGAGAAAGAAACTGGCCTGGAGCTGTAAAAAGAAAATGAAAAACCTTCGGGGCAAGCCCAACCCCTTTCCCACCTGGATTACAGGCTGCAGGGGGAGGGGAGTAACATGCAAATGAGCTCCTCGCACCTGGCCGGGACCTGTCTCCCAGCCAGGTTTCCCAGGTAAGGCCACTCGGCCCCGCCTGCGGTTAGCTGCCCAGCCGAGATGTCACAGTCTGCCTTCGCTTCTGGGGGAGGCCCCCGGGCGAGGGGGGCCCGGAGCGGTCCACTGCTGCACCTGCCTGAGCAGGTTGGGGCCACAGATGGGCTGGCCACTGGGCGCAGCACCTGGCTGACAGGGAGAGCCGGCCTGGCCGATCCCTCCCGCAGACACATCTGGCCCCGCTGGATCGCAAGACGCGTGTCCCAGCCCCCTGGGCGTTCAGGGTCACCTGCGCACAGGTGAACCGCCAGCCCCAAATGCCCACACCTGGAGTCTTCCTGGCCAGTCGGCGGGGAGGTGCAGGACACGCCGGCCACCACCAGGGGGCAGCGGCGAGCCGGCTACGTGTGCCAGGGCCACCAGGCGGGCAGGCGGGGAGATGGATGACACGGGCTGTCCCTGCGCCCGCCCCAGGACATCTGTCATCTCGGAGGGTCACGGGTGGGCACTGCTCTCCTGCAGCCGGCCTGCCCCGAGCTAACGAGGGCTGTCGCTCGAGTCCGGGGCCCGGAGGCAGGCCCTCCCCCACCCCAGGCAGTGACAGGGGAGGGGGTCACCGCTGCAAGGTGCCGGGCGGGGCCAGGGCTGCAGGGGCTCCCCCAGGCCAGGAGGCGGCCCTGGGCGGCCTCTGGGCCCCGGAGGGGACGCTCTGCACTGCTCCCGCACCTCCCGCACCGCCCCTGCCCTTCCCCAGCCCAGCAGCCTGCAGCCCCCCCTCCACGTGCCCTGGGGACCTGCACCACCCAGGGATGGAAAAGCCCCCTCTGGCCTGCGCTGAGCTCGGCACAGAAGGGCCCTGAGAGGATCTGCCGGAACCAGCTGCTTCTGACTGAGACAGGTGGGCGTTTAGTCACTCAACAAACACAGCATGCCTCGGGCTCTGTTTCACAAGCGAAGCGCCTTCCCAGAAACAAAACTGAAAATCCCACACCCTCCCTCCCTGCGCGCCGAGCAAGGGCAGGGGACAGTCACCCAGGGCGGCGGCGGCCGCGGCGGCACCACGTCACCAGCACAGGAAGGTGCCTCCCAGGGCCCTCGGGCACGACGGGCTGTGTCACCTTCGCCTGCAGCCCTGGGCTTGAGGGTGGGCAGGGGGACGCTCCCCTGCGCCGGCCCTGAGCCCTAGGGACGCTCCCCTGCATCCCAGACCCCTGTGCCCCCTGTGCCCCACCCCGGCAGGGAGCCAGGGACCTCCCCCTGCGCAGGACACACCAGCCTGCGCTTGTCTTCCGGTCCCTGCCACCGTCACCCCGGTTCCGACCGCACACCTGTCCCCGTCCTGGGGGCCTCCGTGGGGCCTCTTCTGGGGGTCACAGCTGTGGGCGGGGGCACACTGGCTCTCATCTGACAGCACCCATTCCCCAGAGCTGGGCACCCGGTGTCCACCCACCCCACAGCCGCCACCCACAGGGCACTAAATCCAGGGAGATAAGGGCTGGGGGGGCAGACCGGGGCTGCCCAGCCCCTCCCGCCACGCCTTCCACGGAGGTCACAGCGCGCCCTCCTCCACCCCTGCTCTCCTGCCTCGCCATCACTGGCACAGAAAATCCAGCCCACTCTTCAAAGCCCAAATACATCTTATCTCTCCCAAGAAGGCTTCTCCCTTCCCCTCCGCGGTGGAATTCGTGTCTCCAGGCGCCACGTCCCACCCGCAGAGAGCAGCACACGGAGGGGGGAGGGGCGGGGTGCCACCTCCCAGGGCCCCCCGCGGGGGCCCAGGGACGGGCGCCCAGGCAAGCTGCGTGTTAGGCCTCGACCCCCAGGCAAGCAGCCCGGTCTGCCCGCCTGCCCCTCCCGGGCAGGGGCTCAGGGCTCGGCAGCCGACCGCGGCCAAGGTCAGCTCCAGGGCCCCCGCTGGCCCCGGGCCGCCCCGGCACTTCCTGCCCTCGGCACCACTCGCGCCCCGCGCACAGCTGCACTCCTAACAATCAGTTAACAGCTGTTTTGCATAGATTTTCAATTCTAATTGCCTCGCTTTGTGAGCGCCGAGGAGCCCCGGTGAAAGGGGCCGCCGCCGCCGTGCGGCTGGGAGGCGGGCGGGAGGGGCTGCAGGGGAGGCGGGAGCGGCGGCTGCCGGCTTTTATTTCTCTAAATAAGAAAAGAACACCCCTGCCGCCGAGCGCCCCAGCTCCTGCCTCCCCTCCCGGGAGCCGGGAGAACGGAGCGGGCCCCCTTTGGGAGGGGTGGGTGCCCGCTCCCCACCCCCACCAGCTCTCCGGTACCCAGATATGGGAAGCTAATTGGACAATAAAGCCGCGCGGAGGAAGGCGCTCTCTGGAGACAGCTGGCATCTATAAAAGAGAAATATTTGCATTTAAAACCTTTAAACTTTATATGGCTGGGCCAGGCCGAGGCAGGGGAGGGGGGGAGGGCGCCGGGACCCTGGAGGGCAGCAGTGACTCCTGGCAGACCCACGAGGCCCCAGGACGGGTGACAGCCTGAGTGGCCTTGAGTTAGTCACGTCAGACCCCCCGGGGCTCTGCGGCCCTGCCAGGTCACCCAGCACCCTCAGGGCGAGGGCGGGGGTGGGGTGGGGGCGGCTGAGCCCGCCCCCGCCCCCCAGCGGAGGTCGCAAGCTTCCCATCACGGCCTGGTGCTTCCCTGGGGGAGAAGGCCCTTGGCCGAGGGCCACCCTGAGCAAGAGGACTTCTCGGGTGCAGGCGGGGTGCGCCCCCGCGCGTCCCACATCCAGAGCCCCGTGGCGCGTGGCCCGGCCCGCAGCGGAGGCTCGGGGGGTCTGGCCCGCTCTCCAGGGGCCCCAAGCAGCCGCCCTGTGCCGCCTGCGGTGGCGGTGCCAGGACTCCATTTCCGCAGGGCCTGGCTCTCGTTTTTCGTATTTGAGGGAAAGCTGGCCAGAGTTCCCTGTCTACACTGGTGAGGCAGAGCCGGGAGAAGGCTCCTGGGAGGGCGAGGCCCACTTCAGCTCCGCACTCCGGGCCCGGCGACCTGCCAGGATCGCCACAGCCAGCCGGGCGCCGTCTGCCAGAGCAGGAGCGGAGGGGGAGGGGCCGGGGCCGGCAGCCAGAGCACCTGCGAGAGGTCAGGAGCCCTGGACAGCCCAGGACAGGGCCTGCCCGTCCACCTCGCAGCTTCTGTTCCCAGCAGGAAGACGCGCTAGGCCCTGCAGCGCAGGGTGGCCAGCGACCGCCTAAAACCCGTCCTCGGCCAGTCTTGCCCTCCCTGTGGACATACCCCCTCCAGACCCGTCACCAAGCCCACAGCGGGTCCCCCCTCCCGCCTGGACCTCCTGCAGCCCGGGCTCAAAAGCAAATTTAAAACGGCTTTGGAGAGCACCCGCGGCACCTGCCGGCCCAGCGCGGCCCAGGCCCCAGGCTCTCACCGCTGACCACTGACCTGCAAGCAACACAGCGCCCGTCCCCGTCCCCGTTGTCCCGGACCGGACAAGATGACAGAGTGGGGGGGGCAGGGGCCTCTAACGACACCACCAGACACCACCACCGACGCTCCGTCGGATTCCAGGAATTGGGTGCAAGCAGGAAGCGCCTCTCACGCCAGAGCCCCTGGGCAGGGCAGGGTCACCCAGGCTGCCAGAAGCACCCCAGCCCTCAGAGCCCAGCCCCCCGACTCCGCCCCCCAGGACTGGTCACCTCCAGAGCGGCGGCGGCGGCGGCCAAGGCTCTGCCGTCAGAACCTCCTTCTCGCAGCCAGGGCCGTGGCCTCCCCCGCGGGCGCTGGTTCCAGTCCCGCCTGCTCCACTTGCACTCCAGCTCCCTGCCAACGCGCCAGGGCGAGCAGCGGAAGACGGCCCAAGTGCTTGGGCCTCTAGACCCATGTGGGAGACTGGAAAGAAGCTCCTGGCTTTGGCCTGGCCCAGCCCCGGCTGTTGCAGCCATTTGGGGGGTGAACCAGTGGATGCAAGGCCCCCCCACCCCGTAACTTTGCCTTTCAGATAAAAAGAACCCAACCGGCTCACACGTCCATCAAGCAAAGCAAAAGCCAGACCCCGGGGTGCGGTGCTGCCCCGCCAGATGCTACCCCGTGGCTGCTGACACGGCCACCGCGGGCAGAGAGGGAGGCGTGGCCCAACGGCCCGTGTGTTCTGGCATGGACAGAAGCACCTACGTGGAAAGGCGTCCCGGGACGCAGTCCGTCCGCACGGCCGACCGCCATTCAGCCGCGAGCAGGAAGCAGACACAGACACCTGCCACAACCCGCCCGCGTCCCTGGGGCCGGGGCTCCTCCGGGGGCTGGGGGTGTGGGACCAGGGCCGTGCCCGCGGTCTCGCAGCATCAGAGTGCACTGACTGCCGCTCGCGGCGTGGGCCCCGCCGTGCAAGGAGCTAAAACGTTCCGCACCCACATGCAGCTGCAGTCTGACCCCCAGTCCCCAGACCCCCGCAGACACCCTGCACGGGCGGGGGCTGCCTCCCGGAGACCCGCTCTCCTGCCGTGTCTGGGGCAGACCGCAACCCTTCTGCTCAAGCGGATTTTGTTTCCAGAGCATTCCTTCCCCTGCTCAGCCCCCACATGGATGCTCGGTGCCCGCCCCGGGCCGGAGGTCTCGGCGCCCCCTCCCAGCTCCTGTCCCTCCGACGCTGCCGCAGGCCGTTCCCACCTCCACGCGCGTTCGCTCCAGGGGAAGCGGGCACTGAGCAGCTGGAAGTCGTGACCCCGGGATGCACACACCTGTCTCCACCGGGCTCCCAGGCAGTTCCTGGCACCTGCTCACCCAGCTGGAAAGCGCCCAGCCGTGACCCGAGGCAGGCTCGGGGGCCGGACGAGGCCGCCAGACCAGACCACCGACGCAGGGGGGCCCCGGAATCCCGCTCCTCGGCTCACAGGGGACCCAGGAATCTGGGGGCTTCCTCTGTGAAGGTGCAGTGGGCACCCGGATGGCCCCAGGGGCTCCCCCCCACGGGACCCCTGCCCAGCTGGCCACAGGCCCAGGAGAGGGGGTGCTGCTCTGGGACCGAGCACCCCACAAACGCTAAGGGATTCGGTGGGGGGAGTCTCACACTTACTTCTGGGCACAGCCCCTCCTCCCTGCCTGCCTGGCTGCGCACCCCCACCTGGCCCACGTCTCAAAGGACCAGCACTCACGCAGGCCTACTGTGTGCCTGGCGTCCCGCCGTGGCCGGGCCACTGTGGCTGGGGCAGGTGCTCCCCTCACTCGTTCTGACGAGTGCCGCCTGTCACCGGGACACCCCCCCACACACACACACACGAGCCTGGGGGACCCTGCCTCGGCCCCCCCCCCCCCCCGCCAGCCGACGCTGGGACCAGGCTCCAGGCCCGCACCCGTCTCCCGTCTCCACAGGCTAGTCCAGCGTGGGGAGCCGTCTGCCCTGGCTGCCGCCTTCACACGAACTGAAGTCATCCGAAAGGAAAGTTTGATTTGAGTCACTTCTGAGTTCCTGGGTCAGGGTGTCGGTGGCTGCCCCGGCTGGAGGCCAGCGTGGACGCTGTGCCCCCTTCCCGCCCCCAGCACCCTCCCCCCAGCTGGCACCTGTCTGACGTCACCCCCAAAGCCCTCGCCTCTGCCCTCACCCAGCTCTGCAGACCCTGGGCCCATCGCTCTGCCCTCACCCCCACTCAATCACAAGTAAGGCACAGGCGGGGGGGGGGGGGGGGGCGGCCCCTGCTCCGTCCACCTCAGGTTCCTTGACAATAAAAGCACCTCCTTCCCTTGGCTCAAGCCCCTCCCACGCCTGCTATGCTCACTCCTACCCCTTCCTCCTGCCCTGATGTCAAACCCCACCTCCTCCAGGCAGCCTTCCCCGATGGCCCCAGGGGTGCAGCCCTCAGGTACACGTCTGCTGGGCTGATCCACGTGGAATTAGACACCCCAGGGAGGACAGCCGCCCCTCCACCCTCCCGCCACCAAAACAAACCCAGCCGGCGGGATGATGCCGGTCCTCCTGGAAGGCGGGCCAGGGTCCCCCGTGTGCAGGGCCTCGCCGGCCTCCCCCGCAGCCGCAAAGGCTGGGCTTTGGTGCTTTAAAAACACTTCCAGATGACCTCGAAAACCAGATGCGCACACCCCCAAGACGGCCCTCTCCCTGGCCCTTCCGCTCTGTGACCCTGGGGGACCTCAGCCGAGGGCTCCCGTTCCCACCGCCACCCAGCGTGGCACCTGTGGAACCCTGGACGCCCCAGCAGCCAGACGGGCCCCTGGGCCGGCCTGGCGCTGGCGGGAGGGATGCTGTCTTCAGAGAGGCTGCACAGGAAAACGGGGTCTCAGAGCCTGGCCCAGCTGTCTCCCAGGTGACAGGGACAGCGTGGAGCTGGGGGGTGGGGGCTGAGCTGCGGTTCCCACCCCCTCGGCCTTCTCTCGGAAATTCTCTAGGTCAGAGACCTGGGCGCTTTCTGCTCATCTTCCCACGGCTGCGGGTCCCCAAACCTCAGGGTGACCAGGACAGCCTGGACGAAACGCACAGGGTCACAGGTCACTGCCCAGCCCACAGCCAGCGCTGGAATGACAGGTCCAGGAGAGCCCAGGAATCCCGGGTCCCCAGGGCCCCGCCCCCAGCCTGGCGTGCAGAGCCGGCTTTGGATTCGCCGTTCCTCCAGGCAGTGGTCGGCGGCACGAAGGGGTCCCCACTGGACGCAGACGGGATTCACTGAACAACCGCTGAGGACACTGGGAGAAGTGAGCGGGGCCGGCCCACGACGCCCTAAGTCATGACGTCCACGAAACATAACTCAGGGGGACGGCTAGGGGAGGGGCCCAGAGGACGCCCCGTGACCTGCAGCTGGGCCCCGGTCGGCATCCACGGGCTTTGTCACGGGGTCCTGGGCCAGGGTCCCTGCCGTGGCAAACCAGGAGCAAGTGCGTGCTCGGGGGCCAGCCGCCCGAGGAGCGGGGGTCCCACAGGGATCAGCAGCCTGGCTCACCCTCCCGTGGAGCCCAGGCACCTTCTCGTAAACGCTCGAAACTCCTGAGAGCAAAGGGGGCCTTGAGCAGCGTCTGTGGTCTGTGGTCTGGAGGCACAGAAGGCCTGGAGCACAGCACAGGGCTGGCAGAGAGAAACTGCTGGGCCGACACACCGGGCCTCCCCTTCAGAGATGAGGAGACCCTTGGTGTGGGGGAGGGGAGGGGGGGGAGGAGGAGGAGGAGGAAGAGGAGGGAGGGGAGGGGAGAAGAGGGAGAGGAAGGGGGAGGAAGAAGAGGAGGAGGAGGGGGAGGAGAGGGAAGAAGAGGAGGGGGAGGAGAGGGAGGAAGACAAGGAGGAGGGAGAGGAGGAGGAGAAGAGAGGGAGGAGGGGGAGGGAGGAGAAGGAAGGGAGGAGGGGGGAGGAAAAAGAGGAGGAGGGGGAGTAGAGGGAGCAAGAAGAGGGAGGAGGAGAGGGAGGGAGATGAGGAGGAGGGGGAGGGGAAGGAGGGGGAGGGGAAGGAGGGGGAGGAGGAGGGGAGGAAGTGTAGTAGGAGATGGAGGGGAGGAGGAGAGGGAGGAGGGGAGGAGATGGAGGGGGAGGGGAGGGAGTATAGGAGGAGATGGAGGGGGAGGAGGAGAGGGAGGAGAAGATGGAGGGGGAAGGGGGAAGGGGGAGTGTAGGAGGAGATGGAGGGGGAGGGGAAGGAGTGTAGTAGGAGATGGAGGGGAGGAGGAGAGGGAGGAGATGGAGGGGGAGGGGAGGGAGTGTAGGAGGAGAGGGGGGAGGAGGAGAGGGAGGAGGAGATGGAGGGGGAGGAGAGGGAGGGGGAGGAGAGGGAGGAGGGAGTGTAGGAGGAAATGGAGGGGGAGGGGAAGGAGTGTAGTAGGAGAGGGAGGAGGAGATGGAGGGGGAGGAGGAGAGGGAGGGGGAGGAGGAGAGGGAGGAGGGAGTGTAGGAGATGGAGGGGAGGAGGGGAGGGCTCCGTGCACAGGGTGTGCAGCAGAGGGGCCGCCCACTCGCATTCCCCGAGGGATGTATTCCACACTTTGGGGGGAGGTGTCCCAGCCAGGAGGCTGCCACCGTGGCCACCTCCTCTCCAGCCTCCCGAGACACAGCAGGGCACCCTCCCCGGCCCTCCTTGGGTCTCCAGGGCCAGAGTGGGTTGGCGTCTGGACCCGGCCACACGGCAGCCCAGGCAGAAGAGAACGCCAACCTAGCTCCTGGCCGCTGCCCTGCGAGCTGGGAGAATCCAGACGGGTCCAGCCTCGGCCTGTGTCACTCGGGACCTGCGGAGTCTGTCAGGGCAGCAGAGACCAATCTTCCATCCGCTGCTTCACTCCCCAAATGGCCGTAACAGCTGCAGCTGGGCCAGGCCCAAGCCAGGAGCCAGGAGCTGCATCTGGGTCTCCCCGTGGGTGCAGGGGCCCAAGCACTTGGGCCGCCCTCCACTGCTTTCCCAGGTGCGTTAGCGGGGAGCTGGACCGGAAGCAGAGCAGCCGGGACTCCACCGGGCGGTGCCTGCACTGCAAGTGGGCTTCACCCCCCGGGCCAACCCAGGCCCTGAGAAGGCCGCTCTTCCTCTGAGCTGTCCACTACATGCGTCACAGCCACACGTGGCCGCGAAGCACTTGAAATGTGGCCAGTGTGACCAAGGAACTCGATTTTCACTGAGCTTTAGTGAATATACAATTTTACATTCAGGATTGCATTTAAATAGCCACCCACACCTAGTGGCTATCGTGTTGGACAGGACGTTGGAATCGAAAAATAATCAGGGGCCAGCGCTGTGGCCTAGCAGGTTAATCCTCCGCCTGCAGTGCCGGCGTCCCATGTGGGCGCCGGTTCAAGTCCCGGCTGCTTCTCTTCCAATCCAGCTGTCTGCTGTGGCCTGGGAAGGCAGTGGAAGATGGCCAAGTGCTTGGGCCCCTGCACTCACGTGGGAGACCCAGGGGAAGCTCCTGGCTTCGAATCAGCACGGTTCTGGCCATTGTGGCCATTTGGGGAGTGAACCAGTGGAGGGAAGACCTCTCTCTCTGTGCCTCTCTCTGTAACTCCACCTCTCAAATAAATAAATAAAATCTTAAAAAAAAAAATCAAATTCCTAGGACAAGGCTTGCAAACTCCTGAGTGGCGTACGTGGACTTTGGGGAAATCGGCTCTGGGGGACAATGCGGAACGCGGGGCAGCCGTGAGTCCAGACCCGGGCCCCCAGGGAGCCTTGTCCGGGATGGGGCCTGCAGCTGAAGCCGGCCGGGTCCCCTCTTGTCCCTTTGGGGGGGCCTGTCGTCGTGGTGGCAGAAGAGCAAACCCGGCCCTCCCTGGGAAGAGGGCGCAGCCAGGGCCGGTCTGGACACTGGGCAGTCCCAGGCAGGGGTGAATGGACACCGGGGCGGGTGGAGGGGGGAGGGCGAGGGAGGAGAGAGGATGGACGCCCGGGTGGACGGCTGGGCAGACAGACAGGAGGATGCACAGACTTGTGAGTAGACGGACAGGCAGGTAAGCAGACGGGTGCGCGGGTGAAGGAACAGATGGGTGGGTGGGTGGGTGGAGGAGGCGGCTGGGTGCGTGGAAGAAGCGGGACGGAGGGCGGAACGGGTGAGCGGGTACGGAGAACGGAGACGACGGACGGGTGCGCGGCCAAACACAGAAACTGACACCCAGGCCCAGCCACGGAGGACGTGTCCAGAGCCCTCCCCACGGGCACCGCGGGTTCTCAGAGAGGGAGACACCTGGGCAGCTGGGCCTGCCCCGGGGTCGCAGCCCCCGGCCCCGGCTCTAAGTCTCAGTCGAGGGCCTTCAGGCTGCCGGGTCCCAGAGACAGGACCCTTCACGGCGTGCCCGGGTGTGACGCCAGGCCACGGGGACGTCATCCCGGGAGGGGCCGGGGAGCCATCGCGGGGTCTCGCTGCCCTGCTGGCGCCTTCCTGGGTCCTTCTCAGAGCGCGGGACCTCAGGGGCCCTCCCTGGCCTTCGCTGGCCTTCACGCACCCATCACGCTGCTCCCACGGCGGGTCCACCGGGCGGGGACAATGACGCCTCCCACTGCACAGAGGCAGCAGCAGGCTCCCAGAGGCCCCGAACCTTGCCCAGACCCCTCTGCGAGGGGCCGACCCAGTGGGACCGAGGTGTCTGCGAACAAAGACTAATCTGAAGTGCTCCGGGGGCCAGGCGACAGGCACTGGGGAGGACAGCAGCGTGAGAGGCGCTGGTGGCCCCAGGAAGGCCCCAGCCCCGCGACCCGGCCGGCCCAGGACCCAAGGCTCCCCCTGGAGAGCCCGGGGCTCACAGATGGGGCCTGTGGCGTGCAAGATAAAGGCGCCTCCAGCGAAGAGCAGATGGAGGAGCTGGCCGCGTCCCCCCCGGCCCACCTGCCCCCGCCGGCCCCCGGGGACGGACCCAGGCCCTCCACAGCCGGCCTCCCGCCCCAGCCTGTGCAGGCCCCCGACAAGCCCCAGGCAGACCGGCCCGGGCAGCCCCTGCCGTCCGCGCCCGCGCCCCCCGCCCCTTCTGCAGCGAAGTCGAATTTGCCAGTGCGATGCCTGGGCCGAGCGGAGCGATGAATGGCGGGCGTGGGGCGCGCCTGCTCGGAGAGACCCCAGCCACTGGGCAGTGTTCCAGGCTCTGCTTCCGAGCCCCTCTGCCCGGCCCCCTGCGCCCCCTAAGAGGGAAGCAGCAGCTCCGTCATCGGAACCGCATTGTTCCGGCCAGAAGAGAAACCCGGGCCAGCAGATGGCAGGTGTAGCAGAAGCAGCTTGCTGTGGCCAAACCAATTATTTATCTAATTATGATTTACCACTTAACCACATGATCTTTCTGCAGAGTTGTGGGCAATTAAAACCAGGGTGACTGTGTGGATTATGCAAATGGGCTGGAGCCCAGCGAATAAAATTGGAGATTAGACATTCACAGAGGCGGGCGCAGGCACATGGCAGTGCGGTGGGGGGGGAGGGGGGTGCGGGGGGAGCCGGGCCTGGGGGAGGGGAGGCTGAGGGGCCGCGCTGGGGAGGGCCAGGGGGTCAGGAGGGATGTGGAAGCAGGAAGCAGAGTGAGAAGGGGGGGAGGGAGTGGAAGGAGAGGGGATGGGGTGGTGGGAATCGCACCCCCCACCCTGGGCCTCCAGGATGCCCTGAGCAGGACAGCTGGCCCCTGGGAGAGAGGGGCAATCCAGGCGGCTGCCTGGTGGAGGCTGCTGGGAAAGCAGGTGTCACCCACCTGGGAGAAGAGGCAGCCCCGGGGCGGCTCAGGGGCTGGACACGGAGCTCTGTCCTCCCTGCGGCCGGGGCGGCCAGCACCACAACCGCAGGAGCTGGCCTGGCTGGGGGGGGAGGGGAGGCGGGGGCGGGAGCCAGTGGCCGCTTCCCCAGGGTCTCACTGCAGTGAATTCTTGCATCCGCTCCCGCCACACCGCTGAGACACAGGCCCCAGCACCCACTGCGGCGGAACTCGCCAGGGTGGCCGGGTCTGCCTCCGGGGTTTGTGCAGAGTCCCCCAGCCCGGCACACACCCTGCTGGACAGAGGGAGGCAGCTCGCTGGTCGTCCAGGCGCCCACTCGGAGCAGTGGTCCCGGCCGTGGCCCCAGGTGCCCCGGCTGTGCCCGCCGACTGGGCACAGCCAGGCTCAGGTGCTCGGCGAGGTCACACAGCTGGACCGGCCGCCCATCCCTTCATTCATTCCCCAGCTGTCTGGGGAGGCCGAGATGCCAGGCGCCGGGCGGGAAGTCAAACATAGAAACCAGCGCGAGAGCGGGTCTCGACCCCCCCACTGCCTTCTGCTGTGCGTCTATTTCGGGATTTGCTGTGTCTAGGTCGGGGAGGGGGCTGCGGCCAGGAGGGTCCCCCCGTGCCACCCTCAGAAGTGCCAGGCGAAACTCGCCCAGACTCGCGCCCAGGTCCCTGAGAGCTGGAAGGGGGTCGGACCGGGGAATCCAGGCAGCAGCGCCGCCCGACATGGGCCGTCCTGGAGGCCACGGCCACAGGTGCTCCTGGACCTCACAGTGCCGCGAACCATAGCTCCCAGGGCTCAGCCGCGCCAGCCACAGCGCAGACTCAGCCCCACGTGGGCCAGCGGCTGCTGATGCGGGCATCACAGATCCGGACTACTCCACTGCCGGGCAACGTTCAAGGGGACGGCGCTGGCTGGCCAGGCAAGCACCAGGACAGGGCTTGTGCCTGCTTTGCTGGCACGACGGCAGAGCCTGGCTGCTCCTGTGCCACGGGGGGTGGGGGGCAGGGGGAGCCGCCCGGCTGACTTGGGGGCCGCCCGGTTGACTTGGGGGAGCCGCCCGGCTGACTTGGGGGGGGCTGTCCGGCTGACTTGGGGGAGCCGCCCGGTTGACTTGTGGGGGCCACCCAGCTGACCTGGGGGAGCCGCCCGGCTGACTTGGGGGGGCCGCCCAGCTGACTTGTGGGGGCCGCCCAGCTGACTTGGGGGAACCGCCCGGTTGACTTGTGGGGGCCGCCCGGC
Source organism: Oryctolagus cuniculus (assembly GCF_051225735.1). Lineage (NCBI taxonomy): Eukaryota > Metazoa > Chordata > Mammalia > Lagomorpha > Leporidae > Oryctolagus > Oryctolagus cuniculus. The sequence goes on along the minus strand of NC_142884.1, from coordinate 76,822,046 downwards.
TGACTTGGGGGAGGCTTCCCAGCTGACTTGGGGGGCTGCCCGGCTGACTTGGGGGAGGCTGCTCAGCTGACTTGGGGGCCTCCCGGCTGACTTGGGGGGAGCCACCCTGCCTACCCAGGCCAGCTCCACGCCCATAGGGGGCGCAGCCCAGCCAGAAGGCCTGTCCCTGCGCAGCCCCTGCCCTCCGCAAGGTGGCCCCCTCAGCGCCCCTGACACAGCACAGCTACAAGGAGCCCCTTCCCACCCTGCCCCCAGCCCTCTGGGAGCCAGGGACAACAGATCACTCCTCGCCACCACAGGCAGCCGCGTCTGGGCCCTGCCCTCCAGCGGGGAGGGGGCGCAGGGAGACAGTTAAATCCCACCCACTCCAGAGGCCCCCAACACACTGGCCCCCTCAGGACACTCGGCCTCCCTCACACTCACACACACATCATCACACGCCCAGTGTCACTCACAATCTCACACTGTCTCAGATTACCCACGCACACCCACACGTCACACCCACACTCAGTCTAACACACACTCACACACACCCACACCGTCACACCCATACTCTGACTCACAGTCTAACACACACTCACACACACCCACGCTCACACAGCCCCACACATGTCCTCACGTACACCCAGTCACACTCAGACACGCACTCACATCCTCACACACGTACAGATTCAAACCTACAGTCACTCACGCACGTTGTCACCCTCTCACAGGCTCGTCACCCTCTCACAGACTCACACACACATACACACACACACACTGTCATGGACACACACAGCCACGCAGTCTCACATACACTGGCACACACAGTCACACGCATAGACACACACTGACAGTCACACACACACACACCACATACCCTGTCACAGTCACAACCACACACCTAGTCACAGCCACACATGCATTCACACACGCGCACACGCAGAGGCCCACGCAGTCCCACGTTCAGTCTCACCCATGCGCACTCACACGCACACGCACTGCCACACCATTCACAAGTGCTCGTCCCCCAGAGCCTGGGAGCCCACACACCAGCCTTGGGCCTCCACTCCTGGCCTGCGCATCCACAGAGGCCGGGCCCTGCCCCCCGCGGCCCGGCTCACGGCCCACAGACCACGGCCCCGGCCACCGCACGCCGCTGCCCCTCCCAGAAGCCGCACACGCTCGCTGCCAGGAGACGCCCCCAGCCCTGCCCCAGCAGGCATCCATCAGGGCACGACACAGGGGAGCCTCCGGGCACACAGGGCAGCGTGCTCCCCACCCCCACCTCCCGAGGCACCAAGCGGCAGGTGAGGGGCAGGCAGAGGCCCCGCGCAGAGTAGGACACACAGGAGCATCCCCGCGACACTTCCTGTCCCTGCAAAGGTCACGGTCGGGGCCTGGCAACCCCGAGAGACGGACGGGGTCCCGGTCCTGCTCACCCTCAACAACGGCGGGCAGCCGTGCCGTCCGTCGCCAATGAAAGCTTTAACTGACCAGACGTGGGGTCACAGGTGCCCATGGGGCACCGCCCGCCTCCACCCCTGCCGGGCACACAGTCCTGGCCATCCAGGGAGCACCTGCGGGGGCTGCCTAAGGCCAAAGGCACCCGGCTTGCGGGGCTGGGGCCGGACATCAGAGATAGGCTGCTGCCCTGGAGAGGCCAGGGACAACCTGCAGGGGGCGCCTTCCTGGGCCAGGCCTGTCTGTCCTGCTGGCGGGGACCAGCACGACGCAGGACCTGAAGCCGGCGACAGCGCTGCCTCCTGCCCAGCGATGGACAGAGGTGCACCTGCTCCAGCACCGGCCAGGCGACCCGGCCACAGGAGCGCTCCAACCACGGCCGGCCGAGGCTGCAGCAGGGCTGTGGGCCCAGAGGAGGGCCAGGGAGGCCTGGCAGGGGGGCCAGCCGTGCACTGTCCTGTACTGCAGCATTTCAGCCAGCGCACTCCCAGTCGCAGCCCTGCCAGGACCCGCGGCAGCCGACTGGGCTCTGAACAGGCCCTCCTGCGCCTCTGCTCAGGGACGGGTGACACCCAAGGGGGCTGCACCCGGGCCGGGGCCCCAGCAGGCACGCCGCCTCCTGCACACTCTCTCCAGAGCCGACCACCGGGAGCCCCGCGTGCCCACGGCTGCCACCGGGCCGATCCTGCCGCAACGTGTTTTATGAACGTGCAGATGGCACGGCCGGGGCCGGGGGAAGGTCTTACTTGGGATAAGAAATTAACACCAGCAAATAGCAAATTGACTGCCTGTATTTTCATTTTCCTAATACCAGCGCCATCTGCTAGCGAACGCGGCTGCACGCCGTTTCTCCTCCTCTCTCCCGCATCTTCCGCTGCCAGGCCCCTGCCGACGCCGCGGCGGTGGCGGCCGAGCCCTATGAGCAGGGGTCCGGGCTGTGGCCGGCATCCCTGAGGCGGGGGCCTCCCTGGTTTGCCTTCTGCAAGGCCGTGGGAGATGGACGTGCCCGGAACACACGGGCACACGCACACGAGCCCGTGCCTGAGGCGCGTGGGGAGCCGAGGGAGGCAGGGGGCCTGAACCAGCGACCCTCGGAACTGAGTGGCAAAGAAAACCAGCTGCCGACCCGGGTCCTGCTCGCTGCCGGCTGAAGTCAGCGAACGTGCATAGGCCGGCAGGCTAAGCTGCCGCTGGCGACGCCGTGTGCCGCATCGCAGCGCCTGGTTCAAGTCCTCGCTGCTCCGCGTCTGACCCAGCTCCCTGCTAGGCCCCCGGGAAGGCAGCGGGAGACGGCTCAAGTGCCTGGGCCCCTGCCGGGACGGGGGATCCCTGGATGGAGTTCCTGGCTGCTGGCTTCGGCCTGGCCCAGTCCTGCCCGCTAGCAGAATCTGGGGAGTGAACCAGTGAACGGACGCACACCCTCTCTCTGTCACTCTGCCTTTCAAATAAACAGTCGGCTACTCCGCACTCAGCACTGAACTCGCCTGGCACGGAGGAGGGCAGCACAGGCCTGGGCTCCCTGCGAACGGGGAGGGGGGCCCTCGGCGCCCGGCTGGCCCCAAAGGTCGAGAGAGAGGCGACGTGGCCCACATGTGACACCAGGGAGCAGGGCGTGGGGAGCCGGGCCCGCGACAGCCGGCGCACTAGGTGAGGAGCAGCCCGGAGTGGCCCGGCTCCGGGGGCCCGGGAGGGCAAACCCCAGGAGCGTGGGGTGACGCTCAGAGCTGAGGCCGTGGGGACAGGAGAGGGCCTGGGGGTCTCCACCTGTGGAACCCGGAGTCCAGGCCCACGGCAGCTTCTTGTGGCATAACAGGAAGGACCCCTCGGTGCCAGACGGACTGCGTCCCCGCCAAGTCCCAACCCCAGCTCCGGCACGCGGCCTCTGCGGGCAGATTCCTCCAGACGCCGGGGACAGGGCCTGTGGCCCGCAGGCCGGAGTCCTGCGAGGGGACCGCACCCAGGCTGCCCCGCACGGGGGCAGTGAGACAGGGAGCCGGCCCCGCCCGCACCTTCCTCTCACCTCCAGCGAGGTGTGGGACGGGTCTCAGACGGCGCCCGAGCCCTGGTTTCTCCTGCCGGCCTCCAAGACGATGCCCGTCAGTGACGGCGACGGCACACTGCCCGCCCCCCCGCCGCCGCCAGGGTGCCCGCTCTCCTGGGGCTCCCAGTTTACAAGCGAGAGAACTGAGGCTCAGAGAGATGACACGATTCACCCGGGGTGACCCCGATGGTGCATGGCATGGGGAAGCAGACCCGGTGCACTGGGCTCCGGAGCCATGCTCCTCACGGTGGCCTGGGGTGCCACCCTAGGCTTCGCGAGGCACCCCCAGATCCGGGACGGGGCTCAGGCACACGGGGAGAGTGCTTCCAGGAGCCCGGACACCGGACAGCAACGGCGAGGCCCAGCTGGGCAGAGGCAGCGCCAGGACACACGCGCTCAGGTGCACAGAAGCTCCGGGGCTGGGGGCGGGGCCAGGCAGGCCCTGGCGCTCTCTGCCACCGCCTCGCAGCGCCAGCCCCGCGCCCTGGACTCCACCCCGGGCACCCTGGTAACGCCCCCTCAGCTGCCACACAGGGGTACCCAAGAAAGGGCAGAGCGGTCAGAACAGGCCTCTGGTCGCCGCGGTCCCTGGGGACCAGCAGGGAGAACCCAGGCACCCGCAGGCTGCCCACGACCAGCAGAGCCGCGGTGGCTCCCCAAGGCCGGGGCTGGTCGCCGCTCCACTTCCAATCCAGCTCTCTGCTGTGGCCTGGGACAGAGCAGAAGGCGGCCCAAGTCCCTGGGCCCCTGCACTTGTGTGGGAGACCTGGAAGAAGCTCCCGGCTCCTGGCTTTGGGTAGGTGCAGCTCCGGCCATTGCGGCCATCTGGGGAGGTAGCCAGCGGTTAGAAGACCTCTCTATCTCTACCTCTCTCTGTAACTCTGTCTTTCAAATAAAATAAATCTTTAAAAAAAAGAAAAGGCCCCCGCAACTCTTCCTGCCATCCCTTCCTGCGGGGACCCCAGGCCTCAGCCCCCCCGGCCGTCCACGCACGGATACCCGGACCATGTGGGCCCCGCCGTTTATCTCCATGGAGGGTGAGGATGGGACCAGTGGGGGCGGGGGGCTCCTGGCACCTTCCAGTCGGGCCCCCAGAGAGCATTTGGCTCTGGAGGACACAGCTGGAATCGGAAGAATTTTACAGCCGGGCCCAGAGATGGCTTTAAATATTAAAAAGGCATAAAACGGAGGGGGACGGAGAAGCGGTGCCGAGTCCCGGCCTCAGACGGCAGTGCCAAACCCGCTGCCCGGGGAGAATGGGGGGGGCCAGGGAGAGAGGGAGGCCGCGGCTCTGCAGGCGCCCCCCCCGCCCCCCCGCAGCCCCGCGATCTCCCAGCCTTCCCCGAGACAGGTAATACATTCATTATTGATGGATCAGTACCCGGAGAGTGAATTACCGAAACAAACACGGCATAATTAGGGCATCAGAGGCAGCGTGTGGGGAAGGCGGGAGCCGGGCTTGGCGACGGCTCTCATCTTTGCAGGTGCTGGTGCGGAGGCAGCCAGTGTCCCAGCCTGCTAACCATATGCACATCCCGGCTAGCCAGTCCTCAGCTGGGAGGCCCGCTGGGGACTCCCTCCCCCCAGAAAGCCGGCGTCCCGGGAACGCGCAGAGGCTGTGCCCACGCAGGCACCCAGGGCCCGCGCGCAGGGCCGGCCGCTCACCCCCGGCCTGCACACGGAGGGCCAGGGGCAGGGCCGGGTGCGGGTGTGCAGCTGGCGCGCCGGCCCGGCCCCTCAGGGTTGCCTGCCGAGCAGGAGAGCGATCAGGCTGCCTCCAGCTCCGTAATTAGGGCCAATTGAAGGAGACAAAGAAATCCAGGGAGATCACAGTGGGAAGTGTTAGCGACGAACGCTGGCTTTGGAACAGCGTTTTGTACTCACTGGACCAGCGCTGCCTGCACATGAAAGCCCCCGCCTCCTCTCTGCAGCTCCCCTCCCCTGGAGCAGAGGCCGCCCGAGGCAGCCCGGCTCTGGTGGCACGAGGAGGGGGCGGGGCCGGCACTGCGCTCTCCTTCCCCGCTGCGTTTCGGGGTGCGGGGGAGACAAAAGGCGGGCACGAGCATCCCAACTGGGGGCACTCGGGCGGCGGCTGCCTCGCCGGCTTGCTGGGGGCGCGTGTGCACGTGCGACCGCGGCTGATGTGTGCTGCCGGGTCCTGGGAGCAGAGCGCCCGGTTGGCTCTCAACTGGACTCGCTAGAAAGTTCAGGACAAGACCAGGGCCCGGAGCACAGACCTGGAAGCTGTCAGCCGGGAGCACAGAACAAGGGGAGGCTGGGCTGCGGGCAGGGCGTCTGGGCCACACAGCGTGGGCCCTCGGGAGGGGGCCCAGGCCGAGGGTGGCCGTGCGTCCCGAGCTGCCCGTCACCTACAATGCCGGCGGGAGACCCCCCCCCCCACCGCAAGAACCCCGTCTCAGGGCCCGGGTGCACCCCATGGGGAGGACCTATCGGCTCCAGGAAGCCTCCTCGGCTGGCATCCTCGGGGCTGTGCCAGCCTGCTCACGCACGCCCCTTGTGCGGCTCCTCGCTCCTCGTGCCCACGGTAATCCTCCAACTTTACAGCAAATTATTAAAACTCACTTATATTTAATCTGCCTTCTGGAATTAATTGAATTTTTACGCTCAGCAAATGCCACAGTTTGCGCTGCCTCCCGATCGCTGGCTCGGAACAGCTAAATGACAAGGTGGCTGCCCGACCGCGGCTGTGCAGACGGCGCCCGGGGTGGGAAGGCGTGGAGGGGCGAGGGGGGCTGCGCAGGGCGGCCGCGCCCACCCCCACGCCCCGAACCCCGGCGAGCAGAGGGTCACCCACCCGCGCTGGGGGGCCGCGGCTCAGGCTGCAGAGGGAAGAGGCACCAGGAGGCCAAGGATCCTCCAGGCGAGGCCTGGCGCCAAGCCAGCCTCGGCCCCCCCGGTGACGGGGCTCGGGCCAGTCCCTACAGAGGCCAGGGCAGCCCTGCCCCACGCGGCACCCACAGGAGGCCCTGGAACCCGGCCAGCTGGTGCGGCAGAGGCGCCCCAGGGCGAGGGCCCCACGGTCACCCCGGATCCTGGCTCGGAGCTTCGAGCACGAGGACTCCAGCCCTGCACGGGTGGGGCGCGTCTCACCCACCGCAGGCACCCCCACTTCTGCTTCCTAAGCCTGAGGATGACCACCCACAGGGAGGGGAGTAGACAGGGATGCGACCCCCAACCCTTCCCTACAGCTCCAGGGAGCCGGATCCCAGCCCGATGCATACCAGAGTGAGGGCGCCAAGGCCAGGCCAGCCTGCCGTGCCGTGTGGGGACCACGGTGCGTGACCACGCCTCTCTCATGTGCACACTGACCTTCCCTGTGGAGACGAGCCCGTAAGGCCGGGCTGTCCATGCTGCTGCCCCACGGCACAGCAGGAGGGGGTCCAAGAACTCCCCCAAATCCTGACAGGCACAGCCCCAGGGAGGTTCCGTGGGGCTCCACGGTCCCTGTCCGTCAAGATTCGGGGGGGGGCTCTGTCCCCGGGGAGGCCTCCCCAGCCCCGGGCGCCCCAGGCGTGCCCACTCCTCACCACCAGGCACGCGGAGCACTCTGGGACCCCAGCAGCCAGCCATCAACGTGTCTCCCCTGTCCCTGTCCCAATGCCGCCACCCGGCTCGGGAAGGGTTGCCCAGGCCGGGGCACTCAGGCAGGCCCCGCTGCCCCGTCGCCGCCCGGCGGAGAAGAGAGAGCGCCCAGGGCCCAGCCCGGCCCGGCCCTGGCCCCGCCTTCCTCCAGCTGGCACAGGAGGTGCAGAACCCAGGCGGTGCCAGGCCCGGTTTCTGGGCACGGAACTTGGCAGAGCCGAGCGCTCAGACCCATCCCAGCTCAGCCACCCTCAGGCCTGCCCGGGGGGAATGGAGGGCACACAGCCACTCGGGGGTACCAGGGATGCCCCGGACAGGCACCCCCGCCGCAGCCAGGCCTGGGGCCCCCACGGCTAGGAGTGCAGAGGGGCCGAGGGCCAGGCCGCTGTCCTTCCAGGTTCAGACGCTGCCGGCAGACCACCCTGGGGGGCTCCCGCAGCCCCTCGCTAGGGCCTCCTCTGCTTCCTCCTGGGGTCCCCCCACCGCCGGGAGCGTCTCTACAGCTCACAGCCGCCCGTCCTCGGCACCTGACAGCCCAGCAGCACCCACGGGGTGAGCACCCACTGGGCCAGCTCCTCTGCACCTGCTGCTCCCCTCACTGGCCTCTGTTTCCCCAGGAGCACCCCCACTCCACAGCCCACCCTGGGCCTGGGACTTCTGTCGGCTTCCTCCATGCCAGGCTCCCCCGTGCCCAGCATTCGACGGGAAGGGCGCCCCGTCCACGGAGACTTTCCAAGCCGGGCCCAGAGGCTCCCCGGGGCCAGCTGGGGCCCAAGACCTGCCGCCCACACCAAGGAGGAACTTGCAAGAGGGACCCTGGGCCACAGGCTGGGCCGGAGTCGGCCAGGCTTAGGTCTGGGTTAAAGCCCCCAGCCTGCTGCCCCTGAGGGGCAGCCCGGTCTGTCTGCCCTGTCGTCCCAGCCCTCGGGCCAGGCTCGGGCAGACACAAGCTGCCCAGCAACAGGGCAGGCGGATTACCATACATTAAGACGTAATTACTCTGCGGAAATTTACAATACAAAGCGCCCTCCCTCCCCAAATTGGCTCCAGGGATACAATGCACTGCTGTGTCTCTGCCTACCCCAGAGCAGGCCCCAGCCAGAACGTCTCAAGAGGCAGGTGGGGCCGCCTCTCCACAGACCCAGGTCCAGACCCCAGGCAGAGGCCCCGCCCCAGGGGAGGGCCCTCTCCGCCCCAAGCCCCGCCTACTGGGCTCCTCCTCTCCCACCCAGCTGGCCTCAGGCAGGCAGAACCCGAAATCCCAGGCCAGGGACCGGCGGAAGTTTGGCAACCGACACCTGTGTGTGCCTGGCACCGTGAAGCCCTAGGGAAGCTCCCAGTTCAGGCAGGGGACAAACTAAAGCTGAGAAGGGGGAAACATGGAGCCCAGCAGGACAGGCCAGAGTGACCAAGGCCCACGGAGGTCACCTGGCCTCCCAGAAAGGGCACTGGACAGACCTGGTGAAGCTGGAGCTGCAGGAGCAAAGGCCCTGGGGTAGCACCAGGCCGGCCCAGCAAGGGGCCAGAGTGCGGACAGAAACTAAGGGCGGTCTTTATTCTAAGGAGAGCTGGGGGCTGCACAGGCTTCTGAGTGGAGGGGACGGGCAGACTGGGGTCCGACTCCCACTGCTTCCCTGCCTGGAAGCCTCAGCAACGCAAAAGCAGCCGCGCCGGCGGGCAGGCGGGGGGAGCGCTAGGCCTCAGTGGGCTCCCCTGTGGGATGGGCACAGCGCTAGCACGGAGGTCGGCCTTTGGCATCATCCCCGCAGCGCTGGCGACAGCCCCGGGGTGGACACCTCTGGGGCTTATTTATCCCTGCGGCCACAAAGCCCAGGGACAGTCACTCCTGCTGGCCGACTGCGCTGGGCGCCAGCCAGAGCGGAGGCCAGGCGGGAGGGGCGGTCTTATCTCAGGCATCCCAGCGGCTTCCGCCCTGCCCCGGCTCCCGAGAACAAAGGCCAAAGGCCAGGCCTCAGCACCAGGTGGCTGACGGCAAAGAAAGACAGGCTCGGGGAGGGGAGGGCCCGGCTCGGCCGGCACAGGCAGCCAGGGGCAGAGGGCAAACCAGGGGCCGCCCCACGGGGCTGCTGGCCAGCCTGGAGGCGGGGTGGGGAAGGGACAGTGACCTGGAATCCAGAAGACACTTGGTCCCCAAGTCACAGGCAGAGACTGGCGGCTCCCTGCCGCGGTGGGAGCATACAGCAGGCGCTCAATAATCCTTGGCTCTCGCCAGCCCAAGGCAGAGGACACTGTGCGGCTGTTTCAAATCCGCCCTCAGGTTGGACAGAGGCCCCCGCGGCTGCCCTGCCAGGTGCACAGCTGCACACAGCAGCACCTCGGGTGCGCGCCCGGTGCCCGCCTCCCCGCGGCTCCTTCCCCAAGCGCTCAGCGCCCCGCTTCCTGGGACCCCAACGTCCCCCCCACCCTGCAAACCTCAGGGGGGAGGCCTCTGCACCCCCTCCAGGGCGCCAGCTTCCTGTCTGACAGTCGAGGACCTGGACGGGGCCGGCGCTGTGGTGCAGCGGGTCAAGCCACGCCTGCAGCGCTGGCATCCTGCACGGACGCGGGTTCGAGTCCCAGCTGCTCCACTTCCCATCGCGCTCCCTGCCGATGCACCTGGGACAGCAGTGGAGGGTGGTCCAAGCGCATGGGCCCCTGCACCCACGTGGGAGACCCAGAAGGAGTTCCTAGCTCCTGGCTTTGGCCTGGCCCAGTCCTGCTGTTGTGGCCATTTGGGGAGTGAACCAGGGGATGGGAGATCTCTCTCTCCACCTTTCCAACAAGTAAATATATCTTCAAAGGGGAGGAGGGCCGATAAAGGCCCCCCGCAGGCCGAGCCATCAGGAGGGACCTGGGTGATCCGGAAATCAGGTGGCGGTGACACCTCGGGAGGGGGCTTCTCCCGGGCCCCGCTGCCCCTTGGGTTCTGCTCCGGCCACACACCTGCTGTCAAGGCGTTGGAAAAACTCAACACATCAGGGGCTTAGTGACCCTTCAAAAAGTGCCAGTGACACACACTGCAGGGGCCAGCGACCTGCAGCGGGCGGGCTCAGCCCCGGCTTCTGACACCGGCATCGCCGACGGCGGCGACGGCTCCAGTCCCGGCGGCTCAGCTTCCCATCTGTCCCTCGCCAACGCGACTGCGACGGCCGTGGAGCGCGGCCCACGAGCCTCGGCCCCTGCCGCTCACGTGGGAGACCTGGAGGGAGCGCCTGGCTCCAGGCTTCGGCCCGATCAGCCCTGGCTGTTGCGGCCATTTGAGGAGTGAGCGAGCAGACGGAGGACGCTCTGTTTCTCTCTCTCTCTCTCTCTCTCTCTCTCTGTAACTCTGCCTTTTGAACAAACAGCTAACTCCTAAAGAAAACACTACCACCACCACCTACAGCCTAGCCCTGCTCTCAGCAGGCCGTAGTTTCTTTCTTCCTTTTTTTTAAAATTTATTTATTTACTTGAAAGGTTAGAGAGAGAGAGAGAGAGAGAGAGAGAGGTCTTCTATCCACTGGTTCACTCCCCAGTTGGCCGCGACGGCCGGGCTGCAGCCATCCGAAGCCAGGAGCCAGGAGCTTCGTCCAGGTCTCCCCCGAGGGGGCAGGGCCCAAGGACTTGGGCCATCTTCCACTGCTTTCCCAGGCCACAGCAGAGAGCTGGATCGGAAGCAGAGCAGCCCGGACTCCAACCGGCGCCCACGTGGGATGCCGGCACTGCAGGCGGTGGCTTTACCCGCTGCGCCACAGCACCGGCCCCAGAAGGCCTTAGTGTCTGGGGTTACTGACCACCAGGGCTGGGGCAGGGGAGGGACAGACAGCGGGGCTGCCCTGGCCACCAGACCACCCAGAACTCAGCTCCTGCCGCTCCCCCACCCCCAGCGCTGGGTGAACCAGAGGGGAGCGAGGGTGAGTGGGGTCCCGAGGAGAGGGAAGGGGCGGGCGGGGCTCCCGCTGGCTTTCACAGGGCAAGCCCCTCCCACTCAGCGTCATTCCAAGGCCCTTACAAAAGCATCCACGGCTTCTCCCGCGATCCCGTAAAACCCATTTATTTTCAAATTCCGGTTCCATGTGCCTCTGCCTCGGGAATGCGGGGACTCAGAGCATTTGGTAACATTGTGTATTAAGGACGCACCATAAAAATAAATTGCATTGTAAAAGTGGCCTCTTAACAGGCAGCCCGCGCTCCGGGGTTAAATGTCTGATTTCATACTGTTACCCACGGAGAGATCAGACGCCTCGAGCGGGCCTGCTCCCTCGGGACGGTGGCTGGGCCCCGGGAGGACACGCCTCTTCCAGGTCACGTCCCCCACCGCCGCCACGGCCGCACGCCGGCATCTTCAGGCTCCCGGAGGCAGCTGTCAGACACACTAAAAACAGGAAGGGGGGAAGAAAAAACAAAACCAGCACAACCGAGGCAACGCACCGAACGCCAAAATAGAACGAAAATCCCAACAGCTCAAACAAATATAACCATAAAAAGCCGGGCTCCTGGAAAAGCGATCTCTACAATTAAGCAGTTTTCTGCCTTATACTGATAATCACCTAATTATACTATTAATGACAGTTCAACCTGCTTGGAAATAAAAGGACATTCTTCCGGAACAGGGCGCCAGCTGTTAGCTGCAGATGTCACACATCTTTAAAGCATTATTATTAAGGGGGAGACAAAAACTCTATCAAGCCAGCACACCCACACCCCCCCTCCACGGGACCCAGAAGTCGTCATCAGCCGTGAGCTTCTGCAAAAAGAAAATAATAAAACCTAAAAACCCACGGAGGAGTGGGGGCGGCGGCCCCTCCCGGCCGGAGCCGCGCGGGGCCGGCCGCATGCGCTCCAGCGACGTCGGTAATTCCTTCCAACGCAGTAATCCCCGGAACCGGGATGCTTATGCCGGAGAATGGATCTCCCGCGCCCGGCCCACGGCTCCCCCGGCACGCACAGATCGTCAAGCGCCCGGTCGGGAGGCAGGAGCCCGCAGGCCGCCCGAGGTGGCCGCGGCCCGCCCGCCCCGGGCCCCGCAGACATGTGCTCGGCTGACTCCCTGCCAGGATTTCTTCAAACCGTGTGCGCCTCTGACATTCCCGAGCGCCAAGGTGTAATAAATACCCAACTCTGTCTTCTGACAATAGGCAGCCACATTTAATTAACTGGAGCGGAGAGCGCCGGGGAGAGGGGCTCCGGGCGCCAGCCACGGAGCCACGGAGCCACGGAGCCGGGATTAACCTTTCCAGAGAGCCGCGGGCAGGGCGGGTGGGGGGGCGGGCCCAGCCTGCTAAATCCAGAGAGGGGTGCTGGGGTCAAGGCCCCTACCGTCCCTCCGCCCGGCTGAGGGAGGGACAGCAGGCCCTGACAGCCGCCGCCACACTGCCCGTAGCTGGACCAGAAGAGGAGACCCGGGAGAAAGCCAGCAAGGCCGAGCAAGGCCAGGTGGGTGACCCCGGGAGCCCCTCGGGGAAGACTGCGGCCTCCTGACCCGCGGCCTTGTCCGGAGCGAGCGCATCACGCCTCGGGTTTTCAGGGGCCAGCAGAGGCTCGGTCCCGGGCAGCAGTGGCCTGCAGGCGGCTGGAGTCGGCAGCGCCCCCTCGGGCCTCCAACTTGCCGTGCGACCGCGGGTTTCCCAGGCGGGCTTGCCTGTGGCGCCGGGTAAGGGCCTTCTGGGGACCGCTCCGCGGGTCACTCACCCAGCTCACCGCGTCCAGGCCGCCCTCAGCAGCTTCCTTTCTCCCCCACGAGAGCACAGGGCCAAGCCCGCTCCGCACCCACTGGACGCCCTCCAAGACACTCAGGCTCGGGGGCTGCCTGTCGGCGGCAGATGGAGGCCCGCGCCCACCAGCCCGGGCTCTCCTAGGCCGGTCCCCCGGAGCCAGAACCGATGTCCGCCGCCGGCCCCACTGAGCAGATGGCGCCCACCCAGGCCCACCCCACGGGAGGTGGCAGCCGCCCCCACCCTCCCCAGCCCAGGTCTGTTTCTGTGGAGTTCAGCTCTGCCGAAACTTCGCTCAGGTTCCCCAGAAACACCTGGAAGGCGGGCACTCACTCACGAGGACTCCGATCCCAGCAGCCCGGGCCAGGGGCCCACTGGCCTCCCCCGGAGCTGACCCCGGGTAGCCACTGACAGCAGCCAGGAAGGCCATCGTAGGCACCGCAGGGTTTCCAAATACAACACAGCACTTGACACGGGAGACCCATCTCACAGCTGGGCAAACGGAGGCCCTCGAAGAGTCCGGCAGCTCCCCCCAGGGCCAGACCCCACAGAACCACAGGCCCGGCGTCACTCACAGCCAGGGAGAGGCCCGGACAGGGGTGACAGTGGGCGCACTGGGAACACTCAGGTCTTGGCCAGCACAGGGTCCCTGCCGCTCCGGCTGCGGCCTCCCGCCAGCGTCCCACGCGGTTCAGCGCAGGGCAGAGGCGGCAGGGCACAGGCTCCGCTGAGCCGGGGCACCAGACCAAGTCACTCGCCCTCCCTGCCCCTGTCTCCTCCTCGGTGCACGGGGCTGCTGGTGACACAGAGGCCACGACACACGGGCCACCAGGGAGACAGCAGGTGCACGGCTGCGGCGGCACGGAACCAACAAGGTCACGAGCGACTCCCGGGCACCGGGCACAGCACAGACAGGGCCTCGGCCCGCCACAAAGCCCCGAGGACCCCCGGGGGCCCCCCGCTCGCTTGGATCTGCCCCAGGGCCACGCTCTGAGCAGGGGACGGCCCCACGTACTACCCCCCCACCCCAGCAGGGCGAGAGACGCGGCCGCTGCCCAGGCCCGAATCCAAGCCGGAACCACCCTTCCTTCACGAAACTGCCGCTCGCCGGCTCCTGCCCACTTCCCCATTTCATGGGCGGGCACCGCCACCGTCCAGACTTCAAAGAGGCCCCTGGCAGTCAGCTCCGCCCAGGGCCACCCACTCGACGCTGCCTCACCCTGGGGCTCCTGCTGGCTGGGGCAGGGCTCTGAGCCCTCTGCTCCAGCCCCTGTGGGCCCCTCCCCCAGCGCCCGAGTGCTCCCCGGGCCTTGGCAGCCCTGGGGTCCATGCGATGGAATGTCCTATGGCGGGGGCAATGCCCCCCCCGTACCGGGCGACGAGGTCACCACCAGCCCCAGGGGGCCACCGGGACCCGGCAGCTGGAGCTCTGACAGCTGCTTTTTAACTTCGAGTCCCGGCGGTCCCACCTGGCCAGGCTGAGCAGGTCCAGCCCCTGGTTCCGCCCGTGTGGCCCGCGGGCCTGAGAGGCAGGCACAGCCCCAGGCCCCCTCGAGGCCCCTCCCCGCTGTCAACAGATGTGCTCGGGAGCCTGACACAAGGAGACGAAACCCTCCAGACTCCCCAGAATCCTCTCTGAACACCACCTCCTGCAGGAAGTCCTCCTGGATCACTCTAGCCAAACGGGATCTTCCAATCTCCGAGTGTCTGGAGTCACCTGCATTCCTCTAGCCTCCAGAGCCTGGCCGGGCCCGTCCCCTCCTCTGGGGAAGGCAGGACCTGGGACTTCCTTTGGGCCCTCCCCCCAGCCCCTCCCAGGCCTGGCACCCAGCAGGTGCAGCCTCTGCCCAAAGCAGGGGAGCGGCGCTGGTGGCGGGCTGCTTGCCCTCCGACCCCGCGGCAGGCTCGCCCCACCGGTCTGACCCGCTGCCGCGAGCGCCGGGAGGTGACAGGGCCCTGAGTCAAAGGCATCAGGATGAGGATGAAAGCCTGGCGGGGGAGCGCGGCCTCAAGGAGCCACAGCAAACCTCACACGCTCCGCACGGCCCTCTGCAGGGGCCACAGGGCAGGCTCGGGCTCCCAAGCTAGCCAGCAGGCCCCCTGCGGGATCCCGGAGGCCCTGAGAGCCGGGCGGGGGTGCAGTGGGCTGGGGCAGGCCGCCAAGAGCAAGGTTGACCCAATGCAGCTGGTTCCTCTCTCTAGCACTGACCCACCGGCTCTGGGCCCCGAGGCATCTCCCTGACACCAAGACCCTGGAAAGCCGGGGCTGACCAGTCACAAGGCCACAGGAAATTCCCCTCCCCAGAACCGGCCCCTGTGCCCAGGAGTCAGGCAAGCGACCTCGACCCCCTCCTGGCCTCACCACCAGCCCCCGGGGCTGCTTCTCCCAAGAGCTGCCGCCAGGAGAGCCCGGTCGGGCCTGGGAAGCCAGGGCCGCAGTTGAGATCTTGGCTCCCACCCCGGAAGGCGCCAGAAGCCTTGCCTCTCGTCCTCCCCCGCAAGGCTGGGGGTGGGGGGGATCGAAACCCCTGCCTGCTCTCCCCGGGCTCGGGCAGGAAGTGGTCTCCGCGTCACACGGAGGCCCCCGGGGGCTGCAGTACAAGCGGCCGTCCAGGCTGCGGGCAGGTGCAGCGCCTCCGCAGGGACCAGCTGAGAGCCGACAGCCCGACGCAGCTCGGCACGAGGTGCCAAGTGCTGAGGCAGCCCCAGGTCCCGAGGCACGGAAGACACACGCCGAGACCAGACTGCAGCCGTCAGCAAGGCCCCTGTGCACAGGCACCGAGCCAGGAGCCTGGGCACCATGCGCGCACTGGCAACCCGCAAACCCCTTGTTCTCAAAGCAACCTCAAGAAGCCCCATCCTGGGGCCGGCACCATGGTGCAAGGGGTAAAGCCGCCGCCTGCAAAGCCAACATCCCACGTGGGCGCTGGTTCAAATCCCAGCTGCTCCACTTCCGATCCAGCTCCCTGCTAATGTGCCTGGGAAAGCAGCAGAGGACGGCCCAAGTGCTTGGGCCCTGCACCCACGTGGGAGACCCGGATGAAGCTCCAGACTCCAGGCTTCTGCCTGGCCCAGCTCCAGCTACTGCAGCCAGTTAGGGAGTGAGCCAGCAGATAAAAGATCCCTCTCTCTCCCTCTCTCTCTCTCTAGCTCCCTCTCTCCCCTTCTCTCTGTAAATAAATGAGTGAATCTTTAAACAAAAACCAATATTCTGTACTTTTTTTAAAAAGATTTTATTTATTTGAAAGATAGTTACAGGAAGAGGTAGAGCCAGAGAGAGAGAGAGAGAGAGAGAGAGAGGTCCTCCATCCTCTGGTTCACTCCCCAGATGACTGCAATGGCAGGAGCTAAGTTGATCCGAAGCCAGGAGCCAGGAGCTTCTTCCAGGTCTCCCACGTGGGTGCAGGGGCCCAAGGACGTGGGCCATCTTCCACTGCTTTCCCAGGCCACAGCAGAGAGCTGGATCGGAAGTGGAGCAGCTGGGACTCAAACCGGCGCCCCGCTGCAGGCTGGGGCTTTAACCTGCTTGTGCCAGAGCGCCGGCCCCTCCCGTGTGTTCTCCTGGAGTCATCTGAGTCATCAGGTTTAAGGACAGGGTGGCACCGGGGCAATGGCAGAGCCAGGATCTGGGCCCTGGCCGCCACGTCCGGCTCCCTTGTAAGTACAGGCAGGCTGCGCCTGCTGCTTGTGCACCGGGGAGCCCGGCGCGAGCCCGGCGAGCTCTCCAGGCAGCGGCGAGGGCCTGGCCGAAGCCCTGGAGAGGAAGTGGAGGCCAGAGGCGGCCCTGCCGGGGGGGGGGGGGGGGTGAGGGCCCTAGGACACGGCGCCTGGGAGGCACCACAACCACACCCCAGAGCCAAGGAGTGCCTGTCGGAGGTCCCCCCACCGCACTGACCCGGTGCTGGGGGCAGGGCAGCGTCGTCACCGGCTCCGCCGACTGCCTGGAGAGCCCGGCCCCGGCCTGGCAGCAACCACGCAACTGCAATGGGCATTAGACGCCCCACCCAGGGCCCAAGAAACCAGGCGTGGGATGGGGGAGGGGTTCCCAGAGGCTCCGCCCGCCGGGAGCTGGCCCGTAACTGGGTCACAAGCCCTGCCGGCCGCTGCAGCAGAGCCGGGGCTGGGGCTGCCGGTGAATACGTTCGAGCCGATGCGGTTCCACACCTTCATTTCTGGTCCACATCAATAATTGACCCCGGAGTCTCATAAAAACCAGACACAGCTCATTAGCGGCTCTACAAAGGGCACGCCCACCTGCCCACCGCCCGGCCAGGACTGCCTGCGCACTGCTGCTTACAGCCCAGAACGGGGCACTCGGGGCCCCACCCCCAGGAGGCCCACCTGCAGGGGCCCGGGGAAGCTCGGAGCAAGGACTCTTCCCCCTCCTCCAGGGCAGGCAGCCCCCCGCCCAGAAACAGAATTCACGGAGTCCAGGATGGGGGAGCCGCACGCACCCCCACCCGCCCTCTCCTACCCCACACGCCGTCCAGCGGGGCCCCAGCGCTGCATCAGGGATGGGCCTCTCCCTTGGAGCCCACAGAGCATGGCACCGGCAGGACCTCACACGGCCTCCCTGGCAAGCAGACTCCTGCCTCTGGAGCGGAGGCAGCCAGGTGGGGAAGGAGCCGCCCACACAGGGGCCACAAGGAAGCGTCCACTTCTGCCCCCACTCCAGGGGGAAGGGTCCTGCTGCGGCAGACCCGCCCACCAGCCCCCAGCCCGGGGTCTCCAGCGCCGCACGCTTGTGCTCCAAGAAAGATGGGTTCAAGTCTGCCGGTGACCGCGGCCCCCCCCAAAGCACAAGGCAGGGGCCCCGCCCTGCAGGTCACGGCCGAGGACTCACAGGCGGGGTGGCCCAGCCAGGGGAGTTCCGTGCAGCCCCCGGCGTCATCACCTCCCTCCTCCGAGAACCACCACGAGCACCAGCGAAGGTTGACACGGTTACCAAGACAACAGAAGCTGGGCCCGGCCAGGAGGTCTCGGGGCTAATCCTAAACGAATTACAGGCCACAAGGGACAGCGCTGCGGAGCAGCAGGGCCAGCTCAGGGCGCCCGAGCCGGGGATGAGGAGCCGGGGCCAGGGGGCTCGGGGGCCCAGGGGGGGGCTCTGCGGGGGGGGGGAGCCCCAATAAATCAGTTTCCAGGAACTGCTCCACTGAGCACGGCGTGGCCAACGACACCTGCACAAGGGCACTTAGTGTCTGGGGTCTCCTGACACGAGGGCCGTGGGGAGGCCCAGGACGCCTTCCTGGGTGGAAGCCAGTTCTTTCCCTGTTTGAAACCTGCCTCCCGCGACAGTGAGTGACAGCCCCGGCGGCCACACGCGTGCCTCCCCGGGAACAGCGCGGCCAGGGCCGGGAAGGACCCTCCTCTCGGACAGCAGGAGCCCACAGCTGGGAACTATTACTCATTTTTATTGATTTATTTGAGAGCCAGAGCTCCCACCTACCAGTTCACTCCCCAAACGTCGCCAACAGCTGGAGCTGGGCTGGGCCACAGCCAGAAGACAGTCCGGGTCTCCCTGTGGTGGCAGAAGCCCCATCACCGGGCCGTCCCTGCGCCTCCCAGGCTCCGCGTTGGCGGGAACCTGGGGTCAGAGGTCAGAGGCAGGTACTGAACCAAGTCCTCTGGCGTGGGGCCCGGGTGTCCTAACCACTAGGCTAAACACCCACTCCCCTGTCCCCACCCCGCAGCTGGGGGCTATGAACGCACAGCGCACTGCGGCTAACGGTCCTACAGCTTGGGCCCTCTTCCCTGAGACTCCTGGAGAGCCCACGTGCAGCCGAGTGCAGGTGCTGTGTGGACCCACTTAACAGATGAGCACACCGAGGCCCAGAGCCACACAGCCGCCAGGAACAGAGGCAGGCGGGACCCGGCGCTCAGGTGGCACTGCCTGGAGCCAATGGGGCCGCCAGCAGGCCCCGCAAGGGGGCGCCAAGAACCCAGGCCCCTCCTTCCGGGCTGTCCTGGCGTCCCCTCCTGCTGCTCCTCACACCCTCTCCTGGGCTTCAAGCTAAGTGCGATTCACCACCCCCGCCCACTGTCCACGCCCGGGGTGAGGGGTGGGGGTGTCTCGGCCTGGCGCCTCCCGCTCGGGCAGGCACCACGATGCCCTGGAGGCTTGGTGGACACAGGTTCTCCCCACCGCTAACCACGCTGGCTCCACGCAGAACCACCCTGTGGTGACACCTGCCCCTCCCGGCCTCCACCCTGGGGCCCTCTCACCTGGGGCCACGCAGGCGCCTGCACCACGGTCCCCCACTGCCTGCGCGTCCATGACCTACCGAGGCGCTGGCTGGCGACCCCCAGCCCAGGAGCCCCGCCCTGCACCCCCGGCGCGCGCCCCTTCTTCTCCAGACTCCCCTCCTGGACTGCAGAGGGCTCAGCCTTGGGGGCTGCTCGGCTGCACCCCATGGCCTCCTCGTCGTCAGCTCGGGGTGAGCAGGAGGCGTAACCCGGCTGCTTAAAAGTCTCGGGTTGGGACGGCGCTGAGGCGCGGGTTTAGATACCCCCGAACCGCCAGCACCCCCTACCCGATCCGGCTCCCCGCTAACACGCTGGGGAAAGCAGCGGATGACGGCCTAAGTGTCTGGGCGTCTGCCACCCACGCGGGAGACCCAGACGGGGTTCTGGTTCTGGGCCTCAGCCCGGCCCGGCCCCGGCCATTGCAGCCACTAGGGGACTGAACCAGCCGATCGACGATCCCTCCCTGTCACCCTGCCTGTCAAATAAAATAAAATAATTCTTCAAAAACAGAAAAAGAGAGGCCAGTGCTGTTGGCACAGCGAGTTAAGCCGCCACCTGCAGCGCCGGCATCCCATATGGGCGCCAGTTCCAGTCCCAGCTGCTCCACTTCCGATCCAGCTCCCTGCTTAATGCGCTTGGGAAAGCAGCAGAAGGCGGCCCCTGCACCCGCGTGGGACACCCGGGAGAAGCTCCTGGCTCCTGGCTCCAGTTAGGCCCAGCTCCGGCCAAACCAGAGGACAGGAGAGCTCTCTCTCTCTCTCTTCCCCCCCTCCCCCTCTCCCTGTCACTCTGCCAAAGTAATTTTTCGAAAGAAAATCTAAGTTCCGCCCCCCTCCCAGAATCAAGGTCATGAGCCCCTGGTGTCCCTCCGAAACACGGCTCTGCCCCCAACTCCATCCTCGCCCCTCCACCACCTCTCTCCTGCCACCCTGCCTGGGAGGTTCCTGGGAGCCGGCAGAGCGCCCAGCGGGAACCGTGCCGCCCCTGCCCGGCCCCGGCCCGGCCCCACCCTGCTCTGAAGCCCCACTCTGGCTCCCAGGGTCCGGCACCCGCAGGTCAGCCTGTCCACACTGGGTGCGACTCGGCGGTGACGGAATCTGCTCCACAGGCCCCTTCCTGGTCCCTGGGTCCAGACTCTCAGCCGCTAGAGGGGTCCTGCTGCCCGGACCCCCCCGGGGAGTGGCCTCGCAGCCCCCGCAAGGGTGCACAGGCTCAGAGCCCTGCCACCAGAGGGTCCGGCCAGTGCCCCCTCGGAAGGGTGTCTGGGCACCAGCACCTGGGACCCCAGCCCCCACCACGAGGGCGGCAGCTCTCAGCAAGGACCCGGGCCTCCCCTCTGCTCCTCCCTCCACCCAGCCTTGCCCCTGCGCTGCACACACCCAGGGCCTGCACAGCCTGCCGGGAGGCTCCCACGGCGCCACCTCGGCTCGTCTCAGTCCTGGGGTGACCTCAGGAGACGATGCAGACCCCCCAGGGCTCTCACCAGGAGGGTGTGAAGCCCAGTGCCCCTGCGGCCGCCTGGAGGGACGCTGGGGGAGGCACAGACCCGTGTCCCCAGAGCACAGAACTAGGTCAAGGGCACGTGCTCTATGTGAAAGGCAAATGCAAACAAGACACAGGATCAGGGCCACTCCAAGCCCGGGCACAGGGCCTGCATGCGCCCGGCCGGCGCCCCACCAAACCCGGGGCACGGGAAGGCTTGGCTGCCCGACCTCCAAGGGCCCTTCCAGGTCCAGTGTTCCGTGACTTCTTGACCCTGGAGGCCATCAAGCGAGTGGCCGAACGCCCACTGGGCGGCGGTCCAGGCCTGGTCACAGGGCACTTCCTGCCTCACTGCACGCGGGGGCAGGAGGAAGCCGGCCGGCCCTGACCCTGCGAGGTTTCCGGCAGGGGCCGGCCTCCAGGACTGGGTGGGATGAGGCCTGGGCGTGGCTAACTCAAAGCCAGCCAGCCCCTGTCAGCCCCTGCCAGCACCCAGCACAGCGGGCACCACACGGGGCCCAGGGCAGCTACCCACCCCGGCGGGGGAGGGGCGGCACTGGCGGGGAGCGCAGGAAAAACACACTTTCCCCTAAAGACTTGTAAAAAAACATTCCCACTGATTTTTTTCCCTTTTACCCCCAGCCTTCACAGGTTCAAATACGCCACACTTAGTAATTTTACGAGCAAACCAGGCTATACATCACACAGTTTTATGTTCCTAAATTAACAAAAGGACTTTAAATCTATATGGAGCTCTTAAAAAGGAAAGACCACCACATCTATGGTTATTCCCACAGCCCCGATTCCCCTTCCCTGCTCAGGCACACCCCCAGGGCTCCAGAATTTCTGCTGACTGCGGTGTGGGGACCACCAAGGAGAGACTGCTGGGCTCAGCAGCCCTGAGAGGGGACCCCTCTGCCCCTGCAGAGACCACCGAGGGGCCGGGGGTGGGGAGCCCGAGGAAGGGAGAGGCAGCCTCCACGCAGCTCCCAGCCCAAGGGGCCGGCTGCACGACGCCAGGGTAGACCAGATGACCGGCCCGCATGTGCCAGTGGCAAGGGGGACGCACAGGCTGCTCCCTTTACACAGGTGCTCGCCCCGCGGCAGAGGGCCGGTGGCACACAGCACGGAGCACACATCTAGACCCTTACCCCGCGGGCCGGCTCTGGCTGGCCAGCCCAGTTCCAACCCTCCCCATCGGCAAGGCCGGACCCCAGGTGTCACACGACCATTTGCCCGCAGAGCCCGAAGAGGCTGCCAGAGTCCAGCAGATACGCAGCCAGGGGCTGGCCAGCGGGGCTGTGTCAGATTCCCACCCAGGGCGCGAGAACTCGCTGTGTAAGCCAGGAAAAAAGCCTTAATGCGAACCAAACTGAGCAGGGGGTGGGACCCACGGCAGGGCCCCTCCAAGAAGGGCTGGGCCGCCGGGACAAAGGGGCCCCCGGCTTTCCCAGGCCAGATGGAGGTGAGGCAGCCCTCGGCAGCTCTCAGGGGTCCCGGGGATTAATTAGCGCGAGATGGGAGCCCGAGCGCCGTCCCCACTGAGCTTCTGAGCTGTAAATAAGCAGCGTTCTCAGCCACGGCTCAGACAGCAGCGCTCCCTCTCATCTCACACAGCTCCCGCCGGGAGCAGAACCTGGGTGGCAGGCATGTGACCCGAGAGCCTCCCCCGCAGCCAGGGCTGGGCACGGGCTCCGTCACAGCTGGCGCCTGCGGCCCCCCTGCCAGCTGGGAGCAGGCGGCTGCAGGTCAGGGCCCTGTCCCGGCCTCACCTCGCCAGGCCTCCCCCAGGCCAGGTGGGCCAGGCAGAGCCCCGCCCCCACCTCCCACTGGGACTGGGGGGGGGCTCTGCACAGGCCACCTGGGCCCAGATCTCCCTCCACGGTGCCCCATCTCCTGCTCGTCCATCTGAGGCTGTTCAGAGAGGGGCCAGGCCGGGTCTGACAAGCTGTTGACAGCTCCCAGGGCCTGTGGGGGCAGCTGTGCAGGGACAAGCTCCAGGGGCAGCCACTGGCAGCCGCCACGGCCACCTCTACACTCCAGTCTCCTCGCTGGAGGGCCTGGTGGTCCTTCCTGGAAGTGGACAGGGAGTCCTAAGGGGAGGCTGGGGTCAGCAGGAGTTCAGTGTGGCCCAGGGTGGGGTCCACTGACGGCCGAGTCCTTCCCTCCGCAAATGCCAGAAACAAGATAAGGGGCCAGGAGGGCGCCACGGCCAGCACCGAGGCCCTCCCCCCACCCCAGCGCTCAGCAAATATTTATTAAGCAAGGACGCCAGAGCCAGACCGCCCAGGGTCAGTGCCCGGCCGCCCTCTCCCTGCGCCTGTGACCTCAGCCTCCGGGGACCGTCCGTCCAAGAGCTGTCAGGTGAGCTGCAGAACTCAGGTCGAGGCCGGAGAGCGGCCGTACCTCTTCTTTCTCAAAGGGCTACCTTCTGAATGGTGCCCGCCCACGTGCAGCTCCAAGCCTGGGGAAGCGCAGCAGGGGAGTAACGGGAGCAGGTGCACCCACAGAGTCTGGGAAGGGGACCCCCAGCTCCCCATCGCCCCAGGAGCAGGGCGGTGCCCCCAGTCCTCCCACCCCAGTCCCCCCCTCTCTCCGCAGCGCCCAGTCTGCACCCCTCCCCCGGGCAGTGAAGGAGCACCAAGGGGAAGGCCACCACTCGCCCACCACGAAGCCCCGCTCATTGTTACAATTGTTATTTATTTATCTGAGAGGGAGACAGGGAGGAGACACACAGAGCTGATTCACTCCTCAGGTCTCTGCAGCGACCAGGGCTGGGCCAGAGTGGAGAGCCAGGCACTCAACCCTGGTCTCCCACACGGGTGGCAGGAACCCAAGTCCCTGGGCCATCACCTCTGCGCCGCACAGCCTGTTCCTGCAGGAAGCTGGCATCGGGGCCAGGGTCAGGCATGAACCCAGGCGCTGTGACACGGGGCACGCGCACGGCTTTCACCACGAGGCCACATCAGTCCACTTCAGCACCAACAGCGAGTGTAACGAAACCACTATAGCTCCCACCTGTTACGCATGAACACCGTCCCGCTGCCCAGGGGACTTACACATTTAATCCCTGGGACCAGAGGTGGGCCCCCAGTCCCTGGAAGAGGCCAGGCAGTGAGCGGGCATCTTAGGCTTGGCCAGCCCACCCGGCCTCCATGACAGCTGCCAGAGACAACACAGGACAATGGGTGTGCGTGGCTGCGTACCAATAAAACTTTATTCACAAAGGGCCAAGGCCTGCCCTAGCCTCGCCAGGGAGACGGGAGCACAGAAGCCTTTCACATACGGGGAAACTGAGGCTTTACCAAGCGCTCCAGCCTCCTGTCCAAGGCAGAGCTCCTGAGCCCGCGCCTTGCACCGGCCAAACAGGAAGAGCTGGTGCCTGGTGCCAGCCTCCCTCTGAGCTGCCCCCAGGCCCCCAGGCGGATGGCCCTGGACCCTGGCCCACGAGACGGGATCCGGCTTCGCCAACAGGCCCAGACCTGGAGGCTGGGGGGAGCTGGCCGTGCTGTCCGCCTCCCTCCACAGGGTGCCTTTCACCCGGCACCTGCGGCCCCTGGTGTGGGTCCCGCGTGGCAGACAGCAGCCAACCACACATCCGCGTCTCCGTCCCCCCACTTCCAAACTGAGCAAGCCACAGGCCCCTCTGGGCCTCACCGAGCTCCCGGGTGACACGGGAAGGAGCCAGCAACTGTCTCCCTGGCCCCCGCCCAGGGAGCAGTGGCACCTGCGCCCGAGGACCCGGCTGACACCAGTTTAACACCCTGCAAGGACACGCCACAGCGACGGCGGGGTGGGGGCAAACCGCCACTGCTGGGCCAGGGTCAGCACAGGCAGTCTGCTCCCCCCCCCCCCCCCCCGCTGTCCTAGCCTGAGCCGCCGCCTCCCTCTGAGGCTCCCGCGTCAACAGAACTGGGTCACCTGACGAACACAGCTGTGCCAGCAGCCGCCCAACGGCAGGTGAGGTGCGGTGCGCCCTACCAGCACCTGTGCCCCAAGACGCTCCTAGCCCTCGCTCTCCCAGGCGGGCGCAGGGCTGGGGCAGGGGCCGTGGGGACCCAGAGGAGACCCAGCGAGTGGAGGTCCTGAGTGACAGGCTCAGGTACCGCTCTCCCCCCACCCGGCGGAGGGGGGACCCCACAGTTCCGGGAGCCCCAGGACTCGGCCCTGGTGGAACCCAGCCCTCGTGTACGCTGGGGAGTCCCGGTTCTGATCTGGATCGGACCTGCGAGGGGACGCCCAGACCAAGGGACAGACAGCCAAGTTTCACGTTGCCGACCCGTGTTTTGGGTGGACAGAGACACAGAGAGCAAGAATGAAAAGGAACTCTCGCAAATACGCTGATTTCTAGCAAAACGGTGGAGACCCCCACCACTGACCACTGACTGACCTGGTGGCTTCTGGGGGATGGCTGGGCACGGATCAGCCAGTTGCGGTTCAGTGCGGATTTCAGAAACGCCCAGTGTCGGGAGGTCCCTCTGGCCCCTCCGTTCGGCTCTGAGAACTCGGGGGCACATCTGCCCGCCATCAGGAAGCCCCCTCCCAGGGACCAGACAAGCCCAACCCCCACACCTGGCCGGCCGCACCTTTCCCAGGCCGACGACACCGCCCAGGGCAGACCCAGGGCCGTCGCCTTTCCCCCCCCCACGGCACCCCGGTGTCGCCCCAGCCCGAGGACCCCAACTTCAGCAGCAACCGCGCGTCACAGCCCAAGGCAGGCAAACTCAGAGCAAGGCAGCCAAGATAAAAACACACCGCATTCCCAGAACAAGCGGCCACACGCAGAGCAGCCTGCCCGAGCGGCGCTCACGTGGCCCACCTGGGGCGGGCCCGCAGTCACGGCCCGACCCCGGGGGGCACGGCGGGGGAGGGGGCAGGGCGCGCGGGGGCGGCCCGGGGCTCGCCGCCAGCTCGCGGGCCCCTCCCCGCGGCTCCCCGGCTCGCCAGCCTCCCCGGGGCCGCCCGCGGGGCCGCGACCTGCGCACAGGGTGACCTCCGGAGGGGCTCGCCCAGCCTGCGGCCGCCCCCTGCCCCGCGCCCCGGGCCGCCGGCGCGCCTCGCCCCGAAACAGAAAGTTGAAGGCAGCCCGCCGTCAGCGCGCACGGAGGTTAGGGCAACAGGAAACCACGCCGCCCGCCCCCCGAGCGTCCCCGGCCCCCTCCGCCGACCTCGGCAGAACAAAACCTTCCAGGGAATCCCGGGCAGGGAGGGGCGCGGGGGCCGGCCGCAGGGACCAGAGCCGGGGGGGGGGGGGGTGCGGGCCGCCGGGCGCTGCGGCGGCCTGCGGGAAAGTAACTTCGCACCCGGCGCGTAATCCACCCCGCCGGGCGTAAGCGCCGCCGCGAGGAGCCGGCTCCGGGCAGACAAAAGGAGCGAGACGCGCAGACCCCGGCGGCGGCGGCGGCGCGGCGGGGGCGGCGGGCCGGGTGGGCGCTCCCCGCCGCTCGCCGCGGGCCCGAGCGCGGCGGGAGCAGCCGGGGCCGCGCGGACCCCCCCCCAACGCCGCCCCGACCCCCCGGGCTGGGGGTAAGTGGGGGGGGGGGGGCCGGCACACAGGCGCCGCGCGGGACCCGGGGAGGCGCGCAGCTCGCTTACCTGGTAAGTAATACAGAGGCGGCTTCAACCCAAACATGGTTCAGGCTAGAATTCCATAGTGACCAGAGAGGGACGAAGGAGGAAAAATAAAAATAAATATAGGCAAGCCGAGGCGTGAAACAGAAATCGCCGTCCGAGCCACGGCGCTCCAAATGTCCAAAACAATAAAATCGAGGCAGAAGAGCGATCCCTCGCGCGCCGGAAAAAATAAAATCAAGTCTTCCTGCCCCCCCGCCCCGCGGCGACCCGAGGGCTCAGCCTCCGGCCAGCGCGCGCGGGCAGCTGCGGCCGCCTCGGCCCGGCAGGTCCGCAGTGAGGGCACGGACGACCACGACGGGCCGGAGCCGCCGCGGCCGCCGGTGTCTCCGCCGCGTGCGTCTTTTCTCCCTTTTGGACTTGAGATGCAAATAAAGCGGGCGGGGGAGCGGGCGGGAGAGCGCGGCGGGGCGAGCGGGAGCCGGGGGCGGCGAGGGCGGCGAGACCGCGGGCGGCGGGCTCAGGGGCGCCTCGCCGGGGAAGCTCGCGGGCGCGGGCGGGGAGGGGGCGCGGCGGCCCCCGGGGCGCGCGAGCGGCGGCCCGTGCTCCGCGCGGCCATCCGAACGTCAAGGGCGAGGGTCAAGAGACCTGTTCCCCACGGGGCTTCCCGTGCCGAGCCCGGGGGAGGAGGGAGGGGGCGAGGGGTATCTCCGGTTGCCAAGGAGAAACCGGCTTTGTTTTCGTTTCCCCTTAGCTACTGGGAGCGGAGGGGCGGGGTGGGGGAGGAGGAGGGGGCGAGCGGGAGGGGGCGCGGGGAAAATTAATACCCAAACAGCCGCCAAGTAGGAGGGGGCGCGGCCCCCTCGGCAGCGCCGGAGCCCGCGGCCGGAGGCGGCGGGGCGCGGGGCGCCGGCTCCCCTCCCCCTCGCCGCCCCAGGCCCCCCGGTTCTCGTCCGACCGCCGACTCGGAGGGAGCGGGCGCGGGCGGAGGGCGCAGCGCTCGCGGGCCAGGCGTGCGCGCGCGGCGGCGGGCCCCTCGATCAATTTTCATGCAAGAATCATTATCGGTAAATTGGAAAGCTGGCTGCCTGACAGCGGATTTGTCTCCCCTAATGAAAGCGAAAGGGCAGCGGCGCGGCGGCGGCGGCTCCTTCCGTCTCCACGCGGCGGCTTCCCGGGGCTCCGCGCTCCGCAGGGCGGCGGTGACAGTTTCACTTGCGAGCTCCCCCTGCGCGCGGCCGCTCGGGGCCCGGGAGGGCGCTGCGCCGGCCGCGGGGCGCTCCCCTCGCCCCCGGAGCCCGGGGGCCGCGGGCAAACAGTGGGCGGCCGCGGGCGCCGCCGGCTCCCCCTCCGGCTGCCCAACTCCGCGCTCTGGCTGCCGGCCCGGCCGCCCTCCCCACCCACGTCTGACAGCTGCGGGAGCCGGGGGCTCGCCCTCCGCCCGGCCGGGGGTGTGGGGGGCGGGGAGGCTCCCCAGGCCGTCCCCCCCCGCCCCGGGGGCCGCCTCCGGTGGCTCCCGCGCGGGGCCGCGGAGACGCACGCGCCGGCCGCCCCGGGCCAGCGGTTCGCTTCCGCCTTGGCCTCTCCCCGCTCACCCCACCCGCTGAAAATCCCTGTTGCAAGTGTAACCGAGTGCTTGCTACCGTCTCGCACACTGCCCGCGCCGCGGCGGCGTTAGCAGCTCCGGGGAGGCGTGCTCGCAGGCACACGGCCCCAGTGCGCGCGGCTGCTGCGGCTCTGCGAGACAGGCCCCCGCGCGGGGCGCACGAGCGCCCGGCTCCCCACGCCGCCTCTCCTTCGCACCCTCTCTGGCAGGCCCCACGTGATAATTCCCCAAATCGAAGGGGAAAAAACCCTGCCGCCAAACCACATCCTGTGCGCGCATTGTCCAGCCCAGCGATTTTAAAGAGACAGGACCCATTTCCCCACGCGCGCTCCTAAAAGCGCGCTACAGAGCTGCCTCTTGGTGCAGCCCCGGTGTTTTCCAGCCCTTCCGCCTCCACAGGTGCCCCCTGGGTGGCACAACGCGGTGACGCTAAAGGGGTCACCTCTGGCCCCGGACACAATCGTGGGATGCGGGAAGAGGCCTGCGCCCGCAGGGACGCACGGCGGGGCGCCGCGGTCCCGCCAGGCTCGGGTTCCTGGCCACGCTCGCCGGCCCCCGCGTCAACCGGGGGACCCCAGCGGCTGCCCCGGGGTCCCTGCTGCAAGCGGCGACTTCAAGAGGCGGCTGAACTCGGGGGAGGGGTGGTGTCACACCCTCCAGGAAAGCCGTGGAGGGCGAGCTGGTGGAGGTGCGCGCGCGCCGGGCTGTGTGTGGGGGGGTGCCCCCCGCCCGCCCCAGCCCACCCCGCCAGGAGCATCTGAAATGCGCGGGGCGGGGCGAGGGAGGTGGCACTCCGCCCCGCCGCCGCCTACCGCCTGCTGGGTGCTGCGCGCAGGCGGCTGCCTTCTGGGGCCCGGCCGCCGGGGGTGCGAGAGGCAGCCTTTAATCCCTCCCCGCCCCTGCGGCGCCCCTCCCCGCGGGCGGCCGAGGGCGCGCGCGGGCGCCCGGGACGGCGCCGGGGCTGCCCACCCGGAGGACGCCCGCCGCCCGCGCGCGCGCCCGCAGCTGGCCGCTCCGCCCCGCTCTGACCCCGGAGGTCGCGCCCGGCCCTCGGCGGCGGCGGCCCTTTGTTTCCGGGGCTGCGGGGGCGGCGCTCCTCGCGCCTCCCCCTGCGCCCGCTGCTCGCCGCGCTGCGAGGGAGGCGGTCGCCCGGCCCCCGCCCCCGCCGGGCTGCGGCCGGCGCGCGGCACGGGCTGCGCCCCCGTAGGAGTGGGGGGCCCCGCGCGGCAGCAGACGGCCGAGGGAGCTGCCGCCCGCCCCCCCTCGCCCCTCACCCCCGTGGAAAGTCTCTGACCGTACTTGAGGAGGGGGGGTTGAAAACTATTTTTAAAAGACCCTAAACTATCAGTTTCTGTTGTCATCCTTTTATTGGTTTTTAATTCTCCGGGATTACACGAACAACAGTAGTAATTAATACTAAACCTTCCTCTACTGTATATGCTAATGGCAGGAGCCATAAAAATTAATTTGCAAACATGTCATTACACAATAGCTGTACAGGCAATAAACCTGTAATTATGGGCCAATCACAGGCAGGGTACGCAGGCAGGGCCTCCCCCAATCTGCCAGGGGGGCCCCTCCCCCTGCTAAAGTGGGGAAGCCCTGGCCGGAGGGAGCCTGCCCCTTCTGGGAGCCACCTGGCTCCAAGCTGGGGGCGCGCGGGAGACGGGCCTCCAGCCAGCAAGACCACCTGGTCACCCCCCTGGGGTCCCCAGTGAAACTGAAGTGGAGGGTGCAGAGGCCAGGCTGAGACCCCGACAGGGCCCGGCCCGGCCCCCACGCTGTGAGGGGGGACAGCTGCTGCTTATCAGCGTTTCCCTATCGAGACAAACAACTCTCCCCAGCCAGGATCTGATGCCTGCAACGAATTATCTCAGAATGCACAGGCCAAGCCCTAATTGCTTTTAGCCACACCCTGGGGAAGGAGGCATAGCCACACCCGCCCTGGGTCTCCAGCCTCCAGTGGGCGATGCCACTTCCTGGTGACGGGGGACAGGAAGGCCCCTACACCACAGCTGCTCACCCGATGCCGAAGCAGCCCCCACCCTGCCAGCTCCCCAGCTGGCCTGTGACTGAATGGCCCGGTTGTCTGCCATAATGTGGCTGAGCGGGCAGCAGGGTGGACCTTTCCCGCCGCCCTGCCGGCTCGGCTGCGGCTTGGAAGCCATCACTACGGCCATTCATTCCTGGAGCAGCCACCCCTCCTTTTGGGCTGCCTAGGGCCTGGACGCCGGAGGGGGGCTCAGCGAGCCTAGAGCGCAGGCCACACCTGGACCAGCCCCCAGCCAGGTGCTCACCGGGGAAGTCACCCAGAGGGATCCCGTCCCCTCCACACTCTCTCTCCCAGGGGGCCAGCGGTGGCAGCCTCACCCTCGCGCTCTGCTCACCTCTGGGAGAGGCCGATGGCCAGGCTGGACCACCCAGAAGGCTTCCAAAAGGTTTGGGGACACCCCCCCACCCGGCACACTGGCCCTCACCTCCCAGAGTCCCAGCCCAGCTTGGAGCCAACCCAACCCAGGTCAGGGAAGGGTGGACGGCCAGAGGCCAGGGTCTGGGTCAAGTGCAAAGCAAGAAAAGCAACCAACAGCGCCCGTCTCCCAGGAGAGGAAAGCTATGGGCCCGGCTGCTTCCCAGAGGTGGCTCAGGCCCCTCCCACCCCCACTTCAGAAGGGAGGGGCCCCCAGTCTGGCCAGAAGAGATACGGATGGACTCCCGGCACAGGCTGAGCCACGGAGGCCGCAGCCCGGGTCTAGGTGCACTGGGTGGGTTCCTGGGTGGCCGGCTGCACCCACCGGGGCCAGGCCACAGCCTCGCCCTCTGGGAGGGTCCCAGGAAAGGGAGCTACAGGGTGGCCGAGTGGCCCTGAGACCCGCGCTGCCCAGGCCGCGTCTGGTCCCTGCTTGGGTAACAGCGCCGAGACTCCCCGAACACCCGGCCTGCGCCAGCTGCTGTGCTAAGCACTCTTCACCCGAATGCTGAAGGTCACCGTGTGGACTTCCGGTTTTTCAGATGGGGCACAGAGAGGGTGAGCACCTTGCCCCAGGACACACAGCAGAGCTGAGGTCGGAACCCACACTCGGGACTGTGAGGCAGCCGTGGCAGTGGCTCGGGCACCCCGGGGGGAGTCGCCGCCCACCGCCAGCCCTGGAGCAGCCTGTGTCAGCAGTGGGCCGTGGAGCAGATCGGCCTGCATTCCAAGGGCATGAGCCTGTGCGCTGTGCAGGTGCCGGCAGGGCTCCCTGTAATGGCGATAATGACGCTAATGGCAGCCCCACGGGCGGCCCGGATCCAGCCTACGTGCCTTATCTGCAGCTGGCCCCCACCCCCCAGGGCCAGACACCACGATGACCATCGCCCCTTGGGACCACGGGAGGATGTTGAGCCCAGAGAGGTGAGGTCACTTGCCCGAGGGCACACAGGGAGCAGACACACCCAGTTCCTGCCTCCCTCGGGCTCCACCGGTGACCAGGCCTTCCCAAGGGCGTCCCAAGCCTGCCCGTGAGTCCGCCGGGGTCGGAAGAGAAAGGGGCCCTCTGCCGCCACAGCCCACTGGAGCCTGCGGGCCCAGGCCGCGACCCCCGGTGCTGGCTTCACTCTTGCTTTCCTGTACCCTTGGAGCTCCAGGGCGCACCCCACAGTGTGTGTGTGTGTGTGTGTGTGTGTGTGTGCCGCCCCAGTCAGGGGGTCTTACCGGGCGCCCAGGGAAGCGGCTGCGTGGCGGTGTGCCCCTGAGCCCGGCCACACTCGCAGGGAGAGCCCACGGGCGGGTCAGCGCCCCAGGGCTGCGGGGTGGTCCCCCTGCATGGATGCCAGGCTCCGGGCTTCCAGCACCGCGACAGAAGACATCCCGGAGGCTTTGCCGTCATTCGTTCCAACGGCCACCGGAAACTCAGCCCCGTGGCTGCTGTCGCCGGGAGCTGGCCTCCCTCCTGCTGTCCGGCCAGGCCTGCACCCCTGGGCCAGCGGGTCAGGCCAGGCTGCAGGTCCGGAACAGGGGCCTGGGCTCCCCGGTGGGGGCTGGGGGTGGCTGCCGTCCCCCAGGAAGCTCAAGTCGGGACGCCCCGGCATGGGGACTGTCCGGCCACCTGCCACCCCACCCGGCTCCCTGGGACACACAGTTGCCTGCTGCAGCTGGGGGAGAAATCTAAGCCCAGCAGGTCCCCGGGTGACGCCAGCCAGCCTTCCTAGGGCTCACCCCGGCGGGTCGAGGTCTGCGGCCTCACCGTCCCACAGGCCACACGAGGCCATGAGGACACGGCGCCCGAGCAGCTGTGCGCAGCCGAGCGACCGCCTGCAGGCTGGCCCAGGAAGCCTGGCGCACCTGTGCGTGACAACATCTGCTCCCGAGACGACCCTGCTAAAGACAGCAACGCCTCCATCACCCCAGACCCCCACCCCGCCCCCAGGTCACACGGCACAGAGGAGACACAGCGTCCCCCGTGTCACTCTTGCCATCGGCTTGTCGCCTTGCTGTCACTCTGACGCGCACCAGCAGTCCCCGGCACTGCTCGGGAGGCCTTCACGACTCATCCGGTGCCATCCACAACCCAAGCCTCATCATCCCTGCTTCTCGGGGAGCTCGCTGAGCCAGGCAGGCGAGGGCCAGGCCGCACAGCCAGGCTGAGGAAAAGCTCCCGTCGGAACCCGGCCCAGTCTGATTTACTACTTTACTTTGAAAATCAGAGTTACAGAGAGAGAGAGAGACAGAGAGAGCTTCCATCCGCTGGTTCACTCCCCAGATGACCACAAAGGCCGGAGCTGCGC
The DNA here is from genome assembly GCF_051225735.1 of Oryctolagus cuniculus. Taxonomy (NCBI): domain Eukaryota; kingdom Metazoa; phylum Chordata; class Mammalia; order Lagomorpha; family Leporidae; genus Oryctolagus; species Oryctolagus cuniculus. The sequence goes on along the minus strand of NC_142884.1, from coordinate 76,789,597 downwards.
TGATCTGAAGCCAGGAGCTTCCTCTGGGTCTCCCACGGGGTGCAGGGCCCAAGCACTTGGGCACCCTCCGCTGCTCTCCCAGGCCATCAGCAGGGACCTGGATCGGCAGCGGAGCAGCCGGGACTCCAGCCGGCTCCCATATGGGATGCTGGCATGGCAGGCGGTGGCTTTTAAAACTGCTCCCCACGGGGCCTCTCTGGCCGAGAGGCCTCCCCGCAGAAACCTTTTTAAATCAAAAGCAAAACAAACAGAAACCAGGAAGGACAAGAACTCTGCGCGCTGTCTACACCCGGGAGCAGTCTGTGCCAGGTCAGCACTGCGGGCCGTGGATCCTGGTGGTGCCGCCAGACAGGCAGGGAGAGCAAAGCGCTTCCTTCCCGCAGGCCACAGCGGCCACACTGGGGACAGCCCAGCCGCACGGCTCACCCCTGCCCGTCCTCCCTCAAACGCTCTGGACGAAAGCGCCACTCAGGAAGACCCCGGTCTCAGGCTGCTGTCACAGCTCTGTCCCCACACAGCCAACACAGGCCTGGCGGCGAGGTCTCCAGGGAGAGGGGACGCGTGGGACGGAGCACCAGCTCCTGCAGCCCTGGGCCAAATGCCGGGCTTGTTTTTCCCCACTAGGGACCGGGGCGGGGGGTTTGTTCGAGGGGAGAGGCAGTGCTGAACAGCCCTCCCCACCGTCCCCGCTGGGGACACACGCATGGCCTCCCCGGCCCACCTGCTGCAGGCCTCTGAGGCCTCTGTAGACCCTGGCTGGCAGGATGTGGCTTCCTGCTGCTGGGCGCTGGGCCCGTGTCCCCCTCCCAGGCCACCTCTGCCCCCCGGGGCCTCCTGGCCTGCTCTCTCTGGCTGCCCTTGGCCCTCCAGGGTTTCAGTCCGGTATGGATAGTGAGTCCCTGTTGGGGCCTGGGACGGTGTTTTCTGTAAGACAGCTCCTTGTCCTGCTGTCCTGAAACACAGCTGGGCACAGGGTCGCTCCAGCCCGACAGCGTGGGCCTCGGGGCTGTGTCAGCCTTCGCTGCGGGGCCTCGGAAGTGCTGACGGGACACCCCAGTCACAGTGACCACATCCTCCCCAGGGTGGCACAGCGCGGGATCACCCCGCTGCCGCTGAGAACCCACGGCCCCAAGGGGAGGAGTAGCTTGGGCCACAGGAAAACAGGATCGGAGGGACCAGGTGCCTCTGCCCCCACTGCCCCTGCCCCAGCGAGAAGACGGCGTGGGGGTAGGGGTGACCCTGGTCCTGGGGCCTCTCCCTTCTCTTCCCAAGCCTGGAGGAGAAGTATCTGCCACCAGGCATTTATCCAGCACAATTCAGCCCCACCCCTGTGATCTGAGGCTCAAGCCGTGGGCCTGGCGAAGGCTCCAGCCACTGGAACGTAGGACATACAGCATAGGCCACTCAAGGGCTGTGGCACAGAGTCTGTGGCAAAACGGAATTGAAAGCTAAGTTCGTTTTGGTATAAAAAATTGAAATTCATGCAGTTTTTTCTTAATTCACATTTTCTATGAGTATTTTGAAGATCCTTTATATGCATGGATTTAAACTTTTTTTAACAGTAAAATAACATTTTTAAAAATGTTTGTGGGGGCCGTCACCGCGGCTCGCTAGGCTAATCCTCTGCCTTGCGGCGCCGGCACACCAGGTTCTAGTCCTGGTTGGGGCGCCAGAATCTGTCACGGTTGCCCCTCTTCTAGTCCAGCTCTCTGCTGTGGCCAGGGAGTGCAGTGGAGGATGGCCCAAGTGCTTGGGCCTTGCACCCCATGGGAGACCAGGAGAAGCACCTGGCTCCTGGCTTCAGATCAGCGCAGTACACCGGCTGCAGCGCGCCAGCCGTGGCGGCCAATGGAGGGTGAACCAACGGTAAAAGGAAGACCTTTGTCTCTTTCTCTCTGTCCACTCTGCCTGTCAAAAAATACATACATACATACATACATACATACATCAATAAATAAATAAATAAATAAAATGTTTGTGGGGCTGGTGCTGTGCTACAGTGGGTTAAAACCATGCCTACAGCACTGGCATCCCATACAGATGTCAGTTTGAATCCCAGCTGCTCCACTCCCCATGCAGCTCCCTGCTAATGGCCTGGGAAGCAGCAGAAATGGCCCAAGTCCCTGGGCCCCTGCACCCGCATGGGAGACCCAGAAGAAGCTCCTGGCTCCTGGCTTTGGCCTGGCCCAGCCCCAGTTGTTGTGGCCATCTGGGGCGTGAACCAGCAGATGGAAGACCTCTGTCTCTTCTTCTCTTTCAAATAAATAAATAAATAAATAAATCTTGTTTTATTCATCAGTATTTGAAAGGCAGAGAGATCTTCCATGTGCTGGCTCATATCTCCAAACGCCCACACAGCTGGGACTGGGCCAGGCCGGAGCGCGGAGCCAGGAGCTCCCTCCAGGTCTCCCACGCGGGTGGCAGGGGTCCAAGCCGCCATCTGCTGCTTCCCAGGCACAGCAGCGGGAAGCTGGATCGGAAGTGGAGGGCCTGCCCCAGGCCTCCAGTATGGGACATCAGGCCCCAGCAAGATTCGCCCGCCGTGTCACAGCTCCTGCCACAGAAAACGCACCTGGAACTCGTTTTTCCAAGAACTTTTGGAAGCAGCCTTGTGTTTGGGAAAGAGCGCAGGGCAGCCTGCTGCCTGCTTGGGCTGAGAGTGGTGGTTTCAGTTCCACCAATCAACTTCCGGGCGCCCTGTACGCTCACAGCTGCTCCAGGGAGGGGAAGCCCCGGCCAGGGCTGTCGGGAGCATCATGGGGCTCAGAGAGACCGTGATAAAGAGGTGTGGACGGCAGGTCACCCACAAGCCCGGTGCCCGGCGGCCAGGTCCTCTGGGCTGCAGAGCGCGTGGCCAAAGCCAGCCTGTGCTGGGCTGAGCCGGCACCGGGCCCGGCGTTCCCCGGGGGCAGTCTCAGCGCTGACCATGTGTCCCGAGACCGCCTCTCCTGCTGCCCACAGGGGTGCAGAGCCCCAGGACCCCTGTGCCTCGCCCTTCACCGGGGGTGGCCAGCACTGGGCAGGAGGCCGGCCACCCGTTTGTCTGTGGGCAGCGGGCGGCACCCAGAGCTGCCCCATCCCGGGGGCCGCGTGGCGCTGGCCTGGCCTGGCCTAGCGGATCCCAGAGGCCTTCCCTCTCGGCAAGCCCGTGATTAATCAAACTCAGACGCACCATCTGCTCGCTCTGACATTTAAGAAACAGAACGGGTTTCCAAAGAGAAAGCTGCCCTGAGCAGCCTGCCTCTCCCTCGCCCGCAGCTCCACACCCTCCCTCCTCCAGGAAAAACCCCCGGCGGCTCCCCCTGCCCCCACGGAGGTCACCGGCAGAGGGCAGAGGCCCGCCCCTGGAGCTCTGCCGCAGGGGGCCCCGTGGGCCCTCACTTGCCCGGCATCGGCGTCCCCTCGTGTCGCTGGGAAAGGGAGCCGGCAGGTAGGAGCCAGGCCCAGGCCACAGCAGTGAGAGCAGCGCAGCGGGGAACACGCGTGGCAGAGGCGGCGTGCGGACCGACTCGGGCCAGCCGGGCAGGGCCCCCGGCCCCGCAGCTGTGCCTGCACGGGGCCCCGCACAGCCCAAGCTGGCCTGGCTTCTGACACAGCCACTGAGGGAAGGGGACTCGGACCCAGGCCCCCGGCCGTGGCTGGCCCTCTCGTGTCCACGGCATGGCCTGCAGCGTGGTGGGAGATACAAGCTGGGCCAGGACAGAGCTCCCCACCGGCTTAACCCCGCACTCGGCTCTGACCGTGCGTGAGAGCTGAGCCGGCGTGGCCCCGGTGGCAGCTGCGTGCCAGCCACGGGTCTGGGTGAGCCTCCTCCACAGCTTCCTCTAACGCCCAGGTCTGCCTCCGCACCTCCTGGCACGGCGAGGCCTGGCGAGGCCTGGCTCGGGGACTGGCACCCCAGGCTGGGTCACACTCAGCAGACCCCCACACAGCCCCCTCCTTGCCGCAGGAGACCCCCACGGGCACCCCGGCGGTCAGCTCGCACTGTCCCAGCCTCGGCCTCTCGGGGCCCTTTCTCTACGCTGCTCTCCGCCGGTGCTGCACGTGTGTGCCTGTTCCCGCCCGAACGTCGCACGCCACGTCCGCACCTGCCCCTCCCCTGTCAAGCACGACCTTGCACTCCCCTCGTGCGCTCTGGCTTCTGCCCCACCCTGCTGGGAGACCTGGTGTGGAGGGTTCTCACAGTGGCCAATCAGCCCCCAAGGCCGGGTACCACACACCCCAGGTCCGAGAAGTACCAGGGAGCCGGGGTGAGCGTTTGGCGGAGCACGAAGCCCCTGCTTGGGACCCCCCACCCCACACAGGGGGCGTAGGTTCAAGTCCCAGCCTTGCCCTCCATGCCAGCCTCCTGCTAACGAAGACCCTGGGAGGCAGCAGGGATGCCCCCGACACGGGAGACCTGGCTCGAGTTCCTGACTCTGCCTTCGGCCTGGCCCAGCCCAGCCATCGAGGGCATCTGGGGAGAGAACCAGCAGAGGGGCGATCTCTGTCTGCCTTTCAAATTGTTGAAATAAACATATTCCAGGGGCCGGCGGTGTGGCGTAGTGAGTAAAGCCACCACATTCCACATGGGCGCTGGTTCCAGTCCCGGCTGCTCCACTTCCAAACCAGCTCCCTGCTAATGGCCTGGGAAAGCAGCAGAGGATGGCCCAAGCGCTTGGGCCCTGCTCCCACGTGGGAGACCAGGAAGAAGCTCCAGGCTTCGGCCTGGCCCAGCCCTGGCCATTGCAGCCATTTTGGGGACTGAACGAGTGGATGGAAGACCTCTCTCCCTGCTTCTCTCTGTAACCCTGCATTTCAAATAAATAAATATATTTTTAAAAACTAACATTTGTAAGAGCCACCAAGACTATAGGCCTCACTAGAGCAGAGGGATCAGGGGCCCAGGAAGCCCTGGAGCTGACTCAGCACAGAGGCCACACCTGGGGGGGGGGGTCCTGACCTTCTGTTTATGCGACCTTGAGGTCCAGGGGGCCAGGAGCAGAGCCTTGGGCACTCCCCTCCTAGATAAGCTGATCCCATGGAGCGGCTCAGGGGGCTGGGGGTGGGCGACAGCCCTCGGGTGCAAGCACGCCTGGGGTTGGGTCTCCAGGGCCACCCAGGGAGCGTCATGCCCTCAACTGGGTGCCCGTGGTTTTAAAGCAGTCGTGAGGCCGGGCAGCAGCCAGTAAGAGGCACGCTCAGTCTCTCGGAAGCAATGACCAGCACACAGTCGAAAATCACCAGGCATGGGAGGGAGCCACACTTCTGGGCCCAGAATCCGCAGTGTCAGCCAGCGGAGGCCGGGCTGCAGGGACCCCGAGGCTGGGGCTCTTGGAGCTGACACAGCAGCCCTGCTGACAACAGCGTGACGGGGTCTGCGGAGAAGTGGCCTCACGCCTCGCCAGGCGGGGCCCCCAGCGGGCAAGCGTGCCTCTCCCCATCACGTCCCCCACAGCAGTGCCCACAGGTAGGTGTCATTTAACGGATGCTCTGGACCGGGCCCCTCACCGAGGCCACGCATGGGGCAGCGTCTGGTCCCGGCAGGCCCAGCAAATCCCTCCAGGCAGCGAGCAGAGCTGATCACCCCCGGCTGCCCACGAACGAACAATCAAAACCCGGCACACAGCGGCCTCCGCGTGGAGGACGGCGACCCGGAGGCAGCCGGCTGCTGCCAAGAGCTGAGTCCTTCAGGCCAAAGCAAGCGCCGCCCGCCGCGCTAATTCCCAGTTATCCGTTCTCATTACAACGCGGCCTTGGCGCGCAGAGCCTGTCCCGGGATTCCTCCTGCAGGGGCAGTTTCGGTGTCTGCAATTAGCCGAACAGGCATCTTTTGTCCCTGCCACGGCCCTCAATGGCAGGTGTAATTGGGTCCCCTCACTCCTGAAATGGGCGGTGGGACGCCCACCCTGAGTGCACCCACAATGAAGCGGCGCAGTGGCAAGCAAGTGCAGGCGCACGCGCACGCGGCGGCGACAAGGAGCGGGTGCTGTGGCCGAGAGACCCAGCCAGCTCACTGCTGTCACCCGCTCTGTCCAGCTGGGAATAATGAGGGAAGACAAACACGCCACCTCGGCCAGGTCCACACACGAACAAACGGCCACTAACGGAAGTGGGCGAGGCTGCGAGAAGGAGACAGGCGGCCCCGGGGGGCGAGCACCGTGCCAGCCGCCGGCCACGCCAGCCGAGGCTGCTGGCAGGGATGGGGGAGACGGGGAGCTAGAGAGGGACTCACGGCCGGGGAGAGCCCCGAGACCCCCAGGGCCAGAGGGAGGGTCAGTCTGTGAGGCCGGAGGCGCCAGTGCCCTGTGCAGAGTGGCGGGATGGGACGGAGCCGGCTTCCTTTGTCCTTCCCAGGAGCTGGCCCGTCAGCCTGACGGACGAATTCCTCCCTGGAAGCGGCCGCACCTGCTCCCCCACCCCCACCCCCACCCCTGGGCCTCGGCAGGTGGTGAGGGCCAAAATCAAACCACCTGCCCGCGGCCGAGGCCGGCTCCCTTGAGACACCTCCGGAGGAGACCCGGGCCCTTGTCGGCGCCCCAGCTTTGCAAAAGGCCGGCGGCGAGGCCGGGGACCGGGCCGGTGTGCGCCCGGAGGTGACCGGCTGCCGCTGGGGACCGTGGGTAATTTCTGTGCCCCCCCCCCCACTCCCTGCTCGCCGACGCATTGTTTCTGAACAATAAAGCGAGCCGATTACCGTGGCTGCAATCAGGCAAGCAGAAAGCTTCCCTCTCCCCCAAGTCGAGCCACCGAAAGCCATTTGCCTTTTGCAGAGCTCAGCAGTCCTGGCTGAATGCAAAGGGCAAAGGCAATATTCAGATCATTAAAAACCCATCGCTAGCCGTGCCAGCCGCGCGGCCACAGGTGGCTCCAGGGTGGACCGGCCGCAGGTCAGGACGGCCAGCCAGCCTGCCGTCCTGCCCCCTCCGCCCTGGCCTGGCTCTCCCGGTCCCAGCCAGGGTTGCAGAGACGAGGGGCAGGAGGCCAGCTGGGTGGCCGCTGGCAAGTCCTGCCCCAGGGGGAACAGGCGTCAAGGCCGCGACTCCAGCTCCCTGGCTCCTGTGAGGTGGCCCCGGCTGGCCACCACGCCCACGGGTCTCCAGCTTCTTCCTGCCCCAGGGCCTTTGCCCGGGCTGTGCGTGCTGCCCGGAACCCACTTTCCTGGCTACCCACACGCTCCTCCCCGCCCTCCATTCAGCTCCCTTCTCCCACCTGCCTTGCCAAGGGCTGCCCTGACCACATGCCCAGCACGCTCAGGAACAGATCCCTGACGAATCTGTCATCTTGTTTGCTCCCAGGGTCAGTGGCACCACAGGTGGCAGCTGGCCCAGCGACTGGCAGGAGGGACAGAGAGCTGCCCAGGGCATGGCCTGGGAAGGAGAGCTGGGCACAGCCCACACTGGGAATGTGGCCCCTGTGACCCCTGTGGTTCTGGAAGCTTCCAGGGACTGGACAGGTCCTCCCACGGCAGGGTACCCGCACTGTGGGGCAGGAGCTCGGAGGGCCGCCAGGCTGAGCCCTCGCCCCCACGCGGGCCCCGGGCAGGCCTGGGCAGCCGGCAGGACCCCACGCCACTCTGGCTGGGCAGCCCGAGCGCTCACTTCGCCTTGCCCTCGCGCTCGGAGCCCCTGAGCTCCCGGGAGCGCAGCCTCTCGGCTCTCCCCCCGCCCCCAGCAGATGCCTGTGAACATCAAAATCAACACGGGCTCCTCTTCACCGCGGCTGTCCTCCATCATCTGTTGTCATGGGGACGGGGGGGGGGCACCGCGCTGCCCAGACAGCCAGCAGCCCCCGATTCAGCCTCCCCGCCCCCAGCACCGCCCCGGCTGCTAACGAGCCCCACACAGGCAGCCTGAATCCCGCCTCCCCTTCCTGAGCAGGCTGCCGGGCCAGGGCACAGCTGCCCTCTGCTTGTCCCTGCCCTCCGAGGGGCTGGGCCTGCTGGCTGCGTGGGCGCTCGGTCAGACCCGGCTCAGACCCAGAGTGCCCGCTGGTCAGTGCGGACCGCGGCCCTGGCCCTGTGCCAAGCCGGTCCCTTCCTTGGGGGCCCCAAGGCATCCCCAGACCCCTGAGGAGTTGTGTGTCTGTAAGGGGAGGGGCTCCTCAGAGCCAGCCAACAGGGGCACAGGCCGGCGCCCCCGGGGCGGGCAGAAGCCGGAAGCCACGTGCCCTGTGTCCCAAACCACCCGGCGCTCATGGCCTCTGCTTCCTTGCAGCCCGGAGTGCAGAGGAAGGCGCTGCGGTCAGGACTGCGTGGGCCCCTGAGGCTCCGGCACCTGTGACCCATGTCCCCCGCGAGGCCAAGTGACAGGCAGACCCCGCGCACCCCTCCCCCTCCTCCCCAGAACAGGGCCTCGCGGCTGCATGATCCCTTCTCGCCCTGTGCAGGTGGCAAGGGCGGCAAGTGGGGGCCGAACGCCCCTGAGCGCCGGCCACTTCCCCATGGGACACAGCCAGGGAGCCCCCACCGACAGCCCGAAACTTCCTGGCCTATAGCCCGCCCGCCGGGAGCTTTGCTGCTGACCTGGCCAAACCCTGCTCCTCCTTGGGCACTGCCCCTCAGAGCTCAAGTCCTGTGGGGTCTCCTTCTGGGGTGCCTGGTCCAGTCTGCGTCACTGTTGTCCCCTCTTGGAGCCGCCGTCCCAGTGGCTCAGCCTTTGAAGCCAAAGCCCAGGCTGGGAGCCTGGCATACAGCAGGTGCTCAATAATTGCTGGCCTGGGATACAGCAGGTGCCCCAAGAATGCTGGGGGGCAGAGGTGGGGCTGTGCAGGCCCTGCAGGCCCTTGTCGGCCTGGTGACGGCAACTTTATCTACAGGCTCCGGGGACTGGGGCGGGGGTGGGTGGGGGCTGATTCTTTGGTCTCTGCGCCCGCCCGGCCCAGGTGTTGTCCTGCCACAGGCAGCTGCCATCGGCACAGACGGGGCCCACCCACTTCTCCTTCCTCTTCTTTTTAAAAGACGTGCGTTCCTTTTCATCTACTTGAAAGGCAGAGAGAAAAGAGAGAGAGCGGTCGTCCACAGGTCCACTCCACTGCCCACACCTGCCAGGGCGGGGCCAGGCCAAGGCCAGAAGCCTGGAATCCATGCAGGTCCCCCATGAGGGCGGCAGGGTCCCCCCAGGCACACGAGCGGGGGGCTGCGCGGGGAGCCGAGGAGCCGAGACTGGAGCCAGCGCCCACACGGGGGCTGAACCCGCCGCTCTCAGCGCCCACAGCCTTCCTCTTATCAGCAAGCGGCCGAGCGAGGCCCACGCGGCCTGGCTGGCTTCCCCTTCTGCCCCGGGAGCCCTGACAAGCAGGCCGACCTTTGTCCTCCACGGCCCGAGAAGCTCCCCAGGCCCAGCGCCGGGCCCAGCAGAGACGGAAGTGGAGAGGCCCTGCTCCCAGCGTGTTCGGGACTCACGCCCCCGTGGACCCTGTCGTGGCCCAGTGGCCAGAGGCAGAGGCGCTGGGGCCGGCCTGGCAGTGGGGGCCTCCTGGGGCCTCCTGCGGCTCTGAACTCACCGGGGGCAACCCTGTCCACGCGAGTCGGCCAGAGGCACGCAGGGCAAGCCTCGCTCACTGCCCGCACCCTCACGCCGGCACCGGCTCTCACTGGCGTGCGGATCCCGGGGGAGGCCTGGGCGGGGGCTGCTGGGAGGGCCGTGGCTGCGGGCCTGAGCGTCCGGCACGGAGACACGAGACACGTACACGTGCCCTAAGGCCACGGGCCCCTAACTCCGCTCTCCTGACGCAGCGCCACCGGAGACAGCCCGAGTGTCTGTGCCGCAGCCAGAGAGGGACACGTGGGCTGGATCCACGCAGGGGAACGGCTGCCCAAACAGGTGCGTGAGGCTCACACACGTGACACTGAGCCAAGAGCCAGACGGGGCCAGCACCTGCGCCTCCCTGGGGCAGGCTCACGGCAGGCCCCGCCGACACCGGCACGCTGTGCTCATGGCTGCACTGCGCAGCCGCCGCCAAGGCTACAGGGCTGAGCCCACGCAGCATGGACAGACAAGGCAGGGTCGTGCTGATGGGCGTCCCGACCACAGGCTGCGGCGACGGACACCGGGAGCCTCGAGGACCCGACGCCCATGGAAGCCAAATGCAGGGGGACAGAGCACAGAGCGGGACGCCCGGGCTGCAGGCGAGGGTTTAAAGGGTGAAGCACAGAGCAGACTGAGGTGCATGGGCGGAACACTCCTGAAATGCACACTTAAAGTGCCTAAGACGTGACCTTCTGGGAGGGCCGGCACTGTGGCACGGTGGGCTAAGCCTCCCCGCGCCACGTTGGCATCCCGTGCGGGTGCTGGTTCGAGTGCCAGCTGCCTCACTTCCAGGGCAGGTCTCTGCTACAGCCTGGAAAGCAGAAGACAAAGGCCCAAGTCCTTGGGGGTCCCCTGCACCCACGTGGGAGACCTGGAAGAAGCTCCTGGCTCCTGGTCAGCCCAGCTCTGGCCGCTGAGGCCATTTGGGGAGTGAACCAGCGGATGGAAGACGTTTCTCTCTGTCTCTTCCTCTCATTGTCTGTAACTCTGCCTCTCAAATAAACAGAATCTTTACAAAATTATTTATGGGGCTGGCACTGTGGAGTAGCAGGTGCAGCCACCACCCATGGCGCCGGCATCCCGTTTGGGGTTTGGCTGATCCACTTCTGATCCAGCTCCCTGCGAATGCACCTGGAAAGCAGTGGAGGATGGCTCGAGTGCTTGGGCCCCTGCACCCGCATGGGAGGCCCGGAAGAAGCTCCTGGTTCCTGGCTTCAGATCAGCCCAGCTGCAGCCATTGGGGCCACTTGGAGAGTGAACCAGCAGAGGGAGGGTCTCTCTCTCTCTCTAACTCTGCCTTTCAAATAAATAAATCAATACATCTTTTAAAAATTGTTTATTTACTTGAAATGCAGGAGACACAGAGAGAGAACAATCTCTCATCCCCTGGGCCACTCCCCAAAACCCGCAATGGCCAGGGCTGGGCCAGGGCTGGGCCAGGCCAAAGCCAGGAGCCGAGACTGCAATCCTGGTGGCCATGTGGGTGGCAGGGACCCAGGTACTTGGGCTGTCCCTGCTGCTTCCCAGAGCACGCATGAGCAGGAAGCTGGGACTTGAACCCAGGCCCTCAATACAGGACGTGGGTGTCCCAAGTGCACAGCGTCACGAACCCAAAGCCACAGGCACAGGCCCCGTAGGCAGGTGAGACTGGTCCCGTGGCCACCGGCCCCTCGCCCGCCGCACGTGCACAAGAACAGACATCACCTCCAGTCACACACATGGGCAGGCACCCCAGGGCTCTCTGCTTCCGATCCAGCTCCCTGCTCACACGCCTGGGAAAGCAGCAGAAGATGGCCCTCGGGCCCCTGCCAGTTACGTGGGAGACCTGGAAGAAGCTCCTGACCGCGGCCATCTGGGGAGTGAGCCAGCAGGTGGAACCTCCCTTCCCCTCCCCTCCCCCCTCCCCCTCATAAACAAAGAAACCTTTTTAAAAACACACACACACCAGCCAGAAGGCTGACACTGAGCCCCTCAGTGCCCCTGCTCCCGGGCCTCAGCCTCCGCCCACCACCCCCACTGGGCTCTGGTGGGGGACCGACGAGCGTCTCGGCAGCCCGAGTCCTGGAGCATGGCGGCTGGTCGGCTCTGTGCCTATCTGCGAGTCGTCCTTTTCCCTCCCTGGCCCACTGCCTCAGGACCCAGGGCCGTCGGGTCCACCCCGGGGGAGAACGAGGGAGCCTCCGCACTCCGCTCCCTCGGCGGAGTAAACACGGCAGCACGCAGGAGTCCAGGGCTGGGGGGGGGGGGGCGGGCGGGGGCCATGGTTCCCAGATGATTCTGCTTACGATGCCACCAGGGTGCGGGGTTCCAGCCCCCTGCCCTGGGCCCCAAATGGGTCTTGCAGCCCAGGCTGGCTGGGGCTGCCCGGGGCTGCCCGCGTGGACGGCTGCGGCCCTGGAGCAGGCTCCTCCCCGGAAGTCCCAGCCTTGCACACTGGCTGCTCCCTCCCCACAGGGCCTGTGGGTCCATCTGTGCTCACCGCCCACACCGCAGGGGCCTGTGCCAAGGTCACAGTTGGCACCGCCCCCAGATGAACAGCGGGCAGTGGCTGTCACCCCCGCCCCTCTGTGCCCCAGAGGCTGTCTGGGGTCACTTTTGCCAGAGCAGCCCCCACCGGAGGAGGGGCCTGGGGGCCTGGAGGTGTGCTGGCCCCCATCCCTGGGGGTTCCCTGGGCTCGACAGAAGCTCAAGGCCACCCCCTGGAGCTGCTCTCCCCCGGGACCCCTCCTGGAGTTCCTGCACTGTGGTCCTGCCTCGGGCCTGGATCCCCACGGCCAGGGACAAACGGTTGGCCAGCGGTGGTGGTCAGGCCAGAGGCAGAGATGGCCACTGCGTCCCCAGCAGGGAACCCAGGGTGATGCCCCCAGCAGGGACCGGGACTGAGCACACCCGGGTGGGGGGTGGGGCACCACCGGGCGAGGTGGGGACCGGGACCGCCCGCACGGCTCCGCCAGGGGGGATCCGAGGGGCCCTGCTGGTGCCTGCCTCTCACTGGGCTGTAATTGTTTCCTCGTATTCGATCCATTAACGGAAGCACGGATCCCTGGCTGGCTGCGCGCGAGGCTTCAGGTAGCAATTTTCCATTTGTGCCTGAGATTGTAACGAAGACGCCTGTCCCCTGGGCCCGCGGCGTGGGCTGTAATCCTTTCAGAGCCGGTCGCGGGCGCATCACCTGAGCCGGGGCTCCACTGGGATTTCTCGGAGGGCTTGATTTCTCCGGGGAAGAGGTCCAGCGACGGCGGTGCTCGCGGCGCCCCCCGGCCCCCCGCCCCCGCGCGCTGGCTCCCTGTCGCCCAGGCTGCGGAGAGATGATTCCTTCCGACACCCCCAAAGTGTCCCGACCCAAGGCGGGGAGCGGAGTTCAGCCCTGATAAGGCCGCTGGCCGCCCTCGCTCCCTCTGCCTCCGGCTAACATAATTCCCTTCTGATCTTACCCAGGGCGTCCAGGCAGGCTAGGAGGCAAACGGGATAATCCATTTTAGAGAGACTGATCAATATCGTTAGGAGCCTTTTAAATGGTTCCGCGGGCTTCGAGGAGCCAGGGCAGATGGTTGAGCTGGAAACGGGGCGGGGGGGGGGGGGGGGCCGGGGTGACAGGAGGGCAGGCACTGCCCCAGGGATTTCCAGACAGTCCTCCCACTTCCGACCAGGGTTCAAGGGACGGTTCCAACAGGGCAGGGGGGCGGGGCACGTGCGGGCAGGCGGGTCACTGCACGAGAGGCCTGACGAGGTGGACTAGCAGGCTCAGGTCCGGCTGAGATGTCCCTCGGCTCACCAGGGCCTGCCACCCAGATGGGGGTGCCCGGGACAGCTCGTGCCGTCGGCTCTGGGTTCCCAGGGACCAGGAAGAGAGCCTCTGTGGTAGACCCTCTGCTCCAGGGCCTGCTGGGCGGGGTTCTGCAAGCCCACTCTGCTCACCCACTGCCCCCGGCTGCCCCCAGGCAGGGACGCCCCCAGCTAGAGCTGCAGACCAGGAGCTGGCAGGGACAGGCTGGCGCAGCAAAGGGGCCTGGAGGCTCCCACGCAGGCTGCAGCTGCGAGCCCAAGCTGGAGAAATCACTGCCCCCCCCCACCCCCCAGAAAGAGAATCTCCTGGTTTTCAAACATAGCAAAAAAATCAATCAATCAATCAATCAATCAAGGGACCATGCAGGGGCCAGGCGAGGGCAGCTGCAGGCCAAATCCCAGCTTCCCGGGGGCCCACCAGCACCAGGAAGGGCTCTGCTCCCCCCCCCGGCCTCCAAGCCCCACTGGCCACTTGGTCCCAGCTCTGCCGAGGCCCCCACAGCCAGCTTTCTCTCTGGGCCCTCCATCCTGGTCTGCTAGTGCTCCTGAGCGCACGCAAGCCCCGCCCTGTCCCACCCCAGAGCCCCGCCCACCTCCCCTCCCCTCATCACGCTGGAGCCCCGCCCTGAACCACTCCAGAGCCCCGCCCACCTCCCCTCCCCACCCCATCACACAGGAGCCCCGCCCCACCCCACACCAGAGCCCCACCCTGTCCCACTCCAGAGCCCCGCCCACCTCCCCTCCCCTCATCACGCTGGAGCCCCGCCCTGAACCACTCCAGAGCCCCACCCACCTCCCCTCCCCACCCCATCACACAGGAGCCCCGCCCCACCCCACACCAGAGCCCCACCCTGTCCCACTCCAGAGCCCCGCCCACCTCCCCTCCCCTCATCACACTGGAGCCCCGCCCCTTCTCAGTCCCCCCTCCATACCAGAGCCTCACCCGGTCTGACTCCACCACATCACAGCAGCTTCCCTTGCTGGCTCCACACAGGAGCCCCGCCCCACTCCACCCCAGAGCCCCGCCCACCTCACCTCCCCACCCCATCACCCAGGAGCCCCGCCCCACCCCACACCAGAGCCCCACCCTGTCCCACACCAGAACCCCGCCCCATCTCACCACCCCACCCTATCACACAGGTCCCGCCCTGCCCCACACCAGAGCCCCACCCTGTCCCACACCAGAACCCCGCCCCACCTCACCTCCCCACCCCATCACACAGGAGCCCCGCCCTGCCCCACACCAGAGCCCCACCCTGTCCCACACCAGAACCCTGCCCCATCTCACCACCCCACCCCATCACACAGGAGTCCCGCCCTGCCCCACACCAGAGCCCCACCCTGTCCCACACCAGAACCCCGCCCACCTCACCTCCCTCTGTCACACAGGAGCCCCGCCCTGTCCCACACCAGAACCCCGCCCACCTCACCTCCCTCTGTCACACAGGAGCCCCACCCTGTCTCACACCGGAGCCCCGCCCTGTCCCACACCAGAGCCCCGCCCCATGCCCCCAACAGCTCCACTGCCCCCAGTGCCCTACAGCCCACTCTCGTGCAGCTCTGAGAAGGAGACGCTGGTGCCTCTGCCCAGGACCCTCCACGGCTCCCACCTCACTGAGCAGAAGCCAGGTCACCACAGTGGTCTCGGGGTCCGGGCGTCGCCCACGCCACCCTCCGTCCCCGGCGGGCCTCCATCACGCCTCGGGCTTCACTCCTCTCCCCGCTGTCTGCGCCGCCTCCTACGCCGGATGCCTGCACAGCCACCAAGAGCTCGGTCAACAGCCACGCTGGCACACAGCGCATGCTGGGACTCCGCCCTGGGAAAGGGACCGCTGCCCCCGCACTCTTCTCTGGGCTCTGCTGGACGCCGGCCCGGGGCCCCCCCGCAGGCACAGCGGCCCCGCCCCCGCCCAGGTCTGCACCATCACCTGTGCTGCACGGCGCCTCTCCCCATCAACCGGACTCTGCCTGCCAGTTGTCCGGCTCCTCCTAGACCACTGCTCGGGGGGCAGGGGGGCTGTCCATTGGGCTCAGCCAGTGCAGCCAGGCCCTGACAGCTGGAGGCCGCCCCGAGGCCACAGCCCCCGCCACCCCGCTGCATCCCTGGTTGTCCCTCGGAATGAGCTGCCCGCAGAGCGCTCAGCCACTGACAACGCCCTTCTCTCTCTCCCTGTCCCCACTGCTGTGTGAACTCCTATTCAGCCTTTAAAACCCAGCAAGGACACTGCCGCTGTGGCGTAGCGGGTGAAGCCACCACCTGCAAGAGCCAGCAACCCATATGGGCGCTGGTTCGAGTCCCGGCTGCTCCACTTCCGATCCAGCTCTCTGCTGTGTCCTGGGAAGGCAGCGGAAGATGCCCAAGTCCCTGGGCCCCTGCACCCATGTGGGAGAACTGGAAGAAGCTCCTGGCTCCTGGCTTCAGATCAGCCCAGCTCTGGCTGTTGCAGCCATTTGGGGAGTGAACCATCGGACGGAAGACCTCTCTCTCTCTATCTCTTTCAGATAAAATAAATACATCTTGAAAACAAAAACCCCACCCAGTTCTCTAGGGAACATTCCCTGCCTCGGCCCCCACTTCCAACCTCAGCCAACCCCTCCCCCTCCCTGGTCCATCCTGGTCTCGTCCACGTGTCAGGAGCGCGGGCAGATGGAACTCCCCACCCCCACCCCATCCCAGAGCAGGCCACTGGTCCTGGAAGACCCCCACTGCCCCAGGGCAGCCGGGGTTTGCCTCCTGGACGGTTTGCACAACCCCCCGCAGTGAACGCCAGTCCCTGCGGGTCCGAGGCCTGGCCTCAGCCCCACCCCCAGCCCCGCTGGCCCTCAGCCCTGGCCGCTATCTGCTGCCCAGGCCGGCCGCGTCCCCGGAGCCAGCGGAGCTGCCAGCGAGGCCTCCTTCCATTGAGGCCTCTCTGCTCCTGCCCCACGGGGCGGCAGCCAACTCCTCGTCCATCACACGTGGCGGGGCAGGCGACCCCTCGGGGCTGCCGGGCACAGAGTGTGCAAGGTGACAGGGGCCGAGGCAGCCGGCGGCTCCTCCCGTGCGGGCTGCGGTCACAGCGCCACTTCCGGGAGACAGGGAGGCCAGGCGCAGGTCAGGGCCGCATCTGGAGGGGCCCGACCCGCCCAGGGACGGCAGAGGGGAGGTGGGAGGGCCCCCGGCCCGGCTCGGCCCCGCAGATGGCATTCTCTGTTTTGGCACGTTGGCTGCGAACTTAATTTAACGTCCATGCTGCCACTACTTAATTAAATAGATGAACTCTACATTTACAAGTCTTAATTCATCCTGAACAAAGCTGGCCATGTTTGGTCCTTTATACACCAGCAGCTCCCTGGAACAAATGGTGGCCTTTGCGAGCTCACGGCAGGGACAGGTTAAAAGCTAATTATCGGCTCTGGTCGCCCGCGAGAGCTCAGACGTCTTTATCCATCATCAGGAGCCAGCACGGGGCAGCCCGGCGCGCACCCGAGTCCTGCAGGCACAGCAGCCGGCCCTCGCTCACTGCCCCTTCCTCCCGCCCACCTCGAACCCTGGCCCAGCAGATTCTCTCCCGGGGGATCCCGTAGGCCACCCAGCCCCAGCCGGCCCTCCTCGGGCCCCACCAGGATCAGCTGAGCGGTGCTGAGCGGTCGGGCGGGGGTGGGGGCGCAAGCGCTGTGCTGCTGCAGCCCCCAGGGCCGAGGGCAGGGGCGCAGTGGGACGAGCCAGGCCAAGGGGAATAGCAAGGCCCTGTCTCATGCCGCTGTGGGGGGGTGGCTGAGCTGACCACTGGGGAGTCTCCAAGCCCTGGCACACAGCAGGTGCTCGGTAGATGCAGCCCTATTTGCATCCATGCACTCTGCACTGGCCGCCGGCACAGAGGGTCCTGCTGGGGACCTGGACGCCAGGACACGGGGTGCCTGTGGCTGGGAGGGGGCCGCCATCTGGGCTCATCTGCAAGCTGTGCACGGTGGCACCTGGGGGACAGAGGGGAGTCATATGTCCTGGGAGCCTGGCTGGAGACCTCCTGCCCCCAGCAGCGCTGACCACGCAGTGTCCCGGAGGGCGGATACGACGCTGGGGGCCTACACCTCCCGCTCCACCTGGGTCTCTGCCCGGCATGAGACACCGGCGGTAGCCAGAGCTCCACCAGGCACCCACTTACAAGCAGGGACTCGAGCACTGACCGCTGGCAGCACACCTGTGTCCTGCTGCCCACACCGGACAGAGGCCTGGAGCAGAATTAGGCGGCTCATGGGCGCCACACAGCCCACAACCGTGCAAAAAGCTCTGGACCCAGACATAGGGCAGAGTGCGAGGCCCGCCCCCAGGAAGACACCCCAGGTGTGTGGCTCTGCAGTCTGGGCTCGTCGGGGTCACCGGCCGATGCCAGGCACACGAGCAGTGCCCCCGGCCCCCTTCACCACAGGGAAGCCTGGTGGCCCACACCCTCCCCCTCCCCAGGCCCTGGGATCTGTGGGCTGCTCTCCTGCAAGGCCACCCTGCCCCGCAGCCAAGCCGGTCCCCACTGTCCCTGCCCAGCCTCCGCGGCCTCTGCCAGTGAGGGCCAGGGCTGGAGAGGAAGCTGATCCCAGCCAAGAGCCATCTGTGCTCCCTGGGCAGCCGCCCACTGTCCTGGCCGGGCGGGGGAGGCGGGGACACAGGAGCTGCTGCGGTCACGGGTCCTCCATGGCTCACTGGAGCCACCCAGCTGCCCAGAGCCCAGCCCGGCTCAGGCAGGCGCTGGCGGCCGTGGGGCTGGTGATGAAACCCCGAGGCTGGTTGCGCCAGGTCCCCCCGGGAGGCAGCTGTTTGCTCAGCAAAGGGGCCGCAGGTGTGGGCCTGGGGGCTCTGAATCCTGCTGCGGGGTTCACCCAGGGGAGCCCAGAAACACAGGGATGCAGCAGGAGCCATGCGGAGCAGCCCAGGGTGTGCACCCGGCACACACAGGATGCTGGAAGCCCACCAGGTCCGAGTGCAGGCCTGGCCCCGGCCCCCCGGCCTGGGCGTGCGAGCAGCTTGGGCTCCCGGCCGAGGCCTCCAGGCCTGCTGGCCAGGGAACAGCCGGGTCTCAAGAGCAGGTGCCCGGCAGCCTCTGCAGCCCTCGGCCCGCCTCAGCCCCGCCTCTCCTCCCTCCCGGGGCACACGAGGCTGCAGGCGGGCAGCAGGGCGCCGTGGCAGCCACCACACCACCGCGGCCACGGGAGCACCACGCATCTTCCTGGCCGTGCTTTGCAAGGAGCCCCATTTCTGGACGAGCCAACAGAGGCCCAGAAAGGGCGAATTTCTCTCCTGAAGCCACACAGCCAGCACGAGGCTAAGCCGCGACAGGAACCTGGCTGTGTCTGGTCCCCAGGGGGGACTCGAGCCATGCCCCTCCCCCATCTCCTCTGCTGATGACCAGAGGGCAGGACCCTGCCCACCCACCCACCTCCTTGTAGGCTGTGGCCAGCATGGGGTCAGAGAGCTGGGGGCCGGGTTTGGAACCCTCACCCCCTAAGAACTGAACCAGGGCGCACTGGGGGACGGTGGGGGTTCTGGCTGGAAGCAGTGGGCCTGGGCCCTCAGCCTGGGAGTCTGCCACGCTCCCTGACCCCAGGCTGGTGGCGCTTCCGCCCCCTCCACAGCCCCGGGCCCCAGCAGCTACCCCTGAGGCTGTGGAGCCACAGCTGGGCACACTGGGGCAGGCGCCTCCCCCACCCCCTGGGGAGCCCGCCTGGGGTGACACTGGACACAGCTCAGGCGGCCTGGATGAGGGGCCCAGGACTCCCCCGGAGATGCATCAGCTACGGCCCCTGGGCGCTCCAGGGTCCCCCAACCCTGCCTCCTCCCAGGCCCCGCCCTGGCTTCTCAGCCAGTCCCCAGACTCCCGCTGCGCCGGCGCCGACCCCTCCCACCTGAGCTGTTTCATCCGTCCACAGCTACTGGCCCAGCACTGCCCAGGCGTGTGGAGGGCGGGGACGGGGTTTAACAACAGCACAGTGGGGCAAGCTCGGCCGGAGGGCTGGGACACGTACACGCAACACACAGCACATAACACACAGTCACAGCCACACAGACAAGCCACACACAGCAGTCACACAGTCCAGACACAACAACACACACAGTCACATACAACACAGTCACAGCCACATACCTAAGCAACTCACAGCCATACACAACAGCCGCACGCAGCCACAGTCTGATATACAACCCCAACACGCAGTCACAACAGCCACGTGATCACCACAGTCACACAACAGCAGGAGCCACAGTCACAACACGCAGCCTCACACACAAGCACCAGTCACACAACGCACTCACACACAGACACGGGACGCACAGTTACAACACTCACAGCCACACAACACAGCCACACAGCCACACAACAGGGACACAACAAAGTCTCACACGCGATTGCAACAGCCACACAATGTACTCACACACAGACATGGAACGCAGTTACAACACTCACAGCCACACAACACACTCATACACAGCCACACACACAATCACAACACAGTCACACACACGGACACGCACACACCACGTGGGCCCCGCCCCCTCTCAGGATGCAGGGCAGCCTCCGGGGGTCCGCGCCTGCCTCTGGCTCCACATGGCGGCTCTGGCCCTCTGCGGAGGGCAGGGGGTCTCCTCTCACCTCTGCAGCAGGGGCGGGTGCTGCTCCCGGAGCCGCACCTGCCAGGCACGAGCGGAGCCGAGGGAGGCCAGGCCTGAGGCCTCCGGGCTGCGGGGTGGGGCACAGACCCAGGCAACGCCCCCTTCACCTAGCCACCTCCGCTGGCCGCTGTGAGCCTGGGGCCTGGGGGCTCCTGGGGCCCCTCAGAGCACATGGGGCACCCGCCCCACCCACAGGGAAGGGCCAGGAAGCGGCCTCGCCCCCCACCCTGGGCCAGCTCCCACCATCAGCTGCCCGACACGTTCCGCAACACCCACTGCATGCTGGGAGCCCTGGTGTGCGGATTCGCGATGGACGCCTCGGGGATGAAGCTGCGGGGTTTGTCGGAAGCTACCTGGGTCCACAGGGGTCCGTGGGCCCCCGATAACTGCACATCACGAGGGGAACCCAGGGACCCCGCCCCGAGCGGACAGAGGCCCCTGCCTGCCCCTTCACAGCCACAGTGACTACGATGCGGACGCGGTCCCCAGGGCGCCCGGAAGCCACCCGGCCCCAGCCCTGCCCCAGAGCAGCCGCGTCCCCGCGAGTCACAGCAAGGCCAGCTGCACCACGCCTGCTTCCGGCAGGCTGGACGGGGCAGAGCAGGGCAGGGAGCTGACCATGACCCCGCCGTGTGACCTCGGCCCAGTCACTTCCCCTCTCCGTGACCTGGACTAGACTGGGGGCGGTGGCAGTACCACGGCCACGGGCACAGTCCCAGCCACGTGGCTGTGTCGTCACCGCCTGCGGCTCCCCCGCCCCCCGACTTGTCCCCGGCGAGCATCCCCATCACACAGACTCCGGGACCCTCGCACCCCGAGAAAACCGCCCATCGGCCACACCCAGGGGCCCCCAGCTGTGGGGCACCGTGGGGGAGGGGGCGGCCGGAGACACAGGTGCCCAGGTGGCCGGGGACAGCCAGCTCTGCGGAGCTGAGATAACCCGGCGCCAGCCGGCGCCTGTCAGGCCAGGAGCCCACCCCGCCGCCCGCTCGGGATGGCAGAGCGCGGCTCAGGAGCGGACAGCGCGGCCCCTGTGAGCACAGATAAACCCGGGGGGCAGGATCAGAGCTGAGGGCAGCGGGGGGCCTTTCAGGGCTGTCCCCGTTCACCCGGGAGCCCGGCCTTATCTGCTCCCATTATGTGAGGCCAGGAGCAGACACTCGCTCCGCCCGCACAAGACATTAATATGTAAATGTCACTCTCCGAAGGCCAGAAATGAAATGGGACGACCGAGCGCGTGGTGCCGCGATAAAGCCGGGACAAGAAAGGGCTGCAGGCTGGAGCCGCGGGGCGGTGCGGGAGAGGGCGCGAGGTGGAGGGGGGTCCGCGAGCAGGCGAGCGGCCCTGGCGCGAGGTCCGGGCAGGTGCAAGGTTCCAGGCTGTCTTCCCCGGGGGTCCCCAGACAAAAACTAAGTGTGCAGGCGAGCAGCGGGTGTGGCTGCACCGGGCCATCTCCAACAGCCTTGCCAGAGCCTGCGTTCACCTGGTCCCATTTCTCAGAGGTAGACGCCAGCCCAGCAACGGCACGTGGGGGCGGCCAGCCCCGGGAAGTGTCCCCGAGGCTCCCCGAGGGCAGACAGAGCCGGGGTCCCCTGTGCCGACGGATCCCAGGTCACAGCCCTCATCTCCCCAGCCAGGGAGGGACCCACTGCCCACCCGGAAGGCAGGACAGACACCCCCGCCCCGCACTGCTAGGGGCAGGGCCGTGGATCCCACGCCGGCTCCTCACACCCAGGTGGGGAAACTGGGGGCGGGGCCTGGAGAGCAGCTGTTCGCGCCCCTCATTACAGAGCGGGGCGAACCGGGTCCCAGAGAACATGGAAAAGCCGCCAAAGCATCTGTCACCCAGGCACCATGCTCCCCCGTTCCGCCATCGCCCCGCCGAGCTCCTGGGACCACGGGCATTGTCATCCAGCCTCAGGCGGGACAGCGGCCGGCCCTGCCCACGGTCGCAGGCGCTGGAGCCAGAACAGAGCCCAGCCGCAGGCCCCTTCCTCAGGGGTCAGCGCCGAGGCCCGTGTGGAACGGGATGACCTGTCCCCAGGCAGGGACACAAACCTAGCCCTGTGGACGGCCAGCAGACATCCGGGTGGGAGGAGGGGCGATGCCCACAGGGCTGTGCCCCTGGCCCCTGGCCCCAGGCCTCCTCTGCCACCTCTGCCTCCCCCTCTCGTCCCTGCACCTGTCCCCTGCCTGCCCTGAGCGGGAGGCTGTCCCTGCAGCTCCTCTGAGCCCACACAGACGCACACATGTGCCCGCACCAGCACCGCTCCCATGTACGCCTCTCCACGCTCACACACAGATACACATGTACACAAGTACACTCACACTCCTCCACACACATCAACCCAGGCAGAAACGTGTGCGCGCACACACACGCACGCACGCGCACACGCAGGCAGAGCCACGCCCGCCCTCCCACCCCCGGCCCCTGCTAAGCCTCTGACGCAAGAGCCCCGGCCTCCCACTGCCAGGATCCCCGCAGGGCCCAGCAGACCCAGGCAGGAGGCGTCCACCTTCCCAGGCCAAGGGGCGGGAGGCAGGGAGAGGAGCCGCGGAGGGTGGGGGCGGGGGGGCTCTGGGCCTTGCACTGAGCCCCGGGCAGCCCGGGGTGCTCTGGGCGGGCTCCCTCCCGGGGTGCTAACAGACTACTGCTGGCAGCAGGGCCCTTCCCGGGAACCAGGGCGGGTGCTGTGCACGGAGCGTGGGTGGTGTGCGAGAAACGGCCCAGCCGCCTCCCAGGGCCCTGCCAAGCCTTTGGCGACTGCTGCTCCCGGCAGGGCCCGGCCAGGGGCTGCCAACTCGAGCCTGCCACCCCCAGGCCTGGCCGGCTTCCCCGCCACAGCTCCCAGCATGCTCCAGGAGGGCGGGGGGGGGACAGAGAAGGGGGACCTAGAGGGCAGTGGGGTCTCCCAGGAGGGGCTGTGGGGAACTGATGACCCCTGACCCGTGCACCTAGCGGCAATCCCCCCTTCTCCAACCACGGCCATCCAGGGCTCTGGGCAGCGCTGGCCACACTCTGGAAGCACCTGGGGAACTTGGGGGACACGCCCAGGGGTGTCCACACACAGGGGTCCTCAACACGGGGGTCCCGTGCAGCAGTAGCAGCAGCCGGGAGCAGAAATGCAGATTTGCTGGCCGGATCCAGCCGACCCGGCTCGGCCAGGTTTCCGTGCTGCAGCAGCGGCAGGCGGGTGTGGCCCCCAGGCTCCCCCAGCAGCTGTCCAGGGCAGGAGGAGTGAGTCACGGGGGAGGGGTGGCCTCGGGGAGTAGGTGCGCCCCGTCCTGGCAGCCGGGGAGCAGACACCCAGGAAGCCTGGGAGGGCGGCGGAGAGGAGCCGCAGGGGGAACTGAGCGGCCGCTCTGGGCGGGGCCCGTGACGAGGACGGTGCTGGGACCGCAGCAGCTGCGGGTGGCCCAGGTGCCAGAGGCTGGCTCGGCAACTTCGGGACCAGGCTCTGCTCACACGCACAGGGCGGTCGGGGCACAGGGGGGTAAGGCAGTGGCCCAGGGGCCTCAGTGGCCAAGCGGCTGAGCTGGGAGGGCAGGGGGCGAGGGAGGCGGGCGGCAGCGTGCACGCTCTGGGCGGCCACCCCCGCGACACAGAACGGAAGAGGCGGGACACACAGGGCCCGGGAGTCAGGGCGAGGTGCGGAGTCCACACTGGGCCAGGCCCGGGCCGTGGGAAGGAGTGCTGGGGGCGCTGGGGCCCGTGGAGGCCAGCGCCGGGTGGAGAACGTGGCGTGGCCTGCCCCACACCTGCCGGCTGGGGACCAGCGAGCGGGGCGCTGGGGTCCCCAGCCTCGACCCCCACGCAGCTCCGCAGCTTGATTGGCGTCCGCCTCGGCCAATGGGGTGCTCGCCAGCCGCCCCTCCCGCCCCGGTGACGGCAGCGCTTTGATATCGGAGTGGACGCTAATGCGTGCGGTGCGAGGGCCCCTTAATTTATTACGTGCCTGTAATTGATGTTTATATAAAGTAGCTCTTACAGCTACTCAAAGGCAGAGATGAAAAGCAATCAATCACCCGTTCGCCTCAAAAGAGAGGGAAGAGAACACCACACACATCAAACGGGGTGGGGGGCCTGCCCGCACACCGTCCTGGGGTCCACCCCGCAGACGGAGGCTGGCGTCCGCCGGGCCGGCCTCGGCCGCGGAAGCCAGCGGTGCTGAATCGGGGTCCCGGCTGGAGAGTCCAGGCCTCGGTGCTGAGCACGCCTGCAGCCCAGCACCTGCGGGGTCTCCAGGGCCAGGCCGCGGTTCCCCGGATGGGGCTCGACCCCCACGCTCTGGTGCAGCCCTCTCCCTCTCCACCCAGCACAGGGCCGTGCACCCCGCGGCCTGGGAGGACCCCGTCCCACCTCTCAGCCTCCAGTCCCAGAAGCTCAAACGACGGACACGACAGCGTCCACGGCTCTGCAGGCCGCAGCGACACGGCATCACGGGCTGACATCCCCGCACAGTTCCGGGCGGGGGGTCCTTCCTGCCTCTCCCGGCCCCCGGGGGGCCCCGACATCCTCCAGCCTCTGCCTTCGGTGGTCTCACTCCCCTCTCGGCGTCTCCCTTCTCAGGGCATCTGACTAGACCGCTGGCCCAGCTGGATAATCTCACCTCGAAATCTCTCATTGCGTCCACTAAAACCCCTTTTCCAAACAGGATCACAGCACAGGTTCCAAGAACTGGGCGGTGGGCATCACTCAGGGTGTGTGTGTGTGCGGGGGGGCATGTGCGGCCGAGCACACGGGGCCTCAGAGAGCCAGACCCGCCTCTTCAGTTCTGCGTCCAGTATTCACGGGCTGCGGGCCACTGTTCTGGGCACCAGGGGCTCAGCAGAGCAAAGCAGCAGGGCCAGCCCTCACGCGCAGAAAGCAAGCTAAGGGACAGCACCAGGCCGGGGGGGAAGCTGAGGTTCGTCCCGAGCTTCCCGGGGCACCTAACTCCCGAACGCAGGCCTGTAGGAGCCAAGAGCGTGCGTGCGTGTGCACAGACTGGGGCGGAGCGTCCCGGGAGCCCGGAGGGCCGGTGCAAAGGCCCCGAGGCTGGGCTGTGTCCGGTGCAGGCGGGGACAGCAAGGAGGCCCAGGCAGCTGGAACAGAGCAAGGGGGCACGGGAGGCCTGCAGGGGTGTGGGGCTTTGCACTTCCAGCAGTGACTCTCCCGTCCACAGGGTGGGAACCGAGGCCACAGCCACGCGTGCCCACGCCTGGGTTCCGCCCCCCAGCCACGCCTGGCTGCCCTCCTCTCTCCCAGCAGGGGCCCGGAAGCAGCCCCCGGGGCCCTGCAGAGACCGAGGGTCCAGCTCGGGTGCCAGCTGAGGGCACAAAGCAGCCGTGGCGTGTGTGTCCCAGCGCTGGCCGCACACAACAGGCGTGTGCACACGCCCACGCCCGCCCGCGCGGGGCTCTGGTCTGGCCTGCGGGAGCTGTGGCGGCTGCTGGAGCCACAGCTCCATTAAGAATTTATCAGCCGGGGGGGGGGGGGCGTCTTTAGCTCTGGGCCTCCCACAGTGGGGTCCTCGCAGCAGCAAAACTTTGCTTCTGGGAATAAAATGGAAATTCGGCGTGTGGGGCAGAGCGCCGCGCGCCCCCTCATGAGGGGAGGGCGGGGCCGCTGGGGAGGCGCTGAAGATGGCGGCGGCCGGGGGCTCGCCCGCCCCCTGGGCCCCACCTGCTCCGCGCTGCCCGGCCTAATAAACCCTCTCTCTTCAGAGTCACATTCGATGCGGTCCCAACAGGGAGCCATACGTCACCAAATCCAGCAAAAATTTGTGCTAAATTGAATCAATCCATCTTGGAAATGGTTCTTGTCAGCTTCTGTCAGAGGAGCCGCCTGCAGGGGACCGGGATCAGGGGGGCAGTCGCGCAGGGGGGCTGCTGGGGGAGGGGGCGGGGCTCTCCTTCCAACACCTCCAAGGCCGCGGGCAGCCTGCAGTGGGAGTGTGGAGCGGTCTCAGACACACACATGCACGCTCACACACATGCACACACATGCATGTGCACACACGGACACATAGGCACACACACGTGCACACACATGCACACACGTGCATACACAGACACACGAGCACACACGTGCAGACACATGAGCACACACATGCAGGCACACACATGCACACACACGCATGTGCACACACGGACACACGAGCACACACATGAACACACATGCCTGTACACACACATACATACATACATGCACACGCACATTTATCCTCGAAAGCACGCTGCTGGTAGGGGACAGGCTGGAGCTGAGTGCCCCCTCCCCGTCCAGTGTCAGCTGAGTGCCCCCTCCCCGCCCAGTGTCAGCTGAGTGCCGCCTCCCACACGGGCCAGCAGGCCCCACACTGACTCGCACGGCCAGGACTCTCTCCCTGGGATGCAGCCTTCCCTCACTAAAGTTCAGTGTGGTTGTACAACCATTAGACACCCACTGCATACCAGGGAAGCTGAGGGCGGGCAGGCAGGGCGGGCCGGGCTGCAGGACTCAGCCCTGCGAGGAGCAGCCGGGCGGGGAGGGGTCCCGGGCTGCGTGGCCGCGCGGCCCCTTCCAGCTCAGGGGCTGGCCTGCAGTGCGTGAGGCACGCCCGCCGCACAGCTCCAGCCGTGGTGTGGGTGCCAGCCCCTCCCTGCCGCTCTGGGGGCCCCGGGCAAAGCCTCAGGGCTGCCTCCCCGGCAAGGCCTCCCCACGACCAGGGCTCTCACCTGGTCCTCTCTCCCCACGTCTGGCTCTCGGCGTTGTGCACGGCACGGGTGAAACGACTCCAGCCACCCTAGCTGCCACGTGTGCCACCCAAACCGTGGCTCCGTCCCGTGGGCGGGCCACGGGGCCCAGCACGCGGACGGCCTGCACGGTGCACACCGCAGCCTTTGTACCAGGCCCTCCCCAGGCAAGCCGTCTCCAGCTCTTCCCTAGTGAGCCCAGCTCACGCCCTCCACCCCGGCAGGTCCTGCCACTCCCGCTGTGCTCGTGTCCAGCGACTCCAGTCCTTCCTGGCCACAACGGAGTGTCCCAGCCGTCCCCACGGCAGCCAGGGGCAGTGCTCACACAGGAGTCGGCGGTCAGCTCCCACGGAACCAGCCCGCAGTCAGCCACGGTGCTGCCAGCCCAGCCGCCCAGGAGCCTGCCGGGCCCACACGTGGGCCTTGCGGACCAAGACCCTGCCATGCACGGCGGCACGTCCCAGAGCAGCTGACACGGGCAGGGCACAGAGACCAACGGACCGTGGACCTGAACTTCGGGTGCAAGGGCAGTGATAGAGAGCACCGCTGGGCTCTGCCAAGTCCACTCCACCGACGACCGGGAGCAGCCGGACACCAACACCTCCCGCCCCCGGGACCTGCTCCGTGGGGCCGTGTTTCCGGGTAAGTGTTACTGGGCGTCCCTGCAGCAGTCGCTGGCCCTATCCTCATGCCTGCCCGCGGCAGGTCAAGGGGACAGCTGGACACCCAGGCCGGGGCCCAACCCCGCCTGACCCCTGCAGGGGCCGGTGGCCTCTCCCCAGCCCGGCCCCGCTCGCCTCCTGCACGCGGCGCGGCCGTGGGGCACGAGGTCCTCCTGGGCAGCTCGCCTGGGGCCTCGGCTCCCCTGGAGAATCACGGATGAGCCCCGGCTGCTCCTCCTGGGGGGGGGGGGGCGACCGCCAGGGACCAGGGCTCCAGTGGGCTTGGCACACAGGGACCGGTTAGGCGGCGAGTCCAGCTATGAACACAGGAGGTGGTGGCCGCAGGCTGCTCCTGGTGACGCCCACACCTCAATGACGGCTGAAGACGGGAGAGAGGGCACCTGTTCAGCCGGCTCCCATCTGACGTCCCAGCCCCCCCGACCGGAGCGCATGAACGCATTTACCTGGAGACTGGGTGGGCCTCCGTCCAATCAGACAGGGGTCCCTGGGGGGAGGGAGCAGGACAGACACCCACAGGGGGACAGTGCAGAGAAGGCCCAGGGACCCCGGCCCTGTGAGAAGCCAGACCCCCATGACGGCGGCAGCGCCTGTGGACGAGCGGGGTGGGGCCGGGCGTGGCGTCACCCTCTCCCTCACCAGGCTCTGAGGTTCTGGGGAGCAGGGGCTTCCTCCCTGGGGGGTCACCTCCCCAGGCGGTGAGGACTGAATGACTAAACGGATCCAGGACGGCGCTGGCACCCAGCTAAGACACGTTAGCTTTCTTCCAGGACTTAGCCACATGGGCTTGTGTGGTGCCGCGGGTTAAGCCGCTGCTTGAAATGCCGGCATCCCATATGGGCACCAGATGGAGTCCCGGCTGCTCCACTTCCAGTCTGGCTCCTTGCTGACGCACCTGGGAAAGCAGAGGAAGTGCTGGGGCCCCTGCACCCACGTGGGAGACCTGGATGAAGCTCCTGGCTCCAGGCTTCAGCCCGGCCCAGTCCCGGCTGTTGCAGCCCTCCGGGGAGTGAACCAGTGATGGAAGACCTCTTTAACTCCACCTTTCAAGTTAAATTGAAAACACTATAGAAATAAAACAAAAAATTCAGCTCCTGGCTCATGCTGGCCTCCTGGCAAATGCAGGGGGCAGGGGGCAGCCGCAGGATGGCACGGACACTGGACACGTCCCTGCCTGGCAGTTAGGCCTGTGGACAGCGCTGGCCTACAACATGCGGCGGACCCACTCATGACAGCTGTGCCTGGGGTCCCTTGGGTCCCCTGGGGTCATGGCCCCTGGACCCTGGCTGGAGGAGCCGCGGCAAGGACCCACCCAGCACCCCAGGCACACCTGGGCCACGGAGAGCTGTCACGGGACGCAGGTGTCTTGGCGGAGGGCGGGGGCTCCGGGGAAGGCCAGATGTGGGTGGGATTCCCAGCTTCCCGCGTGGTCAGGGCTGAAAGTAGCCCCGGCAACCCCAGGGGGCGACAGAAAGACTCCGAGCGGCACAAATGTCCACCCCCGTCCACCACGCCTGCTCTGGGCGCCCAGGCCCGCAGCACCGCTGCCCCTGGGCGTCTGTCCAGGTGGACCTGGGCGGCCCAGAGAGTGGAGCCCAAGCAGACACCTGACGAGCCAGGACACGGCTCGGGCAACGAGGGAGCGCCCTGGCCCGCGTGAGAGTCGGCGGTGCCAGGCCCACGCGTGTGCATGTGTGTGTGTGCAGACACGTGTGCACACGTATGTGTCTGTGCACACACACACGCTGCTAGCGAGCCCGGCAGCTGGCGACCGAGGAATTTTCTGCGCAGCCACACGGGGGCCGTGTCTCCCTCTAACCTGTGTCTTCCGTGGGCTCTTCCTCGACCTGGCCACAGGTCCACGGACCCGGCCCTCACAGAGGTGTGGGCCACGCTCCCTCCACGCCTCCTGGTCCAGGACACGAGCGATCCCCTGGCTGTTTGGGCCAATCCGAGGCAAAGCTTCCTGTGACCGCCCAGCCCCGGGTACCCCAACGGACAAATTCACCCAACGCTCGTCTAAACGACTCTCGCTGCCTCCCGGCCAACGCAAGCCCAGGCGCCCGAGGAAGCCCGGCCCCGCCAGCTTCACACGCTAACCGCACCTTCTCCGGAAATGCCTGCAGCCGGCGGGTGACCCAGGGCAGCACCCGCACCGCCCGTGCTGAGCGGTGGCCCCGGGAGTCACCAGCCCTTTCCAGATCCGGGCTGCGCGATTCTGGGGGGGGGCAGGAGGGACACCCCCCCCTAATGGGTGAGGGCGGGGCCGTTCCCCCCGTGCTAACACCCTGGATCCGCTGCATCCTCCCCCCACTCACACACCTGTCACAAAGTACAACAGTGCACACACACACACACACACACACACGGAGCGGGGAGGGGGCCTCTGGCCTCCGGCTTAGGATGTCTGAGTCGCCCGCAGGACTGCCCGGGTGCGAGGCCTCACTCCGGCTGCCGACCCCAGCTTCCCACCCGTGCAGACCCTGGGAGGCGGCGGCGCGGCGGCTCCAGAGGTTGGGTCCCTGCCACCCTCCCGGGAGACCTGGACGGCATTCCCAGCTCCAGCGTCAGCCCCGCCCAGGCATCGGGGGTGAACAAGCAGGTGGGTGCCCACTTGGTCCCTGTCTCTTCGGCTCCCAGATAAATTCTTGGAAGAAGCCGAGTACACTGCTATAGAAGTTATCTGAAGCACACGAATCCATTGCTTCCGGAATCTTCTATCGTTCACTACCAGAAATGGAAGCCGCGGGTTAAGGGGCTGCTGCCGTCCACGTGCTGGGAGCAGCTGTGCACACCGCCGCCTGCCCGTCCTCACGTGCTCGCTCCCGCGGCCCCCCAGGACAGGCCCACGACGCACGCCCACCGACCTTCAACCCCTGGGTGCTCACGCAGGGCGCACCCAGGTCCTCTGGCTCCCGGCCAGTGTGAGAGGCCAGCCTGGGGGGCGTGTGCCGGCGACCCCCGCCCAGGGCCCCCGCCCCCGCCCCCCACCCCGCGGCAGGCGGGCAGTCGGCCGTGCACCGTCCATCTTCCACGCCGCCGCCGGCCCTAATTAAGCCCAGTGAGTCCCCACCTGGCTGCTTTCTCGCTCTGGCAGAACGTGCTGTTTACCTGTAGCTAACAGGTTCCCAGGTAATGATAGTCTTGTATCAAGTGACGGCCGTCTGGCTTCTGACAGTTTTAAAGACCGGTCTCGGGGACACCAGGGTTTCTAATTACAGGGTCTGTCATCGGCGGGGCTCGGCTCCACGCCACCTCCTTCTCCCGCGGGTGACACTTCTGTCCAGATAGGAAATTTCAGCTCAGCCCCGACAGTTAAGGTTAAAAATACCGCTCGGTGCGAGGCGAGGGATCATAATTTGGGTCGCTGCCGTGTTTAATTAATTGGGCCGCGGCAATCAGCACTCGGCGGGCCGTAATTACAGGCAGGGCGAGAGGCCCCGCGCCCCCGCGCCGTGTTTTACAGCTGTAATTCCGCGGAGGCTCTGACCTGGCGCAGAGCAAGGGGCCCGGGTCCTCCCGGCTACAAGGCGCTTCATTAGGCGGCTGTGGCGTGTGAGGAGGGGGATGAGCCGGCCCCTGCATGGCGGCAGGTGCAGGAGGGGCCTCGGCTGGCCGTGCTCTCGCGAGCCGGGCGCTGCCTCCTCCTGGGGTCCTCCTCGCAGGGACCGACGCAAACATGGGGACCCACGGGGAACCCTGGCTCCCGACACCTCAGGGCTGCTGGGTCAGGGCCTCCTCCTCTCTCCGGCGAGCTCTGCCAGGCCCCCGTGCTGGCCATCCCCTGCCCCAGTGCCAGTCCTGTCCTGGCCCTGTGTGCCAGTGCCGGCTGCACAGGCTGGTGGCTGGGACAGCCTCCCCGTCTCCCGTGAGGGCGCAGGTCTGCTGTCTCAGAGCAGGTGCCCTCCACTGCCCCAAGCCTGCTCCTGGGCACCGGGGCCACTGCCTGTCTCCGTCCCAGGCTGACCTGCCTCAGGCCTCGTGCACAAGTCGGGCTGGACACACCCCTACCCCCACCCGGCTCTGTGAAGGCTGAGAGCTAAGGACAGCCCGGTTCCGTGCACTAGGCCCGCTCCGCGGGGCGAGGTTGGCCTCACTGCTGACCCCCTGGCATCACCCTCCCCACCTCTGCTCATGGCCCGGAGAGGTCAGCTTTCACCAGACGCCCCTCCACGGGCACCGGGTGCGGGGTGAACAGGGGAGGGGGAGTCGGGAGGGGACGGGCTGACCTCCCTGGGCAGCTGCCAGCAGGGCCTCAGAACCAGAGGCTGGGCCTCGGCGCTCGCCCGCACCTGCCCTCAGTGCCCTGAGCTTGGCCCACTGGCACAGGCTGCCTTTCCCCGGGCTCCTGCCAAGCCAGCACGCCCCCGCCCACAGTCCCCGTGGGGCTTCCCCTCCGGACTTTCCTGCCAGAGGAGCCCCGTGGGCGCCACCTCCCGCTGAGCGGCCAGCACGTCCCTCCTGGCTCAAGGATGATTGGATGCCGGCTGTGAAGGTCCGCTCGGGTCACCCTGCAGGCTGGACTCCGCCCCCCATCCCCACCCCCACTGCCTCCCCAGGTCCAGCGGCCTCGGGTGAGGCGCTTCCAGGACCTGACGGAAATTCAGCAACAGTAAAATCCCTGTCTGAAGGGCATGCAACCTCCAAGGCTTTGTGGAGGGGCAGGGGAGGGGGGTGCAGGGCAGCCGGCTCCTCGTGGTCCTCGGGCGGAGCCCTAATTTGCACACGGGGGCTGTGTGGACGGCACCCTGGAGCCCACACGAGGAGCGAGTCCTTTGCAACAAGAACAGACGCGACTCGGGCGCACAGAAGGAGGTGGCCGAGACCGGGGCGGCACCGGCACGTCACCGGACACGAGGGCTGGCGGCCACATCAGGAGCCGGCAGAGGCAGGAAGGAGCCACCCTGGAGCTTCCGGGGGTGACCAGGACTTCAGCTCCCAGAACCCGGAGTCAACAGATTTGTGCCAAGTCCTCCAGTTGGGCACCTGGTTCTCGGCCACAGGACACGCACAGGGGCTGTGGAGGAGGAGAGGCGGGGCCGGCGGAGCCCCGGTGGGGGTGGGCCCGCCGACCGGGGTGCACTGCCCAGTGCGGCCCAATGCAGCGCCGCCACGCCAGGACCCTCGGTGTGCGGTTCCCATGGCGCTTGGGGACTGGGGTGGGGGACGAGAGCGCCTGTTTATTAGGTGTGGAAGGCTGGGCTGTGTGCATCCCAGCGGAGGGCTGCTTTGGAAGCGTGGAGTGATTTATTTCAGCCAATTACTGGTGCACTTCCCCTTCCCCGGGACCACACATAATTGATTGAAACCTATTGAAAACAAATTAACCAGCACCAGGATGCAAAGATCTGTTTATCACTTCTCTGGAGGTTTGCAGGGAATCCACGTGAACTCGGAACACATTCCCGCTTGCGTTTCCTTCCCAGAACAGGAGGAGAAAAAAGCACAAAGCGTCGCCAGACGGAGCAGGTCCCCCGTGCACCTGGCGCCCCGAGCCTCGGGCTCCTGCGGCGTCTGGCGTTTCCATCCTGAGCCACCCCCGTGCACCCCGTGCCAGCGCCGGCGCCCGTGCTTCGCTTCAGAAGCAAGAACCTTCCTACTGTCCGTCCGTCACGACTTCCGTGGGACACATTCCCCGGCGTGGGCATTCTGGGGCGCGGGCGTGGGAACGGCCCCACAGCTCCCGCGGCTTCCTGCCCGGTTGCTTTTCCCAAAGCGTCTTCCAGGGCGCAGGAGTCTGTCTGTCTAACCAGAGCTGTGCCCGCATAGACGCTGTCACCGACACTCGGGGCTGGCCGAGCGGGTGTAAAACGGCACCACAGGGCGCCTCTAAATTGTACTTAAAAAAATATTTTCCATTACAGTAAAATACAAACAAAATCTACCATGTAGTAACTCTGTCCGGTTCCACGGTACCGAGGCCATCGTGTTGAATTGCATTTTTATTTATTTTTTCAAGATTTATTTATTTGAAAAGCAGCGTTATGTAGAGATGAGAGACAGAGAGAGACAGACTGACTTCCATCTGCTGGTTCACTCCCCAGATGGCCACAACAGCCAGGGCTGGGCCAGGAGCCAGGAGCTTCTTCCCAGTACTCCCGGTGTGCAGGGCCCAAGCACCTGGGCCATCCTCCACCGCCTTCCCAGGCCTGGAGCAGGGACGCGATGGGAAGTGGAGCAGCCGGGTCTCGAATGGGCACGCGTACAGGACGCCAGCGTTGCAGGAGGCGGCTTATCCTGCGGCACCACAGCACTGGTACTGGATTCATCTTCAAAGAGGGCTGTCCACTGCACCGACAGCCCCGGTTGGCTGTGATGGCTGTCCACCGCACCGCCGACAGCCCCGCTTGGCTGTGACGGCTGTCCACCGCACCGCCGACAGCCCCGCTTGGCTGTGACGGCTGTCCACCGCACCGCCGACAGCCCCGCTTGGCTGTGACGGCTGTCCACCGCACCGACAGCCCCGGTTGGCTGTGACGGCTGTCCACCGCACCGCCGACAGCCCCGCTTGGCTGTGATGGCTGTCCACCACACCGACAGCCCCGCTTGGCTGTGATGGCTGTCCACCGCACCGCCGACAGCCCCGCTTGGTTGTGATGGCTGTCCACCGCACCGCCGACAGCTCTGGTTGGCTGTGATGGCTGTCCACCACACCGACAGCCCCGCTTGGCTGTGATGGCTGTCCACCGCACCGACAGCCCCGGTTGGCTGTGAGTTCACGCGTCCCGCCCTCGCGTGCCCACCCTGCCTGCCCGGGCCTCGCTGCCGGGGTCACACACGGCACGCGCCCATCCTGCCCACACACAGCAGCGTCCTGCCCTGCTCGGCGTCCTCCAGGCTCTGACGCTGGCCTCAATCCTGCTAGGAAACACCTTCCCCACAGAGGCGCCGCCGCTCCTCGGCTCGCCTCCTCCCACCCAGGCACGCACGGAGGCACAGCAGTGTGCACACATGGCTCGGTGTGTGCACACGCACACGTGTGCAACTGTGTGTCCCGTGAGGGCTGCAAGCCACGTGTCCACATGGATCCAGGCACCTGTGTGCGCCCATGTGCACACATGCATCTACATGGGTGGGAGCACACGTATCCAGGTGAGTGCATGTGTGTATGTATCTATGGGTGTGTGTGTGCACAACTGGGAGCCTGTGCTCGGGTGTCCACGTGTGCACCTGTGTGTGCATCTGTACATGGATGTCCATGTGTGCACCTGTGTGTGTGCATCTATGCACGGGCGTCCACATGAGCACCTGTGTGTGTGCATCTATGCACGGGCGTCCACATGTGCACCTGTGCATGGATGTCCACGTGTGCACCTGTGTGTGCACCTGTGCATGGGTGTCCATGTGAGCACCTGCGTGTGTGGGCATCCATGTGTGCACCTGTGTGTGTGCACCTGTGCTATGGGCGCCCATTCGTGTGCGCACAGGCACCTGCACTCGTGCATCTGAGCGTGTAGGTGGGTGTACACCTGTGCATGTAGGCACCTGTGCACTGCATGCCTGCGTGTGTGTGCAAGTGTGCACATCTGTGCGCGTGTTGGGGGTGGGGAGCGCCTGCTGCCTGTGGAGCTAACGGGGTGCAGGCTGGGGGCACTGTACCCGCCCGGCAGCTCTTCCGACCTTCACCAGCCAATGCAGCCACTTCCTCTGGCCCCCACACCGCAGCGCGTTCACTCCTCAGCCACGCACAGCCACAGCACCAAGGCACGGAGTTCCAGAGCCTGGTCACCTGGCTGCGCGTCCCCAGCTGCGAGACTTCGGGCAAGAGTGACCTGGCTCCCTAGGCCTCAGTTTGCCCGTCTGTTAAAGGGGGATGGCGAGAGTACCACCCTCACAGGGGGGTCCCGAGACCGGCACTGCTGTCACGCACTCACACACACCACGGGCCGAGGAAGCCGGCTCCAGGCCAGGGCTGGAAAGCGGGGGCGGGTGCTCCCCCAGGGGTCCCTGCTCCCCAAGGCTGAGCCTTGTGCTGCCCAGTGGCTGTGCCCCCAGCAGCTGTCCCCGGGACTGAATGGGACCGCGCTGGGAGGCGCGGCCAGGGAGTGCAGGTGCCCACGAGGGTGCGGTCGGGAGGAAACCGCGGCACCACTCAGGGAACCAGGACCCCGCTCCAGGGGCTCAGGGAACCAGGACCCGCGCCAGGACTCAGGGAACCAGGACCCGCGCCAGGGGCTCAGGGAACCAGGACCCGCGCCAGGACTCAGGGAACCAGGACCCGCGCAGGGGCTCAGGGAACCAGGACCCGCGCCAGGACTCAGGGAACCAGGACCCGCACCAGGACTCAGGGAACCAGGGCCCGCGCCAGGACTCAGGGAACCAGGACCCGCACCAGGACTCAGGGAACCAGGGCCCGCGCCAGGGCTGGGGCCGCAGAACTCACGCCTGCGACTCGTTTATTCCAAGCATCCTGCTGGACAGGGGCAGCCGCCGCGCGGGTGACGGCGGCGAGGCCAGGCCCAGGCCTCTCACTTGGGGTCACGCTCCGGGGGGTTCCGCCTCTCTGGGGGGAACACGCCAGGGGGCGAGGGGAGCCTTTATCTCCCGCTGGCCACAGCCCCCGCGCGTGGTGTCAGCTTTGCTGCAGCTGGAAGGGTCCACACAAAAGGGACAGGCTTGTGCCAGCAGAGTGACAGCCGAGGGCTGACCGGTGACAGCCGGGGCTGCGCCTCCCCCTCCGCTCACAGCCACACACCCGCTGCCGCCCTCCCCGCACGCGGAGCTGCTCTCTGCCCCGGCAGCGGGCTCCCCGCCCCCACTATCACGGAACCAGCGCTGCCCGGCCACCTGCTGCACCTGCCACCTCCCCCGCCCCGCCATGCCCTCCTCCCACTGCCAGTTCTGTGGAAGCTTCCACGCCGCCCTCAGCGCTCTGCTCTGTGCGCAGCCTATCCTTGTCCTCACGCTGGCGCAGACACCATCACTCAGGCGGCATAAACCTGTTGTAACCGTCCGCAGCCAGCCCGCGCCGGTGGCCCATCACTCATCCGCGGGCTGGCGGAGGCCCCGGGTGGCAGGAGATGGATGGTTCGGGGAATCACCGCTGGCTGCAAGTGCGGACCTTCCACCCCGGGGGGCGGGGTCAAGTCGCTGGCGCTGGCGGCTGGCCCCAGGGAAATGAAGCGGGAGACCCCTATTCCAGGCCGCGCCCCCATCTCCCGCCACAGGCCTCTGGCCGCATCCTTGGCAGGGACCCAGCTCTGGGCCCCGGTGAGCCCGCCAGCAGGTGCCGGCCGACCGTGGCTTTTGACAAATGAGAAGCCTGAGCCCCGCGCCGGCCCATGAGTCACCGGGGACTCCGGCTCCGGGGCCTTTCTGCCAGACGGCCGGCCCTCCCCTCCTCCGGCCTCCAAGCCGCCTGGACTTGGCCGAACCTGGAGCACAGGGATTCCAGCCCCCCGCCCCGCCCACGGCTTCCCCTCGTCAGCCTCCGTGAGCCAGCGCCAGCCGCTTATCAGCTGCTTCAGAGAGAAGCACCCAGAAGCCCCGAGTCTGAGCCGCACGCTGAGGCTCCCGCGGCCGGGACGGACCCACGGGGCCTGGACCCCCTCCCCAGTGCTCTTCTCCCCGCAGCACCCCAACTTAGGAATCACGGTGTGCAGGGTCCCCCAGTGGCTCAGCAGGTGCAGCGACCCCCCCAGCCTCCGGGCAGGAGGCTTCTCCCTCCCTCAATCTCCCCCAAAGTCCACACCACCAAGGGCCAGGGAGAGCCCAGCAGGTCACAGCAGCTGGAAGGGGCCAGCCTGGCCCGGACACTTCCTGGTCAGCCCGAGCAGGGCTCTGGCCCCTCGCTCAGCACAGGGTGGGGCAGGCCCGGGCCCTCCCCTGGCTGGGTGGGAGGAAATGCACACTCCCGGGCTCGGTTCCCCCATCACTGCATTGTGGGGGGGCGGGGGGGCGCCGCTGAGCCTGCAGCCACAGTCGGCAGCTGTGCCTGGGTGAGCGGAATGGTGCTCCCGGAGCTCACGGCCACGTCCACCTCACCGTGTGGCCTTGCCTGGAAGCGGGCTCTTTGCAGGTGGGATGAGCTCAGGACACGGGAGTGAGGTGGGCCCTGAGGCCAAGTGGGCTGGCCCCCCACGAGGGCACGGGAACACTGCACTGGGGACCCGCATTCTGCATGGCAGTGCCTGGTTCAAGTCCTATCTCCCCTCCAAGTCCAAGTCCAGCCTCCGGCCGACGGGCACCCTGGGAGCAGCGCCCAAGCATGTGGTCCCTTCCACCAGAGGGGAGACTCAGCTTGAATTGTGGCTCCTGGCTTCAGCCTGGCCGAGCTCTGGCTGTTGTGGACACTGAGGGAATGAAGCGGCGGTCGGCAGGAGGACCCCCCTCTGTCTCTCAGTCTCTCCGCCTTCCAAGGAAATAAGGCTCACTTAAGAAAAAAGATTTATTTCATTTGTTTGCAAGGCAGAGTGACAGAGAGACACAGGGAGAAAGAGATCTTCCACCCGCTGGTTCACTCCCCAAACGGTTCCAACAGCCGGGGCTGGGCCAGACCGAAACCAGGAGCCAGGAGCTCCATCCGGGTCTCCCAGGTGGGTGGCAGGGCCCAAGCACTTGGCCATCTTCTGTTGCCCTCTCAGGTGCATGAGCAGGGAGCTGGATGGGAAGTGGAGCAGCCGGGACTCGAACCAGTGCTCTATATGGGATGTTGGCGCCACAGTTCGCAGGCACCCAGCGAATGCCCACAGGACGCACACGCAATGTGAGCCAGCACCGGGCAGGCAACCCCTGGGAGTCCGAGCGTCGTGACCCCAGGCAGCCGGCTTCTCCGGGAGCGAGGACCCGAGTGTGCAACTTCCGGAAGTTCGGTGCAAGGAACTACCTGGACAGTCTCAGCCAGGCGGCCACGTCTGTCTCCAGACCTCAGCTCCTCATCTATCAAATGGGTACAAAAATCCCTGCCTTGGGGCCAGCGCTGTGGCGCAGTGGGTTAACGCCCTGGCCTGCAGCGCCGGCATCCCATGTGGGCGCTGGTTCGAGTCCCAGCTGCTCCTCTTCCAATCCAGCTCTCTGCTATAGCCTGGGAAAGCAGTAGGAGATGGCCCAAGTCCTTGGGCCCCTGCACCTGCATGGGAGACCCGGAAGAAGCTCCTGGCTCCTCACTGGCGCAGCTCTGGCTGTTGCGGCCAACTGGGGAGTGAACCAGCAGATGGACGACCTCTCTCTCTGTCTCTACCTCTCTCTGTAACTCTGTCTTTCAAATAAATAAAATAAAACTTTAAAAAAAAATCCTGCCTTGGGGCCGGCGCTGTGGCATCACGGGTTAAGCATTGCCTGGGGCCCTGGCATCCCCTATGGGCGCTGGTTCAAGTCCCGGCCACTCCACTTCTGACCCAGCTCCCTGCTTACGTGCCTGGGAAAGCAGAGGAGGACGGCCCAAGCACTCAGGCCCCCACACCCACGGGAGAGACTGGAATGAAGCTCCCGGCTCCTGGCTTCGGCCTGGCCCAGCCCCAGCCCCAGCGGTCATGGCCATTTGGGGAGTGACCCAGCAGATGGAAGGTGTCTGTCTCTCCCTCCCTCTAACTCTGCCTTTCAAAGAAATACACTAAATCTAAACAAACAACCCCACACGTCCCTGCTTCGCAGCGCTGTGTGCCTACGCCGTGAGCTGGCCCGGGAGGCGCTTGCTGATGTCACCGCTGAGGAATTTCCCATGAACACAAGGGGCTTGCAACCCTGGCGGGAGGGGAGACTGGTGGGGGTCAGCCGTAGCCCCTGAGCGCGGGATCCCGAGAGCCGCCCGGGCTGACCTGGTGGCTCCCGGCCAGCAGCAGGCCTTGGCGTCAGGCTGAGGTTTATTTATAGATCAAACACACCTGCCCTGGAGTCCCCACACCCAGCCAGAAAGCCGGTTCCGACAGCAAGAAAAGCCAGTCCAGCCGAGGCTGCGGGCCAGCCTGTCTGGCACCACCGCCTCCCCCGGCGGGTGTGGCCACCCCGGGGGCAGCAGAGCTAGCTCTGCAGGCCCGGCTGCCCACGCCCACATTCGCCGGCGGTGCCAGGGTGCCCAGAGCAGCCCCAGGCCCCCTGGGAGGGACGAGGGCAGGGTGGGAGCAGCAGGCTCTGTCCCCGCGAGCCAACCACGCGCCATCTACCAGGCTGGCGGTCATTGTCCAAGGACAGGACCGTGTCAGGCCGCCGCTGTGGCCCCGCGCAGGGCGCCGCCCCTCCTGGAGGGAGGAGCCAGGACTCGGCCGTCGGCCGCTTCAGGTCCTGCCCTCTGCGGGCCCTGACCTGGCCCGTGCCCTTGCTCGCTGGGCCTCCTTGCCGTGGCCACCCACAGGGGACGTCTCCTGCAGGGCCTCTGCCCAGGCACCTGCCCTGCCCGCCGGCTCTGGGCTCGCTCCGGCCTGCTCCGGGCTCCTCGGTGGCTGCCGCATCGCTGAGCCCTCTCCCGGCCCCGCACCGAGCAGCACCCGCGCCACCCCCACCCCCGTGCTCCTGTTACACACAGGGGTCACTCCCGCCTCTGAGGGCGGCCACGGCCCTGGCTCTGCTCCCGGGCTGGCGGGTGCTCGGCCAACATGAGGGACAAGGACAGACGGATCCCACACCGCCCCGTGTGGCCCCAGGCGTGTGCCGGGCGGCCTCTGGTGATGGCCACCGCTGGTGTGAATGTGTCCCCTGGCAACTCCCGGGCTGCAGCAGGGGGAGCCCAGGCTGGTGTGGGCAGCACGGGCTGTGGCAGAGACGGCGGTGCACAGGCTGCCCCGGGGCAGAGGGCCTTGGGGTGCCCCGGCGGCCACAGGGGGAGGGAGGCGCCCGCGGCAGCCCCTGGCTGTGCCCCCTCCCCACCGACTTGGCCGGCATTAATTTGACCATACATACACACTAATCAGCTGTGACCGTGGCACCCAGCTCAATCCAAATTGATTTACTGAGCCTGGAAATGGATACAAATGTGATTAAAGGCTTTTTATTTTACATAGGTTCTCTATAAAATGATTTAAATCAATGCCCGCCAGGCCCCGCGCTATTACTGCGCCCAACCTCCTCTCCGATTGATGGATTCGCCACTCCCTCCCAGGCGCAGCGCTCGCCTGCCCCCACCGGGGTCCTGGGCGCCCGCCTCCCTCAGGGCGCTGTCGGGAAGACTGGGGGGGGGGCTGCTGGGTGAGGGGCGGGGCGGCAGCCAGGCTGCTGTCGCCTTGGCGATGACCTCCTGCCCTGGAGGCCCAGCTGCCCAGGCCACATTCCTGACCCAGGCCTCCAGGGAGCAGCGGTTCTGCCCCTTTCACAGATGTGGAAACTGAGGCCGGGGCAGAGCCGGGTGGCATCTCTGCTTCGGCTGCAGCCTGACCTGCCCCATGCGGATGCCCGGCGGCTGCGCAGCGCCGTCTTCTGGGAAAACACAGGTGCTCCTGGAACCCTCGACCCCGGGAGGGCTCGGGACAGGGCTGGGGCGCCATGACGGGGGCCCGCGGGGCAGCCAGCACAGCGGGGACAGGCCTCAGCCACGCACCCTTCTCTCTGCTACAACGGAAGCTTCTTCCCGCCCAGTCCTGGGGGCCAGACTCGGAGGTGAGGACCCCGGGGGAGCGGCCTGCCCGACGCTTCCGGCTCCTGGTGGCGGCAGGGGGTCCTGGCTTGCCGTGGCCTTGCGCCCCTCTCTGCCCCGCCCCCACGGCTCTCCCTGTGCGGAGACAGCTGCATGGAACCGAGGGCCTGCCCGAGCCAGCGCGCCCTAACACAGACCCCACTGACAAGCAATGCCGCGTGCACGTGCGGGCTCAGAGCCACACCCCCGGGGCGGGGAAGGATCTGTCCTCTCCCAGGGGGGCCCGAGGTCGCTCCGCAGTGCAGCAACGCGCCTGGCCTCCCTGCACCCTGGGCCACGGCTCGTGTCACCTCCCGCTTCTGCAGCCCGTCCCAGGGCTGCGGAGCTGGACAGTGCCAGAGCCATGGGTCACCTGGTTCCCGCAGGCCTGCGAGGCCCCCCGAGGAGTGGGGGCAGCGCCAGGACCTCCAAGCAGGGGCCGGCGGGGGCAGGACACGCAGCTCGGCTTTCACGCCAGAGCTGTGCGCAGGTGCACTGGCCGCTCGCGGCAGGCGGAGGCTTGAACTGGAAGCTGAGAGCTCCCCGCCAACGCAGGCCCCAGCGGGCAGCAGTGACGGCTCCAGACCTCGGGTTCCTGCCACCCGCGTGCGAGGCCTGGGTTGAGCTCCCCGCTGCCCCAGCCCAGTCCCTGCCCCGGGCTCAGGGGAGTGAAGCGATGGACCGGAACACGCTGTCTGTTCGTCTGTCTCACTCTCAGACACGAGGCAGGTGGGGAGGAGGCGGGGCCCAGGCTCGGCAGCCTGCACCTCCTCTGGCTGCGGGGGCCGGGGAGGGGTCTCCAGGGCACGGCTGGCAGTGCAGCTGCCACCCGCCCCCCACTGCTGCGCCACTGATGTGCAGAGAGCCACGGAGTGACAGGTGACGGGGACAGGCCCTGAAGCTGCCAAGTGGTGGCGGTGCCGGGTCACCCCGCCTTAAAGCCCTTCCTGAGGCCTTGGGGGACGGAGCCAACAGAGGTTCAGAGGGCGACTCAGCTGCCCGCGGCCACACGGCCCCCGCCTGCGCACCTGCTCACTCTGCCCGTGGTCACATGACCCCTGCCTGGGCTCCTGCCCGCCCTGCCTGTCCTGCCCATGGTCACACGGCCCCTGCCTGGGCTCCTGCTCACTCTGCCCGTGGTCACACAGCCCCTGCCTGGGCTCCTGCTCGCTCTGCCCGTGGTCACACGGCCCCTGCCTGGGCTCCTGCTCGCTCTGTCCGTGGTCATACGGCCCCTGCCTGCGCACCTGCCCACCCTGCCCATGGTCACACGGCCCCGCGGCCACACGGCCCCTGCCTGTGCTCCCGCCCGCCCTGCCCGCGCCTGAGCAGTTTCTGCTGAGGTCACCATGGCCCTGAAGGCCCGCCTTCCACTCCCTCTCCCTGGCAGGGGCACAACCATGGCCCCATGCGCCAGGCTCCCTGGGGGCCTGGGCTGGATAGCCAGCTCTGCCGCGGCCAGTGCGTGGCCTGGGCGAGCTGGCAAGGCTCTCTCTGCCTCGTTTCCCATCCGCAACACAGAAGTGAGACTGCCAGGAACATTGGGGTCGCCGGGAGACGTGCGCGGGTTCCCATCTCCTGCCTGATACTGTGGCCCGGGCCAGCGGTCACCCAGTCAGCCCACCTGGGCACAAACACTGCACGTGGGCACTCTGACGCCTCAGGGCCACTCCGTGCTGGCCAACCCTCTGCCGCGCGGGGACGCTGGGTGCCGAGAACACGTCCCTCTCCATGTCCGCGTGACCGAGCTGCCCACGGAGACAGACAGGAAAGCCCCGGGGGTGCAGCGTCCCTCCCCCGGGTGAGCAGGAGGCGGCCGCCAAGGCCCTGCTGCAGCCACGGGCGTCCAGTGCAGGAGCACCTGGGGGGGGGGGATGTGCTGCTCTGCCTGCCTTTTCTCCCCTTCTAGGTGCACAGGGACCCCCACAGGGCTGGGGCAGCCCCGGAACGAGTGTTTCCAGAGCGGCCGCAGGCACGGCAGAATCCACCGGCAGCTCAGTGGCCGCTGGGTGGACCCCAGGTCCTCAGGCCACTCGCCGTGGAGACAAACCCGAGTCTGCTGTCGCCATGTCCAGGTGGGCCCAGGCCAGGCCCAAAGCCAACACGCGAGAACGCGCTGGACAATTCGGACTTAGCCTGATCACGCACTGAGTGCCTGGCTCGGCCAGGACCCCAGGGCGTAGGGAGCAGGGGGCCTTTGGTGGGCCAGGGAGCGAGGCCACACAGCCAAGGACGGCTCCTGGACCAGGACAGGTGCCCACCCGACCTGCTGCAGGGAGTGGCTGGGGGAGCCAGGCTGCTGGGGCGGGGGGGTGCAGAGCAGGGTACAGACAGGCAGGCAGGGCGCCGCCAGGGCCCCACAGAGGGGTCCACGCAGGGACAGGAGGGGCAGCCACGGGGAGCCACAGGAGGCGCTCTCAGGGGCAAGGCCACACCCGCTTGGAACTGAAATTCCAGACGGGAGACATGCCATCCTTCCGAACTGAGCCGCTGGCGCGGCTTCCTGCCGGGGCAGCAGGTGCAACCTGCTTTCAAAGCCCACAGCGGGTGGGCCGCGCTCCAAGGCGAGCCTGACGGTGCACCACGCAGAGGCGAACGGGGCCCCCCAGGCCCTCGCCAGAGCGCGCGAGGAACGCGTGTGCAGGTGGATGTGTGCGGACGAGAGAAAGCAGGACCAGCCGAGTATGGTGCATGCGTGTGAGAGACGGAGGACAGGGAGGGCGGGAGCACCAGGGCTGTGATGTGGGGGCACCGGGTATGGGGTGACCCCAGCATGTGGGGTGCAGCTGGGGGGCTGGCCCGACTGCTCTGAGCTGCCCTCACGT
This sequence comes from Oryctolagus cuniculus, assembly GCF_051225735.1. Lineage (NCBI taxonomy): Eukaryota > Metazoa > Chordata > Mammalia > Lagomorpha > Leporidae > Oryctolagus > Oryctolagus cuniculus. The sequence goes on along the minus strand of NC_142884.1, from coordinate 76,745,900 downwards.
ACCCATCTGTGAAATGGGACGGGCCTGGGAGCAGGCGCTGTGCTGGGGTGAGGCTGTGCCCGCCCAGGCCCTGCTGGGCTCCTGGGGAGGGGGGTGTAGTGGGGAGGGTCGCAGGCCGAGGGGGGTGGGGCGGGGGTGGCCCACTTACAGGAACGGTTAGGGGCACCCACGCACGGCAGCCGCCTGGGTGCCCTCCCCGCGAGTGCCGAGCCGGCCCGGCGGGCTGTGCGCGGCCGTGATGCCGGGAGGCTGGGGCGTTAATGGCGCGAGCAGGCTCATTAGCCGGGATCCATCTGTCCTTAATGCGGCCTGCAGGCTGAGGGAGGCCCTCCCGGGGACACGCAGCCGCCTCCTCTCCCTCCACGCTGGGGGAGAGACGGGGTGAGTGAAGGCTGGGGGCAGGGGGCGGGGCGGGGCGGGGACAGACTCTCCCGCCCCCTGCAGCGGGGCTGGCCGCTGGGCCCGCTGTGTGGCTGTGGGCCGGCTGCAGCCCCTCTCTGGACGGCGCACAGATGCCCCCGGGGGCACGGCCGAGGCCCTGAGGGCCGTCTCTGGGCTCTGGCCGCTGCTCCGCTTGTCTGGGGGGCTGTGACGGCCGTGAATGCTGCCCGGAACCTTCCAGATGGTTCCTGAGAACCATAAATCCTGCCTCGCTTTGTCTGCGGTGGCAGAAGTGGCCTTGCCACGCCATCTGGCCAGGGGGCTCAGCGAGGGGAGGTCAAAGATGTGGCCGGGGCAGGAGACGCGAGGCGCGGGCAGCGGCGGGCGCCTGGACCTGGGGCACAGGCGAGGTGCCTCCCCCCCCCCCCCCCCGCAGGGAGGGAGCAGTGGCCAGAGACAACAGGGAGGGGCGAGCTGGCTCCACCCTCCCCAGCAGGGGAGCCAGCTCGCGGTGTGATGCGGGGACGCTGTCTGGACTCCCCACGCCTGATCCCCGTCTGTGAGCACGAGGGAGGCAGCAGCCCCTCCCCAGGGAACATGGCCTCCCAGGGCCTGGCAGAGTCGCCTGCCTGCTTTCCTGCAGGGGCGGGGCTTCGGTCTGGAGCAGCTGTCGGGTCCTCCAGGGTCCTGGCCCCAGGGCAGGGCCTCTCCAGTCAGTGGGCAGGGAGACAGTGGGGGGGGGGGCAGGACCTGGGCTCTGCCGCAGGGAACGTCAAATCAGCCATGGGACCGGCGCTGTGGCGTGGCGGGTTGGGCCGCTGCCTGCAATGCCAGCTTCTCCTAGCGTCGCCGGTTCAAGTCCCGGCTGCTCCACTTCCGATCCCGCTCCCTGCTAATGCGCCCAGAAAAGCAGCGGAAGACCGACCAAGCGCTTGGGCCCCTGCACCCGCGTGGGAGATCCCGACGGAGCTCCTGGCTCCTGGTTTTTGCCTGGCCCAGCCCTGGCTGTTGTGGCCATCTTGGGAATGAACAAGCGGATGGAAGACCTGCCTCTGTTTATAGCTCTTTTAGATAAATAAATCTTAGAAAAAAAAAATCCGAGTGAGAGACACCCGGCCACAGAGGCCCCCGCAGCTCCGCCCTCCAACTCCCTGCCTCAGTTTCCCCATCTAGAAAGCGGAGAACCACGGTCCTGCCCCCGGGGTCTGCCGAGGGGGCCGCATGCCCCCCACGAGCTGTGACGGGGGAGTCGACCGCACGGAGCCGCGCCCACGGGCGCAGAGGGGCCGGGAGGCTGCGGACGTGACGCCGTGTCGCCGACGGCTGCTGTCTCTCCAGGCCTCTTCAATTATTCAGCCAATAATCACACCCTTATTTAAAGTCTAGCCGTGCACTCGCGGCCGCCCGGCAGCACGGAGCCTGCTGGTCCAGTTACGCGGGGACGGCTCCCTCTGCAAAGCCAATTAATTAAGCAAACACTTCTGCCAGCAGGCTCTCAGGTGTGCGGCCGGCCGGTCTCAGCCCACCGGCTCCTCGCCGACACCTGATCTCCCAGGGCCTGCCCGGCGGGGTGGGGGCGGCGCGGGGGCCTGGGGGAGAGCGGGCCCCTGTCCAGTGCCCAGAGGGGCCCCGGGAGGCTGGACGGGCGCCTGGGACTCTCACGTCCAGCTCCTTACCAGCCCATGTACAGGTGAGGAGCCGGAGACCGAGGCGGGGTGAGGGACCCGCCCCAAACACCCCCACAGAGCCTGGCGTGAGCACGCGTCCCACCCGCGGACACACCGTGGCTTCACCTCTGCTGCCCGCGCCTGACAAGGGGGCGGGGGATGGGAAGATGGCTGAACGGATCGGGCGCCCCAGGGCTGCAAGGGGCACAGCGGGGGCCTGGTCCCCCAACTCCAGCAGCAGCCTCGGGAGAAGGCGGGCTGGCTGAGGGTGTGGCCGCAGCCCAGCTCCTGGCGGCGTGACGCCGGCCCACCAGGAAGCTCCCTGGGCCTGGGTTTTGTCCTGAAACGCACTCCCCAGGGCCATCTCGCTGCGCCGCGTCTCTCCAAGTGCCCCCCACGGTGTGCGGCTTGCAGCGTGAGTGGCATCCGGGGCAGGAGTCCCCGACCCCAGCTCTGAGAACTCGCACACGGAGCACTGCCGGCACCCAGGGGTCTCTGGAGCAAACCCCGGCATGTGCCTGGGAGAGAAGGCGCCAGTAACCCATCCACAAAGGACTCCCCTCCTGACACTTCTGGAAAACTCCTACACATCCCTCAGAACCCTTCACAAGCATCTCGCACACCCCCAGCCAGAGTTCCTGAGCCTTTCCCATCACAAAGCCCCCGGCGGGCCAAGTTCACCTTCAGAAAGGGAGGTGTCATTTATCTCCTTACAGACTGGGGAAAAATCCCCCAAAAAACCAAGGCCCAGCGTCGCGGGGCAGCACACAAGGCCGCAGGACCGGCGGGTGACGGAGCCTGCTGGGTCAGAACCTGGGGAAGCCTGGCTCCGCGATGGGACACACGGGGCAGACGGGAGGCTTTGGCTGCCACAGGCAGAGCCGGCAGCAGCCACTACACTGGTGGGCGGCGAGCGGCAACGCCGAGCAGAGGCAGGAGGCCACAGGGCCCAGAAGCGGGGCAGGGCGGGTTCAAACGCAAGCGGAGACCCGCGCGCAGGCAGCACACGCCGTCTCGGGGCGCCGGCACACAGCGCTCCCTGGGGTCCCGCCAGCCGCTGAGCACGGCACCCCGCTGCTTCCAGAGTGGGGGGCTCGGGCCCCCCGACACTGCCAGCCACTCCCTGGCCCTCATCCTTGCCTGCCCCCACCGCCCCTGTGGGAAAACGACACCCTCGGTGGACCGTCCCTGCTGTCCCCCGGGAGGCAACCAGACACCAGGCAGAGGCACGGGTGCGCCGGGCCGCCTGGCCTGCGCCGGGGCCCAGGGACGGCGAGCGGGGCCCCGCGGGCCTCCCAGGACGGAGGACAGCTGCCCCGGCAGCAGCTGCCACCACAGGGAGCCGTGGAACACGACGAGGGGTCGGGCACGGGTGGCGGTGACCTGTGCCGGGCTCTTGCTCAGACACAGGCCCCCGAGGGACTAAGGGTCTCCCGGTGAGAGGGAGTCTGGCCTCGCCCTGGGGAGGAGAACGGATGCCCCTCCTGCCCCACACAAACACCTGTGGCTTAGGCAAGTGCCGGTACGACCACCTCGGCTCGACCCCGGCAGGCTTGGCCTGCCCGAGCCTCAGCTTGCTCACCTGTAAAATGGGACCAGCACCAGCCCGCACCCGAACAGGAGGAGGTGAGAGTTCCCTAGTCTGAACCAAATGCCCAGATGGCAGCGCAGGCAGCCCCTCGCTGCAACCTGGGAGCCCATGGCCTCCCTGGGCGGCAGGGCCTCTGCCCTGCAAACCAGACCTGCGGAGCCGGGGAGGAAGGCGATTCCCGTGCCGCGAAAGCACAGGCTCGGCCCTGGGCCTCAGCCTCCCAGCCTGCACGGAGCGAGGACGGGCTACACAGAGCGAGGGTGGGCTACACAGAGTGAGGGTAGGCTACACAGAGCGAGGGTGGGCTACACAGAGCTAGGGCGGGCTACACGGGGAGCGAGGGAGGGCTGCATGGGGAGCGAGGGCAGGCTACACGGGGAGCCAGGGCATGATACACAGGGAGTGAGGGCGGGCTGCATGGGGAGTGAGGGCGGGCTACACGGGGAGTGAGGGCGGGCTACACGGGGAGCCAGGGCATGCTACACGGGAGCCAGGGCGGGCTACACGGGGAGCCAGGGCATGATACACGGGGAGTGAGGGCATGCTACACAGGGAGCAAGGGCATGCTACCCAGGGTTGAGGGTGGGCTACACGGGGAGCCAGGGCAGCCCACCCAGCCCGGGGCAGCTGAGGCTTCCGTGAAAAGGCCCAGGCCGGCACCTGACACGCGGAGACAAGGGGGCGACGTCCACCACGCGCAGCAGCCCCCAGTGCCGACACGGAGCCGACCGAGCGAGTGCGAAAGCTCACACTCAGAGAACTGAAGACACGCATACACGCGAACACGCGTGCCCGAGAAGCAGCGAGGCCCGACCCGCGCCTCGGCGTGCCAGGCTGGAGGAAGCCGACGCGAGGACCTCACCGTGGGAGGCTGCGGGCACCAGGAGACCCAGAGACGCAGCAGTCGGCGCCACGTGACTGCAGGAGCCACGGCAGCGAGGGCAGGGGAGCGCCTAGTGCTGGCTAAACGCCAGGGACGCGAGTCTTGGCCAGAGCCCTCGGCCCCTCTCCTGCACCTGCCGTGGCCATAGGAAGGCGTGGGGCGGGGGCAGGTCCCAGGCAGGCAGCGCCCGGCGAGGGTCCCTCCGGGTCTCAGTCTGGGCTGGGGAACCAGGAAGCTCTCAGGGGTCCTTCCTGGCCACTTCCTGTCCCCGTTTCTGGGTGCTGGGGGCCGGCAGCAGAGCCAGCAGAGCCCACCCAGGCCTCGACCCACAGGGGAGCCGCACGGACAGCAAGAACCACACTACAGCTGGGCCAGCCAGCAACAGCAGGCCAGGCCGTGGGAGCAGCGTGTGCAAGGGCTGTGGGGCGGTCAGGGGTGGCTGGCCCCAGGGGACACGAGGCAAGGGTGGCACCAGCCCACGTCACACAGGGTTTGGAGCACAGAGAGCCAGCTTGGTCTGGCCGTCCCAGGCCGTCCCAGGCTGTCCCATGCCGTCCCAGGCTGTCCCAGGCCCACCAGGCGCACGGCAGGGGTGGGGCACACAGAGATCTTGCCATCCCCACCCTTCAACGGTCCAACAAGGCCTCGAAGAGCACGCAGTGTCAGCCACCCCCACCCCCAAGCTAACCCCAAACTCCTCTCCGCCCAGCCGCACCCAGCCCAGCCCAGGTCTCAGGGACAAATGCTGCCCGGGCGCCCGCCGGCTCCTTCCCCTCCCCGCACCTACACAGGCCCTACAGGGGCCCCGCGGACAGAACAGAGCAGGCTACGGACGCACTCGGCCTGGGCCGGTCTTGCTAAGCGCAGTCACTCCTGGGCAACAGTGTGCTCCCAGGCAGAGGGCTGACCCCACTGGGACTGGCCAACCTGGACGGACAGAACCGCTCTGCCCCACCCCCGCCGGCTGGTCCAGGGCACCTGCTGGCCTGCAAAGGAGACTGGACGTGGCCACGGTTCCCGGCCTCGGCCCACCCCAGCCTGCAGGTCGCCATGGCCGGGCGATGAGCAGCTCTGTCAGCAAGCCCTGGGCCCCCCGCTCCTGCTCCCGCTCCCTGGAGAGCCCACGCTCGAGCACCAGGCTTGCCTGCCCGCCGCAGCTGCCGGGAGATCTGGGTGTTGGGGAGGCGTGATGGGGACCCTGGGGAGGGGGAAGTGGGAGCAGAGACAAGGAGGAGGAGACAGAGACGTCGGGACTCTGTCAGGGGCCGTGAAGCAGAGGGGTCAGCGGCTGGAGTGGGGCCGACCACTCCTCGGGACGTGGCTGCAAGCCACGATTTATCCCCCGGCCACATCAGGGGCAGCGTGGGGCACACGGGGGCACCCTGAGGGACAGGTGGGAGCCTCCGGAGAACAGAGCCCCGGCCATACACCCGGCAGCGCCACGCTGCCGGCACACTGGGCAGCTCAGCGCCCGGGATGGGCGTGACGGGCAGCTCAGCGCCCCGGGATGGGCGTGACGGGCAGCACGCGCTATGGCAGCCGGCACAGCCCGGGACGCTCCCCCTGGCACTGCGCTCGGGTTCAACTGTGGGAAGTGCTGCAGAGAGAGAGAGACAGAGAGAGGAGACACATGACGCTGCCTGCTCCCAGGACAGCAGCTGCCAGGCAGGGGAAGAAGCCGGGGGAGCAGGCAGGACGATCCCCCAGCCCAGAGTCTGAACCCGCACCCACCCCACCCGGGCGGGCAGGCGCCGGCGCTAGTCTCCCCCGAGCCCAGTCTCCCTGCTCCGTCCTCCACAGGGCGGCCGAGGGCCCCGTCCCCACTGCTCAGCGCCCCCAGGCACCCCCACCTCCCTCCCCAGAAGGCCCAGTCCTGGCGACCTCAGGGCACCCCCTCCCAGGGCCCCCTGCCTTGTCCTGAGCACAATTAAGACTCTTTCGGGGCCGTGCAGAGGGTGGTGCCTGTGTGTCCTACAGCTGACAAAACCAATGGCCACCAACAGTGGGCTTCAGACAGCAGACCTGGAGGCCTACAGACCGAAACCACAGTGTGGCAGGGCCATGCTCCCTCTGGACCAGCCCTCCTGCCTCTCCAGAGACCCTTCTACTGATGGCTGCATCGCCCAGCGCAGCCCCTTCTACTGATGGCTGCATCACCCAACATGACCCCTTCTACTGATGGCTGCATCACCCAATGTGACCCCTTCTACTGATGGCTGCATCACCCAGCACGGCCCCTTCTACCGACGGCTGCATCACCCAGCGCGCCCCCTTCTACTGACGGCTGCATCACTCCCATGCCTGGCCATGCTCACCCGGCACGACCTCATGCTGACCGATGGTGTCTGCAGACCTCTGCCCACTCACAGGCGCCGGAGGCTGGCATGCAGAGTTGGTCCCCTGAGCACCTCAGCTCTCGGGGAACCCCAGTCCCGGTGCCAAAGGTGCAGCCGGGCCCACGCTAGGTGGAGGGAGCACCCACACAAGTGTCCCCCTCACTCGCAGAAGCGCAAAGTATGGGCTCAGGGCTCAGGGCTCAGGGCTCAGGGCTCAGGGCTCAGGGCTGTGAAATGGGTTTGGGGAGTGGGCGACAGAGGGGCTCTGCCGGCACCCACTTAGCCCACAGCCACCTGCCCCCCCGGCCCCATGCGGTCACTCTCGGTGCTGCCCTGAGTTTTCCCAGAACCTCGGGGGACCCTGAGTGGAGACAGAGTCTCAGCACAGGTGTCAGGGGACTGGTACAGGGCGGCTCCCAACCCTGGGCCGCCGTGGTCCTAGGAAGGGGGGCTGGGGGCCGGGGCTGTGGTGCAGCGGGTTGAGCCGCCGCGTGTGACACCGGCATCCACTTGGAGCACCAGCTGAGGTTCTGGCTGCTCCACTTCCGGTCCGGCTCCCTGCGAATGCACCCAGGGAGGCAGTGGACGACGGTCCAAGTGCTCGGGCTCCTGCAGCCACGTGGGAGACCTGGACAGGGTTCCAGGCTCCTGGCCACAGCTTGGCCCCGCCCCAGCTTGCGTGGCTGGAAGATCTCTCTGTCTCTCTGTTGCTCTTTTAAATAAATAAAATTAATGTTTTTTTTTTTTAAGGGAATTTGAGAGAGAGAATTGCATGCCTGCAAAGACAGGGCACCGAGAGCAGCCCTGCGCTCCAGCGCCGAGACCGCAGCCAGGGACTCCGCAGCCCCAGGATGAGCCGAGGCACTGGCACTGGGTGGGCGGAGGCCAGGGGAGCTGCCCAGCCCAGGGGAGGCAGACTCCAGCTGTGACCCCAGCAGAGTGGCAGGGCCCTGCTGCGTTGTCGCCCACTGGAAGACGTCTCCCCTCACCCCCAGCCTGTGCCTCGCCCCGGCACACCCCCCGGAGCGCATGTGCCGTGGGTGACTTAGGGTCTGGCACCCAGGAAGTCACAGCTGTGCACACGGAGGCTGCCCGAGCCTGGTGCTTGCATAGCTTCCCACGGCCACTGCCCAAACGTGGCCCTGGGCACCAGCAGAACCCTGCAGCCAGCAGCAGCAGGCCGGACACCGCTCCCCCAGAAACGCCGAGAGCCCAGTCTCTCCGCTCAGGACGGCTGGGGCCGGGGCGCTGCCCAGCAGGGGTCTATGAGCCCAGGGGGCCTGGCGGGAGAGCCGGGGCGGGCAGGGGAGGGCTGAGCCGTGGGCCACTGTGGCCAGCCCCCCACCCCGGAGGGCCCCAGGATCACCCACGAGGGAATGCCTAGCTGGGCTCCCGCAGCCGCCGCCTCCCTGCCGGCACCGAGCTGCCGCGGGCCGTGTCTGCCAGATGGCAGCGCGCTGCGTGTCAGGAGATAATCACCATTAAAAATTCCCTCGCTCTGATTTTATCGTCTTATTTTTTTAGTTCCCTTTGGGCGCTCGGCTTCCTCCTAGAGAAGCCACCAACGGCCACGGGGACACTGCCTGCACCGTCCCCAGAGAGCAGCCCCCAGGGGTCACCAGGCGTCCTCACTCTGCTCCCTGGGCTCTGCCAGCCCCCACCCCGGGTGTGCACACGACCCTCCCAGCTCCCCTAAGACACGGCATGGGCTGTGCCAGCTGTGGGGCGAGCCGGGCACCCACCAGGGGCTCCAAGGAAGTCCAGAGGCAAGCAGGGGACGGCAGCACCGGGCGACCGTGGGCCACGTGGGCCACAGCGGCCGGGGAGAGAGCCCTGGACCCCCACTCAGGTCCCGCCCGGCCAGCGGTCCGCAGGGTTCCCCCGACGGCAGCTTGGGTGTGCTCAAAGTGGGGGCTCTGGGGTCCACGAGGAACACTCTAGAAGTTCACTTCATTCCTTTGAACAGTAGAGACCGAGCCCTCCCGTCTGCTGGCTCACCTCCCAGATGCCCGCAACAGCCAGGGCTGGGCCAGGCCAGAGCCCAGAGCCAGGAGTTCCGCCCGGGTCTCCCGGAAGGGTAGCAGGGACCTGGGTCCCTCCACACCCGCAGGAAGTCGGACCCAGGAGCCGGAGCTGGGAGGTGAACCCAGGCCCTCCACGTGGGACTCCCGGGGCATCAGCCCTTCTGTCTCCTACAAGGCAATCTGTCGCTGGATGGGGGCCGACCCAGTTAATCCAGGATGATTTTATCTCGAGACCCTTAACGGACTGGAGCCACACAGATCCCATTTCCAGCGAGGTCACCCTCTGCGGCTCCCGGGGGGCACGCGTGTGGGGCAGCACAGATGGCCCACGTGGGCCGTGCTACGCCGTTTTCTGTCCAGAGAGGGCGCTGCGGGGCACCTGTGCGCGGGAGGCCAGTCCCTTGGCCGGCTGCCGCTCTCCAGGCTCTCCAAGGGGGGGACCAGCCCCACGTGTGGCCGGGGACGTGCAGGCCCCAGGACGGACAAGCTGGCCCAGGGTTCCAGATTCTGCCTCCTGCCCCTCCCCCACCCCGTGGCCCAAGGATCCCGGAACACCGACACATCGGTGACCCCACGGGTGAGCGCAGAGGCAGGTGATGGGCAGAGACGGAGTCGCGGCACAGCCGACGGCAGGACCCCAGCCCCAGAGCCTCCCCCATGCCGGGTCCCCGCATCCCCTCTGCCCCGTGAGCATCAGCGGGAAAGCGACTCTGGGCTCCCAGCCGCTGCGCGTGCCCAGCACCGCTCGGGAGAATTAACCACGCGACCTCACCTGGAGGAGGCCGGCGGGGGCGCCGATACCTCCCCCTCCCCTGGGGCCCAGAGCAGAAGTGACAGCAAGTGACCACCGAAGCTAGGTCAGCGAAGGCCAGACCCTCTCGCTGGGGGAGACACCGGCTGTGCGTCCCTGGCTGTCCAGCAGGGCCGCCCTGGCCGTGGGAGCGGGGAGTCCTCTGGACAACCCAGCCCCAACCGCACGAGACCCCAGGCGGGAGCTGCCGGCTGCCCCCCAGATGCCGAGGCAAGCGAAACGCCAGCGCTTTGTTTATGAACTCACTTCCCTTCTACCTGGAAGGCAGAGACAGAGAGGAATACGCCCCCGCCCAGGCTCCCGTCCCGGGCAACGAGACAGGTGCCGCCCGGGCCTTCCCCTCACAGGGGCGGAAGTGGAGGGACAGAGCGGTCAGGTGCCGCGGCGGGCACAGCCAGGCTGCCCGACTCCAGGCCAGGGCTCCGCGTGGCCGGGCGGGGTGAGCGCAGACACTCGGCACCGGCACGGGCCCCGCGCTCTCCCGCAGCCGCGGCCCGCAGCCCAGGAGCCTGGCCACTCCACCACCCCGCAGGCCCACGTCTGCAGGCCGGTCCTTCCTGTGGGACGGCTTGCCCACGACTCTCGGTTCTACTGGCAAACCTGAAGCGACCTGCTTTATTTATCGGCAGACAGAAGCTCAAACGATGCCACGGTCAGCGCCAACCAGCAGCGGGAGGTGTGGCCCACGCCCACCCTCGCCAAGCCCCAGCCCAGGCCCACCCACCCCTGGGACAGCAGCGTGAGCCCTGAGGCCCCGTGGCAGCCATGGGACCCCAGGGGACGCAGCCCGGCAGGCCCCCTGCCCTGGCAGCCACGGCATGGCCGGCAGGCTGCAGGGGTGCCTGGGAGCACCCTGCTCTGGGAATGGGCACACAGCCAAGGGGCCCCTCCCCCAGCCTGGCCGCGCGCAGCCGGGTTACCGCGGCCTCGCCCACAGAGCCCCTGCGCACATCCCCACAGGGGCTGCTGCGGCCTCCTGGTGCTGGTCCCCCCCCCCCCCGGGGGGCACGTGCGGGCCACGGCAGGCATCCCGGGCCTCCCTTGGCAGCTGCTCCAGCGCTCACTGACTGGGTAGCGAACGGAACAAAACGCTCCTTGGTCTGCCCAGAACGATGCCTGGGCGCTGCTCACCCAGCAACGTCTCCGGGCTCCCGGGGGGCTCTGAGGAGACCCACAGGCTTCCTCCCTCTAGAAACTGCAGTCGGACGGCAGAGAAAACAGGTGCAAAGGCACGGAGGGCAAGGAGGACACGGCCACAAGGACAGGCAGAGGCAGGGGAGATGACTCATGGCTAGGCGGAACCTGGAAGGCTTCTCGGAGGAGGCGGCATGCCTGAGTTATGGGGAGATCAGAGAGAGAAGCAGGAAGGGCATCGCGGTCGAAGAAAACCAGCAGCAGCCGGCGCTTACTGATCTGACCGCGTCCAGCCCTTATCATCCAGCGCTCACTCCACAGAGGCGGCACACACTCGCCCCACGTCACACAGCACCGAGGCGGCAGAACCAGGCCAGCAGCTCGGCGTCTCCAACCCCACCCCCACTGAGGCCAGCCGCACAGCTGGGGGAGGGGCAGGGCGGAGCAGGCCACGGAGAATGGACTTGTCCCCCACACGAGGGGCTGCTACAGACGGTGGCAGGGTGACCGTCGTTCTGGAGAGGGGGTGTGCGGGGTGACAGCTGGCTGCGTGGGGAATCGTCTCCAGGGTGGGCCTTTCCCCTCCCTTCTTACCTCCAGCTGTGTGACCCTGAGTGGGGGGGAGTAGGGGGGTCCTCAGGGGCACGGAGCCCCCGCCTCCCCCGATGGGGCCCAAGCACGGGTCAGGGTGGCGCTGGCATGGAGGGAACCCCCACCCCAGCCATACCCAGAGGGGTCCCACGCAGTCCCCAGCCTGAGCCGGCCCCCTCCCCCGGCCCCCAGCTGAGTGCTGGAGACAAAGTGGGGCCCTCCTGCTCCACAGGGTCAGCCCGCATCCCGACAGCATAGCTGGGGTGCCCGACGGACGGCGGCACAAAGCGGGGGCTCTGCCAACACCCCGGGCAACCTACAGGAGCCCCTCCATCCCCGTCCACCCTGGGGAAACGGAGGCTCGGCCCCCCGCTGGAGGAGGGCGGCCACGGTCAGACTCCTGCCGGCGCGCTCAGCTCCACCGGGGGCGCCCCAGGCCTCCCCAGCTCCAAGCTGCCCCAGCCGGCCCCGGGGGCGCCCAGGCCTCCCCAGCTCCGAGCCACTGCCCCAGCCGGCCCCGGGGGCGCCCAGGCCTCCCCAGCTCCGAGCCGCTGCCCCAGCCGGCCCCGGGGGCGCCCAGGCCTCCCCAGCTCCGAGCCGCTGCCCCAGGCGGCCCCGGGGGCGCCCAGGCCTCCCCAGCTCCGAGCTGCTGCCCCAGCCGGCCCCGGGGGCGCCGTAACCGCCCAAGCCAGCAGCCGCCGGATGGGGATTTGTCTTAAGCTCTTTCTGCGGTTGAACTGTAACCATCAACTGTTCACCTCCCTCCAGGAACAACGGCCCTCCTCCCCCACCCCCAGCGTTTTCAAAAGGCAAAAAGCTTGGGAGGCTGATCACAGGCAGAGAGCCACACCGGAGGCCACCAGGGAGGGGGCGGGGCCACGCACGCCCCTCTCCCCGCCCACCTGGAGGTCAGCAGGTGAATCACCTACAGCCCAGGGGTCCAGCCTCCCGTGGGGCCGGGGCAGGGCTCTGTCTTGGGGCCATCGGCTCCACCACCCTCTGCCGCTGCAACTGCCCCCTGGGACCTGGTATCTGAGCTGGCCTCTCGCCCTGCTCTGCTCAGGCCACGTCCACACCCTCACCCTCATCCCCCCCACCCCCGCCCTGCACCCACCCCCGCAGAGGCACAGAGCACCCCGGGGGCCAGGACACCAGCCACGGCTGCCAGGAGGCCCAGGCAGGTGCTGAGGAAGCTGGGAGGGGTAAGTTGTGGAGTGGGGGAGGGCACGTCCCCGCCAGGTCCTGCCAGCCTCCCCCGCCCCCCGCAAGTAAGGGGCACAGACATGCCCCTCCCCCGTTCTTTGCCTCCTGCCCCACAGCTGAGTCCCCTGGTCTGCCCAGTGCCAGGGGGTCCTGCCGGGGCTCACGCCCCCTCCCCAGGTTGCACAGGAGCTGCGGGGCCGGGGCGAGGCCACCTCCCCTCACAAGGGACTTTTCCACTGAGCACGGCCCGCCGGGACTGCAGGTCTGGGCCGCCCCCTGCTCCCCGCGGCGGCGGGGCGGGCACTTACTGAGGGTCTGCAGCAGGGACGACCCGGTCTTGGCGCTGAGCATACAGCGCGGCGCGGGGGCTCCCGGGGGCGCCAGCGGGGGCTCCCGGGAGTCGACGTCCCCGGAGCCGGCGGGGGGGGGGCCCTCTGGGTCACGCAGCAGCAGCCAGGGCGCCTCCCGCGGGCTCCCCGCCCCCGCACGCCCCGCCCCCGCACTGGATGGCAGGCCTGTCAGGACTGCGGCGCTGTTCGTGACCTCTCCCCCACCGCTGCTAATTAAGGCTGCGCCGTGACAGTTCAAGTGCGGAGCATCAAGTTTGCAGAACCAAAGCCTCTAATTGGGCCGCCTTTCATTTCTCCGTCCCGCGGGCTGCGGCTCCCCGCGCCGGCTCCGCGCTTGGCTTTTGTTATTCCTCCCCAGGAAGGGGGGGAGGGAAAGGCTTGGGCCGGGGGCTTCCCCTGCCCTGGCGGAGCCAGCCCACCTGACATCTCTCTGGGGTGTCTGGGCGCCCCGCTTTAGGGCCGGGAAGGAGCTGAGCAGCCTGCGGCGGGCGACGGCGGGGGTCCCCGCGCCCCCTCTCCTGGAGCTGGGCCGGGCCCTGGGGGCGGGGGCGCAGCGGGCTCTCCGCCCGCTCCAGCGCGGGAGAGGTGTGCTCAGCCTTCCGCCCCAGCTCCCAGGAGGGGGGCTGCGGGCCTCTCCTTTCCAGATAAGTGCCGGCCAGCCTCTCGCCGCCTACTAAATCACGCTGCGCTGAGAGCCACCGGCTGGGAAGACGGAGGGAGGGGCAGGGCTGCTGGCGCTGCCGCAGGATGACGGCTGGGATACAGGCCCAGGGGCGGCGGGGGGGCAGCAAGGGGGCCGGGGGGGGGCAGCAAGGGGCCCAAGGGGGCTGCGGGGGGGAGGGGAGCAAAGGGGGCGGTGGGGGGGAGAGCAAGGGGGCTGCAGGGGCAGAGGGAGCAAGGGGCCCAAGGGGGCTGCGGGGGGGGGGCAAGGGGGCTGCAGGGGGGAGGGGAGCAAAGGGGGCGGTGGGGGAAGAGCAAGGGGCCCAAGGAGGCTGCGGGGTTGGGGGAGCAAAAGGGGCGGTGGGGGGATGAGAGAAAGGGGTCCAAGGGGGCAGGGGGGGAGAGCAAGGGGCCCAAGGGGGCTGCAGGGGTGGGAGGGGGAAGCAAGGGGCCCAAGGGGGTGGGGGGAGAGCAAGGGGCCTAAGGGGGCTGCGGGGCTGGGGGAGCAAAAGGGGCGGCGGTGGGGGGAGAGCAAGGGGTCCAAGGGGGCTGCAGGGGCAGGAGGGGGGAGCAAGGGGTCCAAGGGGGTGGCGGGGGTGGGGAGAGCAAGGGGCCCATCTTTGGATGGAAGGGGGAGGCGCCGGGAGCCCCAGCTCAGAACAGTGGAGCTTCAGGCTGCAAGGGGACTTCGTGTGCCCAGGCCAGAGACCCCCAGGTGATTCTGGTTACTGGGCGGGGGGCTTTAGCCTGCGATCCCTAGGGGGAGTCACTGGAGAAACAGCCGGACGGGGGTCTCAGACCTCACAGCGCACTGGAACCAGCTGGGGCGGAGAAACCTGCACGCCCTGCTGGGCTGCACCCAGACCAGGGACATCCGGAGGCCCTGGGCGTGGCTGGCAGCCCCAACCAGGGGTGGGGCTGGCCCCAACGTGCAGCCAGGGTGGGGGCCATGATTCAAACCAGGCTGCTTGATCGGAAGGGGGTGGTTCTGTCCCCTGGGGCGTATCTGGCAGCTGCTGGCTGTGACCTCTGGGCAGCGGTGCACGGTGCACGGGCACTGCCGACCTCCCCGAGGACAGCTGGGGGCGCGCCCGGGGCAAGGCCGTTCAGAGACATCCTCCCGCTGCGCTCAGCTCCGTCCCAAGCAGGCGGCCACTAAGGGTGTGGGGTGGCAGGGGCCCGGGGTCTTCTCCCCGAGGCTGGAGATACAGGACGCGCACCCCACCGGGCCAAGCCCCTGGCTGCAGGTCGTCAGAGCCACGTGCCGCCAGGCAGCCCCCTACACGTCCCCCGACTCTGCTCGGCTCCTAACACCTGTGCCCAGCCGCAGCCTTTGTAAGTGCGGACCGAGACCGCCCGTGGCTGCCCGGCCTTGGCTTCTCACCAGGCGTCTCTCTGGGGCAGCCCCCAGGCCTCGGTCATCCAAGCTCCTGCTCCTCTCTGCCTCTGAGGCCCGGAGCTGGACCTGCACGCTGCACGTCCGTGAAGCGCCCGGGTGTCCAACTCCTAACGCGCCAGCGTCCCTCCCACAGGGGCAAGGCGTGGCTGCCGCCTGTGCTGGACCCGGCAGTATCAGGCGGACCCCACCCCCACCGGTGGCATCAGAATCTAACAGGCTCTGAGTGGCTCCCCTGGGCACCCAGGGCTGAGAACGCGGAGGGTGGGGTGTGTTGGGGGGACACAAGGTGTCGCCCAGGGCAGCCTCAGTGGCTACAGAGGATCCTCTCAGGCCGAGGGGCACGGGCCAGGAGGGCCGCCGAGTGCAGCTGGCCTGTCCCCCAGGTCGGTGTGTCCAAGGTCACAGAGTGACCTTGGGTAAAGGCACCACGCAGGGCAGGATCTCGCGGGGGCGTGGGGTCGGCTGCCTGCCCGGACCTCACAGAACGCTGAGCCTACGAGCAGCCCGGAGCGCGGCCGCAGATCCAGCCAGGCCACCACCTCGCTCTGCACCCCGGGCGGGCGGCCGCAGCTCCGTCTGCAAGAGCGGGCGTGGAGGCTGCGCGGCTCTGCACACAGAGGTGCCCAGGACCACAGAGAGAAGCCCGCCGGGGAGGGGGATTAGGTCTTAACAAGGACTTGCCCCAAGCGCCGTCAACGTGCGTCGGTATTCTCAGCTGCACAATGGTTAAGGCACCCTGACACACGTCCCACTGAGCACGTGGGCAGCAGGGGCAGGGCGGTGACAGGAGGACCCTGGGCTCAGAGGGCAGCTGGGTGGTCTGTGCTCTAAGGCCCCGGCGAGCCCACCAGGTGGTGGTGACGGGAGCCAACAGGAGCCCCGGGAGCAGGGCCGCCAAGCACAGTTGTTCAAAGCGTTCACTGCACAAGCACCTTTAGGCAACGGCATCGCGAGCCTCGTTCTACCCCCAGTCAGCCCCTGGGTGCAGGCGCATCGGCCCGGAGGGGGACGCCTCCTTTCCACTGGCACAGAGGCTCTCCTGAGGGTGGGAGAGGCCCCTGCTCCTCCCTCCAACACCCGAGGGCGGGTGTGCGGGGGGGGGGGCAGGCTGAGCACGCCCAGGCTGAGGGCCGTGAGCAGAACCCCCGAGCCTGGGCCCTCGCACGCCTACAGACCAGGAAGTGCCTTCGTGCCAAGCCGCTGGCACTTGGGTCGGGCAGGGATGACCAGCGCGTCCCCAGGGGCCTGTTGGGGACCCCACTTGGGAGAGGGCTGTTTGCAGGTGAGGGGCCCTGCCCCGGGGCCTGTCCCCTGGGCAGTGTGCAGCTTGGCCACCTCCTTGCCAGGGCTGCATCAGCGCGGGCTTCCCTGGGGCCTGCCACACAGCGCCAGCCTCCCGGCCCCCCCCGGCCCCCTCCCGGCCCGAGCCACTGCTCCCACTGGGCAGGGCTCCGCCGGGTCCAGCTCTACACCGGCCCCCTGCGCGCTCAGCAGGGGTCTCTACAGCTGGTCCAGCGTGGGCTGGTGCTGCGCGGCAGAGTGTGGACACTGCCTCGCTCCTGAGTCGCGGCCAGAGGGTGGCGGGCTGGGCCGCCGCCCGGGGCCCGGCTTCCTTGAGTTGTCCCCAAGGCCGAGGCTGAGGCGGGCAGTGAGCCGGCAGGGTCTGCTCCGAGCAAACGGCCGCCCCGCTGTGCCCGTCACTGCTGTGGTGGGGAAGCCGGCTGCGGGCTCAGGGGGGCCCCGAGCTGCCCCCGCCCAGCCAGGCCGAGGCCAGACGCCCTCCTGAGTGGTGGGGCAGCATCACCCCTGGGTCTCACGCTGGGAGTGCCGGGGCGGGGCCGGCCTGCAGCCCAGGGGGTGGGGGCACTGCGGGCCCTCGTCCTCAGCCACCCAAGGACAGCAGGTCCATGTCCACTCCCAGGTCAGGCAGCCCCCCTCCGATCCCCCAGCTCCAGCCTGTGGCTGCCAACTTCCTGGGATTCATGGCCAGGCCCCGGCTGCGGCCCAGGCCCCGGGCGAGGCCTCCGGGGCCCTGCCTCCCTGCCCCTCCCCCGTCTTCCTGACCCTGTGGTCCTGACCTTTCCCAGACAAGCCCGGCAGGGGCTCTGCACGCCCTCTTCGCCCACCTTCCTCTGGCCGTGTCCCACGGTCCCAGCAGCCTCTGGGGCAAGCCTGGGCTTTTCTGTTGGGATCAGTAAGAAGCGGGGGGGGGGGGACAGGAGTGGGAGGTACCTGCCAACTCCCTCCTCCAAGGCTCAGGGGTCCCTGGGCCTGTCCAGCACCCCCTCCCCGGCCCCGACAGTCTTGCAGCTCTTCCCAGGGGCTGCATCCTGGAGAGAGTGGGGAGCCCGGCACCCCCGACCGCCGGTGGCCACCTCCCTTCCTGCCTCCTGCCCTGCCCCACTGGCAGGATTCCCAGGCGCCCCACACAAGCTGAGCACTCAGCACCAGGCCCCCGCGTGCCTGTCCCAGGAAGGTGACACAGCGGGGAGGCACTGACAGCTGCCTGGAGCCCCCAGCCCCCGACGACCACCGAGAGCCCCCAGGATGGTTTCCCCTCCTCTGCACCCATCAGCTCTGCCCCTGCCAAACCCCAGAACCTTCCTTGTTTGCTTCCTGCTGGGAGGCACTGCTTCACAGTGCTCACCCCTGCCCCCGTGCAGATGGGGGCCCCGAGTGTCCTGTGACTCCTCCGTCCAAGGTCACCCAGAATCCACATGCCAAGTCGGGGACCGTGCCCAGCGCTGGGCACCCCTAGGGGTCATGAAGTCAAAACACAGAGGCAAGGGGCTGGCGCTGTGGCATAGTGGGTAAAGCCACTGCCTGCAGCGTCGCCATCCCATATGGGCGCCAGTTCATGTCCCGGCTGCTCCACTTCTGATCCAGCTCCCTGCTGTGGCCTGGGAAGGCAGCAGAAGATGGCCCAAGTGCTTGGGCCCCTGCACCCGCGTGGGAGACCTGGGAGAAGCTCCTGGCTCCTGGCTTTGGACTGGCACAGCTCCGGCCACTGTGGCCAACTGGGAACCAGCGGATGGAAGACACCTCTCTCTCCAATAAATTAAAAAACAAAACAAAACCCAGAGGTGAGGGAGTGGTATGGCTCACCAAAACACACATGCAGAGAAGGTTTCTGGACAAGACCTGGGACACTGCAGGGGGGAGAGGGAGGCCCCGAGGCAGGGGTCCCGACCCACCCAGCACGAACCTAACGGAGTGCCTGGCAGGAAGACAAGTGTTTGTTCACAGAACCCACGGGGAGCGCAGACGCCAGCCCGCAGCCCCGCCCACCAGATGTCCCTCTCTGGCTGGGCCCCTCCCTCCGAGATTCCACACGTCCTGGATCTCCCCCGGCCCGGCCCGGAGGTGGAGGAAGGGGGCTCTGCCCGGTCAGCCCGGACTTCCAGAAGAATCCGCACGCTGTACACCAGGGGCCCAGTCCGCAGTCAGGACCCCGGGGTGCAGAGGCCCGGAGGCAGCACGCTTCAGAGTCTGCCCCAGGTGGTTCCTGGGGGACACACAGGCTGGATCCGGGCTCGGCACCTGGTGTTAATTATCCCCCTCCATGTCCCCGCTCGGGAAAGTCGGGCAAATAAATAACCAACCCTGCTGGCAGCGCCATCAAATCAGAGACGCGCAGAGCCGGGGCAGCGCGACTCTCAACACATAATCGGCTTAATTGCAGGGCCGCGGCGCGGGCCAGGGCAGCACACGGCTCCCGCACTGCCATTCGTTTTATTAAAATCCAATTACTCGCACTGGCCACGGGTCTCTCTGGCAGGGACAAGGATGCGTCTCCAGCCTCCGTCTAAACTGACACCACGCGGGGTCTCAGCGGGGCCGCTCCTTGCTTACCACACACGGGCGGGGGCTCTCCAGGGATAAGAAGGGACAGGACAGGCAGGGCGGGGCTGTCCGGCCGCTGCTGCCGGAGGGGCCAGGGGCTTCACAGTGGGCGTGTGCACCTGTCCACCATCCCAGCGAAGGCAAAGCTATGGGAGGGGGGAGGCGTCGTGGCACAGCCAGGTACATGGGGCTTGGGATGCTGCACCCCATGTTGGAGCGTGGCTTCCGGTCCTGGCTGCCCCACTTCCAATCCAGCTCCCTGCTAACGCACCTGGGCAAGCCGCGGGAGACGGCCCGTGCCTGGGTCCCTGCACTGCCCACGAGACCAGGATCCAGGCTTCAACCCGGCTCAGCCTTGGCTGTTGCAGCCATTTGGGGAGTGAACCAGCAGACGGAGGATCTCTGTCTCTCCCTCCCCCTGTATCTTCCATTTCTGTCACTCTGCCTCTTAAATAAAGGTTGCAAGCCGTGGGGACAGAAGACATCCATAATGGCAGAGGCCGCCGTTTTCGGGGGTCAGGTGGTGGAGGTGGGAGCTCAGCGAGGCGGCCCTGCAGGTGCATCCAGGCCAGCCAGCTCTGCCAGCGACGGCGCCAGGGCCCACGACGGAGCTGGCAGGTTCCAGCAACGAGCTGGAGGCCAGAGGTCACTGGGGCTGCGACCCAGGCCCTCCCTTGGTGGCCAAGAAGGGGCTGGGGCTGCTCCTTTCTGTATTTCACTCCCCCTCCCCCAGAGGACACGGTACCACTGCCATCAGCACGGCGGGCGCCTCCTGGTGGGTCCTCACGTCCAGCCCTCGCGTCCTCCAGGGCGCGGGAGCACAGAAGCCACCCAGCCCCGCCTCCAGCGCCGTCCACGCTCACAGAATGCTCTTAGCTCAAAGGTGAGGACTGCTCCCAGAGGGGGCGGAGCCACCGCCTGCCCGCCTGCCGTCAACCTCACTTGGCAAGCAGCCCCCGCCCCGCCCCCCCAGGTCCATCTGGGCTCCTGGGGTGACCTGTGGCAGAGGCGGCACAGCAGGGCCATGACCACAACCCCTTGGGGGGCCAGGCGGCTCCTCCTCGCCCGCCCCTGCGCCTGCTCGGGCCAGCTGCAGGCCACCGGCCTGGGGACGCCCAGAGGTTTTCCCAGCCAGCCTCTGGCTTTGTTTTTCTCGACCCTTCCAGGCCGGGAGCCACCGGGAAAGTCGGTTAGGCTGGGAACAGCTGCCTGGCGCCTCCTGAATGCCTCAGATGTGGTGCGCGGTGGGAGCCCCGAGCCAACACGCCGGGCGAGGTGAATGAGGCCGCGCCGAGAGTCACGGAGAGCAATTAAAACGAGAGGAAAAACAGGCTGCCGCTCTCCCGGGGCACCCTGGCCAGCTGCTCCCGGCTCCCACCGCGCCGGCCCGGGGCCGCCCCGCCCGCACCGGCCACCTGCCTTCCACAGAGTCAATATTGACGCCTGCCCGAGCCTCCCGCTTCGGAGCGTGAGGGCTGGGGGAGGGGCGGGGGGGGGGCGACGGGCACCGAACGAGGCAAACAGCTCCCGGATTTTCGACTCAATTGCTGCGTGGAGAGATGAGAAATTGCCTTTCTGACCCAAAACCGGAGTTCACAGCTGCACTTCATTACAGACTTCTCCGGGCGGCCCTGGGAGAGGCTGTGCGCGGGGAGGGCTCACCTGTTAGCGGCAGCTGCCGCTCGCCCGAGCACGTTGGTGGTTTCCTGCCCGGGGCTGCGGGCAGGGGGCAGGGGACGGGGGGGCACAGGGCGGGCTGCCAGCCTCGCTCCCGAGCCCCCCTCCGTAACTCAGCGGAGGGAGGGCGGGCAGCCACAGGTCTCGCTCTCTTCAGAAGGGACCGGAAGCGAGGGGCACATCGTCCCCCTCCCCCGTCTCTCTGGGTCTCCCGTGTGCTGCCCGGGGCTAACGCGGGCATGGGTCAGGTGCTCGGGGCGGCTCAGGGCGGCCCGGGGCGGCTCGGGGCGCACGGCAAGTGCTCACAAGGGCTCGCCCCCAGCCCTGCTTCTGAGACTCGGCCGTGCAGTGTCGACGGCTTCTGGAGAGCTCCCAGTCCCACTCACGGGGCCCCTGCCACAGCCTCGGAGCACAACCACCCGAGCGTCTGGAGCCAGGCTGCACCCCAGCACCTTCCAAGGCTCACCAGGCGGTCGGAAGGCGCGGCGAGGCCGGCCGGTCCCTGGTGTCTGCCCAGCCGCTGCCGGAGGACACGGTGGGCATGGGAGTGCACGTTGCGTGGGCGTCAGGAAGCTGTGCGACCCCAAGCAGGTCCCTGGCGCCCTCTGGGCATGGGCTGGGCAGCGGACCACACGGCCCCAAAGCTGGACCTGGGGAGGCACCCAGGACCCAGCCCCGAGGCCGCCTCAGTTCTCCGTCTGGTTCTGGAGAAACCTGCTGCCGCTCAGGCCCCGCCCTGCATTCTGCGCTGTGGCGGAGCAGGTAAAGCCGCCGCCTGCGAGGCCGCATCCCACACGGACGCTGGTTCGAGTCCCGGCTGCTCCACTTCGGATCCCGCTCCCTGCTGATGGCCTGGGAGAGCAGCAGAACGTGGCCCAAGTGCTTGGGCCCCTGCAGCCATGCAGTCTGAGACCTGGATGAAGCCCCTGGCTTTGGCCTGGCTCAGCCCTGGCCAGTGTGGCCATTTGGGGAGTGAACCAGCAGATAGAAGATCTGTCTCTCCTCTGTAACTCTGACGTCCAAATTAACAAACACATCTAAAAAAAACAACCAACTCTGAGCCTTGTGAATCCCCGGCTACCTCACCTGGGAAATGGGCGGCAGGACCACGGGAGGGGCCACGGGAGGAGCCACGGGCAGACGGGCACGGCCGAGTCCTCCGCCCCACAGCACAGCCACGTGCCGTGCCAAGCCACTCCCCGTGTGGTTCCTGGGCTCTGAGAGGGGCTGTGGCTCGGGCCCAGCCATGAGAGGCCAGTTCTGGGCACACGGCCACCTGCCAGTGTGGGAAGAGCACCCAGAAGAAGGCTGCGGGAGGGGGCACAGGGAGGCGGGGCGGGGTGGAAGCTCCTGCCTGGGCAGGGGGAGAGACGCTCCGACGGGCACAGCTGGAAGCAGGAGGGGCTGGCACGGGGCGGGGCCTGGAGAGCACAGACTCCAGGAGGGTCAGCCATGCCACGCGGAACCCCGACGGCCACGCGGCCCCGTCCAGTTTCTGGGCTGAGCTCCAGGCCCTCAGGCTGGGCGCACGGGAGGCCTGACCTCTGCACAGGGCTGTCCACGGGGCCACCCAAGGAGCCACCTTCCGCCTCCTTCCCTTCGCTGTATCCGGTCGCCGCCCTGTCACCCCCTGTAACCCCAGCCCTCGGTGACTCCTGCCAAGGGGGGAGGGGCGGCGATGCCAGGGCTGCGCCCAGAACTCACGACCTTCTCAACAGAGCTGCGGTGCCCCACAGATGGGGAGACTGAGGCACGGTGCATCTCAGACACGGCCCAAGGCCTCCCAGCCAGCGCCCAGAACTGCCAGTCCTACCCAGCGAGCAGAGGAATCAAGTCCAGCCCCTCCCAGCCTGGACCCCAACCAGCCCCCCCACCCGGGATGCCAGGGCCGGAAGCACTGGCAGCACCCAGCAGGTGGGGATGGGGTGCTCACGCCGTGCGCGCCGGGCCCCTTTCCAAGTGCCACACACGGTCGCTGCCCACGGGCCCTCCGAGCCTCTTAGGGAAACGCCGCTGTTTGCCCATGTCAGCAACGGGCCAGGAGGTCAGCAGAGCACGTGTCAACACTGGGATTCGAACCCAGGGTCCTGACCCGAGGGAGCCCGCAGCAGACGCCCCCGGAGGCAGCGGGGTGAGGGGCTGGCAGGAGCGGGCTGCTCCGGCGGGGGATGGGGCCGCCCCTCCCCCGGCAGAGGCCGAGCTGCTGGCGCGCGCCCCGCGAGGCCAGGCCTTGCAAGGGAAGCAGAAATCTGTCGTTAACACGGAGCCAAACCCAAAGTGGCTGCTCCCCGAATTGCAATCCAATAAAAGTGCGACTTGTCTATTTATCATCCTCGGGGCTTTTCATCACAGTGCAGATGGCTGCTCCCTTCCGCAGGCCCGGCAGCCCGCTGCCAGCCGCCCGCCACGCCGAGCTGAGCTCAACAGAATCTGGGCCTGCACCTGCGCGGAGCCTGGGGACCGGCTGCCCCTCGCCGGGAGAGGCGGCCATCAGCCTCCCGCACGCGCCCCCTCCGCCCAGGGCTCGGGAGTCTTGGGGGAACAGCGGGGCGGGCAGCTCCGTGCCTGCCCCTCCCCTCGCCCGCGCTGGTGGCAGCGTCCAGCCTTCAAGGGCCTCACGTGGCTGCTGCCCCTGGGAAGGCCCTGGGCCACGCGGCTGGGAACAAGGGGGCCTCTGTGGCGCCGCTGGAAGTGAGGCTGGGGAGATGGAGTGGGAGGCGTGCTCCTCACGCAGCCGCGGCTCCCCGCCTGTGAGTGCGTGCGGCGGGGGGATCCCGGGGAATTAAAGCTGCGTGCGCGAGCAGGTGCAAGCGCCGTGGCAACCTCGCCAGCAGGGAGGCGGGCACAGACGGGCCCCAGGGGATCCCCGAGCCCCAGCCTCGGCTCCCACACCTGGAACACCCACGGCCAGGCTGGGGGGTTAGAGGCAGCTGGCCAGGTGCTGGCTCCAGGCCCTCCCCACCGGCCACTGGAGGTGGCTTTCCTGCCCGCCCAGAGCCCCAGCTGTAGCGTGTGCGTGCGCACATGTGTGTGTATGTGTGTACCCGCGTGTGCGCATGTGCGGAGGAGCCGAGGATTCGCCCCCCACCCCGCCTGCAGACATCTGGGACACCAGAGACCAGGCACTGCCAAGTGGCAGGCCGTGACCTCTGCCCTCTGGCCTGCAGCCCAGGAAACGGAACTGCAGAAAGTGCCCCCTCCCCTGTGCCCCGGCGGCTCTGGGCCCCGGCTCAGGCTCAGCAGCTGGGAGACCCGCAGCCTCTGTTCTGCCCCAGCCGGCGGGCGCTCGGCGGGCGCTGCGGGTCACCCTGGGCGGAGCCCCTCACGGCCCCACCCCTGCCACCGAGAGCCCCTTCACCACTGGCGCCACCTGGACAGCCGCTGACTGCGCTTTGCCCCGAGGGGGAGCTGGGGACCAGGCGAGCGTCCCTCCTGCCCCCGTCCCGGCCAAGCCCACCGCGCTCCGTGTGCCCAAGCCGGTTCCTCTCAGGGCGCCCGTGACTCACCAGGCTCCCCGGAGGTGCCACGGTGCCACGTCTGCAGAACGCAGCCAGCAGCTGTGGCCCGCGTTTCCCTGCAGGTCTTACTTCTTGTAACAATACTCGTGTTCTCGCTCATAACAGCATCAGCTAACGCTTTACAAATGTCGTGGGGGCAGCGCTGGACCTACGCACTCCCCCCGTGCCTCCCTGCGTGCCCTCAGTGACCAGGAGGAAGGTGGTTACCAGCACAGAGAGGCCAAGAACCTGCCTGAGGTCACACAGCTGCAGCCAGGACTCCACCCGCCTCCCTGGCGCACGCCCTGCCGGACCGGAGTCTGGGCCGCTAGGCAGCTTCTGCTCTGTGCTGGCGGCGTGGCAGGGGCCCGTCAGGCCATTCGTCACCTGGGAGTGCTCGGTGGCCAACCTGCTGGGGACCACGCTCGCACCGGGATACCTGCGGCTGGCCCTGGACACAGAAGGACCTCAACGGGGAGGCAGGTGAGGTGCCGTCAGGATTCCGAGTGGGCACGGTGGCCCCTGGGACGCCCCGACAGGCCCGGGAGTCGGCACAGGGCTGCTCCTGGCCCTCCTCAGTTCATGTGCCCCTCAGTGGCACGATGGACATGGGCAGTGTATCGGATACCGCCCTGAAAGTGACAAGGCCCTGCCCCTGTGGAGTCCAGTCCGGAGCTGGCCCGCTCGGTCTGGGCGCTGCTGCCATTCGGGGCTGGGTCCTTCCCGGGGGAGAGGGGTGGGTGCATCGAGAGATGCGGAGGAGGAGAGAGTGGCCTGCGGGATGACGAGGAGGGGCCTGCACGCCAGGAAGGGGCCCGGAGCTTCCAGCACACCTGCGCATCAGCTGTGGGAGGCAGGACGAGGGTGGCCCGTCGGCTGGCGTGCGGGAGCAGAGAGGGGTGCAGGTGGGACCGGGGGCAGCGACACGGGGTGTGGAGTCCCACCCAGCGGGCAGTGGCGCAGGACAGGGAGGGGCCACGGCCGGCTGGCTGGCAGCCCTGCCCCCTGCGTGTCCACCTGTGCCTCTGGCAGACACGGTTAGGGAAGGATCCCCAGAGGAGAGCAAGTCGGATCACCAGCTGACATCCCGGCAAGAAGAGAAGCCACCGAGATGCAGGGAGACGGCCACGGGGACGCAGCACCACCCACAATCACGAGACCCAGGGATCCCCCGAAGGCGTCACTGACTTTGGCCTTCTGTGTCAGGTCACGAGCCCGTGGGAGGCCGCCCGTGCGTGGCACTGTGCCACGGCAGCCGTGGGATGTCCACGTGGGAGGGAGCCTGCAGGGCAGCCACTGCCGCCGCAGGGGACCCAGAGCTGTGAGGGTCCCTCGGGGCCCCTGGCACACTGGACTCTCAGAGCGTCACATCACGCCTGTCCTGGCCAGAGAATCCCAGAGGGCCCTGTGACCGAGCCGGGGCCTGGCACCCCAGCCTCAGTTCACCTGTGCGGCTGGGCCCGATCTCCTGTTTCCCAACATAGGAGCACCCCAAGCCGCCTGAGCCCCCATCACACCCCCTTCGTTCACTCGGAAGGGTGTGTCAACCGCCAACCAAGCACCCAGCACCCTCAGAGGTGCTGGAAGGCCGCAGGCAGGCGCCAAAGCTCCTGCAGGTGCGGAGGCCGAGACAGGAGTGCGGCGGCACGGGGCAGCCCCAGAGCCGGCGGCGGCGGCGGCGGCGGCGGCATGGGAGGAGGCCGCGGAGCAGCTGCCCTCGGGGTGGCCTGTGGCGCTGTCTGTGGGAGCTGAGCCAAGGCCCCAACAGGGACAGAGTGAATGCTGCAGACACCGGTGGGCGAGAACCTGGCTGCCCCCAACAGCCCGTGCAAAGGCCCTGAGGCAGGAACAAAGCCTGTGTGTTTGGGAATCCGCCAGGCAGGCAGCGTGGCTGTATCCCCTGACCCACGAGGGAAGCAGGGAGCTGAACCCCGAGGGGGCGCCTGGGGCCGAGCACACGGCCCTTCTGTCCGCGGGAAGAGCGGGGAAGTTACTCCCAGCACCGGGGAGCTGCTGTGATCCGGGTGCTGTGAGCTCAGTAGGGGAGTGGAATGGGCTTTCCAGGGCTCCTCTGGCTGCCGCGAGGAGAGCGCGCGGCAGTGGGAATGGGGGCAGGGCCGCGGCAGTGGGAATGGGGGCGGGCCCTCTTCTGTCACAACTAGAAAACTCCTCCACGTGCCTCAGGGCCCAGCCCAGACACCGTGTGTGACAACAGCCCTTCCCCGGCAACTCCCACCCGGGGGTGACCCTGCCCGGGACCCACGGGCCACGTCAGCAGACGGCTTCAGTTGTCATAACGAGGGCAGGAGGGGTGACAGCGGCACGCCGGGCGCACAGGGCAGCCCCACCACAAGGAGCGGCCGGCTGCCCCCGGCCCCGGCGTCAGCCAGGCCCCCGCATCGCTGCCTGGCTCCTCAGCGTGGCTCACCTGCGTTCTGGCTAAGAGCCCACGCGGGCCGGGCCAGCTCCCGAGCAGGCGGGTGAGGTGGGGCGGGCTGACTCACCTGCTCCCCTGGCGCGGAACCGGCCTGCCCGGCTTCCCTGTGGCCCGCGGTTTCGGGACCTCCTTGAAAGCTGGGGACATCTCGCCCTGAGTGTGTCCACTGCAGGCCCTCGCTGCGCCCCGTGGCCGGTCCCCGGGCTGCCCACACTGGGAGGCCACAGCAGGGACCTGCGACCCCAGGCAGGGAGAGCAGGCTGGCCCCTGGCCACACTGCCGCTGACCTTGGCCTCCTGCTGGCTGTGGCGTGAGAGGGACGTCGGGGTCTGGGCTGCTGCCCGCCTCCGGCCCCAGCACGCACATCCGACACACGTGCAGCACGTGGGGCCCACGAGGGCTTCTCCCAGGCCGCGAGTGCCGGGAACAGCGCATCTCGCGGGGCGGGCGGAAAGAGCGCTGTACAGGAGCCCTGAGGTCTCACGCCCCGGCTGCGGTCAGCGTGAGCGAAGCTGGGCCTGCGCTGATTTCACAGGAGACTCCCAGACCCCAGCAGAGCGGAGAGGGACCTGCCCTGGCCCCCACCTCGGACCCAGTGGTCTAGGGCGTGGCCCCGGGGCGGCCATCAGGGAAGCCCTCGCTCAGGGCTGACACTGGGCAGAGCGAGACAGACACAGGTGCCGGTCACGTCAGCCCAGCTGGGACGGAGAGCGGGAGAGCAGGAGCCGGAGCAGGGCCGGCGCCCTGTGGATCTCACCGCCAGCGGGCAGTGGGCGCTGGGCAGGGAGGAGGGGAGGCTGGCCCTCGGAGGTGCCCCTGTGAGTGCGTGTGTGTGTGTGCACTGTGGGAGTCCGCACACCTGTGTCCAACCGTGTGCAAATGCACACACGTGTTTGCATGTGTTGCAGAGTTCTCTGCACACATGTGTGCTATCCCTGTTTCTGTGCATACGTGTGAATCTGTGCATTCATGCGTGTGCGTGTGTGCATGTGTGTGTGTGTGCACCGCCAAGCCTGGACTGGAGGGCTTGGGAGAAGCCCGCCCCCCACCGACAGAGGCCGGGAATTACAAGCGTCTCGGGGTGGGGGGTGAGAGCCAGGGAGAGCGGCCGTGTGCCCCAGCCAGCGAGCGTGTCTGAACAAAGTCCACGGCTCGCTCTCTGCGCCCCCCGCCATCTGTCTCGCCCCTCCCCCTCGGGGGAGCGGGCCAGATGGCAGGAACCCAGGCCACACCTTACCGCACGGAGGCCCCTGGGCTGCCCGCCCCGCCCCCAGCCTCCCCAGCTACCTGGGTCACAGGGCAGCCCCCGCCCCATTCCCGGCTGCGCTGACCCCTGCCCCGGGGCCCCACCTCCGGCGGCCTTTCACCTCAGCCGCATAAATCAACCTCAGGTCAGCTCCGGGGGAGGGGGCCAGCCGGGCGTCCCCCGGGGTCCGCAGACAGAGTGGCTGCTGAGTGACCCCTGACAGCCTGGCCCGGGGCCTCTGGGGGCGAGAGGGGGTGTGGAGAGGCGCCCGCGCTCCCCTGGGCGGAGCCTGGGGCCGGGGCCAGGGCGCCCGGGTGGCGCAGGCACAGCAGGCTGGGGCGCGGGCTGAGCCCCGGGGCTCATCGCCGACGCAGTGCGCCGTGCGGGAGCTGCGTGGACGCTGCCAGAGGAGCCCCGGCCCTGCGTTCTCTCACCGGGGAAACCCACGCCGTCACGGCTGCTTGGGAACGCGGGGAGCTCCCGGCATCGCACGGCAGAGGCCACGGCGGCCACGGTGGGGGCGGGAGGCCCATTTCCCAGAGCACGTGACTCTGGCCTCAGTTTCCCCACCCGTAACAGAGGAATAGCAGCCGGGGGTCCCCACGGGGAGACAGCAGAGGCACGGCCCTCCCACCACAGGGGCCACGCCCACTGTGCACCCATGACGGGGAGCACGGACCCCCACGTTGGCCTGAGATCCCCAGTGTCAAGTGCAGGAATCTGTGCGCTCCCTCCTCATCCTCTCATTCCACAGACTTTACTGCTCCCTGCTAGGAGCCCCATGGGTCCTCCCAGTCTGACGGGGGAGGCAGAGGAAAAGCCACAGGAGCCCTGACACCCTGCCCTGGCCCGTGTGGGGCAGGCGGGACCGGCGGTAAGAGCAGTGGTAACGTACGGGGTGCCGGCACGCTCCGTGCACACGTGTAACTGGGCGTGCTCTGTGGACACACGTGTAAGTAGCCATGCTCTGTGCACACGTCTCACTGGCTCATTCATGCACGGCCCTGGGATGTGAGGCAGCACCATGACCAGGGCACAGCTCAGAGAGGTTCAGCCGCTTGCCCGAGACCACACAGCTGAAGGGAGGAGGGGGGCTGAACACAGCCGCAGGACCCCGGGCAGGGGTGTCCAGCCTGGCTCCCGCCCACAGGACCTGGAAGTACAAGCAGGGACGCCGAGGCCCGACGGGCGAGGGCAGGGCTGGAGTGACAGGCGGTGCACCCAGCAGGCCTCGGCTGCCCACCCCAGGCTGTGCCAATGTGCGCTCCCTCCTCCGCGGCTGCAGGTGTGGCTCCCCAGGGCTCCCCATCCCCGATCTCCCCTCCCAAGCACCATGCGGCTGCCTCCCGGCCCGGCAGGAGGCCCCGGCACTGGACAACACAGGCTTCCCAGAAATAAAACGAGAGGGGAGCAAGGCTCACAGGAGGCGAGGCGGTGGTCGGCGGTGCCCCATTTCCTCCCCGCGAAGGGGCCTCCTGCCTCCCACCACCCACCGCCCCAGCCTGCTCCAGGAGCCAGGGAAAATCAGATGGCGTAGAGCGGGGGGGGGGGGGGGCCAGGACAGGCGGCCGCCGCCTCCCCCCGCCCCGCAGTGGGAAATTTCCTGGGTGAGATGACCACGTGCGAGCAGCCTCTGCACCCCCCGCCCCCGCCTGCCCCTGCCATCTGCTCCGAGGCCAAAAGTCGCCAGGGGAGGGGGTGGGGGCGGGGGCTGCCCGGCCGTTAACCCCCCCCCCCCCCCCGTCTCCACTGTGTAAGCAGATGTCTCCTGTGAGCTCGGGGCTGGTCTGCCGCGGAGGGACGGGGGACCAGGCCGGGTCCGCACTCTGGCCGCAGCCGGGGGGCCCAGCAGGGCCCGGGCCAGGCAGCTGTGCCGCCCCCTCGGTGGAGTTGGCACCCATGGGCCCTCCAGGGTTTGGGGTGGGGCGGGGGCACCAGGGAGGCCACTTCCTGGCCCAGGTCTCCAGCTTAACCCTCCTCCCTGTGACCTCAGCTGCCCCAGGCGGGGGGGGGGGGCGTACCTGCTCCCAGGGGAGGGCAAAGGCAGAGAGGCCTCGGGCGGGAGCCGGACTGGGCGAGGGCTCAGCCAGCGTGGGCTGTGCGGCCTCCCGAGGTGGGGACCGGTTCAGCCTCCTCCCAGGGCCAGCGGAAGGCACCCAGCAACCTGACTCCCAACCATCCCAGAAGGCTGCAGAGCTTGGGGCTGGGGGTGGGGGGAGGGGCGCCGAAAGCTTAAAGAAGCTTCCAGAAGTTGTCCAGCACTGTTCTGATCCTGGAAGCGCAGGCCGCCGGCCACGGTGAGGACCCCGAGCCCCAGACCATGCAGGCTCCCCGGTGCAGCCGCTGGGGGCCGGGCACACACGGCCAGCTCAGTGGCTCGGGGGAACAGGACCCGGAGTGGCCACCCCACGGCGAGGAGGGCCCACGGGTGCAGAGCCCCTGTCCACTCCCAGCCTGGCCTCCCCGTCACAGGGCTGGGTGGGACTGTGTGGGCAGAACCCTCAGCGTGGCCCCCGTACTGGGCGGCCCCTCCGTCCCCCCTGCCCTCTCAGATCCGCCAGCTCGCCCAGATTTGCCCCTAAGCCCCCTGAATCCCAGCCAAGAAGGGGTGAGGGGCCCTGCGCCCGGTCGTGCCCAGTACACAGGTTCCAGGCGGTGCCACACAGCGGGGGTGGGGGAGGGGCTGGCCTGTGGGGATCTGAGCCGGGCAGGGGAGGGGAGGGGAGACCCTCAGAGGCTGTTCTGCAGGGGCGGTCCCCTGTGGCAGCTCCTCTGGGAGTCTGTGGGCCTGCTGGGGGGCCGTGCTGGAGCTGGACAGGGGCTGGGCGGGGAGCTGGTCACACACAGTGGGACCCCCGGGCAAGCGAGGCTACATAGCCCCTTACTCAGCGCTGTGAGAGCAGCAAGGTGGCCCCCGCAGGGCACTGAGCCAAGCTCAGCCCCTCGCGCCCTACGAGACGGCCACGTGGCAGGTGCTGTGGGGCAGGGGAGGGAGGCCGCGCCCAGGGCAGGCAGCCGGCCGGGATGGGCCAGACCTTTCGTGCTGCCCAGGACACGTGCTAACCGGAGCCCTGGTGCACGGGGCAGGCCCGCCACTTTGTCAGCGCACCGTGGAGGGAAGGAGAGGTGCTCCCCTCCAGGCCGAGCACCTGCCCACGGCGCACCAGGCGGAGGTCACGGGCCCTCGTCCCCACCAGGGCGGCGACACGGTCACCCCCTAGGTGCTGGGCTGCGGCCGCTGGGACCAGCGCCGAGTGCTCTTGGGGCGCTGTGGCACTTCACGGGGTGAGCCCGAGCTCCAGGCAGCAGCAGGTCCCCGCTGGGAGTCTCGGCGAGGGAGGGGCCACGGGCCTTCGACCCCGGGGGGTGGGATCCCGCCGAGACGCACTCCCTGCTCACGGGGGAAGGTGGAAGCGACCGGTCCTCCCCACACAGAGCCGGGGGTCCTCCCCTCACCAGCATCCACCCTGCGGCCGTCTCTCCCGGTGCCGGGCCCCAGCACGGTCCTTCCACCCAGCCAGCTGCTGTGTCCCTTCAACCGGTACCATCACCCAACACCCATCACCCCCAGCGCTTCCTTTAGTCTGCCCCGCCACCCGTCCACCCGTGCATCCTCCGTCACCCCCCCGCCACCCGTCCACCCGTGCGTCCTCCGTCACCCCCCGCCACCCGTCCACCCGTGCGTCCTCCGTCACCCCCCCGCCACCCGTCCACCCGTGCGTCCTCCGTCACCCCCCGCCACCCGTCCACCCGTGCATCCTCCGTCACCCCACCACCACCCGTCCACCCGTGCGTCCTCCGTCACCCCCCGCCACCCGTCCACCCGTGCGTCCTCCGTCACCCCCCGCCACCTGTCCACCCGTGCATCCTCCGTCACCCCACCACCACCCGTCCACCCGTGCGTCCTCCGTCACCCCACCACCACCCGTCCACCCGTGCGTCCTCCGTCACCCCCCCCCGCCACCCGTCCACCCGTGCGTCCTCCGTCACCCCCCCGCCACCCGTCCACCCGTGCGTCCTCCGTCACCCCCCCCGCCACCCGTCCACCCGTGCGTCCTCCGTCACCCCCCCAGTCACTTGTTTATCCACCGATGCAACCGACCCCTCCCACGTCATTCTCTCATTTCTTCAACCCCTGGGGGGTTTATCACCACCTGGGTCCCTGAGCAGGTCTGAGAAAGCACAAAAATGGGGACCTCCCTCCCCAGTGTGACAGCCGGAGGTGCCTGGGCACCAGGCTCAGACTGGGTCAGCCGCCTTGCTGAAGCCTGGACAGGCCCAGGTTCAAATCCCAGCTCCCTCGCCAACTTCTCCCCCCCCCAGCTCCCTGCAGCCTGGCTGGTCCCCACCCGGGGGTCCTCATCCAGGACCTGGGGGCATTTCAGGGCTGTTGGACAAATTGCAGGGCATGCCTGTAACACATGTGACACCCAGCTGTCCCCCAGCTAGCACAGGGCATGTCTATGACACACGTGATGCCTGGCTTCCCCTGGCAAGTGCAAGACACACCTATAACACATGTGATGCCCAGCTGCCCCCCAGCAAGTACCAGACACGCCTATGACACACATGATGCCCAGCTATCCTCCAGCAAATACAGTGCACGCCTATGACACACGTGACGCCCAGCTGTCCCCTTGCAGGTATAGGGCACGTCTATGACACACGTGACGACGCCCAGCTGTCCCCAGCAAATACAGTGCATGCCTATGACATACGTGACACCCAGATGTCCCCCGGCAGTGCCTGCTAGCGTTAGGAATGGGGAAAGAGGAGAGCAGCTGGGGACTGTGGACACAGAGGGACACGGGCGACATTGTGTGGGGAATGGCTGCGAGTGGCACCTGCCCCGACACGGGCCCCGGGCAACCCCGGTAGCAGGGGTGCGCGGGGCTGGAGAGCGCTGTGTGCGGCTCTGGGCTGGGCGTGTGTGACGCAGCCCAGCACGCGGGCAGGTGCCGGAGCCGGGGCTGAACAGCCTCCACCTGCCGCCACGCTGCCGGACGCCCTGCCCAGCGCAGGGTTCGCTTCAAAGGACTTGACTTCTGGTGTCAAGTGTGACCTTGGGCCTCTCGGAGTCACCCAGTGGCGGGCACGGCTGTGTCCAGGCCCTCGGCGCCCTGCAGCCGGGCCCGCCGTGCCGGCCAGGGCGGAGTGTTCCGGAAGTGCTGCGGTCCATTCTGCACGCTTCGACCCTAAATGTCGGACACTGCCAGGCTTTGCTGACAGCCTACCGGGTGGCGACCCCCGTATTCTGATGAGAAATCAGCTGGTGGCTTACGGGGGAGGGGCGAGGGGAGCGTGGAGCGGAGCACCTGTCCAGGCCTCACCCACCCGGCCGCACGCACGCGCCGCCCCCTCCCACAGCCCCGCCGCTCACTCATCCTGATGGGCATTCCTCCGGGGCTCTCGGCTGCTCACTAATTGCAATTAATCACTCACCGGAGCAGATGTCAGCAACAGTGGGGCCGGCCGGCTGGGGCTTGCTCGAGCTGTCAGGAGGAGGGGGCGCGGGCGGCGGGGGGCCGGGGGCGGGGCAGAGGGCGCCAGGCTGTCCCGCTCCTGCCCAGGTGGGCCACGGCGGGAGGAGGGAGGTCCCAGGGTCACGTGCGCGAGGGCAGGGAGGGCAGAGGCCTCCGGGTCGGACTCCGG
Organism: Oryctolagus cuniculus; assembly: GCF_051225735.1. NCBI lineage: Eukaryota > Metazoa > Chordata > Mammalia > Lagomorpha > Leporidae > Oryctolagus > Oryctolagus cuniculus. Next base: position 76,712,518 of record NC_142884.1, on the reverse strand, counting down.
GGTCGGCTCGCGTCGGGATCAGGGCCAGGGCGGCTGGCAGGCTCGGGGCTGCGCGCCCCCGCCCCGCGGTCGGCTCACAATCAGATTTCCGCGTTAGCCGCCGACGGTTAAAAATCACATGTGACAGAAAGGCCCGGACTTCTGGCTCCCCTTGCAAATGCAAAGCTGTCCCCCACGCGTCACGCAGCGCCCTGGGAGGGGACAGCCCCCATGCAGGGCCTGGCCACTGGACGCCCACCCTCGGAGGACGCTGGCACCCGCCCTCCTCATGGAGCCACCCAGTCAGGGGCGTCGTTCATGGGGGCCTGGAACCCTTGGGAGCCTCTGACAGTCCCCAGGCCCAGGGCCGTCTGCGGCAGGGACTGGGGGTGGGGTGGGGGCTCCAGGCGGCAGCGGTGCCCCCCACAGGTAGCTGTGAATGCAGGTTCTCAGGCTGAGCCCCAGCCCTGCTGAGTCAGACCCCAGGGGGGCCCCGGGGGCGCTGCCTCAGGCCCTGGGTGGGGTGCAGGCGCCCACTGTGCACCTGCGGGAACGTCTGTCCCACCGCACACTGAGCTCCAGGGCCTCAGCCGCCGAGCGGGGGGCCTGGGGCAGCGCGCCCGGCTCCTTCCCTCGCCCGTGACGCCGGAGGCACCGCGCAGCGACGCCGGCCGCCCCGGCTCCCCCTCCTGCGGGCATCTGACAGCTCCACGCTGCTGGGGCCGGGGCCCGTGCTTTCTCCCCACGCCGGTTCCTGCGTCTCTCAGACCGGCTCCGTGCTCCACGGGGTGGAGGCGACGGCAGAGCTGGCGCCGGGGCGCCGCATTCCGTGACGATCCTGCTCAGCGCAGAGCCGCGCACGCTGAGCCCCCGGCCAGGCCCCGGGACAGGGACAGGAAGTGGCAGGCGAATGAATGACACCCAGGAATGAATGAACGGATGAGGCCCGGTCGTGCTCTCTTGGTTGTTGCTGCCGAAGTGCTGTGTGCCGGGCCCTGCGGCAGCCCGGGAGCAGGCTCTGGTAGAACCGGCCCCCGGAGCTGTCGGTCTGGCAGGCAGGCAGACAGCAAGCACACACCCCCGTGGGCTCCCACCTGCCATCTAGCGCTCTGGAGACAGAGCCCGGGAAGCGGAGAGGGCTGGGAGGGAGGGAGGCCTCACAGAGGCCGTGCCGGGAGGCGAGGGTGGGTGCGGGTGGGAAGGACTGCAGGCTCGGCCAGCAGCAGGTGCAAGCGTCCTGGGGCAGGTCTGAGGAGCAGGGAGGGGCCCGTGTGGCTGGAGCGGAGCAAGCAGGCAGGTCTCGGGAGGACACAAGGACGGGAGACAAGAGGGCCCCGGCCTCGGGACCCAGAGAAGCAGGAGCCGCGGGCGGGCTCTGAGCACGGAGGGGCGTGGCGGCACCTCAGGGGCAGATCCGCACCGGGCTCTGCTGCTGTCGGAATCCCAGGGGGGCAACCAAGGGGCCCCTGGTCCCCGTGTGCTCAGCACAGGAGGGAGGCGGCCAGGCAGCACTCAGGCCTTCCAAGGGAAACGCTGCCCCCGGAGCCTTGGAAGGGCTCCCTGTGCTCCGGGTGTGCGGCATGCCTTGGTCATGCACCGACACACGTGTGCTGTGCCATGTGCAGGCCACACACGAGCGTCTGGCACCGTGGGATGTCCCAGACAGGTGTGTGTCTCCCCCAGTGTGGTTCTGCACGAACCCTGCTGTGCCTGTGACGAGCAGGCACCTGCTCAGGTGCCCACGGGTGCCTGCTACTCGGTGTCTACGCAGCATGTGGGGCGTGCGGGCGGGGGCTCAGAGCCGCGGCTGCACCGCGCGTGTGCACCTGCTGTGCCTGCGTGTGTACGTGCAAGTGTTGGAAGCTGAGCCGTTCGCGGGTTGCTGGGCAGAAGGAATCTCCTAAAACATGACTACGCACTCCAGTGACAGAACGGTGGCACAGCTCCCCGGCCGTGAGGAGGTGGCGAGGTGACGAGGTCAGCTTCCTCACTCTGTCAGCCCCGGGCGCCGACGCCTTTGTGTACCGGGAGCAGAGTTCATTTGCCCGAGAGCGCTCGGCCCTCCCGCGGGACTCCTGCTACAGAACCAGGAGCGGGGAGCGAATTTGAGCAGGGCCAACAGCAGCAGGCACCTGTGGGGGCTGGGTGGCCCTCCTGGGGCAGGCGCTCGCTGGGGATCGGCCCTCGGGCTGGCCCGCAGCCCGCCTCCCCGTCCCCTGCAGAGACCACAGAGGGCCCAGGATGCCTTGCAGGAGCGTAAGGCCCTCGCAGCGCTGGCTCCAAGCACTGCACGGGGCACCCACCGACGCCTCGGCACCCTGGGAGGTAAGATGAGGCTGGGGCTGCTCTTACCCCCATCTCATGGATGAGCAAAGAGAGGCACGGCGAAGTCCAACCAGTGAGCCCGAGTCACAGAGCCAGAAAACGGCAGAGGTGAGACTTGAACTCCGGTCTGTGCCACAGGACGCCCGACGCTCTGCCTTCCTCCACGGCCGCCCTGGGCAGGTGTGCTCGCCCGCAAAGCCCCCGCCTGGTGCACTAACGGGGGTCCGTCCCTTGCCCTCCCTGCAGCCCGGAAGGTGGTGGGGCACGGAGCTGGGCCGGGCAAGAGCCCCACGGCCGAGCCCCCGACACACTCGTTCCGGGGCCAGCCCCTGCCGGGGGACGGGCAGCAGCCGGCCACACCTGCTGCACCTGTCTGAGCGGAAGCTCACACCGCCCATCAGACTTGGGGTGGGGAGAGGACGTCTCACGGAGAGGTCCACGATGAATGACGGCAGTGAGGGTGCGCCGGGTCCGAGAGCACACGGCTACAATCCGCCCCCACCTTCTCAGGCGGTCGTGTGACTGCGGAGAGTGAAACCGCGGTGACTTTCGCCAGTGCCACCTGCAGCGCCCAGGAACTCCGCTCCACGCCTGAAGGCGCCCACCAGCACCGCGGCACGCCCTCTCCCGGGCCCCAGGACTCACCTGCGCAGTGAGCAAAGAATCCAGGCTCCAGCCTAGGGGCACAGAGGCCCTGAGTCCCCTGGGGGCCCTCGCAGCGTGGGACCCACCCCCACCCCTTGTCAGTTCCCCAAGAGGGATGGCGAGCTCCGCTTCCCAAGGGTTCGCCTCTGCTCGCTGGCGTGGCCGAGGTGTGAGAGACTCCCCCTGCGGGGTGCTGGCACACAGGCAGGGAGGAGATGGGGGGTGGGGTCTCCTGGCTCCACCTCCCAGACAAGCAAACTGAGGTTTCCAGGGCACTCGACGGTAAAAGTAGTAGCCGGGACTCAAACCGAGGTCTAGGGGGCACCGCGCGGTGCGGGCTCCATTCTACCCTCCCCAGGCTGTCATTAGCTCGTGGTCCTGGAAAAGGAGGCACGAGGGGCCTGGACCGCCAGACGCGGGCTAAAGCCGGGACGCTTCCAGCAAACGCCCGTGACCACAGACTCTCGGGGCCAGGGGCCGCTCTGCTCTGCATTCGTTCATCCCTCAGTCCATCCACCGACCCATGGACCCACCCACCCATCACCCACCCATCACCCACCCATCATCCACCCACCCATGGACCCACCCACCCATCACCCACCCATCCACCCATCACCCACCCATCATCTACCCATCATCCACACATCCATCGTACAGCAACCACCCATCATCCACCCATCCACCCATCATCCACCCATCATCCACCTGTCCATCGTCCATCATCCACCCACCCACCCATCACCCACCCATCATCCACCCATCATCCACACATCCACCCATCATCCACACATCCACCCATCATCCACCCATCCACCCGTCCATCCACCCATCCATCCACCCACCCATCCACCCACCCGTCCATCACCCATCATCCACCCATCCATCGTACAGCAACCACCCATCATCCACCCATCCATCACCCATCATCCACCCACCCATGGATCCACCCCATCATCCACCCGTCCACCCACCCACCCACCCATCATCCACCCATCATCCACCCATCATCCACCTGTCCATCGTCCAGCAACCACCCATCATCCACACATTCACCCATCCACCCATCATCCACCATCCATCCATTCACTCATCCACCATCCATCCATCACCCAACATCCACCCATCCATCATCCATCACCCACCCATCATCCACCCATCATCCACTCACCTCTCCATGGATCATCCATCACCCATCATCCATCATCCCCCCACCCATCCATCACCACCCATCATGCACCCACCCCTTTATCCACTTCCTGTTCCTCGGGAGCTGTGGTTGAGTGGACGCTGGGGCAGGACCGTCTGAACTCTGAATCCCGGCCCTGCCGTGGCCAGGAGCCCGCACCTCTACTTGCCGCTTCTCGCCCTGGCGCGAGGACGCCCACACCCCTGCTCGCCCATCCCTTGCTGGGGGTTCCCGGCCAGAGAAAATCACAGAGAAATGCAAAGACAACTCGGAGGAGAAATCCTGGGATCCAGGGACAGTCTGCCCAGGCTGCGCATTTCCCATGACCTCCTAAGGGCGGCTCGCGGCAGCCTCGGTCTCCTCGTCTGTAAACTGGAACGAATCGGCCGCATCTCCGTGCTAACGAAGCGGTCAGCGCGGGAGCGTCCGGCCTGCTCTGGGGCCCGGCGGCGGCCCCTGCACAGCCTCTGCGGGGGCCTGCAGCAGGCAGCCCAGCCCACCCCATCCCTGTCCGCACGGGGGACGCGGCTCCCTACGCTTCGTCCCATGAGCCCTGTGTGCTGAGTCCTGGTCACCCCATGCTGGCGCCCCAGCCCAGCAACACCGGCCCTCCAGGCCCAGGTCCCAGGGGCACGGGGTCCCCCTCTGCCAAGTTCCGGCGGGTGCGGTGGTGCCAGGGAGGAGCCGCCTGCTGCCGCCTGCTGGGGCCCCCCGTGGCCGTGCCGGCCCCTCCCGCCCCTGCTCAGCCAGTGCCCTGCATGGCCTTCTCTGCTGATACCTGTGTGCGCTCTTGCTTCTGGCTGGCAGGACACAGCAGGCAGCTGTTCGACAGCCGTGACAACGTGGGAGCAGCCAGGGACGCGGGAGGCTGCCCCCCCCACCCCCCGGCCCAGAAGCCCACCGAGGCAGGGCCGCCGGAGCCCAGGCAAGCAGCCCGGGGTGGGGGCGGGTCCCCAGCCAGCGCAGCCTCCGGGCCGGTGCCCCCTCTGCAGGGCCTGCCCGCTCCAGCTGCCTGGCACGCCGGCACCCGAGGAGGCCTGACACATGTTACCGCGCCGCGCCTGCAAACGCGTGCTCCATATGCATGGCTTCGTGGGGGCCCGATGCCTCCGCTGAGTGACAGCTGCGCGGGCCGCGCTGCAAACACGGGCTCGTGGCCTCGCCGTGCCACGTGGCGGGGGTGACGGGGGGGCGTGCGCGCCGAGCATCTGGTGACTCGGGGCGCGAGGAGCCCGCACGCCTGTCAGGGCTGGGTGCAGACACATTAGCGATTCCGGGGCCGGCTGGAGCAGGTGTTCCCACGCAGCCTGTTTGTAATAATTACTTTCAGATCGTTTTCAAGTATCGGAACAGCAGCCTGGAGGCTGAGGTCGGGAAGCGGCGCAGGCCGGGGGCGCCGGGGGCTGCACCGCACGGCTTGGGGAGGAAGCTCACGCGCTGCTCGGACCCTCTGGCCAGTCCGGACTGCCTGCCCTACCCCCCCAACATACCGCTGTCCTGTGGGCCAGGCCCCAGCAAGCCAGTGCTGCGTGGAGGAGGCGGCCTGTGTCCGCCCAGTGTCCTGTGCCAGGGCTGACGACGCAGCGGCTGGCTGAGGCCCCAGAGAACAAATGAATTAAAGAACTCGCTTGTCCTCATCTGGGGCACAGGAGCTGCCGTCCTGGCTCCTCGGAGGGGCCCCAGAGCACCCGCAGGACCCGGCAGCCCCACGGGCACCTGCTGGGCGCAGAGCTGGGCCCGCATCACCAGTGCCCCAGGCAGGGGCTCCGCCTAGACAGGGAGGGAGTGACCCCGGCGCAGCCGCACACCGTGGTGCCCAGGGGTCAAGGCTGACTCCTGGCCTGGGCTGTGGGCCCTGCCTCCAGGGTTGGGCAGGAGACAGGTGCCCGGGGGACAGCCCCCAGCGGAGGGCCGGACCGGCCACAGGTCAGTGTGCTTGGCTGAGGACGGTGCCCTGCGCCTGCCCACCACAGCCTGCTCTCCGCTCCCTGTCCCCAGCCCCTGCACACTCCGGGCCAGGGCGCAGTGTCAGTGTCCAGCAGCGCTCCCAGAGCTGAGCCCGTGGCCGCCTCCTGGAACCACCCGCTGGGCAGCTGCCCCAGACCGATGCAGGCCAACGGCGCAGGCGGGGCCCTGGCCGGGCGCCTCCGGAAGTGCCGTGGGATCTGGCACAGCACAACCAGCCCACAGGGCTGTGCGGGCAGCCGGGGCAGTGCCTGGGGCAGGACAGTCAAGGCCCTGGGCCACCCAGCTGGGGCCTGGCCTGTGGGACGAAGGGGCCTGGCCTTGCCACTCCGGGAGCCTCCGCGTGCAGGTTCGGGGACGGCTCAGCCCCCGCCATGCGAGGAAGGAGCTTCTGGAGACTTTAGCCCAGGGTGGGGGGCAAAGCGGACTCGCTGCCCGGAGAGGACCCCTCCGCTCCTCCCCTCCGCAGGATCTGCCAGGTGGCACCTGGGGCAAGCTGCACCTGAACGCCCCCTCTGTGGGCCAGAGCTGGGAGCCGCGGTGCTTACGGCTGCTGTCTAAAAGCCAGCAAGTTCAATATTAGCTCTGGGGCTTGTACAATCTGCTGCCAAGACAAAGTAGCCAGGCAGGTGAGCCAGTGGGAGCCCGCCCCGCCCTCTGGAGCCCAGGCCGCCAGAGGGCCCTGCAGCCCCGCCCCCAGCCGGGCCTTCCGGAGCTACCAAGCGCAACCCTGGGGGCGGCGTGCTAACCACCAGGCCCCTGCCCGTCGACTGCACACACCCCGAGTCCTGAGTGCGAACTCCCCCTACCCCACGACCCACCCCTCCAGGCAACCTCATCCCCCTCCCGATCCCGGAATGCAGGCCCCAAAGCACCCAAGTCTACCCGGCCCCAGGGCCTTTGTACCTGCCACCAGCTGCCTGGAACCCTCTCCCTCCACCTCTCATCTCCTGTAGCCCCGGGCACCTCCGCCCCGCCTCCGGCAATGCCCCCAGCCTCTCCCACCCACCAGCCTCCCAGGGAGGAACCAGCATCCCCCAGGAGTGGCTCCAGGGGGGCGCCCGCCCGGCCCTCCCCGCAGAGCCTCTTACTGTCGGTCTCGTGGGGCCCTCGCCCGCCGCACATCCTGACAGCGCTCCGGGCGGGAGTCATCTTTTATTCATGTCTGCAATGTTGGCGGATCGCGTCTGCGGCAAAGTCACTTAACCCATTAGAAGGGGCTGCTGCTGCCACAGCCAGGGCGGGCGGGGACGCTGCCCGGGTCCCAGCACTCAGGGACCACCCGGGGAAGGCCCCTGCCCGTGCCCGGGAAGCCTCGTGGGGGCGCTGTGGCGCTGGACGGGAGCGGGCGGCGCTCCCAGCACAGGGCCGGCCCAGGAAGCCTTCCAAGACGGGAACCTTTGGCTCTTTTAGGCCTTGGGATGGCCCCCGGAGGCCATTCTCAGACAAAAGGCTGAGCCTGAGGACCCGCCCCGTGCCTGGGTGACGCACAGAGGTGACAGTGACACAACAGGGCCACTCTGAGCCCGGAGGAAGCCGGGACGGGCGCCTGCGGCCCACGCCAGCTCCTCGCTCCAGCTCCTGCGGACGCAGCCCCTGGGGCGCAGTGATGGCTCGGGTACCAACGGGATCCGGGCCGGAGTTCCTGGCTCCCCCACCCCGTCCCAGTCCTGGACGCTGAGGGCGTCTGGGGACTGAGATGGCAAACAAGCCAGGACAGAAGGCCATGTATAAAAGTTTAGCACCATACATTGTGCTGACACACCCCAGTGGGCCAGGCCCCAGCCCCAGACGGAAGCCACTTCGGAGAGCCTGAGTCCAGGAACCCCGCCCTCCCCCCCGGGCGGCTCAGGCAGCAGCCAGGCGGCTGTTTGTTGAATGACTAAGCGATGAGCTGGCCTGGAGCTGCGGCGTGGGACCTGGCCGTGCAGCTGAAGGCAGTGGGGCTGGGGGGCACCTCCTGGGGCCGGGGGCTCCCCCGGCCTGGCCCTCGGCCTGGGCCTGACTGCAGGAGCGGCTGCCCCGGGCAGAACTGGGCCTCGCTGGTGCTATACCCGCCCTGCCCCTGCCGCCTGGCGTGTACCAAGCTGTCCGCAGGTGGGCTGTGTGTGGGGAGCCCTTGAGCTGCCGGTGGCAACACACGGCGTCCTGCGACCCCCGATGGTCACGGGAGGTGACATCATCACTCCCAGCTGGGAGAGGCCCGGGGGCCACACAGCGCCACACCACAGTAGGACTGCACAGTGGAGAACACACAGTGGGTGCACAGCTCACACACACACACACACACACACACGCACACACAGTGGCGCCCTCTTGTGGAGGCCTGTGACACTGCCACACCCGTCTGGCCCCTCTGGGGGTCCCAGTACGGGGACTGAGCCCTGCACTGTTCCTGTGCTCCCCGTGGGGGCAGCTGCTGGCTGTCACGCCCACCCAGTGCACATGGGCGCAGGCACGCACTCCCGTGGGAGCTGCTGGGAGTGGTCGTGTGGGCCGCGGGTGCGCTCAGGGTGACATCCCCACCCGTGCCCTCTGGGAAAGATGAGGTGCAAAATCTTGACCTCCCTGACGGCTGATTGCGTCCTGCGCCTGCCGCCGTCACAAGCCACAGCTGGGGGCCAGGGCTGCGACATCGAGGGGGGGGCGGGGCTGTGCTCGGGGTGGGGGGGCCGGGGAGGGTCCGTCCTGCCTCTGCCAGCTCCTGGCATTGCCAGGGCCCCATGACGGCCTTGGCCCCCGCTCCTATTCACCAGGCCTTCCGCGCGCCCCTGCGGCGCCTCCTCGTCCTAGAGGGAGCCCGGTCCTCGGCTCCCGGCCCTCTGTGCTCCGGGGTCTGCAGGGACATGCATTCTGGGACAAGCGTCCACCGGCACACCTCCATCGCCAGCACTGGCCCGGGCCCCGGGCTCTGCACCAGGAGGCTGCACCTGCACCTGCACCCCACCACCCCCAGGAAGCCCTCCCGGACTCCAGCGGACTCAGCCACGCCCCGGGGCCAAAGGCAACGCACAGGCTGGTGGCTCCCACTTCTCAGACCCAGACCCTCACTCTCAGGGGTCCCCGCAGCCCGTCAGGGTGCCTGGGGCCCGGGCCTGGGGCCGTCACGCGCGCCCAGGTGCCTCCCCAGTCTCCCAGCCTCACTGCCATCTGTGCCGGAGGACACCCACGCTCAGCGCCCCAGACGCAAACCCGCCCCTGCCAACTGGAGCGGCGCTCGGTGCCTCCGCGGCTCTCGGCGCGGCCAGGATGGGGCGCGCGCTCCCTCCTCCCGCCCCCAAACCTGCTCCTCCTGGCAACGCCAACCTCCCAGTTGCTCAAGTCAAAAACTTGGAGCCGCTCAGCTCCCACTCCGCCCGCCAGCAGATCCTGACAGCTCCGTGCCGGCTCCCGGTCCCACCCTCCCTGCCGGCCGCCGCCCGGGCCAAGAAGCCATCACACTCTGCCTGATGGCGGCGCAGGCCTCCTCCCGGCGTGCCCCTCCCCGGTGCTCCCTCAACACACAGCAGTGGGGGTCTGGGCCCAGGAGCCTGGAGGGGATGACGGCAGAGGGGGGGCTCCTATCCTAGTGGTCCTGGGTGGTGTCTGTCCCCAGCATCCCCCGGTCAGCAGTGACGTTCGTCTCTGTGCTGGGAGGCTGAGGCCGGCCCTCGTCACCCTGTTCCCGAGCAGCCTGGGCTGGAGCAGTCAAAGAGGTCTTCCTGGAGGAGGTGGGACTTTGTGCTAAGTGCCTTTCTGGATGCGCAAACAGGAAGGAGATGGCAAAGAACAGAGCGCTGGAGCAATGGCGGCGTGGTTGGCTGGGGGCAGGGGGAGGAGGGCCCTGGGGCCAGGCTTGGGACAGCCCCGCCCTGTGACTCTACATCACCTGCTCTTGTCCAGCTTCCCGTCTGGGCCCCCGCTGGCCCCATGACTCATGGCAGCCCCTGGACCAGCGGCGCAGCAGGGAGCCCACCAGGAACGCACAATGTCCGGCAGAATCGGCACAGCCTGGCCCTCAGGGCCACAACCGAGGCCCCGGGGGTGGCTGGGACCCAGAGCCCCGTCCGCTCCACACCAGGGAGCGTCCCCCAGAGGTGCGGCCGCTGGAGCAGCCTGGGGTGCCCACGAGGGAGCCCGGCTGACACTCAGCGCATCACCGGGGCCCGGAGGCCTCGGCAAAGCAGGCCCCGCGGCTGCGAGCAGACACCCACGTGGCGGCCCCTCCACGCCACGCGAAACCCCAGGCTCCTCCATCCACGCAGGAGCCAGGACACAGAGGCCAAGGCGTCGGGGTCACAGGGGTCGCAAATGGCGAGAGGGTGACCCAGCGCCCGTGCGGGGCCCCGGAAGGCTGCCCGGCGCACAGCCTCCTCCCCGGGCGTCTGTGCGAGGTCTCCGGGATTCCCGGGAACCCGGAAGTGGCGGAGCTGCAGGAAGAGCCCGGCGCACCCTGCCGGCCGCCCCGCCGGCACCCTCCGCGCGAGCCGCGGGCGGGGGGTGCGACCCCCCTGGAACCCCGGCTGCCGCCGGCGCAGAATTACAGATTCAACCTTGAGGGACGGGGCGCCCCTCCCAGCCCCGGCTCCGAGCGGTTCATATTTAATAACGCAATTTATATTCCACTCTCAACATAAACTATTGTAAAGGCGCTCTAATGTAAAAATACATCTGGCTTGTCAATAGTTTATCTTCCGGATCTGCATCCAAGTCCCTGGGCCCCCCTGACTTATGGCTGCACCGCCGTCTGATGAATAAAAAGGTGCAAATTACGGGCCTGGCTTTAATGCTCATCATAAAATTAGACGATAGTTGCAAAAGCTGCATTCTCCTGCCCACAGGGCCGCGATGGCAGCCATAAATAAAGCGTATTTAATGTATCCCAGGGCTGTGCAAACCCAGGAAACAGTGTGCTACTGCTCGGCCTTCGATGGGCCGCCGCAAGCTCAATGAAGTGATAACGGATCTATCATGTGAATTTATGTTAACTGTCTCCCCGCGAAGCCGTGGCCTCAGCACTGCAAATAGCCTGCAATCCCTCCAGCGGGCCCGCCTGCCAATAAAACTGTCGCGGCCAGCCTCGCGGCGCACCTCCAGGACAGGGGGACAAGCCTCTGAGTCCGGGCGGCCGCCCAGGCCGCGCCTCCCCCGCCCCCTCCCGGCTCCGTGTGGACCTGCGGGCCGGCGGGGCACCTGCCAATTACGGGGTCGGCAGAGGCCGCCCCCGCCCCCAGCACCCAGAGAGCCCCGGGGCCGGGCGGCCATAGGGTCAATCATTCGTTCATTCATTGCCTGGGCTGCACCAGGCGCCTCCTCCGCTCCAGGCCCCGCGGAGGCTTAGTGGCCGTCGGCCACTCGGGTCCCCGTTCCCCTCTGGGAGCCCTCGCTCCTGGGCGCTGCAGCCGGGAGGGGCGGTGAATGGTTCTGTGCCCGGGCCCAGGTCGTTCTCCCAGGCCCGAGCCGGATACAGCAGGACAGGCCGGGGGTGGGTGGTGTGTGCGGCCCTGTTGGGGACCCAACTGCCCCAGTCACCTGCCACGGATGTGCCCCCGTGACCCCGCCTCCCACACAGGCCGTCACAGCCTCCCTGGAGTGCTCGGTGGGCTCTGTGTAACCAGGCCCATGGCAGCCCGGTGGAGCAGTGGGCTGCGTGCGTAACAGGCATCAAAGTGAACACGCGTGTTCTGGGTGCCCATCAGCTGTGTGAAAGGCGTGAGCAATGTTCACGCCTGGACACGGAGCAGGGCCACCACCCCGGGAGCGCCGGCCACGCCCACCACCCCCGGGAACGACGGCCACGCCCACCACCCCTGGGAACGACGGCCACGTCCACCACCCCGGGAGCGCTGGCCACGGCCACCACCCCGGGAGCGCTGGCCACGCCCACCACCCCAGGAACGCCGGCCACGCCCACCACCCCCGGGAACGCCGGCCACGCCCACCACCCCCGGGAACGCCGGCCACGCCCACCACCCCTGGGAACGACGGCCACGCCCACCACCCCTGGGAACGCCGGCCACGCCCACCACCCCCGGAACGACGGCCACGCCCACCACCCCCGGAACGACGGCCACGCCCACCACCCCTGGAACGACGGCCACGCCCACCACCCCGGGAGCACTGGCCGCGTCCGCCTCCCTCTCCAGGCAGCCCCTCCCTCCAAGGCCCAGGGACGCCCCGCCCTGCTCCTGAATCAGCTCCTGAAGTCAGTCATCTCCCACCTCCCCTCCACAAACGCCTCCTTCCCAGACCCCAGCCCCCACCGGGTGCCCCTGGGGAGCACGGGGTCCCCCAGCCTCTGGCTTCACCCCAGGGCAGGTGCAGACACACAGGCTTCAGGGTGCGGAAGCACGAGCCCAGAGCCAGCGCAGGGGATCCCCAGCACCACGGAACCTTCCAGAAGCCAGGGCATCCACGCACAGAATCCTGACTTCCTAAATACGGCCCGAAGGCCCAGCTCTGTACCCTGCGCCGGGCCAGCTGTGCAGACATGCGGTCGGCACAGCCACTCGGGGCCTGGGGTGGCTGCGTGATGGCCCCATGCTACTCCTTGGCACACGAATGGGACACGGCGCACAGAGGGAACGTGGAGCCACTGCCCCGTGGCCGGGGACAGCCCACGTCTACTGTGCCAGGACTGCCACGGGTCCGTGGTTCCTGGCATAGCAGCCCCAGAAAGCAGAAGTTCCCACGGGCTCCGCGCCCAGAAGCCGGGTGTCTGTGGTCGCCGCTTTGCCAACTGACTTCTGTGTCCTGAGGGGACTGTGATGGGACGGTCGGTGCACACAGGATCTGCAGCCCAGCTCACTGGGGGTCCCTCCGCCCCTGCCACGGGTTCTCCCTGCTTCTGGGCCCCCAGGTTGTGCCCCCTCCCCTCGCTCCTGGCGCCTGCTGCCACCCTGCCCCAGGTCAGCAGCCAGCCCGAGTCCCTGGGGCGCGGCTGTGAGGACAGATGGGTCCCTGCGAGGACAGCCCCGGCTCTTCCTGCGGCGACCGGGCTGGACTCACAGCACCGTCACCCACACCACGAACTTCTCTGCCCCTCTGCTCCGGGACACGCAGCTCGGCCACGGTGCTCGGGCCCTGGGTCCCCCCTCCCCCACCAGGGGCCTGCCCTGCGGGTAACTCCCACAGACGGGACGGGGTCCCGCTGTGCTGGTCAACCGGCGCTGACACCTCCTGCTTCCGGGCCTGCTTTTCAACCCACGCTGCCATGCCGAGAGTTGCCACGGAACGGGGCCACGTGGCAAGGGAGCCACGTGGCCTCCAGCTGACATCCGGCGAGGAACCCAGCTCACAGCCCACGAGCCACAGAATCCTTCCAACAGCCACGTGTGTGTGGAAGCGGCTCCCGCCCCCCGAGCCTTCAGATGACCTGCTTACACCCAGGTGATGGCCTCCCGGGCAAGCCCCAGCCCGTCCACGAGCAGAGAGGGAGACGAGAAGAGCGTGGAGCCACACGGCACCGGGCGCCCGCGGATGCCCACGCTTGGCGAGGCTGCGGCGCCACCGCCTCACCTGCACTCCCGCCCCACCCTCCACCTGTGCGGCTCAGCCGGCCCTCGCTTGCTCCAACCACGGCCCTCCCTGCCCTCGCATGCGTCAGGGGGCCTGGGGCCTCAGCAGCCCCCCCAGGCTCTCCCTCGGCCCCATCCTGGCCCTGGCTCCTCTCCTGAGCCTCCGGCAGCTCTGGCTTCCGTCTGGGGAAGCCGTGCCCCGTGCCCTGGCTGCCCTGGCTGCACTGTGTCCACCGCCACCAGGCAGGCAGCTTCTACCCGGCGGCGAGGACCGCTCCGATCTGCTCAACGCTGAGCCCTGCAGAGCACAAGGACGCGCCCGGAGCTGGGCTTACCGACGGGTGCAGGACGCCCGCCCCGCTGGTCCAAAGCAGCCCCCAGTGGGGCCACCATTCAGGCCCCGAGGCCCCCAAACCACAGCACGTGGCGAGGACAGGAAACACTCCAAGAGTAAAGACTCCACAGGACACGGGCAGAGCCCAGGGGAGCAGCGCCACGTGTAAACAGTGGGTGCTCAATGAGCGCTCACCAGCGTTCAACATGCTCACGTGCCCTCTGGCTCCCTGCCCCCGGCCCCTGCCGGCACGGCCACGGTCTCTGAACCAGAAGCCCCGTTCAGTCAGCAGGTGGATGGCCCCCATCCCCGGAGCCTGGCCTTGGGGGAGCGCCCCCGAGAAGCACCTGTGGCTCTCCCCAGGGTGAGCAAACCTGACAAAGGCCCCCAAGCTCCCGGCCCCGGCGGGGGCAGCCACGTCTCCAGCTCCCTGCGCCCCCTGCCCCACCCCCATCGGGTCCATCCGGAGCAGCCCCAGGCAACAGTGGTGCTGAGCCCTCCCGGCCACCTCGGCTCCATTTCATTGAATAACGGCGAGCCTTGTTATTTACCGGCGGGTTGGGAGGGTATCAGGCGGAACACCGTGAGGTCGGGGTGCCCACCAAGGCACAGCGGCCATCTCGCTGGCAGCCACACCCCCGGCACCCCCGGCACCCCCGGCTCTGGATTCGGGTTGGGACACGGGCTGTTGGGGGAGCTTGGGGATCTCTACCGCCACAAGGGTGCAGGCCTGGCTCTGTCCCCCTCACTTGGATCAAACCGGGCCCCCGCCCAGCTGCCCCTCCTGCAGAAGGTGGCCGCCTGGTCAGAGCCAGGTCTCTGCCGGGCCCCTCCCAGGCGTGCGCCCACCCATGCACACACAGACGCACAAGCACACACTCACAACGCAGAGACACAGCCACGCACAACCACACGTACACACACAGACGCACAACCACACACACAACGCAGACACACAGCCACGTGCAACCACACACTCACAACACAGATGCACACAGAGACACAGATGCACAACCACACACACACACACACACGGAGACACAGCCATGCACAACCACACTCACAATGCAGAGACACAGCCACGCACAACCACACGCACACACACAGATGCACAACCACACACACAATGCAGACACACAGCCACGTGCAACCACACACTCAAAACACAGAGGCACACGGAAACACACAGATGCACAACCACACACACATAGAAAGACACACGGAGACACAGCCATGCACAACCACACTCACAACGCAGATGCACACAGAGACACAGAGACGCACAACCACACACAACACAGAGGCACACAGCCATGCGCAACCACACACAACACAGAGGCACATAGACGCACATAGATGCACAACCACACACACACACAGACACACGGAGACACAGCCATGCACAACCACACACACAACACAGACACTCGGAGTCACAGCCACGCACAACCACATACACAACACAGAGGCACACGGAGACGCAGCCACACAACCACACACACACACAGAGGCACACAGAGACAGCCACACGCAACCACACACACACACAGAGGCACACGGAGACACAGCCACGCGCAACCACACACACCCTGCTCTCCCCAGCTTTGATCTCAAAACTGCAGGGCCTGGGCGGGGAACTCCACGGGCTCTCAATGCTCAAGGAGCTTAAGCTGTGGGCGTGCGGCTCGGGGTGGCCGCGACACCGCCTGCGGGCGCCACCTGCACCTGCCCGGGTGGGGTGAGTGGGTGCAGGCCACCGGGGACGGGAGGAGGGCGGCGCCCACAGCACTGACCCCTGCAGGCTGCTCCGGCAGTGGGCGTGGCTTTTCCTTCACTCGTCCCAGCTCACGCGTGCGTTGTCACGGGCGGCGGCTCCCCGAGCGGCAGGGGCTGACAGCAGTGAGACCCTGGGGGGCGCTCCCAATAGCGCCACACGCGTCCCACGTGCACGCCCACACATGCACACAACACAGGTGCTACGCATATCACACGTGGGTGCACACACACATTCACACACACGCACCTACACGCAAGCTCTCGTGTACGTGATGTACAGCACCATACACATGTACCCTCACACGGTGCAGTTACTTGCCACACCACGCGTGTCTATATGCACATGCGCATACCACACGCGTGCGCACTGTACAATCAACACATGTCCACACAGGCATGCACACACATACCACACACGTGTCCACATCCACCACACGTCTGTACACTGTACGGCACACGTGTCCACACAGGCATGCACACACATTCTCTGAGCCGGGCCCACGAGCAGACAGAACCAGGAGTCGGGCTGTGAGGGTGCGTCTGCCCCCACAGCCCAGGGGCAGGGGCTGGAATCGGCCCCGGGGGGCGAGCCCATCCCCCACTTTACAGTGGGGGAGACGGTCTGGGCTGGGTGGTGACGTCCCGGGCGGGGCAGACGGGTCCGGCTGGGTGGCGACGGCCCGGATAGGGGAGATGGGTCTGGGCTGGGTGGTGACGGCCCGGGTGCACGCGAACCTGCACTCGTGGCGCTGGCCGCTGCGGCAGCCTCCGGTTGGCTCTCACGGCGTCCCCTGGCGGACCCTCACCGCGGCAGTGGGGCAGCCCACAGACTCTTCTTCTACAGCCGGGGACCCGACACAGCCCGGCTGACTCGGAGCCTGCAGGGCCACCCCCTCTGCCCGCCTGGGAAGGCGCCGGCCTCTCACTGCTGTGGAGTGTCAGCGACCCCCTCATTCTCCTCCAGCCCGGCTCCTCCCCCTACAGACACAGGCAGGCTGGCGCTGCCCAGGGCTCCCGGGAGTCGCATGCGTCCCCTCTGCCCCGAGACCCTGCCTGGATCGGCACTGCTGTGTGGGGTGCAGAGGGCCCACGCCACCTCCTGGGCCGAACCTTGCAGACCGGGCTCCAGCGCACTCTGGAATGCCAAGGTGCACCTGCCCGTGGACTCACCGGGGCAGGGCAGGGACCCAGTGCAAGCTGAGACCACCCGAGGCCTGGGGCAGCCCCGCCCCCTCCGAGACTCTGACTTGTTCCCGTGGAGGGGCCTGGGGCAGCCCTTTGCTTCCAGAAAGCACTAGCTCCTCCCATGGGGCTCGAGGGGGCGGAGCCAGGGGAGGAGCCTGGGGGGTGCCTGACCCAAGGCAGCCCTGGAGGGCAGAGGGAAGAGGGCAACCCTCGCCAGCTCAGCCCAGGCCCCGGACGCCGGAGCGGGGGCCAGGTGTGTCCTTGACGGAGCAGATGGCCGCTCTCGCCAGGTGGCTGCCACGCGCTCCGGGAGGCCCAGGCTGACTCAGACGCCCGGGGCTCCCTGCCCGGAAGGTGACTTTGGAACCTCGTGAGTCCAGACAGGACTCTTCTGGAAGCTACGCGTCCCAGCCCCCCCAGCCCCAGGAGACTCATGCGCCAGGGGCCAGGGACGAGGGAAGGGGACGCCGGCGCCAGCCCCGGCTGTGCGGCCCGGGGCCCGTGCTCTGCCTCTCCGAGCCCCTGTTCCAATGGCGAAGGGCACGGGGAGCTGCGCACGGAGCTCGGAGGAGGCACCTGAACCCTCGGCCGGCGTCTGGGAGCCCTGTCGTCCCCCGCCGCAGACCACTGGGGAAAAGGAGTAGGGTGAGGGCGTGGCCTGGGGCCACCCTCGTCCCCTCACCCAGGGCAACAGCCACCCGGCGTCTGCCTCCCCTGCTCTGTCTCTCACCTCCCCAGGCCTTGTGGAGGGACAGGCTCCCTGGAGAGGGCACCCCCATCCCCCACACCGCCAGGAATTGGGGACGCTCCCAGCCCGAGCCCGCGGTCCAGATGTGGCCTCCCTGATGCTGGTTCAGGCTCCTGCTGGGGCCCCTTCCGCCTGGGGGGGCCCCCGTCCACCACCTGACCCCGCCCTGCTGGGAGGGCTTGGGGGAGGCCCGCACGGCCACATGGAGCCCAGCCCCTGCCCAGTCGGAGGGAGGAGGGCCGCTGGGCCTGGGCCAAGGTCTTCCTCCGCCGGCCGCTGCCAGCAGCCGGGTACGGAAGGCGGGGTGGGGAGGCCCCCCATCCCGCATCCAGCCGGAAGCGGGTGCTGGGGGCCGGGAAGAGTCAGCGCGAGGTGTTTTGTGCCCGGGCCGGGCACGTCCGCTCTGCTGTGGCACTCAGGCCGGGGCCTGCCTATGCCGGGCCTGTGGCCGCACACTTCCTGTCTCCTAAAACAGGCCGGGCCGCCCACGCCCGAGCTCCCCCCTGCGGGGCTGGCACGGGGAGGCCTGGAGCTCTCCCCGACACCGCAGACTTGGGCTGGGGGCAGAGCCGGGGGCGGGGCCTGCACCACCCCCACCCCGCTTGCAGCCCAGTGGGTTTCCAACGTGAGCCGTGAGCCGGCAGGGGAACCTCGCCAGCCCCAAGAGGGTCCAGGGTGAAGGGGTGGAGGCCTGGGGCAAGCCCTCCGGGCGGGGCCGAGGTCTCAGGTCCAGGCTGGGTGTGACCCGCAGCAGGGCTCTCCTGATGCGCCTCGTGCAGGTCTGGCCTCTGCAGCTCTCACTCCAGATCTATTCTGGGCACGCTCTGTTCCAGGCCGGCTGGGAACGGGGCCGAGGCCTGGGGCGGGCGGGCGGGCGGCCAGGAGGAAGCAGGCCCAGGGCGAGCTGGGGGCTGCTCTGGGCAGGCCCCGGGGAGCGGGGGCCGGGGCGCACCGAGGGTGAGTCAACACTGCAAAGGGCTTTTTTCTCGGGAGTCCTGGTGAGAGGGGAGACCCGGCGGCCGTGGTGAGGGCTGGGCACAGCGCCCGGCCAAAGCCAGAGCCGCGAAGCTGGGCGCGCGCCATGGGGCCGAGCCTCGGGCCAGGCCAGGCCGGAGGCTCCGAGCAGGCCCATGCATTCCTGCTCCACCGAGGGCTGCCTGGCCCACTCCACCCTCAGTCTGCCTGTCCGAGAAGTGGGCGAACTCTGGGTCCCTCCCCCCTGCAAGAGCCTGGCCTGGGGCTGGCCCACGCGGGCTGTGACCACCGGGCACTGCCGTCGCCACGGCCCCGCACCCTGGAGGCTGAGGCTGGGAACTTTCAGGGCCTGGTGCAGACCTCAACGTCCATCCCACCCCAGCGCAGACCGGGCTCGGGGCCGTGTGCCAACCCTCAGCCTGGCGACAGATCCTCACTCCTCCTCTCCCACCTGCCCCCTTCCAGGGTGCCGAGCCTCTGCCACCTCACCTTTGACCCTGCTGTGCTCAGAACGCCAGAGTCTTCCCTCTGCTGGGCTAATTCCCACCTGGCTTCCTCCAGGATGACCTCAGGTACCACCTCCTCCTGGGAGCCTTCCCAGGATGCCTCCAGCCGGCCCCCATGCGGCCTCAAAGGCACTTTGTGGGGGACCGTCCACCCGGCGTTGGCCTGGGCATCTCCGAGCCTAGAAACAGATGCCCTGGGGGAGGGGGGTCCAGGACTGCACCTGGCTCCCAGTGAGGCCTGGAGGCTCAAGGTGACTCGGCAGGCAGAGGAGAGCGAGGACTCAGCCGATCACTCTGCAATGGCCACGGGGAGGGGAGAGGCGGGGAGGGGCAGATCCCCCAGCAGACCCTGCCTCCGCCGGGGCCCACCCACGCCTCCGCTCCCGAAGTGGAGCTCCCAGCCCAGCTGTGGGGGCGGCAGGGGCAGGCCGCCGGCCCAGGACCGGGACTCTGCCTGCACGCCCAGCAGACCAGAGCGGCCGCCGAGGCAGGCAGGTATTAAACTTTAATGAGCGCTAATGGCTCTGCCCTACTTTGCGAGCGCCCGGCCCGCATTTATGAACATTTAATTTCTCGGGCCGTGACCTCCCCCAGCCCGCTCCTGCGGCCCTGGCTGCCGCCCACCCTCCCACCCCTCCCCTGGCAGCCTAAATAGCCACCCTCTGGGGGCAGACAGCCCTGGAGCCAGCAGCCCACGAGGACAGTGCGGGCGCCACCTCAACCCTGCTTTTCCAAACAGACCCCAGGCCCCTGGGGGGATAGCACTCACCCCTGCCCGCCCAGGAGTGGCCCCTGTGGGGTCCCAAGCCCTGGTGGCAGCCAGGCCCCTGCTGCCCCCTGGTGGCGAGCAGGTGCACCTACGGCAGGGGGAGCCACAGCCGCCAGGCTCCAGGCTGTAGGAGGAGGGGTCCAGAACCCCCAAAAGATCACAGCCGGGAACGGGCTGCCGCCTCGCGGGTGCAGCTTCCCCGCCCCCTTTGCAGACGGCACAGAGGCCCGCAGACTGCTCTGGGAGCTCCTAGACCTGCCGCACTCGGGGACAGGTGGCTCTCGGGGCCTCAGGAGCCGCTCCTGGAGATGAGGTTAACGAAACACCTGCTGGCTGCCTCGGCGGCCCTCCGGCTCCGAGACGGCATGGACGGAGGCGGCACTGGCCGCGCATGTACCGTGTGCCAGAACCGGCCCGGGCAGCGCGGTGATGGCGTCAGGCGGGGTAACCGGGAAGCAGAGATGTCAGCTGCTCAGGGCTGGGCCCAGAAGTGGGTGCCGCTGGCTTTCCCTCCTCCTGGCTCAGCTTGGAGCCACGCGTTCCCCTTACAATGTCCAGAGGGAGCTGCAGCGTTCAGCTGGGCTAGGAACACTGACCAGCCCGGGGCAGACCCTCTCTGACCTCCTCCCTCTGATTGGCCCCTGGTGCTTGTCAGAGGGAAGCGGCTGAGCCCAAAGAGGCAGGCATAGGTGAGCAGGGTCGTCTAGTGTCCCCAGCCCAGCCAGCTGACCGCCTGGATTCCAACCCCTTCCATGATCTGCTGGCCTCAGATCCTGCCTGTGACAGGGACACAGGGTGCCCAGCGAGGCGGCCATGTGAGACGCACGTCGGGACAGAAGCCGGTAACTCAGGGCCGCACGATTCACCGTTTAAAAGACACAGTCCAGAGGCTCCCGCGTGCTCACCACGCTCAACATGAAGACGCACTCGTCCTTCCAAAACCACGCCTGTCCCCTCCGCAGCGTCTGCTGCCCCAGCCCAGCTCGTGAGATGCGGCAGGCGACGCCCCGCACCGCACGGGGCACACGCACCCTGAGCACGCGCGGGTTCACCGGTGCCGCTCTGGGCTGGGCGCGGTGCCTGGCCACGGGCTGCCTTCCGTCGGGCCCCTCCGGAGACGAGGACCGGGTGTGAGGGGACCCTGGGACGTGAGGGGGGCGGGAATGAGACGAGGAAGGGAACCCCCAGGAGCCACTTGATGGGGACGCAACAGAAGCATCCCCAGGGGGACTGGGGCGTGCGACTGCCGGGGCCTCTCTCAGGGGTGGGAGCTGCTCTGGGCGATGCCGACCTCCCGTACCCAGCGGCAGCCCGAGGGGCACAGCCGGGCAACGGAGTCGACGCTGGCGGGGCCAGCAGCAATGGCCACAGTGACGGCGGACAGGTGTGATGTGTGGCCAGCGCCCCTGCCCCCACTGCTGTCCACCTGGAGGCTGGGGGCCCCACCCTATCCGCAAAGCGGTTTCATAGACGTGACCGGGTTACGGTGAGCTGACCCTGGAACAGCATGGCAGGGGAGCGGGATGCACCGACCACAGGGATGACGGACACGACGGAGGCGGGGGCTGGAGCGTGCGGGCCAGCCAGGGAGTGCCTGGAGCCCCCAGAAGCTGCGAGAGGCCGGGGAGGGGGGACCGCCGGGTGCACTTGCTGGACGCACAGCCCTGCTGAGCCCTGGATGCCCGACTCCTGGCCTGCAAGCGGAGAGACGGGGATTCTGTGATGGTCATCTGACGGCCGCCCCAGGAACCAGGACGGCACATCCCTTCGCCTCTCCGTGCCTCAGCCTTCTCGGCGGATGTAGGGGACACGGCGGGCTGCGGGCCCACGGCATCCCGCCCCGGAGGCGGCCGAGCCAGGCGGCTGGCGCCTTGTCCCATCAAGCCCGGGCGCCAGCGCAGCCGCCATCAATCCCCGCGGTGCCCGGCCCCGCGCCTGGCCGGCCCCTGGGCTTGTCACCCTGCCAGCAGCCCGCCCCTCCCGAGCGCAGACACAGACACTCGTGGTCCCACGACCTTTGCTCCAGCAGATGGCCCGGCTGTCAGAGGAGCGGCCGGGCAGATGCGGTACAGGCGGAGGCGGGGCAGGCGCGGCTCAGAGGCCGCTGCCGTCAAACTCACCCAGCCTGGACAGCGCCGGCACAGTAAACCCAGGGGTAAAACACGAGCAGAAATAAAGCCAGACGCCTTCATACCCGGAAGTGTCTCCCCCGCAGGCCTCGGGGTCACAGCGTGACCCCACCTGGCTCTCGGAGTCGGGGCTCAGAGGGGACCCTGCCCTGTCTCCTGCCAGGCGCCTCCCCTGGGTCCCAGGAGCGCCCGCTGTCGGCCGGGTCCTACGGACGCAGCCCGGCGCGGGGCCGCACAGTGCCCTGAGCGCAGGCCCCGAGCACGCGGCCCGGCCTCCTCCTCTCTGTCCTTCCTCCAGCGTCCGGGCGCCTCGGCAGCTCCCCCGTAAGACACAGCACAGGGCCAGACGCCCCAGCCACGCCGAGCCCGCACCGGGGCGCCGCGCGGGCCTCAGTCACCAGGGGTGGCACCAGCAGCTCCTGGGGGCCCTGAGGGCTGCAGGGTCGGCCCAGCAAGGATGTGCTTTCCCCACTCAGGGCCGTGAGGTGCTGGTGGATGAGGGAGACAAGCAGAGCTGCGCCCGGGGAGCTATGGGGTCCCGGGACCCCCACGACTACACGCGAAGCAGCCCCAAGAGCCAGGGCCGCCCCCGACCCAGCACCTCCTAAGCAGCCAGGAAGCCTCCCAGGACACCAGGTGAGGCCGTGACCGGTTTTGGTCATCTCCACGGCGCAGGGGCCACAACACGCCCGTGACCTGTCCCGGGGGACCCCCACACTGTAGTTCAGCCATCTTCCCTGACCAAGCTCTGATGGGGAGTGACAGCAGGTGCCAGGCCCCCCAGCAGGGCTCCAGGAGACAGGGAGCCACCTGGGTGAGGGGTGAGGGCAGGCTGGGCTCAGACCCCGCCTTGGGGCACCCCGCAGGCCGTGACGGACGAACGAAGGGGATTCTGAGAAGTTCAGCAGGTCCTGGGGCTGTATCCAGGTGTGGGGAGCACCCACCTCAGGCCCAGTTCTCCTGTGCACACCAGCAGGGCCGCCGAGAGGGGCCGTGGTGCCCAGGGACAGCCCAGGCGTGAGTCACGCTCCAATGGCCAAGGCCTCGGGCAGTGCACATGGACGCTGGGAGCCCGGGGGGCCCTGGATCCTGGGGGAAGGAGCCATGCTACAGCCACCACCACCCCCAGGCCTCCTGCCCAGGCCGGGAGGCAGAGCTGCACAAAGAGACTCCAGGAAACCTCGCTCTGGCCCCTCCTCCCCACCCCATTCCAGGGGGAATCTGTCCACGAGAGCCCCGGGAGAACATTCTAGAAGCAGGGCCCTGGACGGCGGCACGAGGTGGAAGAGCTGTGTCCAGCACCCGGGGTGCAGGGTGAGCCCTTTCTGGCCGCCCCCCCCCCCCACCCAGGGTTTCGTAAATTCCATGCCGAGTGCTCAGTTACCACCTCGCAGGTCAGGAAACTGAGGCACGGAGAGAGAGGGCAGCCGACACGCTGGGGCAAGAACCATGCCCAGAGCCCTGGGGACAAGGAGGACGGCACTGACTCTGGCCCCACCTGCACGGCGCAGGGAGCCCCGTCCCGAGCCCGTCACTGTGCAACTCGTCATCACGGGGCTCCGGGCATCAAGGCCTTGTACTGCTGCTCTCTCAGTTCACATACGGGGAAACTGAGGCACGAGGGGGCCAGGGCCTCACCCGTCTGCACAGCGAGCCGGACGGCGGGGCTGGAAGCTGACGCAGGTGGGACCTGGCTGTTTCCTCTGCAGAGCCGGCTGCTGATCTGGGGGCAGGAGGGCTGCGTGGGGGATGCTGGGGGCCTGGCTCAGCTCTGCCGGGCCACACGGCGGGGCCCGCACAGAGCAAGGCCGAGCAGGGAGGGGTCAACCCTAACCTGTCACACAGAGGCCCTGAGCACTCCACCACGCCCCAGCCAGGATCCACAGGGACCCCTGGAAGTGGGGTTTCTCCCCCACGGGGCCGAGCCAGCCCCCAAAGCATCCCGCAGCCCGCTCCACCCCTCACCCAAGTTCAGGGCCGCGGCAGGCCCCATGTGAGCCGGAGCCATCCTGGCCTGGGTCACCAGCGGTCACTCGTAACGGCCCTGCTGCCCGGCCGGCCTTGTCTCCCTCCACGGCGAGTGATCTATGACCCCATTACCGCGAGGCCGCCGCGCCGCTCCAGGATGGATTGCCGGCTGCCTCGCCAGCGCGGGAGGCGCAAACACGTGCAGGTGAAAAATGAACTTCATCAGACTCCCCGGCCCCCATTACCATCCGTCAGCGGCCCGGCGACCCCGGGGGACGGCCCCTCCTCCGGCGCGGGCTCGCAGCCTGGCCTGTGCCGCGCTCCCCAGGGACCCCGGAAGGAGCCCTCTGCCGGGGCCGGCCCTGACGCTGCGCGGCCGTGCGTGTGCCCAGGCATCTGCCCGCGCTGGACAGCGCCTCCGACTGTGGGCATCGCGCCTGCCCAGGCAACAGTCTGTGCCGTGCTGCTGGCCTGGGGTGGGGCATGGATCTGCAGCGCCCGGAGGCTCGGGGGCCGAGGAGCGCAGGGCAGGTGCGCGCGGCACCCCCGGTGGCCAGGTCTCCACCCGCCCTGGCCTGCAGGACTCGGCCGAGCAAGGCCCACCCAAGAGCCTGCTTGTGCCCTCCTTCAGGATGGCCTGGGCTGCCAGCCACACAGGGCTCGCCTTGACCAAGAGGGGAAAGTGCAGCCCAGGGGGTGGGGACAGTACAGGGAGGGAGAGGAACTGGGCGCACAGGAGCCGCCAGGGGCCCCCTGTGACAGCGGCAGTGCTGGCTCTATTCTCTGGGTGCAAACGGACGCTCAGAGACACAGAGAACGGGGTGAGGTCACACAGCACAGAGCCCAGTGTGTCGCAGAGTGAGGAGGGGGCTGCTCTCCAAGCAGGACACAGCCCAGCCCTCAGGACAAGGCCACCTGCATCCCCAGACCCTTCAGGAGCTCCGTGGGGCACCCAGCCGCACCTCTCACCCTTGCACGTGTGTGTACATGAGCGCGTGTGTGAGCAGGTGTGTGTACCCGCAGAGCCCCGCACGTGTGTGTACATGAGCGCCGTGTGTGAGCAGGTGTGTGTACCCGCAGAGCCCCGCACATGTGTGTACATGAGCGCGTGTGTGAGCAGGTGTGTGTACCCGCAGAGCCCCGCACGTGTGTGTACATGAGCGCCGTGTGTGAGCAGGTGTGTGTACCCACGGAGCCCCGCACGTGTGTGTACATGAGCGCGTGTGTGAGCAGGTGTGTGTACCCGCGGAGCCCCGCACAGGTGTGTACATGAGCGCCATGTGTGAGCAGGTGTGTACCCGCGGAGCCCTGCACGTGTGTGTACATGAGTTCTGTGTGTGAGCAGGTGTGTGTACCCGCGGAGCCCTGCACGTGTGTGTACATGAGCGCATGTGTGACCAGGTGTGTGTACCCGCGGAGCCCCGCATGTGTGTGTACATGAGCGCGTGTGTGAGCAGGTGTGTGTACCCGCGGAGCCCCGCACGTGTGTGTACATGAGCGCCGTGTGTGAGCAGGTGTGTGTACCCACGGAGCCCCGCACGTGTGTGTACATGAGCGCCGTGTGTGAGCAGGTGTGTGTACCCGCGGAGCCCCGCACGTGTGTGTACATGAGCGCGTGTGTGAGCAGGTGTGTACCCGCGGAGCCCCGCACGTGTGTGTACATGAGCGCGTGTGTGAGCAGGTGTGTGTACCCACGGAGCCCCGCACGTGTGTGTACATGAGCGCCGTGTGTGAGCAGGTGTGTACCCGCGGAGCCCCGCACGTGTGTGTACATGAGCGCGTGTGTGAGCAGGTGTGTGTACCCGCGGAGCCCCGCACAGGTGTGTACATGAGCACCATGTGTGAGCAGGTGTGTACCCGCGGAGCCCTGCATGTGTGTGTACATGAGTTCTGTGTGTGAGCAGGTGTGTACCCGCGGAGCCCTGCACGTGTGTGCAGAAGCACGGGGTGTGATCACGTGTGTGTACTCATATACTTCATGTGTGTGCACATACGAGCACCGTGAGAAGCCTGGCTTGCTTGCAATCTGCAGCCACTCCCGGCTCTGCTGTCCCCTCGCACCCTGCGTCCGGGCGTGGGGGTCCCCGGGCTGCAGGGCACCCCCAGCTTTCCAGGCCTCTCTCCCTGCTCAACAGAAAGGAAGAGGCCTGGCCGCCTCCCCGCAGCCTGAGTCCTGGGCCCTGCGGCTGGACGGAGCGTCCCCGGCTCTGCCTCACCCCCGTCCGCCGGCACGGACGACTCACAGCAGGTTCAGGGCCCAGCGAGCAAGATCCTGTCCCCGGGGGTGGCGGGACCCTCGCAGGCAGGGCAGATAAGACGCCGCAGGCAGCCTGGGCCGCATGTGGCTGGCAGATAACCACATCTCCCGGGGCAGCCACCCGGCCGGGCCCTGGCTGCATGGACGCACTGTGCGCCGGCCGGCCAACCGTGAGCGAGCAGACGGATGGGACGCCGGGCTGGCTGTGTGCCCGTGCCTCTTGTGTTCACTCCCGGCTTTGGACCGGCCTCCCTCGGGCCTCGGGAGCAGGCCTTGGCGAAGCCAGGCGGCCGTGCCCACGGCCTGGCCCAGCCCAGCGAGGTGTCCCAGGCCGGGGCCAGGCAGAGGGACCCTGACACGGACAGGAGCCCCTCCAGCTCACTCTGACCAGACAGGCGCGCCTCGGGCTAACCCACAGCCTGCTGAGTGAGCGGGAGCGGGCACGGGGAGGCCCCCAGGCCCAGTGGGCGTTCTGGGCCCCAGACTCACAGAGGCGGTCACCTCCCCAAAGGCCGGCTTGAGCTGCCAGCCCTGGCTTCCTCATCTGTGACGTGGGGCTACCCGGATCTGCCTCCCGGGGCATCCTGTGAGCCGGCAGACTGCACTGGCGCCCGGCCAGACCCGAAAGCGGGTGTTCACAGACGGCCTGCCGCCCGCTGCCGCCGCCGCACCGCGGTACCGAGGGCCGGGGGAGGAACCCAGGAGCCACGGCTACGTTATTCGGCGCCACCGCGGAGGAGCCCCCAACACCAGGTCTCGAGTGCTAGAGGCCAAAGAGCACGGCCCCCGCGGCCCCTCCCCACGCGCTGTCCCCCACACGTGCCTCCACGGACGGACAGGAAGCAGGTGGGGCCGCCAGCAGGTGCGGGTGTCCTCCCGCGTGGACAGACGCCTGGAGACGCAGCTGCCTGCTCCCTGCGGTTAATCGCCAGCTCCTGTCTCACCTCCATTGCGGGACGTTCCCAGGCAACCGGGAGCCCCGCCCCCAGCCGGCAGGAGCGGGAGGAAGCAGGGGGAGGTGTCTGTCTGCCCCTCGAGGCTGGACGGCGCCACAGAGAGCGGCAGCCCCACCCGCAGCGTGGATCCACTGGGGCTGACGGGGTCTGGGGGCCACGCCAAACACAGCTCACTCCCCTGCTGAGGTCAGGGTGTCGCCGCCGCCCCTGACACGGAGCTCAGAGCCCCGAGTGTCGACCATGGCGGAGGCCGTGGCCACGGGGTCAGTCCCGGAGTGCGGTGGCCCGGAGGGGGTCCTGCCACTCCCCCCACCTCTCCCTCACTTGAACAAAGGTTAGAGCAGGAGGGGGCTTCAGCGTTCCCACCGCATCGCGCCAGCGAGACCCCGGCCCCTGCTGTGCGTCCAACCCTGGGGGCGAAGGGGCCCGTGTGCCCAGCAGGACCCCTCCCCTGTGTGGCCTCCAGCTGCCACTCAGGCCCATGGTGACGCCGCAGAGGGAACCTCCTGCCCAGTCCCCGGTCCTGCACCTGCCTTGGCCTCCGATTTGGCGAACAAGCCCCCTTTCCGCCATGCATGGCAGCACCGGGGCCCCGGGGGACGCCCAGCACGGCCGGGCCCCAGATGCTGCACAGGACCTGTTAGGGGCCCTGGGCCACCGCAGCAGGGGGGCCACGGCGACCCATCCCGCACCTCCCGGGCAGTCTAGGGGTCAGCCAGCCAAGGGAACACGTGCCAGGGGATGGGACTCCGGGCCCCTGGTCCTGCTCAGGGCACCAGCCGGCAGGGAGGGCCCTGGAGGGCCAGGGCAGCAGGACGTCCGCCCCCGGGCCTTGGGCCGCTCCTGGAGGCCCGAGCAGGCTCCCACGGTGATGGGGCGGGAACCAGCGTTTCTCCGGCCGTGGGCCTGTAGAGCCTGCTCACATCTTGGGAGCGAGGGGGCAGGGGTGACGGCAGTCCGAGGAGAGAAGCAAACAGGCCCTGACCTCAGGCCACGGCGCCCTGCCACAGCTCTGGGCACCCAGCGTGCACCGGCCCGCACAGGTGGAGACACCAACTGCTGGACTGCCGCCAGCACGGACCCCAGAGGGGACAGGGCCTACCACCTGCTCCGTGGGTGACTGGAACTTCTCCCCAGGCAGTGGGGGTCTGGGAGTCCCGGAGCAGCACTAAGGGGGGGGGGGGCAGGGGCGAGGGCTGCAGGGGGTGTGGCCGCCTGCCATCCCCACTGCCTGCCTGGGACAATCGGGGATCCCAGGGCGCGCCGGAGGCTGCAGGCCGTCAGGTTCACCTGGGCCTCAGCCTCTGGGTCGCTAAGACGGGCCAGCAGCTGCGCCGGGGAGGAGTCCGGACGAAGCGCGTGCGGCCGGCTGCCGGTGCAGAACGCGGGCGGCACGGCTGTGCTGCTGACCGCCGGGGAGCCTGCTCTGAGGGGCGGTCACCAGTCTGCCCGCACGCCGGGCCCTGGAACACCATCCCTGGCTGGCGGAGAAGCCACGGCCCCTGCCCTGGGCTGGCAGGGGCCGCGGGGAGGGCACAGCTCTGCACCGGGCAGGGCCGGACACGCGGTCTGAAGCCGGGGCCTCCCTAGCCCACCGCTGTGCCTGAGCAAGCCTCGTCCGAGCAGGGCGGACACGCTCGCCCCACGGGCCTCGGCCGCCCTCCCAGCTCCCTGGCCCTGGCCCTGGCCCGGGGTCGGTCACGAGGAGTGAGCTGCCGTCCCCAGGGCAAGCCACCGACTGCACACGTCTCCCACCCGCTGGGGTGCAGATGGCCGGGCCGATAAGCCCCTTCCTGAGCCAGGGCTGGTGCAGGGGGCTGAGATAAGGCCAGCCGCCGCCCATGGAACAGCCGCCGGGGGCTGTGGCTTCCCTGTGCCAAGGAAGCGGAGGCCGGGACGGGCAAGGGGCCCTTGGCCCCCGCCTGCCGCTCCACGTGTGGGCACTCGGGCCGGCTGCAAGGCGATCCCACACCCGGCCACCATCCATGAACCCAGGGCCCACCCAGGCCAAGCCAGGCGCCGGCCGCCCCTCCAGGACAAGAAAGGTGACCCCAGCCCCCTGCCTGCCGGGCCCCCGCTACCGTGGAGAGGGGAGCTGGCAGCAGCCTGGCGGGCGTGGGCGGGAGCGGCCGCTGTCCGTCACCTCCTCCCCCCAGGCCGCACAGGACGCTACTTCTGCTTTTCAGAGGACAGAGAGGCTCACGGCGGTGCGGCAGCCCCCCAAGGGCACAGGGCCGGCCTCTCTGTCCCGGGGCTCCAAGGAAGCCAGGATTTCGGGGTGAGAAGGGGCAGGGACGAGGCAGCCCCAGGTCTGGCACCAGCACCCCCTACAGGTCACCCAGAGACGCGCGCCGTCTGCCCAGCTCACTGGCTGGGGACGCCCTGTCACCCACACCAGGACAACACCGACATCCCAGGCCCGTGGGCCTGGGGGACCAGGATTCCAGCTGCGGCTGGCAGCACAGACGAGAGAGAGGTGGGGGTGGGACAGCCCAAGGCTGTGCACACAGGAGCAGCCAGACCCCCGCAGCCCTGGGACCCCCCCCCCCAGCAGACACCTTATCCCCTTGCTGTCCCATCTCCCCCCTCGCAGCCCCCACACGTCCCCAGCTGGCCCTGGCCTCCTGCCCTCTGCCTGGCAGGACCCCCACTCCCAGGCTGGGGGTGGCCCTGCGGCTTGGCAGGGCCCGGCGCTGCCGGGGAAGGCGCAGACACGGCCCCCTCCTCTCCCGTCTGGGCTGGCCTCCAGCTCCTGCCGCCGTGGTGACAGCCCGCCTCCCACGGTTCCCAGATCAGAGCCAGGGCTCTGTTCCTGGGTCCTGGACGGGACCACACGCCCGGTGGGCGGCGGGCAGGGAGCAGCACAGCCCCCAGCCAGCCGCAGGCCCTGGCTGTGCCCAGCTGCCATCAGGGTGCCGTGAGGCGGGCAGCCCTGCCAGCCCAACCGCCAACCTCGGCCGCCGTCCAGCCCTGGCAGCGGGGGCGGCCCAAGGATGGGGGCGGGGGCGCAGGGTTCTAAGCGACAGGGTGGCCTGCCCAGCAGACCAGAGCCGCAGGGCTGGCCTGTGCTGGGGACCGCTCCCACGCTCCGCTCCTGAGGGAGGGCACCCTGGGCGTCCAGGAGGAGGTGCCCCGACCCAAGGAGAGGTCCAGGGGCTGGGGGAGACTCCCGGGGGAGTTCCATCCTCAGGACTGCCAGGCTGGTCCCGGCCCCCAAAGGGCCCACACTTTCCACTAGGACTCAGCTTCCTGGCATGCAGTAGGCGCTTACTAGCTGTTTTCCTCTGGGTGGAGGGAGAAGGGATCCTGTGCTCAGTGCCCGTTCCACGTCGGCCCAGGGTGACACAGGCAGGGCAAGGCGCTCGGGCGCAAAGAGAGGGCCCTGCCGGGTGCCCCTGGGGACAGGGAAAGCTGCAGGGCGGAGGACGGCACAGAGCCAGGGTGGGGTCCTGGGGGCGGCAGAGGGGAGCGGGCAGCTGGAGGGTGCCCAGAACGGGGTTTGGCTCTCTGCTATCCCACAGGGGCACTGCCGAGGTAGGCAGACGACGGAACCCTCCCAGGGCACGCCGCTCCAGGGGGAGGACCTGCCAGCACCTGCGTCTCCTCGCCTCCGAGACCAAGGGCTGCCTCCTCCCTGAAGCCCTCCTGAGTTGTGCTCTCCACCGATCTGCCCCTTGCTACAGCCCCTCCGGCCATACCAGGGAGCAGCCGAGCTGCAGCTGGAGGTGCGGACCACAGCTTAGCTGCACGACGGCACAGGCACCCCAGGGTGGGCCCCCATCCTGCTTCTTGGAGCACACCGGTCACAGTGTCTGCTGTGCAGTGCAGCCCCTCTCCCAGGCCCAGGGTGGGCAGCAGGGACAGCGGCTGGGGCAGCCCAGGTGCCAGGTGCCTGGTGCTCCACTGCGCCACCTTCTGAGCAAACAGGAAACTGCACTCAACAAGCTCCACACCCAGGGCCGCCCCGGGCAGGGGCTGCAGGTCAGCTCTTCGGGGGTTCCAGTGGGCGCCATCCTCGCCCGGTGATGGCCCAGAGGGCACCACCATTAGGGCTGACCCTGCACACTCGTCTCAGGCCCTCGGGGGTGTGGCCAGCAAAGGGCTGACTCATTAAGCCACTCCTCCCAGGGCCCCGCCCAGGGCCCCTCCCAGCTGGCCTGCTCCTCAGTCAGGAGCCCTGCCCCCAGCCCTGCAGCTCACGGCACCGCAGCTCTGCCCAGATGCCAAAAGTGCCCCCCGCCCCAACCCGGGAAGACGCCACCTGATTCCCACCCCGCAGGTGTGAGACGGGAGAGCACCCCTGGGACCAGCTGGGGCGACGGCTGGAAGGGGAGGCAGGTGCGGGAGGGAGGTGAGCAGAGGCCGCGAGCCGTGGACGCCCCCGAAACTGGGAGAGCAGGAAACCGATTCTCCCCAGGGACCCCCAGAAGGAGCCAGCCTGCTGCCGTGTGGGGCTGAGACCCACGTGGGGCTCCCAGCCCAGGGCACCCTCCGTCCTCAGCCACTCAGTGCCCGTGATCGGTCACGGCAGCCACGGGCGCGCTTGGCCAGACACCCCCCCCACCCCCGCACACGTGGGCACCTGCACACGAACAGAGCTCAATCACTCAGGGTGACCTTGAAGTGCCCTTGACCCTGATGTGACCTCCAAGAGCCCCCGGGGACAAGCAGGGCAGCCTCACGGGCTCCGGGGCCGGGCTCAGCGGACCCGGCTGGAAACAGGTGTCTGCGCCCCTCGTGGAATCCCTGGGAATTCTCCCGGCACAGAGAGGGCTGCCCAGCTGAGCCAGACATCAACCCCATCCCGGGCCCCAGAGAGAGAGAAGGTTCTGGAAGGGAGGAACATCCCAGGAAACCGGGGGAGACGCACACGGCCCGCGCTTGCCAGACCGCGTCCCCGCCCGTCTCACCCGCCCACCCCAGCCGCGACATAAGCGCTTCCATTTGTTCAACAGAAGTCTGCTGACACCTGCCACCTGGGCGTGCCAGGTGCAGGGGAGGAGGCAGCCAGGAGGCCGGGGCCTGCCTTCACGGAGAGAAGTGCGCCCCAGGGCCTTGGCACAGGCTCCTCCCACGGCCTGGGGCTACCAGGGCAGAGCGGCCCCCTCCCCGCCCTGCAGACACAGACTGCGTGAGTGACCGTGACTGCCGAGGCCCGACGAGGACCCCAGGGGACGGGCAGGTGGGCCGCAGAGAGGGGTCTGCGCCCTGTCCCGGGGCTGCAGTCCTGGGGTCCCCCACCGACCCCCGCTGCCACGCAAAGCCCCAGGCCCCCTTCCAGCAACTGCGCCCGGACAACGCCCACCCCCGCCCCGGGCCCTTTGTGTGCTGCGGCTGAGCCAGGCCCTGGAGCGTCGTCCCAGCTGCCCCGTGGAATGCCCTTTCCTACCCCGGCTGAGCGGCGCGGGATCAGAGCAGCGGTCCAGGGGGTGTCTGCGCCCCGCCCGGCTGGGGCACCGCTCTCGGCCGCCTGCCCTGCCCCACCCGCCAGCCCGCACCCGGCCTATAAGAAGCTCCCCCACGGACAGCACTGAGCGCAGAGAGCCGGACAGCCGGGCCCCAGGGAAGCTGGGGACGTGCGGCGGGGACCAAGGCTGCGGCAGGAGCCCCGCACAGGAGCAGAAGTGGCAGGGCCGGGGGCCAGAGCGGCTGCAGCCCACGCCGCCTCCACCCCGCCCCCCCGTGCCCTCCACCCCCGCCCCGCGGCCTCCGAAGCAGCTGCCGCTGGGCACTGCCCAGCACCCCAGCCGCACGGCCACGCTTGCCAAGGCTCCTGAGCCAGGGACCCCGGGGCAGGCCCCACCGTCCCGGCGCCGGAGGCCGAGTCCCGGCTGCTGGGAGTCTCCGGCCCAACAAAGGAGACATGAAGGCCGCCGGGCCAGGACCGCCGGTCACCAGCTGCCCTCGCGGCTCCCCCGGCCCCGTGCTGGGGCAGCATCTGCCACGCCCTGGGGGCTCTGGAGGGTAAGCGCCAGGGCTCCACCCCACGGCTGCCAGGGCTCCTGGCCCAACCCGTGCGGCGGCTCCAGGCGCGGGACGGGCCTCTGAGGAGCCCCAGGCCCCCGAGCCAGGAAACAGCTCATGGCTGTGGGGGTGGGGTGGGACGGGGCGCAGGCTCGGACCCCGGGGCGCGCGGCCAAATGCCCATCTGGACACAGCCACCCGCGCTCCCTGGTGTGCACTCAGACTGGTGCTGGCGCTGCCCAGGGCACACGGACAAGAGACCCCGTGGGCAGGACCAGCAGGGGGCAGAGACCGGACACGGCCCTCCCAAAGCCTCTGACACGGTCAGCTGGGGCCAGACGCTGGCCGGAAGGGTGGGGGAGGGGGCGGGCAGCCCACCCCCCGGGGCCAGGCAGCTGCCCTGGGCCTGCTTCCCCGTCTTCTACAGGTTGCTTACTTGAAGAGCATCAGAGAGAGAGCAAGCTCCCACCCACTGGCTCCCACCCACTGGCTGCAACGGGAGGGCTGGGCCAGGCCAAAGCCAGGAGCCGGGAGCTTCTTCCGGGCCTCCCACGCGGGTGCAGGGGCCCCAGGACGTGGGCCATCCTCCACTGCTCTCCCAAGTGCATTCACATGGAGCTGGGTGAGAGGCGGAGCAGCCAGGACTCGAACCCACACCCACATGGACGC
This sequence comes from Oryctolagus cuniculus, assembly GCF_051225735.1. NCBI lineage: Eukaryota > Metazoa > Chordata > Mammalia > Lagomorpha > Leporidae > Oryctolagus > Oryctolagus cuniculus. The sequence goes on along the minus strand of NC_142884.1, from coordinate 76,678,686 downwards.
CGGGGTCCCGGGCAGCGGCACAACCGCTCCCTCACGCCGCGGGCCCCTGGGCCTGGTTTGACGCCACCCGCTCCCGTCAGAGGGGCCGCCGCCCCACGGAGATGACACCCGTAACCACAGCGCAAGCTGTTTCTTGGCTCAGTAAGGACACCCGTGTGACCCCGGCAGCCGGCAGGAAGCTCACCGGCAGAGCCCACAAGCGCGTAACATTGCCTGGAGTTGTGCAGTATGCAACCTGTGCAACCTTCCAAGCGGTCGTCCCGTGTCACCGTCACCAGGCTGCGGGCAGCGGCTGAGCCCTGGGCAGGTTCTGAGCCTTGAGAGCCTCTGAGGCTGGGAAGTAGCAGAGCCTGGGGCCGGAAACTCGGATCCCAGCCACACGCGTCCCACGGCCCACCGTGCTGCCTCCTCCCCCTGTGCAGGGGGCCACACACGTGCAGGACACTGGGGACGAGCAGAGCCCTGCAGGGTGCCATGGGGAGGGGGAGCAGCACTGCGGGGGCAAACAGCTCAGCCCCCTGGGGTGCGCCCGGAGGAGGGAGAGACAGGCGGCGTGTGCGTGTGCACGTGTCTGGCATGAGAGAAGGGCCCAGTGCCCGTGTGCATCTGGGGGTGTCTGTGTATAGGACTCGTGCCTGTTTCTGCGCCCACGTGTGCCCATGTGCACAGCCGTGTGAACTGCGTGTGCGTCCCTCTGTGACCCCGCGTGAGGGTGTGCCTACGGGGTCTGTGCTGTGTGTGCTCCGTGCGGGAGACCTGCACCTGCGTGTGCTGTGTGTGCACCCCGTCTCCGTCTCCGTGCCGACCTGTCCGCCGGCGCCCGCCCCGCCTCCCGGCTGGCAGGGCACAGCTGGGCCCGCGGCGGCCGGCGGATGAGAGGCAGCAGGTGTATCAGAAGCCATTAGTCACTGCCACACTCCGAGCAGCAGCGGCCACCGGGCGGGGCCCTCTGCGGGACGCGCTCCTGGCGTCTCCGGCTGGGAAGCTGCCCCCAGGCGGAGGGGAGCAGCTGGCAGGCGTGGGCCTCGTGCCCCTGCCTGCCCCACCCGGCCCCTGCACGCCGCCAGCCCAGCCCGAGCCCGGCTCCGCCCCGCCTCAACAGGGCACGTCCCCGGAGCTGCTGCACCCCGTGGCGCCCCGGAGCCTCAGGGAGACGCCCCATACACACCGACACCGGGACCTTCGGAAGGAGGGGCTGGTGCCTGGACCACGGAGGAGACGGGTCCTCCACAGCCATGGGGGGCACGGGCAGGGGCTTGGAGTGCCTCCAGACAGGGCCCCTCCCCGGGAGGTCACTCTGCTTTCAAGGTCAGAGGTCAGAGCAGCAACTCGGTGAGTGTGGCTGCAACGGCGTCCAGAGCCCAGGGCCGTGCGGCCGGAAGCGGGTGCTGCGCCTCTCCGAGCCGGCTGGTGCACGGCACACACTGGGGCCCGCGGCCCTCCAGGCGCCCGCCGGCATCAGCTCACCTGCTCCCTCACCACAGCCGGCGACATCAGGCCCGTGCGTTCCTGCGTGCACTGTGGAGGGCAGTGGGCCTGGGGCGCCACCCTGGGGAGGGGGATGGTCCCTCAAGCGGGGTCAGCTCATGCCTCGGCCTCCCTCCCTGACGGCCTTGCCAGGACGCCGGCACCACGCTCTCAGACCACAGCTGCGACCAGAACCAAACTCCGTCCCGACCCGGCGCCAGTTCCCTTACAGCCCTGGCAGCCCCGGCAAAGGCGTCCACGCGGCCGCTCGGTGGAGCAAGGGCCCCCAGGTCAGAGTCCCGGCCAGACCACGCCTTGCTCGGTGCTGGACCGCTCAGCCAGGCTCTGAGGAAGCGGGCGAGGCAGCCAGGCGGGCCGCCACCTCCCGGGAGCCCTGCCCTGACCACAGCCCTCGGCCTCAGGTCCAGGCCAAAGCGACCTGGGACTCAGGGAACCCGGCCAGGCCACCTCGTGCCCTACCAGCCGTCCTGTCCCAAATGCTTGTTTTCTGAGCTTCCTTCATGGTGGCCAGCAGGGCGTGGGGGCGGGGCTGGGGGTCTCGGGTCCTCTTACGAGACAGCAGGGGGAGGCAGGACACCCCCAGAGGCTCCAAGGGCCGCCCTGGCCAGAGCTCCGTCTGCAAGGTCCCGCTGACAGCCCCAGGGCCTGTCTGAGGCAGGAAGGGGCTGGGGTCCCCGGCGGCCATGTGACACAGACATGCAGCCCAGGAGTGCGAGCCGGCCCTGCTCACAGCTCCTGGCCCGGGTCCCACAGGCCCAGCCGCAAGGCCTCGGGAGCCCCCAGGGGGGTCCACCATGTCTCCTGGGGTGGTGGGAGTGGGTGTGAGACAACAAGGTACCAGACAGCACCGCCCCCTGCCCAGCCTGAGAGAAACCCGCACGTGAGCCCTGGCCGCAGCTCGCCCACGTCCACGCACGCCGGAAACCACCCACCCTGGACCCAGCCAGCCAAGACGTCGGCTCCAGAAACCAACAAACGCGTGGCGAACATCAAAGAAACCCGGCAGAGGCTGGCACGCGCACCACGACGCCCAGGCAGCAAAACCAGCCGCGGGAAACCACGGGAGCCACATCCCACACCCAGGCGGGCGTCCCGGCCGCAGGCTCGGCCGGCGCAGCGAGAACTCGGGGTGGAGCCGCGTGGCCCCTGCCCAGCACCCAGAGACACAAAGAGCAGGCGTCTCCGTACCTGTGCCCGGGGGGTCCCCTCCGTCCCCGTGCTGGCCGCTCTGCTGGCCCCGGGCTGGCCTCTGCTCCTGTGCGGTCCGGGGGCCTTTGGACAGGTTCTCGGCGGGCCCGCCCGGCCGAGGCTCGGGCTCCCGGGCAGGGGGGTGGGCGGCCGTGGACGCTTCCAGAGATGTAGAGGCGACCTGCGAAGACAGGAGGTGGACACGGTGAGCTCGGGCCCGCAGCCACGCGGCGCCTCCCTCCCCCTCCACGCCTGGCCTCCGCGCTCAGGGACACGGTGGGCTCGCGGCACAGCAGGCCCCGGAAGCTGGCGCCGGCCCCCGGCCCCACTGCAGGCCGCGCTCCCCGGGCCCTCCTGGCGGCGGGCCAGCCCTGGACGATACCCAGGGGATTTAAGAGGGAGCGCGGGGCTGAGCCTGCAGGTCTGGCCAAGCCCCGTCCCCTGGGGCGCCGTGGCAAAGCTGATCCCATGCTCCTCGCCAGAGAGCCCTGGGCCTGGCGCCCCGGCATCTCGGCTACACGTCACGAGCTCTGGGGCCCCGGAGCCGGGCTGGGGCGCTCCGTTCTGCCAAGGGTCACGCGGGACTCGTCACGTCACACCTGGGCGCACAAAACCATCAGCTCAAAAATCAGCCAGCTACAGTCACCGAGTCTTTTGTAAAAGATTGATTTAGTTACTTGAAAGGCAGAGTTGGAGAGAGAGAGAGAGAGAGAGAGAGAGCGAGCGAGAGGTCTTCCATCCGCTGGTTCACTCCCGAACAGCTGCAATGGCCGGAGCTGGGCCGATCCGAAGCCAGGAGCCAGGAGCCAGGAGCGGCTGCAGGGGCCCAAGCACCTGGGCCATCCCCGCTGCTTTCCCAGGCCACAGCAGGGAGCTGGATGGGAAGCGGAGCAGCCGGGCCTGTGAGGGCCTTGGCAGGGCCACACCGAACACCGTCGCAGGCTTTATACTGCCCCCGGCAGGCCGTTCCCCAGCCCTGCCCTGGGGCAGACGGGGAGCCTGGAGGCCTCGGCGCTGCGGCCCCGGGCACGTGTGTGCCCTCAGCTCGCTCAACCTGGGGAACTGAGGCCAAGAGCGGCGCGGCGGGAGCCGGGGGTTACAACGCAGGCTCAGCCTCCAGCAGGGGGCGGGGGCTTCCGCAGAGACCTGGACAGGAGGCCAGGGCCCGCCGCTGGCCACGGCAGCAGGAGGGGCGCCTGAACATCTGAGGGGCGAGCAGGGCCCAGTCCCCAGGGCCGGGCACCCTGCTCTTGCCGATCGGCTGGTGCAAAGCAGCGCCAGGCTGAGCCCTTGTGCCGCGGGCTCGGCGCCGGGAAACCCGAGCCCCGGTGACGCGGACGGCGCAGGAGGCCTCGGACGCTCGCCGGCCTCGGGGGGGGGGGGTGTACAATTCCCCGTGTATCCCAGGAACACTTTAATTTATGCGATGCATGTGGTGCCACGGCCCAGACCACAGCCCCGTAGGTCCTGCGGGCAGCTTAGGCTGCGGCCGGCGGCCCAGGGTGGGCTGCTCCGCTGGCTGGAACCGCCCCCAGCCCCACACAGACGTGGCTCCCGCCCTGCGGGGACTCGGCAACTTGGCAGCCTCACGCTCCGTCTGCCAGGATGCCAAGGAGTGCCGGGGCAGGCTGCCGGGCCAGGGCTTGTCCGGCCAGCCCGGGGTGGGGGTGGGGTCAGGCTGCCATGGAGGCTGACAGGGTGAGACCGGCAGTGTCCATGCGCAAGGCGGCCCCAGCCTTGACCCCGACCCCTCCCACTGCTCCTCCAGGCTCAGGGTCCTGCTAGGGGAGGGGCCCACAGCCATGGGGGAAGGGCACGGGGGTCCCGCAGGCGTGGCGGGCCCAGCAGGGAGCAGGGCAGGAAGGAGCCTGTGTTGTTGTTGTTGTTTAGACCTATTTGAAAGGCAGAGTGATACAGGGAGAGGCAGAGACGTGGCCACAAGAGCCTGGGCTGGGCCAGGCTGAGGCCAGGAGCCGGAGCTCCGCCCTGGTCTCCCATGTGGGTGGCGGGTGCCACCTTCCGCTGCTTTCTCAGGCCACAGCAGGGAGCTGGATCGGAAGCGGAGCAGCCGGGCCGGAAAATGCACTCTGATATGGGATGCCAGCGTCAACTTGGCAGCATCCAGGCATGGTCTCACGCCTTACAAGAACCAGCACGGTTAACCCCCGACAGCCGGCCGGCTGAGAAGGTCGCAGGGCACCAGGCCAGGGACGGCGTGAGCGTGCACGGGAATCCGCCGCTCAGAGATCTGCGCTCTGCTGCCAGGCAACCGGGGACAGAGCTCCGACGTGCCGATCAGTGCCAGCAAGAGCGCCATGGGGGACAGTGCCATGGGGGACAGTGCCACGGGGGGACAGTGCCACGGGGGGAGTGCCACAGGGGGTCAGACAGGAGAATGTGCAAGGGCTGCAGAAATCCAGGCAGGCTTCCAGGAGGAGGCAGAATTTGAACTGGGCTACTAAGAGGAGAAGGACTTAGGGGGCGGAGACAGGAAGCACAACATTCCTGGTGGGGGCAGGGAGGCAGTCTGGGAGCCGCGGCAGAGGCAGGACGCACACAGGCTGGGCGCCGCCACGGTGCACCAGGCCTGCCCAGCAGGCCGCCCTCCTCAAGCCAGGACGAGACACTGCCACGTGTGTGCCCACGGGACCAGGAGGGAAACCGTGACAAGGACACGGCGCGGGGCAGAGCATGGGAGGCGGCAGCCTGCCAGGGCCAGCAGGTGTCGCGCTGGAGGACTGGAGCCCATGGGGCGGGGTCTCTCGCCAGCGGCCTCTGACCACAGCGTTAGGGACAGCCCACAGCAGCCCGGGTGCCACGGACGGGGACAGCAAGGAGCCGTGCGGCGGCCCATCCCTGCAGTGGGACGCACAGTTCGCCCAGGCCCTCGCGTGCCCTCGCGTGCGCGCAGTCCCCAGAGCCGCAAGCCCACGTCCGGGACACCTCCCCTGCAGCTGGCCACCGCAGCCTCCAGCCCTCGGGGCCCGGCAGGCTCTTGCCTGGGAGAGCTCCTGGGTGAGGATGTGGCACAGCCGGCACCTTGATATCCTAGGACCGGGGGATGGGGGATGGGGGATGGGGGCCACCCAGCACAGCCCTGGGACAGCGAGGGTGCTGCCGGCAGCCAACCCAGGCCGAAAGCACTCCCGGGCATGGCACCGGGAGCGGCCGGGGGCAGGTGCAGGCGCCCCTGCAGTCCAGCCTCTCCCCTTCTTTGTCGGGAGGGCCCGGGTCTCAACCCTGCTCACGTCAGCGGCTGTCCAGCTGCTGGGGAGCCTGGGCCACGCCCAGGGCAGGCGCGGCTGCCTGTGCTGGTGGCCACGTGGGCGTAGCCCAGCCCTGCCCCCTCGAATCCACGGCGACTCTGGGGCTGACAGCAGGGCCGGGAGCCAGCGGGTTCATGGCGCCTTCCTCTGCCAGCCACGGCTGCCCGTACGCAAGAGACGCCGCACCCGGGCCTCTGGAAACCACCGCGTCTGACAGCAAGGGGTGGGCGCACACCGGGCCCCGAGAGGGGGAGCGGCCAGGGCGGCCCCACTTCCCAGAGCCCCTAGGGGCCAAGGGGGCGCCCCAGCTCCTCCCCAGGAGGCCTTGAGGTCTGGCTCCAGCAAGCTCCAGATTCCTGCAGAAAACCAAGGCGGGGTGGGGTGGGGCAGACGCTGTCCCCGCCCAGGCGCAGACACACGGTCTCCCGCGCATGCTCTGTGTGCAGTCTCCTCCCGCTCATTCGGTTACTCCCTGCGCTCCCTGGGTGCAGGGACCCCGGGGCAGGGGTCGCTCCAGTACTACCGTGTCACAGCTCCGCCACGTAACGCACGCCGCTTGCACAGCTGTGTAACCGACATCCTCATCTCCCCAAATCCCGGCGACCCGTGCCCTCGGCGTCACTCCCGCCCCTCCGCGGATCTGCCTGCCCGGGGCGTGGCACGGCCGCACCACGCGGTCTCTGGCGGCTTCCGCCCAGGGCATCATCTTCACCAGGCCCTCGGTGTCTCTGAGCACAAGGACGCCGCAGCCGGAGCACCTGCGGCGGGCACGGTCCCTGGCGGGGACACGGGGGCCTGGCCGCTCTGAGTCGCTGGGCGGTCTCAGCAGAGTGGCCTTGGCCCCTCAGCACCCCCTACCCCACCCCCGGCACCCCCCCACTCCCGTCTGCAGGGTGGGAGGATCCCACCCGCTCAGCATGTGCTCAAAACCAGCGGCTCAGCTGGCGGCCTGGGTGCCACCAACTGGAGGGCTGTGTGCCGCGGAAGGCATCCCGGCCTCGCCCACGGCTGGTACCAGGTGGGGGACTCCGGGCAAGGCCTCCTCCTGGGCCCCTGCCAGTGCCGGCCCAGGGCCACCCAGGGTCCCTGAAGTCACACCGACCAGCTGTGGCTGGACACGACAACTGCCGTGCTCCCGCGTCCGGTGTTCCCGACCCCCAGTCAGCCCGAGGCGCCTCCCGGCTGTGGGCCAGGCTCACCCCGAGCACAGCACACGTGGGCTTGAGCCCCGCACGGGCAGACAGAAGCACGAGTGGCCAGGCCCGTCCAGCCGCTCTGACCCTCAGTTTGTGGTCCTGGGAAATGGGCTAGTGACGCCCACCCGAGGTTTACTGAGCCAGGCACCTGACATCCGCAGCCGGGTTCATCGCCCCAACCACCCCACCTGGCACGGCAGAGCCAAGTCGGCCGCCCAGGGCCAGCCAGCGCCCCCAGAGCTGAGAATCCAGGCCAGCGCCTGGCACACGGCAGGCACTCACTCAACGCTGCCAGGGCCCGACTCGCGCTCAGGTGCCGCAGCCGCACGGGGACCGGCCGTGTCCTCGCGCCCGGGCTGGCGAGGGCTCCAGAGTTAGCTCAGCTGCAGGGCCGGGGAAGAGAGACCAGGAGCCCACTGGTGGGAGAGAGCCAGCGGCCAGCAGGCACTGACCACAGCACCACCCGCCCCCCGGACAAGCCAGGCCCAGCAGACGCAGCAAAGCTCCCCGGCCAGCCAGCGAGGGTGGCGGGCAGGCTGGGGACACACAGGGCCCAGGGCCCGAGCCGACTGCTGGGGAGGAGGGCAGAGCGGAGGGACACGCAGAGGCCAGCCCTGCCCTGGGACCTGGTCCACGGAGGCTGCCCCAGAGCCCACCCTCAAGGACACCGTGCCCGCTGACCAGTGGCTCTCAGGCCCGGGACCACTGCAGTGCGGGGGCGGTGACCAGGCGGAGGCGGGGTGGGGGAGGGGCGGCCTGCGGCAGAGCCCCCCCCCCCCGTCGGCAGAGAACTAAAGGGTTATTAAATGCACGGGGCTACCGCGCGTAATTGGAAAGTTATTAGATATGGAACACACACAGCACCCAGCAAATGAGTAATCAGGGAGTAATTAGGCATCGGCTCACGGCACCGCACAGAGGCTGCGGCTGCCACATCTGCGCGGCAATTAGGGGCCCTCCGGCTGCTGCCCTCCTGGTGGGGGCGGGGGCCCGGGCTCGGGCCGGGAGCTGCACCTGGGAGGCTCCTGCAGGCTCCCGCGGCCCCGGGGGACACAGGGCCCAGGTCTCCAAAGACGGGTTCGTCGCCGGCTACCAGGGCGGCCAGGTGATGCGAGCCGCGGCCCCCGCGTGAGGCCTCCCACCGGAGCTGGGCGAGGGCTGTGCCAGGCAGGCCTGGCGTGCAGCACGACCAGCCCATTTCACGGATGGGAACCTGGGCAGAGGTCACCCAGCCTGACTTCCCTTCCAGCGCCCACAGGCAGCCCCCCCCCCCCCCGGGAGGCAGAGAAGACGGAGCCTTCGAGAACCAGCAGGTGCTGGCCCTGGGCCTACAGCGGCTGCAGCACCTCGGAGAGGTGCCCCGGGCTCACCTTTGAGGGCATCAGCCTGTGCGAGCCCTCAGCTGCCCCGGGAGGCAGCACGAGGACGGTGACAAAGGCACAGAACGCCGGACTCGCTCGCCGCGTCGGGCCGCACGGCGTCGGAGGGCAGGTGGGGCAGGGAGGTCTTGTGAGGAGACTCAGGAGACGCACCTGGGCGGCGCAGTCAAAGGGAGGCGGGCGGGGGGGCCGCGGGAGCCGGCTGGGGCAGGCAGGGCCGCTTCTGCCCTCCTGCGGCTGGAGGGAATGTTCTAGAAGGCTTGACCTTGGCCCCTTCCCTGGGGGAAGCCTCTGAGGCAGCTCACGCTGGCCTACAAGGCTGGGGTGGGGTAGGGGCTTTGCCCAGTTCCTCATGTTACTGGGGGTTCCAGCCCAGGCCCAGGGTGAGGGGCAGAGGCCTGGAGACGCGGAGCCACAGACCGGGGCAGCAGCCCAGAGCGTGCTGGACGGATCCCGCATGGGGCTGCAGCCCTGCGCTCACCCCCCCTGCCCTGGGAAAGGTCTCCTGCCCACCTCCAGGCACAAAGCCCGCCAGCTGCAGCCTCAGGCCACGCCCAGGCCCAGCAATCTCCCGGCAACACCACGGTCCTCCTGCCAGACCTCCGTGACAGCCACGGAACACCGGGCCGGGGGCGGGGGCCGCCAGCCTGGGGTCTCTGCACAGCCCTCCCGCTCCCACACCACTGGCCCACCATTCACCAACAGCGGCCCCCCCGCCACGAACCCAACATCAGCAGCCTTCCATCACCCCCCAATACGCCCCTCCATCCATCCATCTGCCCCCCACCCGCCCCTCCATCCATCCATCTGCCCCCCACCCGCCCCTCCATCCATCCATCTGCCCCCCACCCGCCCCTCCATCCATCCATCTGCCCCCCACCCGCCCAGCCACCTGTCCATGCACCCCTTCATCCGTCCATGCCCCGTCCAATGCTTATTGAGTACCTACTATGTGCCGGGCACTGTGTCTGGGGTACCGCAGCAAACAGAATGGTTAAGACTCCCTGCCCAGGGGCTGGCGCTGTGGCCCAGCAGGCTGAGCTGCGATGCCGGCCTCCCTTAGGGGTGCTGGTTCCAGGCCCGGCTGCTCCACTTCCAATCCAGCTCCCTGCTAACGGCCTGGGAGAGCAGCACGTGGCCCAAGTGCCACTCAAGCGGGAGACCGGGAGTGGACCGCAGACTTCTGGTCCCAGCCTGGCCCAGCCCCGGCCGTGGCCGCCATCTGGGGATGAACCAGCCGACAGAGGTCTCTCTCTCTCTCTGCCCCTCTCTCGGTAACCCTGCTTTTCGAATACTCAAATGAATATCTTTAACACCAAAATCAAGCAAACAATCCCTGCCCTAAAGACGCGGCCGAGGGGATGGACCCGCATGCAGGGGCTCAGGGGACCGGGGGGCACCACCCAGACCCACAGCGCGAGGACGGGGGCGGGCCCCCGCGGAGGGCGCCAGCACAGGGCCAGCGGGGGCAGGCGGCTGCCCGCAGAGGGGGCGGCGAGCAGGGCCCGCGGCAGGCCCGCACCTGCAAAGCTCCCGCCTGGGTCCCCTCCTCCCACCGCGGATCTCACAGAACTTCCACCTCCGCTGCCTCCTCTGTTTGCTTTTGCAACCACCCAGAACTGGGGAAGCCATTCTTAGCTCCTGGACGACACAGAGCAAACCAGGGCCGGGCTGGGCGCCAGGCTGTGGCCTGCTGACCCCCGTTCCAGGAGCGCCCGGAGGCCTGGGTGCTGGCGGTCCGGGGGCAGGGCCCCGACAGCTGCTCCCTCGCCTGGTGCCGCGGCTGCAGGGGGCCTCACACCTCCAAGAACACTTCACCCAGAGCTGCCCGGCACACCCCGAGGGGCCGCGGGGGGCCGGTGCCCCCTCCAAGGCGGCACGGCCCTCGACACCCGTCTGTCCCCTGGACGCGCCCTGCGGCCCTCCCCGCCAGGTGCCAGGCTCCGGCACCACCTGCCTCCTGGACACCTGTGCTGGTCACGGCTCTGAAGGGACAGCTCTGTGCCCCGGAAGTAAGGCCCCTGGCCGCCCTGGGAGCTCAGCCGGCGGGCAGCAGCGGCCCCCGGAGGGACTCGGGCTCAGTCCTGGATTCTGGGTGCCAAGTGGCCCGAGGGGAGCTGCCTGCGAGCCCCAGGCCCACCCTCAAATGCCCTCTGCCCCTCCCCAGCCAGGGACCCTCCTTCCCCCGCCCCTGCCCCAGCTGCCCTGCCCAAGCGAGCTGCACACGGTCCCAGCGCGGCCCCAGTCGTGTGACACAGGTTCAGGGGTCCCGGCCTGCCTCCCACACGTGCGCGCCCGCCTGCAAGCCCGACTCACGTCCCCGACGCCGCGGATGCAGGGGCCACACCTGACTTACGGAGCAGCGCGTACAGGCCCGGGACCTGCGTCTTGGCACGGAGCGGCGGTGCAGAGGCCCTGAGGCAGGCGGATGGGGGGGCCTGGCCCCATCTGGGAGGGGCAAGGAGCCCTCCTGGGGGGAGGGGCCAGAAGGAAGCTGCCCTCTGTCAGAGACAGGGCCCTGGTGCCACTGGGACAAAGAAGGCCCTGACCTTGGCTTTTGCCCTTGTGAAAAACTTAACTTGTGCTTGTTTATTCCCAGGGAGGGGGAGAGAGACCTGCCATGCACTGACTCACTACCCAGACGCACAAGAAACCAAGCGTGGGCCAGGCCACAGCCAGGCGCCAGGAGCTCCATCCAGGCCTCCCTCGTGGGTGCAGGGACCCAGGTGTCAGCCGTCCCCGCTGCCTCCCGAGAAGCTGGCGTGGGAGACAGTGGGGGGCGGAGCCAGCAGCCTCACGCCAGGCCGCACACCTGCACCTGTTCGTGCACTCACGTGTGGTGTGGCACAACACGGATCCACGCTGCGGCCCCACAGCTGACAGCTCTCAGACCCCAGCCCCGTCACGGGGGACAGCGCTGATGGCCGGCCTCGCGCTCCGGGGGGCAAGGGGGTGTGTCCTGACTTGCCTGGGGGCTCCCAGCTGTGCAGGCGTGTGCAGCCCCCCCAGACCCTCTGCAGGACCCCCCCCCCCCCGGCTGTCCCCTTGCTGGGATCTCTCGCGTCAAGCATCCCCCCCCCACCGGCTCACTTCCTGCCTGCAGAGCGGTACTGGGGTAGAACTCGCCAGTCTGGAGGCTGAACCACTGATCTGGGGTTCACAGGATTGACAGGAGCCCCCAGCCCTGCCCCCTCACGCCCGCACCCCCTCACGCCCGCACCCCCTCTACCACCACCTCCTCCTTTGGTCCCCTGCTTAGCGACCTGGTGAGCGCCGCACAGCAGACGGGGAGATGCGCCCTGAATTTCGGGGAGACACAGCTCTGAGCGCACCGCCCCGGGGGAGGGAGCGGAGAGGGGCCGTGGCCGAGGATGGGGCCCGCCCTGCTGCGGGGTGTGCGGGGGTCGGCGCGGGGGCCGTGGCAGCAGCTCGGCTCCTGGGGGCGCTGAGTTTACTGCTCAGTGGTCCCGGCCAAGGAAGGCGCCCGCAGTCCGTAGCAGGGCCTCACCGCAGGGGAATCCCTCAGGGTGACCAAAGAACACTCGCAGCCTTAGAGACGCACGCGAGCCGAGATGCGCGGGCAACGCCGGGCAGGGCCTCCGCACAGCCTCCTGGCGCAGCCGCGGCTCCGGTCGGGGGAGGCGGCAGCTGACGGGCCTGGGGCCGGCTGGGCCCTGCACGTCGCAGCCCCCTGCCCGCCTGCCCACGCCTGCAGGACGCGGCCACCTGTCCTGGGCACTGAGCAGGCCCACTGGCCAAGGCGGGCGGGGAGCTCCAGGCCTTGTTGGGGACCCAACTGCCAGCTGCCCCCTGAGGGCCGGCTTCCTGCGGCGTGATGACCACTTGAAATTCACACATTAAAAACATGAATGACACTGCTGACGTGCCTGGGGAGGCAGCCAGCGACGGCCCAAGTGCCTGGGTCTCTGCCACCCACGTGGGAGACCCGGATGGAGCTCCTGGCTTCGGCCCGTTGGGGCCATTTGGGGAGTGAACCCGTAAAGTGGGGGTGTGCGCTCTCTCCCTCGCTCTGCCTTGCAAATACATCAATGTAAATTATATTTAAATCAATGTAAATTATATTTTAAAAGCACGATTGACAGCAGCCCCAGGAATCGCCCGCTCGTTCTCGTTCGCAGCCGCTTGTCCGTGCAGAACCAGATGACGGCAAGGAGGCGCTCACCGACACGGGACGGCACCTCTCCGTCTCTGTCCTGCTATCTACAAACGTACTGCCCGCGCAGTTAACTCCCTGCTGGCAGCGGCCCGTGAGGCTGACACCACCCCTGGTGTGGCCCCGGGAGAGCCAGGGGCGGGGCAAATGGGATCGGGGCCGCTCTGGGCCACCCTGCCCACTGCCTCGCCGGCCAGCACCCAGAGAAGCTGCCCGTGTCCGTCCGTGTCCTGGGACCAGGGCCACGTGGGACAGCGTCAGGGGAGGCCTCGGCACCTGCACGAGGCCCGCGGTCGCCCCCGTCCTGGTGCAGCTCTAACCACTGCCGCTGAGAGCCCGGCCGGCGCGTCCCAGGGCCTCGGTCAGAGCTCAAAGCTGCACCGGGCTGGGCAGGGCACAGGCAAAGCTGCGAATGAACTGGCAAGTTGTGGCCGAGAGCCAGCTCGCCCCTAGGACGCGGCGGTGACCAGGCCGTGGGCTGCAGTGTGATGGACAGCAGCCCAGGGGCAAAGGACGGAGGCCTTGGGGCCGGTGTCGTGGGGCAGCCGTGAAGCCCCGAGATGCCGGCATCCCACATGAGCACGGGGTCGGGTCCCGGCGGCTCCACTTCCGATCCGGCTCCCTGCCACCGCGCCCGGGAAGGCAGCAGAGGATGGCTCGAGGCACCCGGCTGGAGCTCCAGGCTCCTGGCTTCAGCCCGGCCCCAGCCTTTGTGGTCATCTGGGGAGTGACCCAGCAGATCAAAGATTTCTCTCTCTCTCTCTCTCTCTCTCTCTCTCTCTCTCTGTGACTCTACATTTCAAGTAAAATAAATCATCTTGTGTGTCTCACGGCACAAAGGCGCCATTCAGGAAGCGAAGGGCTGAAGGCAAAGAAGACAAAGGGAAGATCCTGCAGAATCAGTCGCTCGCTCTCTCACCCAGGGACAGAATCTAATAACGGACGGAACCCTGGACCCACAGCAACTTTCCCTCCCTCCTGAGATCTGTGGGGAGTCTCTGGCTGGGGCGAGGCGGGGCTGGGAGGAGAGGGCCAGTGGGGAGGAGAGGGCCAGGGGGGAGGAGAGGGCCGGGGAGCAGCGAGAGGGCCGGGGAGCAGCGAGAGGGCGGAAGCTTCCAGAAGGCTGCAGCTCGCAGCCTGGGGGCGCTGCCGGGCCGTCGCTGGGGCGGCTGCTGCTTCCTGTCTCAGGGACGCCCCCTCTCCCCCAGCTGAGAGCCAAGCCCCGGGGTGGGCGGCCCCGTGACCATGACCGCTCCCATGGGCTGGGCTACGCGGAGCTGCGCTTCCTACGGCAGGCGTCACCGAAGGGAGGACTGCGGCTCCCACGGCCCAAGCTCACCCGGCGTCACGCCAGCTCCTCCACCCCGTGACACGGCTACAGCTGCCGGGGCCCAGCCTGCCCACCTGCAAACGGCCTCGGTGAGAGTAGGGCCTCACAGGGGCCCGGCGCTCAGGGCCCCCTGCTCGACCGGGCTGCTGGCGGCGCTCCTGAGAGGGAGCCCTGGAGACGACCACTCACCATCCTTAACTGGACTGCCAGGTGTGTGCTGTCACTCACCCACTCACAGAGGCGGCAGCTGGGGCTCAGAGAGGGTGAGGCAGCTGCCCCAAGTTACCCAGCGCCTGCTCCGCACCCAGAACCGCCGTGCTCGGCCTGCACTGCTAAGCTCCAGGCAAAACCCTCAGAACAGCCCAGACACGGGGCCGTGCTGTGGTGCAGCGGGTTAAACAGCTGCCTGTTAACCCCGGCGTCCCATATGGGTGCCGGTTCAAGTCCCGGCTGCTCCACTTCCTGTCCAGCCCCTGCTAATGTGCCTGGGAAAGCAGTAGAAGATGGCTCAGGTCCTTGGGCCCCTGCACCCACATGGGAGACCTGGAAGGAGCTCCAGGCTCTGCAGCTGGGTTCCGGCCATCGCGGCACTCTGGAGAGTGAACCGGCAGGTAGACGATCTCTCTGTCTCTTTCTCTCTCGCTCTGTAACTCTGCCTTTCAAATAAATCAGTCTTAAACGAGGAGGGAGCTCAGGGTGTCCCCGTGGTCTGGGGGAAGGAAGGGGCACAGATGGGGCTGGGGGCAGCGGCACAGGCGGGGACAGGGCCTGTCCCCCTGCACGCCCCGCGTCCAGACCCCAGTCCTCATTAGCATCCATGGCTGTGGAGAAGGAAGCCCGGGGAGGTGCGGGCAGGGCTGGGCCTGTGCCAGCAGCCGCGGGTCTGCGCATTCTGGCGTCCGCAGGCGAGGCAGCGCTCGGGGGCTCGGGGACGCTGGGGACCCCCAGATCTCAGTGGTGGGGGGACCTGAGTGTCACCCAGCCCACGACGTGTCCGGCATGCAGCTGGTCCTCTATGAACAGAGGGAACAGAGCGGGAACACGGCCCGCCCCGTGTGCAGCAGGAGCCCCGCTGGGGAAGCCCCGCCCCAGCCCTGAGCTAAGGGACCCCTGTACGCGGAGACTGAGGGGCCACCCGCGACCCCTCAGCCTGGCCCTGCTGCAGGTCCGGCCTCCCAAGGGGCAGCACAGACGTGAGCCCCTTCTGCGCTCTGTCCCCCCGATGCTGGGGACACACCCCACACACATCCGCGTGTCTACACAAGCGGCGTGACCGTGCGTGCAGGCACACGTGCTGTGCGCACACGCCTGCATACATGTGCGTGTCTGGATGAGCACGTGCACGTGTGTCCATGTGTGCCCTGCGGCACGCGTGTGTCCTGAGGGTGCCTACGCCTGTGTGCGTGTGCACCTGCCCACTCCGTGTGCTTGCGTGTGGGGCTCTGCCATGCCCTTTGCTGAGGCCTGGGGCACCCTGCACCCTACCCACCCCCCACCCCGAGCTCTGGGTGCCCGCCTGCGTCTCCCAGCCCCGTCTTCAACGTCTCAGGCTCACGCCGCGGGCTCCTCGCCAACCTCCTGGCCCGGAGCCAGGCTTCACAAATGTTTGCTGAATGAACAAGCAAAGGGAGGGACAAAGACTCAAAGGCACCACGGCCCGGCCGCAGATACCGTGAGGGCGGCGCAGGTCGCAGGGGCCACCCGGCGGCCGCTGCCAGACCCGCCCCGGGGACCCCGGTGCCCTAGAACTCACCAAGGCCTGCGCGCCCAGCCCAGGGGCTTGCAGGAGAGCCCCCGGCCTGTGGCCAGGGCAGGGGCAGCCCCCACGCCACATTCGACCCCTGGGCCCACAGCGAGGCCCGGGCAGCCCCTCGACCAGGACACGGGAGTCTCACCCGGATCTGTCCGCGAGCGGCCCCAGCCTACCAGCCAGCACGCTGGGGCTCGTGAGACCCCTGGACGCGAGGTCTCAGGACATCCAGGCTGGGCTCCAGGGCTGCCCGGCTGCAGGGGGCCTCGGGCGCGGTGCCTGCTGTGTTGGACCTCAGCATTCCCAACCCTAAAACAGACACGGCTGCCCTCTCGCCGCGCCCCTCCTCTGTCTGGTGGAGGTTTAGGCTGTCAGGACAGGGTACTGCCCCCCCCCACACACACACCAAGGGCTGTGCCCGCACCTCCCAGTCCACCCTCGGGATGAGCTCTGTGCCTTCAAAGCCAGGCAGGACTCAGAGGCAGAGACGGGGAGCAGAGCAGGGGCTGAGGGATACGGGGGCACCTGGTGATGGAGACGCGGCTGGGTCAGGGTCCCCAGAGGCCCAAGAGCAAGTGGGGGGGCCTGCAGAGACGGCGCTGCCAGAGGGGGCCTCTGGCTGTCACCACTGGGGGCGCTACCGGCATCCAGAGGGGAGGAGGCCGTAGGCTAAGTCACCCTGGTGACCGAGAGCCGGCCGGGGGCCTGCTGTGTGACCCTGGGTGAGCGGCGTCCCCTCTCCGGGCCTCTGCTGCGTCGTGGTTAAGAGCGAGGCCGTTCGGCTTTCTTCTGCACGGGTGCTCAGGCGTGAGCAAGCACTGCGGGACCCTCAGGCGGGGAGGGGGCGGCGTCGCACGTCGGGGTGCACGGCCCCCCACCCCGGGGGCAGCACGGGCAGGGCCCCAGCAGAGGCAGAGCGGGGCTGCTGTGCCTCCCACCTGCCTGCCTGAGTCCCGTTCGGTGCCTGGCCGACGTGGCCCAGGCGTGGGGCCCTGCGCCGTCCTCGGCTCCCCGGGGTGGGAGCCCAACAAGGCGTCCCCGTGAGGCCCGGGGCCCAGCAGGGCAGCTGAGACCTCAGAAGCAGCCACAGGGGTCCTGTGCCTCCTCCAGGCTCCGCTGTGAGGCAGGAAGCGCCCCGGGACCAGAGACCACACCCCTTTCATGCAGGGGTCCCAGGGCCAGGGGAGCTGCAAAGGGGAACATCGCCCTGGCTTCCAGATGACAGCCGCAGCTCACAGAGGTCACGGGGCCCCGCCCGAGGTCACGGGGCCCCGCCCGAGGTCCCGCCGCCCACAGCTGCAGCTGCAGGAAACACAGAGTCCTGGGTTGGCGGGGTGGGGGGGGGAGGCTGGTCCCAGGCCCCAGGCTTGAACATGGCCGCCGACACCTGCCAAGGACAGCAGCAGCGCTCCGAGGGGAGCTGCGGAACCCGGGGCCCAGGCAGATGCTATTTAAAAACTGACGGATGAAATATTTTAAACAGACAGAAAATACTGCAGCAAGCACCCAGCTGCCCGCCTCCAGCCCACCTGCAGTGGCAGAGAGGCCAGGACTGGCAGGCCGCCCTCATGTGACCCGTGCCAGCGCCTGCTACCGCCCGGGACCGCCGCAAACAGTGGCAACGCGTGGTCTCACTGGGCGAGGAGACCCCGGCCCCTTCCCCGCCCACTCCAGCCTCGGATCCACATCTGACTTCAGAGCCAGTCTCCAGGGGTGGCCTCCCGGGAGCCCTCCCCCCCACCCCGAGCCCTGCACAGTGCCCATGGCCGTGGGAGGGCCATGCCCAGCCTCTGGCTCGGCTGGCCCAGCAGGCCCTCCAGCGGCGTGGCCGAGCAAGCCCCATTATGTCGCCAGAAGGGGCACGGATGCCGCAGAGCGCCCGGGGCTCTGGGTGAAGCAGCTGGGGGAGGGGTCTCTCCCGCCTCCGGGAGCCCCTGGCTGTGCCCACGCTGCCAGCGCCGGCGAGAAGGCTGCTCCAGCCCCGGCTCCCCCAGGCCAGCCCCCTCCTCCACAGCAGTCCCCGGGTTGCTGTTTTAATGAGTTCCTTGCCCTCTAATTAGCAGGTGCGGCTTTGAAAGGAAGCGCCTGGTGTTTACCTTGCGCGCAGCCTTTAATAACCGAACCCACGGAGTCGGCGCGCTGGCTCCCGCCTAATCCCCGCCTCGGAGAGCGCCTGGGCCGCTGCCAACCTGCCCCTGCCCTCTCCAGGCACCCAGAACTCGTTACCCAGCCGCCTCCGCCCTGCCAGCACTCCCTGGCAGCCCGGCCGGGGGCCCCTGGGTGTGGGCCACCCCCACGCAGCCCCAGGCTACAAGTGCAAGGGCACCGCGGCCGGAGGATTCCGGGCACAGCCCTTGGGGCGGGGGGAGGGGGCAGCCCCGAGTCGCAGGTGGGGAAACTGCGGGGCAGGGAAGCCCAGGACGCGGCCGGATCCTGAACACGGGCACCGGCACCCACCCGGAGCCCAGCAGGGGTGGGGTGGCCTGAGGCTCTGGGCCCAGGAGCCCTCGGGGCTGCAGGCCCCGCCCTTGTCACCCCCGCAAGCTGGCCAGAGGGGTGGGGCCTCCCGTCTGGGGAGGCATCGGCCTCCACGGCCTGGCAGAGGAGGCAGGATCCGGCGGGAGGGGGTGGCCTCCTCCATCCCTACCCCCCCCCACGTTGACTGCAGGAAGCCTGGGGCGGCGCTGGCCCCCCAGGACGGACATCAGCCTCAAGGGGCTCAGAGGCAGAGCCTGCAGGAGGGCCCGGGCCACGGCCTCTGCAATCCCCTCCCCCACCCTACCCCGCCAGACCCCGCAGAGCCCACAAAGCCATGCATGCTGGGGAGGAACATTCTAGAACATGCTTTTCTGCTTTGAAATAAACGGCTCGCAGAGGCCCCTCCCACCCCATTTGTGCAGCCGCTGAGTGGCGGGATCGGCGGGCGCTCGGAGGCCCAGAAGGGTTTGGGCGGAGAGAAAGGGCCTCTCTCCGCCCCGCTGGGCCTTTCTCCGGGGCCGCGGGCTCCTCCAGCAGCCCGCAGGCTCCCGCCCCTCCAGGCGGGCACACCGGGCCCTCCCTCCGGGGCTGGGAGTCCCGTCTGGAGGACAGGAAACAGCGCCCAGGACTGTGCTGCCCCACGTCCTGCCCTGGCCTGGCAGGACCCCAGTCACTGGCTCAGGGGGCGCGCACAGCGAAGCAGTGGTCGAGCGCCGACTGTATGCAGTGCTACGTGGTCCAAGTGACGAGGAGGCTGGAGGTCTTGGGCCCGGCCTGGGCTGGGCGTGACCACACCCACTGGATTCACGTGTGGCCTGGGATCTGTGCCAGGCAACTGGGGGTGGGGCCACCCTGCTGAGACAACGCAGCCCCTCCCCCCGGAATCTGTATCCAAACAGCTCTGTGCGTCCAGCTGCGTCTGCGCCCTACAGGCACCTGTCCAGGCTGACTCGAGGCCGCGGGACCAACACGGACAAAACACGTGCCACATATGTTTTCTGAAAGTGTCCACACGGTTCATGGAGAGCCCAGTCCACAGTCTTCCAGATCCTTCTAGAAGCTTCCAGAACCTGGCCAGCAGCAGGGCTCTAAGTCTGCCTCGGCTACCGCAGTCTGCTGGAAGCGCGCGGCGGGCACCGTGCGACTCTGGAGCCAGGTCATGCATGGGATACAGCTTCGGCTCGGCTCCTCCTGCGACGCTGGCCCTGGGACCCAGCGCCACGCTGTGGGGGGAAGCCTGGCTCCACCTTGCCCACAGAGAGAGCCCAGGCCCAGGCCCAGCGTGGGGGGAGCAGCGTGCACCGGGGCTGTGGGTGCTCCAGCCGCAGGGGGGCTGCTGGCACCCTCCCCTCCCCAAACGGCGGGTGTGCGGCTGTTGCTTTATGCCGCGAAGTCTGGGTTTGTCACACGGTGATAAGTGACAGGCAGGGGCCGGGTCCCGAGCACCCAGCAAACCTCAGACCCCACAGGGACTGCCGACAGCGGCTCCAGCCCAGAAGTGAGCCAAAACAGGGAGCAAGGACCTGCGTGCCCAGTGCTGTTAGAAGCAGCAAACCCAATGCTTCCTAACGCCAATCACGCCCATTCTGCAGATGAGACCACTGAGGCACAGGGACGTGAAAGACCTGCTTCCGTCACACAGCACCAGAGTGGAGGTGGAAGAAGTGGGGTGCAAACCAGGCTGGTGGCTCAACCCCGGCCCCACTGCCCATCCCCAGGGCCCACAGGGCTGAGTCCTGAACAAGCCAGGTCTCCCACGTGGCTGCAGGGCCCAGGTTCTTGGGCCATCCTCTGCTGCCTTCCCAAGCGCGTGAGCAGGGAGCTGGATTGGAAGTGGAGCAGCCAGGACTCAAACCTGCTCCAGCCGGGCCCGGCCGCCACTGCTGCAGGCACCCGGAGAGTGGACCCGGGCTCGGGAGCTCTGTCTCTCTGCTTCTCAAAAAAGAAAAAAAAAATCCTTTCTCCTATCACAAGGCTTGGCTTTAGGCTGGGAAACCATGACCGTGACGCTGCGACAGGAACGGAAATCCGGAGCAGTCCAGCCCAGGCCACGCCCCCCGCCGGAAGCCGAGGCGTAACTTAGGTGTTGCCAAACGCACCGTCGTGAAGAACAAGACAGAGCGGTTTCCCACGAGGCCGCCAGCACCCCGGGACCACGAGCCCCTGCCCCCTGGGGAGTCGCTCCCCGCCCCCAGCCCAGGGACCCCGGGCGGTCTCCACTCGGGCTCTGTTCTGAATCACGCCTCTCTGAACACCTGTGCTCCCGGGCACACAGCCAGGACGGCACGCAGGGCACGAGGTCACTCTGGCCACGACCTTCCCACGGCAGCTGCAGCAGCGCCTCAGGGCTCCGGCTCCCACACGCCGGTATCCACACTCGGCTGCATCCACACTCGCCACGTCCACACTCACCCGCGTCCACGCTCACCCGTGTCCACACACACCGCTGACTTTGGGCCTCACTGCCTGGGGGCCGCAGCCGCACCTCGCATGCTCAGGCTCCCGCGTGTGATGGGCCTGGACGGGGGACAGAAGCGGCCAGGGCAAGCGCTCCTGGACTCAGGACAGACGTGGGGTCACAGCCTCCCTGGACGCAGAAGCTGTGTGGCCCTCGCCAGACGCCGGCCTCCCAGAGCCAGCCACACCGGACCCCGCTAGCCCCAGCTCAGCCTGGCAGCCGCAGGGTGTGAGCCGGTCCCGGGCCAGGGCTCCCCTAGCCCAGGGCCCCCACCTTGCTGTGCACCTTGCGACACAGGCTTCCCCGGGGTCATCACCTGCCTCCCAGAATCCTCTGCCCCTCCAGAAATGCCGCTCCTTATTCCAGAACTGGGCTCCCCTCGGAGGCCTCCACGGGCTCACTCACGACCTCTCACCCTTGGCCTTTCCGAAGCGGACAGGGGCTCCCACGCCACCATCCCAGGGCCCCGCACCAGCCACGAGAAGGTTCTGGAAACGCGGAGCCTCGCACTGAGCACCGTCTCCCGGACCGCATCCTCCTCGCACAAAAGCCGCCTTGTCGGGCCCCAGGCCCGGCCTTCCCCAGGCCTGTCTCTGCCGCGAGCCACAAACGCTCAGAAGCAACTAACAGTGCCGCCCGGCATGGCTCGGCCGGCCCTCTCGGTGGCGACCAAGGAGGAACGAGCATTGACCGGTGTCCCGCGGGATCCCTCCACCGTGACCCCGAGGCCCCCCAGCCTCGGTTTCCTCCAGCGGAATGGAGGGGTCGGCCAGCGACCGAGGGTGCTGCGAACGCACCCCAGGGCGCCCCAAGCCGCACCGAAGCCGGCAGCCCCCACCCCGCAGCACACGGAGCCCGGTCCCCGCCGGTGAGGATTCCGATTTATTTTTCTTTGCAACGCGGTTTGGAAGTGCAAACAGTGCGGCTGGTTGCAGCCTTCCCAGAAGTCTCAGGTGCTCCCCGGCCACTCTGGGTGGGCCGCTCCCCCTCCCCAGCCCGCCAGGCGCGACCAGACCCAGACGGGGCCGCCAGGACTGCCGAGGACGCCTTGTTTCCTGGAGCGTGTGCCACGTGACACTGAGCTGGCCTCTGGCACAGGGTGAGGTTGGACTTGGGAGCCCACACTCTGCTCCGGGAGGCCCCCAGGTCCCCCCAGCCAGCCCTGTGACCTGCAGGTCGCCATGTGCAGAGCCCGGGGCTCCTTCCCCCGTGCGCCCAATGCCAGCCCGGGCAGCGGTCACTCTGCACGGCCCCCCCAGGAGGGGCCTCACGGGCGGACACGGGCCTGGCGGCCAGAGCCGGCTTCTGGGTCTGGCTGCACCTCGGCCGGCTCAGGGGCCTCGGGCGCGTGCCTGCCCCGTCTGGGAGATGGAGCCATCAGTCGCGACCAGAGGAGGCCCAGCTGGCTGCGCCCCGAAACTAAACGAGCACGCAGAGGACGGAGGACAGCGCAGCGCTGACTCCGTGGCTTCCCAGCCCCTTCCTCCCCGCGCCCTCCGGGGCCCCTCTGCTGGACACAGGAATCACCTCAGGGACCCTGGGCACTTCGGCCTGCACGCTTGGGCCACACGGGCGCCGACTCAGGCCACGGACGGAGCTGAGCACGACCGCGGCCAGGAGCTGACCTGAAAGCTGGGGACATGCTAGAGTCCAGGTCTCCACCCTCCCAGCTGCCACAGGGGCGGGGCTGAGCCATGGAGGGTCAGCGGCAGAGGAAGCTCGGGACAGGTAAAGGCGCCAAGAGTGATGGGGGGGCGGGTAAAGGCACTGCTTGTTACCCCGGCATCCCATACGGGCGCCGGTTCGAGTCCCAGCTGCTCCACTTCTGATCCACCGCCCTACTAATGTGCCTGGGACAGCAGCGGAGGACGACCCAAGTGTTTGGGCCCCTGCACTCATGTGGGAGACCCGGAGTAAGATCCTGGCTCTGGCTTGCCCCGGCCCGGGCTGTTGGGGCCATCTGGGGAGTGAACCAGTGGACGGAAGACCTCTCTCCCTGCCTCTCCCTTTAACTCTTTCAAATACGTAAAATGAATCTTTAAAAACCAAAAAAAGAGTGACGGGGCTGTTCTAAGAGGGGCAGGAGGAAGACTCCTACAGGAAGTGCACAGGGAGGCCTGAGGATGTCCCAGGTGGTAAAGCTGCGTGTGCAGAGGTCCTGGGGCAGAAGCGTGCTTGGTGCTGTGGAGGAACAGAGAGACTGCCAAGGTGGAGGCAGACCCAGAAGCCGGCTCTGGCCGCCAGGCCCGTGTCCGCCCGTGAGGCCCCTCCTGGGGGGCCGTGCCGAGTGACCGCTGCCCGGGCTGGTGTTGGGCGCATGGGGGAAGGAGCCCCGGGCTCTGCACACGGCGACCTGCAGGTCACAGGGCTGGGTGGGTAGACCTGGGAGCCTCCCGGAGCAGAGTGTGGGCTCCCAACACGAGCCCGGCTCAGTGTCTCGTGGCACACGTCCCAGGAAACAAGGCGTGCTCGGCTCCGTCGGGGCAGCCCGTGGGTGGGGGGAAGGGCGAGGGCGAAGCCGGCCAGGGGCCAAGTCACAGGTCGGCGGGCTGAGCGCTCCCAGAACCTCCGTCTTTCTGGGCGGAACTGGCGGAGATGAGGCGTTCTGAGGAGAGCGGGCCGCAAATCCGATGGCGGAGGCCTCCGGGAGGAGACAAGGCCCAGAGACGGGGAGAGGCCGGGCGGAGCCGGGCACCGAGATGGAGCCACACGGCCGCCAGCCAAGGGCGGCCAGCAGGGCCCTGCCGCCCGGGATCTGGGACTCTGGGTGGCAGTATCTCCCCCGGGGCCCTTCCTGCCCCTCAGCGCCTGTCCCCGCCCCTGCCCCTGCCCCCGGAGGCGCCGGGCCCCAAGTTCCCACCTTGAAGCCCCAGCCGGATGCCCCCAACACTCAGCCATCACCTGGCCAAGAGCCGGCGGCTCTTAAAGGAACGCACGGAAGTGAGCCGGGGGCGGCGTCAGCTTCACTCGCCACGTGGTGCCTGGGGGAGGCCCCTGCTGCTCAGAAAGCATTTATACAGCACCTTCTGTTTGCCAGGCTTTGCCACACACAGCCCCTTGATTCCGCCCTGCGGGGGGCGTGAGGCTCGCGGTGAGAGCCACGAGGGCCCCAGACGATGACCGGGACGGCAGGTGCGCTGAGGCCCTGGGAACTCTGGGCCCCGCGTGGAGCCTCAGCTTGCGCATCTGTGAAATGGTCGCACTAGCGTCTGCCCAGGAGCCCACACCATGCCGGAGAGGCTCCGACGCCATGGGCATGAGCGTCCCTGGCGACCACAGCTGCACAGCAGGCTGACGGCCGGGGGGCTCAGCCGCGGGCCCACAGCAGCCGAGGCCTGGAGCCAGCTCTCCCCGCCCCACTGCCCCATCCAGGATGCCCCACCCGTCAGGGTGCTGTGGGTGCGTGAGGTCGGGAGTTCTCTGGCCCCCAGCAGGGAACAGCCAGGGTCGGCCACCAGCAGGGGCAGAGCCAACGGCTGGGCAGCCCAAGAATTGCAGTGGCCCCCGCGCCCCGTGTCCTGGCACGGCTTTGGGGTCCTCCGGGGAGCCTGGGGGTGAGCAGCGCAGGGCTGTGGGGGGCTTGGCCCTGCCGTGCCCCGAGGGACGCCCCTCGCCCACGCCGCCGCTGCTGTACTCTTCACGGCGCTCGCCCAATTCCCACGGGTGGGGACCCCGTCACCCCCATTTTACACAGAGAACTGAGGGACCCACAAGGCAGCCGCCGCCAGACCCCAGAGCACAGGCCCTGCCAGGAGGGGCCCTGGCCTTTGCCAACCCCATGGTCCCCGTGCCAGGGCAGGGCGTGCCGTGGGGCCTGGCGTGGGCGCCCGTCTCGGGCCTCCTGGCCTCGGCTCCGTCAGCCCTGCCTGCCCAGAGGCCGATCCGGGGCAGGGGCATCAGACCCCGGCAGGAGCTCCCCCACCTGGCTCGCCAGCCCCTCCCCCCACACCCAGGCCGGCTCAGGCCCAGCATTGCCCAGGAGCCCCTGCCCGGGAAGGGCACTCGGAATCCTTCACCGGGACAATGGCCTGTGTCTCAGTGGGGGCGTGGGGGGTGAGTCACTACGGCCCACAGAGCCAAGGGGCCAGGCTGCGGGGGCTCGGCCTCCCGCCAGCAGTAGACACCTGCTGCCCGTGGCCGGGGCCCCCAGCTCCATCCCCGAGCGCCCCGGCAGGAGAGCCGTCTTGATTACCGTTGAGCCAAGCGGCAGCTCATCCAATATTCAGACCCCGAGCCCCGCCTCACGGCCCGCTGGGCTGCAGCCAGGGCGGACAGGGTTACC
The DNA here is from genome assembly GCF_051225735.1 of Oryctolagus cuniculus. NCBI lineage: Eukaryota > Metazoa > Chordata > Mammalia > Lagomorpha > Leporidae > Oryctolagus > Oryctolagus cuniculus. Next base: position 76,653,697 of record NC_142884.1, on the reverse strand, counting down.
TGAGCCCGCGTGCGGCTCCAACAGCTCCCTCCGCGGGGCTGCGCCTGAGACACCAGGAGCTGGCCACGCCGCGGCGGACGGTGCCCAGCCAAGTTCACTGTTGCATCTGTGACACGGTGGGCGCCGAGACGTCTGCTGAGGACGCTCTTGTCCCTGAGGATGGCCTGGCCCAGGCTGGCCTGGGCACCGCCCGCCCGCTGCCCCCTGCTGGCCATCGGGCCACAAGCAGCCTCCCGGCCCATGTAAGCCCACCACGGGGCGGCTCCCTGGCTCCCAGCCCCGCAGGCTGACGGCCCCCAGAAGTGTCCCGCGTGGGAAGGACCACGCTGAGCGAGGCGCACCTGCGTGAGCGCCACGTGGCTTCCACTGTGGCTACCGGGACGTTGTCCATTTCCTGGGTGGCCGGCCCAGGACTCTGCCTGGCCATGCAGCTCAGGATGCAAACTGGTCTGGAATGCCCCTTCGCCCCCCGAAAACTCAGAGGCCGGCCGCGGGGCCTCTGCCGTCCAGTGGGCTGGGCCATTTGGTGGCTCTCAGCAGCCCTGGGTGGGGGCGGGCACGGGCACCAGGCCACGGCGGAGGCTGCCTCTTTGGCCTGCGCCTGCCGGGGCCGCTGCACCTGCTTCTGCCAGACAGCAGCCCCCAGGGACCACCAGGCACCGCCCGCCGCCCTCCCCACAGGCCTTGCCCGCGCGCGCCCCTTCCCTGCGTGGCTCTGCTGCGTCCTGGGGCCGGTGCCGCGAGATTCCTGCACTGGCCCTGACGCGAAGCCCAGCGCCGGTGTCCCCGGGCCCTGCGGCCGCCCCAGAGGCTCTGCTGCATCAGCAAACACAGGGACCGCGCCGCTCTGCAACCTGAGCTGGGCACGCGGAGGCGGCCGGGCACACAGAGGCGGCCGGGCCCCAGGCACGGCTCTGGCTCCCAACAGACGCCCTGGGAGACACGCGGGGAGCAGAGGCCGCCCGTGGTCCTGCCCTCAGGGGACCCAGTCTGGGCGGACAGGAGGAGACGCACGGGGAGACCCGCACGGCAGGGAAGCCGGCGGCCAAGGGCTTGGACGTGGTTCTGCGGCCGGCGCCAGGCGGGGGCGCACACGGAGCGCTCCGGAAGGCAGTGTTTCAGAAAGGGGACTGAGGGGCCCGTGTATGTTCACAGCCACACATGTGTACGTGAACATGCGTGCATACTGCATGTGAACACATGAGGACACACACCTGGCGTATGTGTGACGTGTGAGCGTGTGTGTGTTGTGTATATGCGCGCATACACACGTGTCTCACACACACGGCTGGGACCAGTGCAGTATCCCATCACACCCGGGCCTCCTGCTCACACACCTCTCCGACCCCACAAGGGCGCAGTGAGTCCAAGGCCCGGGTGGGCCCTGCCAGGTCAGCCCAGGGGCAGGGGGGCAGCGGCCAGGCCTCAGCTGCCCTGAGCGTCCTCCCTGCAGCCGTCCTGAGTCTCCGACCTGGAATCCTCGCGCCCCCCCCCCCCCACAGCCCGCGGGCTCTCTGGCTGTCCCCGGGCGCCCGCAGGGCGGGAAAACGTCTTGGCAAAGGGCAAGGAGGGACCTGCTCGGCCCGGCTTCCTCACACGGCCGTGAAAGGGGCCCGTTGTCCCCAGGCAGGAAGGCCGCACTGGCCTGGCCTGGGCCCAGGCCATCCTGGGGCTGCCACCAGGGTGGTCCCTGGGCTGGGGCAAACCCGGAACCACACGGGGTGAGGGGCAAGCCGGCGTCTTGTAGCCCTGACGCGGAGACACACACGGCGTCCCCTGCAGTGGGGCGGGACAAGCGCACGGGGACCACGCTCTGAGCTGAGCGCACGGGTGCCCCACGCGCCCCCAGGCCGTGAGTGCCGGAGCCCGGTCGGCAGAGCAGGCCCCTCGGGCCAGGGCCCACGGGAAGACGGGCTCGGCCAGGAAGGGCACAGCTGGGGCCGGAACCCAGAGCCCGCACACGGCTTCGTGAAGCCCCGGCGTGGCCTTGGGAACAGCTGACCCCCAGGTCCCAGGAGCTGCTGTCCCCTCCTGAGACAGCCCCCCGGGAGGCCCCTGCGGGCTGGAGACGGAGGGAGCGGCTCAGCCTGGCGCAGCCGGGGACGAGGGGCTGACCACACACCCGGTGCCACCCTCAGCGCCTCTGGGCGCCTTACAGGGCTCCTCTCCTCTGCAGGCCCCAATGTCCCCCAGAGACCTTCACGGCAAACCCGCAGCCTGGGCTAACGCGGACGCGCGGGAGGGGGCCTCGGCCGCCCCTCGTCCGTGGCCGCTGTCACCGGGGGCCAGGCCCTCCCTCCTGTTCCCTGCTGTTCTGGGGCACAGCGCTCCCCGCCCATGCGCACCCTCTGGGAAGCTGTGCCACTTCGTCTGCAGTCACCAACTCACGGGGGGCAGGCAGGAGCAGGGCCCCGGACTACACAGAGCCTGAGCCACGCAGACACAGGTCCAAGGAGGCCGGGCCAGCGGACAGTCTGATCTGATCGGGGGCCTGGGGCCCAGCCCGGGCACGCCGAGCTCGCCCGGCCATCCCAGCCCGGCCGCTCCACGTGAGCCTGTCCCACCGCAAGCACTGGGGCCTCTGGTGTCCTCGGGAGCTGGGGGTGGTGCAGGGCCCTGGCCGCAGCCTCTACTCTGCCGCAGGAACCCGGGGAGGCGGGCGATCTCCACGCTCACTTTCCACACAGCGAACGGGTCTGGTGTGGCGGTGTAGGCGTGGGTGGCAGGTCCTCGGCACCTGGCGTGGGAGGTGGCGGCACTGCGGACGCTGGGCAGGTGGGATAGGGCTCCCGGAGCCAGGACCCCTGGGAAACAGGGAGCAGGAGGCCCCCGTGCCACAAGACCCAGTACTGGGGCAGAAGACCCCCCAGTGCATGGGCGGGGGCACGAGGAGCTGCCAGAGGCCGAGGGGTCGGTGAGGACGGATCCCGCAGGCAGCACTACCGCAGAGCCGCAGGGTGGGGCCGGGTCGCCGGAGGACACACCCTCCCCTGCCCCTGCCCCGTCTGTGCTCAGCTGGAGGGATTCGGGTCTCAGCTCCGAGCCGGGGGTGGGGCAGCCACAGAGGGAACACAGTGGGAGAGCCTGGGCCCTGCCCGCGCGGTCCCCAGGGCTGTCAGGTGCACCGCCCGCCCGCCCGCAATAATCGGCCCTGACAGAGCCGCGCCCGCTGCGCCCGCACAAGGGAGGCGGCGGGCTATATTTAGCCTCAGATTGCTCCTGCCTGGCTGCGGGCAGCAGCGCCAAGGTGCGGGGACGGGGGAGGGGAGGCAGCCGGGCCAGGTGGCCTGGGCAGGAGGGGAGGGAACAGCGGTCCTGAGCACACCTGCCCCTCCAGGGGGCCCGGCCGGGCCTGGCAGGGCAGAGGGCCCTGCACAGGGACAGCGGGCAGGGGAGCAGGACCAGGGCCGGGAGGAAGGCAGGACGTGAGTGACACGGCCAGAAGTGGCTGCCTCGGCTGTGCCCCCGGCTTCTGCACCTCGGCACCGAGCTTCAAGACCACCGCGCCCCAGATGTGGGGAGCGAGGCCCCGGCCGAGGCTGCTGCTCGGGGGCGGGACAAGGCGGTGCCAGGTGGGGCGCGGGGGTGGGGCAGGAGCAGCTGCCGGGGCAGCTGGCAGGAGGCCAGGCCCCGCGGTGCCCGGCCCAGCAGGCGGGTCAGGGGTGAGGCGGCGCTAAGTGGCTTATGCCGGCGCGGAGGCCGAGTGACAGGCGGCTGCATTAGCAAAGACGCGCTCTGTTCCCGGGCAGGTCGTGTGGAAAGCGCGGCCGCGACCCCTGTCACTTCTCCTTCTTTATTTTCCTGTAAGAAGAGATGCCGGTGCCTGCGCCGGGTGGGGGAGGGGTGCCCGTCTCGCCGCCAGCTGTAACCACATCAGCTGCCGCGGGCACAATGGACGCCCCTCGCCCTGGGTCCCCAGGCCCAGGCCGGCAGCCGGCAGCCACGGCTCGCGCCACGGCCCAGCGATGCTCCCGGTGCCAGCGCGTGACAGCCGCTGAACACGGACCATTAGCCCCACAGCATCTGCAGGGGGCAGGGCCTGGCACCGAGCTCACCGCTCCCGGCCAGACCCCAGGAGGGCCGCGGGGGTGGGGGGCGCAGCGTCTGCCCGGCCCGCTAACCTCAGGCGTTTCCCCGACCCGACTTCAACGAGACACCTTCTTAAACAGCCATGGCTCAGCCCGCACGGCCACACGCCCTGAGCCGAGGAGTCCCAGGTGGCCCCCAGGCAGCCGGCAGACGACCACCGCGACGGCCTCTGCCCCTACCGCTCTGCTTCAGACGCCGGGAGAAGTGTTTGTGACAGCACGCGTAGGGGCAGGCACTGCGAGCAGCGGGTTAAGCCAGCTTCTGCAGCTCAGGCATCCCACGCGGACGCCAGTTCAAGCCCCGGCCGCTCCACTTCCAATCCGGCTCCCTGCTAATGCGCCTGGGAAGGCAGCAGAAGACGGCCCAAGTGCCCTGCGCCTGCGTGGGAGACCTGGAAGAAGCTCCTGGCTTCGGCCTGGCCCAGTCCCGGCCGTTGCACCTCTGCCTTTCAAATAAATAAAATAAATCTTTAAAAATCAAACCACCAATGCTCGCTATCCCTTCTGGAAACTTCCAAGCCCGAAGCCAGGCTTCCCTTCCTTCCGCAGGAACCCCACGCCCCGCCCGGGCCTCGGAGCACCCGTCTGCCTCCCGGGCTGATTCTGCCGGTGACAAACTGGAAGTGACAGCCCAGTCCAGACCTGCGGTTCCCTCCAACACGCTACTGCACTCGGGGTGGGCTAGGGAGCTGCTCCCAGAACCACCAGATGTTTAAACCAGAGAGGTCACAGCTGACAACCCAGGGAGACCCACGGCCACGGCCACGGCCACGGCCTGCGGCTTCTTGACCCTCTGGAGTCACCTGCCTCTGTCTGGAAACCGCAGAAGGCCGCAGGCCAGGAGGTGAGTGACAGCTGAGCCTCCACCCAGCCCCCTCTGCTGGTGCCGCCCCCCTCTCCTCCCTGCCTGCACCTGCTGTTCCCGTGCCCAGGGCTGCTCCCCGCCACACTGGGAGTTTGGGCTGAGCGTGGACACGGAGCTGGATGTCCCCAAGCCAGGGCCTGGGTGCCAGCGTCTAACCCGAGGGCCTGGGCCGCCCCTCCCCGCAGGAACTGGCCCCGGCCACCTGGGTCGCCAAAGGGGACAGCGCCCAGCCAGCCGTCGCCCCCAGCTCCACGGCTCCTTCTGCTGGGCCTCCACGTGGCTTCCCAGGGCCGGCGGGGAGGATGCCCCCGCAGCTTCCACGGGAACAGACGCACTGGCTGGGACCCAGCCCGTGCACAGCCCGTGCACAGCCCGTGCACAGCCCGTGCACAGCCCGTGCACAGCGGGGAGGTTACCAGGGCCGGGCACCAACAGCCCCTGCAGCCCTCCCATGGCGAGCGGCTGCCAGCTCCCTGTGGCCCGGAGCTGGGGGGACCGGGAGCGAGCGCGGGAGGCCTCTTCAGGACCTGGAGGCCTCTGAGTCGGGGTGGGGGTGTCTGTCTCTCCAGTGGCAGGTCCTCACAGATCACACAGCGGCCTCAGCTCGCTCCAGGTTCCCCGGCCATGGGAGAAGGCGGACTTGGCACGCGCCTCCCCACAGGCCAGGCTGGTCCCAAGGGGGAACAGAAGAAGTGGGTCCCCCCACCCCGGGTTGGAGACAGCCATGCAGCAGGGGCCCATACGGAGCCAGGGCACGGGCGTCTCTCTCAGGTGTACAGCGCCTGGCGGCCGCTGTGACCCCACCTTCTCCGGAGCACGCTGGGACGTCACAGCCCAGCGGGTGGACACTAGGCCCGGTGCCTGCGGGACAGAGGGGGGCCGGGTGGTTCTGCTCCCGGGGCTCCCCGGCCTCACCTGGCCCACAGGTGCCCGGTCACCTGCAGTGTCCCCAGCCCACCCCGTGTGCACAGTCCAACAGCACAGGGCCAGGAAGACAAGAGCCCGGTCTAGAGGGCGCTGGGTGGCACCAAGAGGCGGAGTGATGACCCCGTCTCCTCCCGGGACCCCTCTGCCCGACGCCCACAGCACCCGAGCTCCCCAGCTCCTCGGCCAGGCAGGGCCACCCCAGGAGCCCCGGAGCCCTGGCGCCGTCTCCACGCCCGGAAGCTTCTCCTGCCCCGGGACCACTCTGCCCCTGCCCTCCTCTGGGTCCCTTCTCTGCCTGGATCCGGGAGGCAGCCGTGGCCCCGAGGGCCCCACGCGGGAAGAGCAACCACGAGTGTGCTGGTGCGGCACCCACTGCCGCCCGCGCTCCACACCACGCTTCTCTGCCCTCCCCTCCCCCACCCCACGAGTCCCGCTGCCACCCACATTCTGAGCATGGGGAAACGGGGGGCCAGGCCGGCACCAGTCTTCCCCAGCCTCCCAGGCCTGCTCCGAGGCCTATTCTGTGACTTGGTCCTCGGCTTGCGAGCCTGTGGCCTAGGGCAGAAGCTGTGACTCAGTTTCCCCATCTGTAGAATGGGAGGACAGCGGGACAACCCACCCAGGGTCGGGGTGGGGGTCCAAGGACTGAGTCCAGGGGGAAGGCCTGGCACCAGGCAAGCATCCGCTCCCAGCTGAGGCCGCGCCAGCTGGTTCAGAGGACGGGACCCTCAGCGCCCCCTGGTGGCAGGCAGGGCTTCCTGCAGGAGGCACGCATGGCCCCTCATTCCCCTGAGGGACAGGCAGAAGATGAATGACAGCAGCCACCATCTGGTGACCCAGGTGGGCAGCGACGTCGGGGTGGGGTGGGGGGGGGGACTGAAGGCTGCATCCAAACCCAAAGATGGACCCCAGAGTGACCGCCAGGGGCAGGGCAAGGGCCCCGTGGCAAACCTCCCGTCACTCGGCCGTCGGCCCTGCACCACGTGGGAACTGCCACAGCAGCCGGCACGGCCACCCCACCTGCAACCCCAAACCTGCCAAGGCCGAGGCCAGGAGCCCCTGGTTCTTAGGCCGAGGGGAGGAGCCCCTGGTTCTTAGGCCGAGGGGAGGAGCCCCCATCCACACAGTCACCAGGGCTGCCCGTGAGGATGCAGAGCCCTGGGCCCGGGGCTGTGACCCCCAGTGGAGCAGAACACGACCCTCAGTGGACACGGGGAGGGGTGCACCTGCTGGTCCCGCCCACTGACGCTCACTCAGTAACCCGGGGGCGGGCGGGGGGACCGGAGCCTCCCCAGGGTCCCTGCTCAGCAGGAGGCCGAATGTGCCAGATTCCAAGGTGGCCCTCGGCAGGTGGAGCGACCGCGGCCGATCTCAGCACGGCTGAGTCATCCCCGACTCAATTAATGATGATTAATTGGGGCTCCCGAAAGCCGAGCGCCAGCAGATTGGAGCGTGCGCTCGAGCTCCCTCTCTCTCCTTTATTTCCTCTCTTCCTTCCTGGGCTGTGTCTCCTCCCCCAGGTCACATTCGCGGACGGGAAATTGGAAGCGGGCGATTTGGAGGCCTGGCAGGAGGGAGATCCCACACCGGGGCGGCTGCCCTGTCCTGCCAGGGCCCAGCGTCAAGGGCACGGCTGCAGGAACAGCACTGCGCCCCGGCCGTGGGCGGAGGGGCTGTGTTCCCGGTGCACTTCAGGAGAAGGGCCCTCTGGAATCCACGCAGGCCCCTGTGTCCTGCTGCCGAGGGCCCGGCCATGCGCCCGGGCAGCCAGGGCCCCGCCGCCTCGGGCACGGATAACCCTGGAGACTGCAGCGCCAGGGTTTTCAGAGGCACTGGCTCCGATCCATCCGCGCTCTGCTGGGCCCAGCAGCTCGGGGAGGGAGCAGGGCACAGAGCCGGGGGCTGGCCGTGGCTGTCCCTGCGGTGAGGCTGTGCCGGCACCGAGGCTTTGCTGGGACCTCACGGGAGGGCCGTGGCCCTGCAAGCAGAACACGAGGACCCAGCCCACCGTCCAGAGGCCACGCGCGGCCGCCTGACTTGGAGTGAGCTGCCTGGATGGACCTGGACCTGGACCTGAGTGGCCTCCTCCTCAGCCCCACTGGACCCCAAAAGACTGGGACGCAGCCGGGCCAGGGGGTTCAAGGCACAGGTGTGAGCGCATACCATGTGGCGGGTCTGGGCCATGGGGCTCAGTGCTGGAACCCTCAGGCTCGTCCACGGCATGAGTGGGGCTGGACTCTCAACCACAGGGCTGCTGGGAGAGGGAGGGAGAGGTGCACGGCTGACAATGCATGGCCACTACAGGTGACCGGATAAACAGCGTGCAGGCTGCCTGCGCGGCGTACGGGTACAACTCGGCTAAAAGGGCCTTCACACGGCACGTCGTGGACACGTCATCACCCAGAGGACGAGTATTTCATAACTGCACGGACGTAGAACGTGCAGAACAGGGCCGCGGCTGTGGTGCAGCCGGAGAAGCCACCCCTTGTGATGACAAATGGCTGCTTCCAGCCCCGGCTGCTCCACTTCCGATCCAGCTCCCTGCTCATGCGCCTGGGAAAGCAGAAGACGGCCCACGTGCTTGGGGCGGCCTTGTGGCTCCGAGAGGCCCCAGCCACGCACAGAGAGCGCCCTGCTGTCCCTGTGGCCTGGTCCAGGCTGCGGGACAAATGCATACAGGAGGCCGGGGGCTGAGAAGGCAGCCGGGGCCGGCACGTGGGGAGCCTGCCCTCCGCACTGCCCGAGAGGACCCCGGGGACTCACCCCACCACAGGACAGGGCAGCAGTGACCGCCAGGCCATCACGGAAGCTGGTGGGGGAGCCGAGCGCCGTCTGTCCACCTGCTAGGACACGGTCAGAGGGGGGAGGGGAAGCCCAGGCATGAAGCCGCAAGCACGAACCCCCAGAGCCTGCGGCTGCCTGGAGGAAGCCACACGCCGGGGGCAGGCTCACACGCCTCCGCGGCACCCAAGCTGCAGACACAGGAAGTGGCCCGGTGCTCGCTGGGGGGCGGGCTTGAGGGAGCCTGGGGGCCTCCTGGGGTGACTGGCAGTTCTGAGTCCCGGCTGCGCGCGCTGAAACTCCCTGAGCAGGACACTCGACACGGGCAGGACTGACGGCGCCGTACCCGCCAGCAACACCCGCCCGAGCACAACCGACAGAGCCCAGCCCTTCAGAGGGGAGGGCCACCTCGAGTGACCCCAGGTTTTCAGAGAACGCGGAACCCAGAGAGGGCGAGATCGGCCCAGAGCAGCACGGTGCCCCGAGGATGCAGCGGGCCGTGGCCGACGGCGCTGTTTCTGGGCCCGGAGGGTCAAGGGCAGGGCCGATTCTTTCCGGCTGATCCCATGGCCTAAGCCAGCAGCCCCAGCCGGCTCCGAGGGAGGCAGGAGGGAAAGAAAGGGCCTTTTGTGGTCAGCGGCCGGGCAGGGCTGACCGGGAGCCAACCGGCCCCACAGAGAGGCCTGCGAGGGAGCCTCCTGCAGCCCGACCTCTGCCCCCACCCTCCGCAGGGTGGACGCAGCACAGGGAAGGGGTCAGGGGCCCAGCTGGGCTCGGTCAGCAGCTGGGGCTGTGGGGCGGGGGAAGGGCTGGCTGGGGCCACACACGGTGCTCGGCCCCTGACCCCGAGCCCCGACACCAGGGCAGCCCGGGGCGGCCGGACGCAGGCGGGGGCCGAGCCCTCTCCAAGGGGGGCAGTCGGTCTCCTGGCAGCGAGGAACGGACAGAGCACTGCTGGATTAGCTCGGACGGCAAAGCACGGCCCGACGGCCGAGGAGGAGGGGCAGGGGCCCCCTGACCTCACTCTCCGAGCGTTGGGCCGGGCTGGACGGCTCCCAGGGGCCTCGGCCGTCGCCTGCTCGCTTGGCCAGGAGGCCTGCTGGGGACCCTGCTCTGCTGGGGGACCCTGGGAGATTGACATCTCCACCCGTACCTCAGTTTCCCCATCTGTAACACAGGGTAACGGCACCATACGATCGCCCGGGAGTCCCTTCTGTCCTCTTTCATCAGTCAGGGGCTCTGTCAAAGGCCACCTCTTCCCAGAAGCCTTCTTGGGCTGGCTCCCACACAGCTGCCCTGGCCATCCAGACTCTGGGAGCCCCGGGAAGGCCACCAGTGAAAGTCAGAGCCGACAGTCGCCCGCCATAGCCCACCTGGGGGGCTGGCTGGGACGCAATGCTGCCTTCCAGAACCTTCTAAGGCTGGACCACCGCTCACGCACGCACAGCCCCCAGCCCCAGCTTCTCCTTAAAAACGCAGGGTCCTGGGTTCCAGGAATCCGAGTGTGGCTGGAAGTGGGTGGGGGCAGGGGCCATGCTCAAAGCCTTCCAGAACTTTCTTTCTGAGCCAGGGGACCAGACTGGAAGCCCCCACCCCCACCAGCCAGGAAGATGGGGCCAGGGCCACCTCCCCAGGCCCTTGGCTGACCCTTCACCGGCCGGGGTGGGGTCCCTGCCCCCGTCCCTCCCCTAAACACTTCCCGCCTCCGTTCGGCCTCTTCACTTCATGTTCAGCTCCCTGCCCGATGGTTACAGGGGGTCCACGTGGTGCCTCTGTGTGCAGAAAACACATGGGGAGCCCACGGAACTCGGCCGCCAGCGCACGGGGGAGGCGGGCAGCAGGACCGGCAGTCCCGGTCCAGACCAGCGGCTCCGGGGCGCTCCGCACAGAGCCCAACGGGGCAAGGCTTCCCTGGAGCAGGTCGGAAATGCAGAGCTGACCAGGGCGGGCACTGCAGGGGCGGGGAGGGGCTCCTGAGAACCTCTGGGGCCGCGTGGAGGGGCTGGGTCCCTGGGCAGGGGCTGGCTCCGCCCACGTGAGCTGTGCCACTCACACAGCGAGGGCGGGACGGCTGGCCATGTAGGCTCAGCTTGGTCAGAAAGCACTAATCAACCTTGAGGTTGGGGGGGGGGCGGACCACGTTCTCCCCAACTTCCTCCTCCCAGAGGCCCCGGCTGCACTCACAGCCAATGCAGCTGCCGGGGCGGGGGAGGGGCTGGGCTGCAGAGGGAGGCAGGATTGCGGCCTGCAGGTGCTGAGAGCCGAGTCCTCCCACCCCCAGCGCCCACTGCCCCAAGCACGCAGCAGGACCCAGCTCCAACGCCACCTCCCCCAGGAAGCCAGCACATCAGCTTTGCTCCCCCATCTCAGAGCAGCCCTGGGTCCTGGGAGACCACTCGGCCCGCACGCCAGGCCACGCACAGGGGCTGCCGGCTCCCCCACCTCCTTGCCAGGCAACTCTGGCTGGGAGGCTGGCGGCAGCTGCACAGGCTCTGTACCAGTCATCAGCTCTGTCGTGCCGCGCCCCTCGGCAGGGGCCCCGGGCCCTGGGTCTCTGCCCAGCGCCCCCGCCGGCTGTGCCCTCCCCTGAGCTCCTCCCAGCCTGGCTGCTGGAGGCCCAGGCCCTGAGCTACTTTTCAGACGTCACAAGAGAGGGCTTAGAAGTGCTCATTTTCCAATGATCTCCATTCCTTCCTTGTGTGGACACTTATTAAGTACCAACTGTATGCGGACATCCTTGTAGGCACTGGCACGGACCAACCCGAGGCTCGCCTGGGTTCCGCGGGGCTGGGTGGGGTGGATGCTGTCCGGGTGCTGGACAGCACAGGAGTGGCCTCCGGGCGGCAGAGCAGACGGCCCCCTGGGGGCTGGGAGGAAGATGTAGGGAAAGGAGGGAGCAGGCACCGTCCAGGGGACAGCAGGTGTGAAGGCCCTGGGGCAGTGACCGGGCAGCCAGACCAGCGGGGGTGGAACGAGTGAAGAGTGGGGGTCAGGAGTGGGGACAGCAGGCCCCGGCGCCCTGCAGCTGCTGGGCCCCCCCAGCCAGGAGTGGGAGGTGCGGGAGGGGCAGGCAGCGAGCCCCCCCCCCCGTTTGCTCGGGCCCCCCAAGGCAGCTGTGAGGCCACCGTGGGAGGCCGGGCCTCTGGGTCCCGCCAAGTGTCACCCGTCTTGCACAATTTCCGGGAGCCAAATCTGACAGAGCCATCTGTCTCCACCAGAGCCCGCGCCCGGCTCCAGCTGGTCCCTCGCACGAGCCAGGGTTCTCAGTGACGCCACGCAACGCTCAGCGCCACCGACACACGCGGAGCCCAGAGGCGGCGGGGAGCGAGAGCGTGGGCCGGGGGCGGGCTCCTCCCGCACGGAAGCGGCCTCCGCTGTTCCCCGACCCCCCTCCCCGCAAGCCCCAGGCCACAGGGTCGGGAAAAACCCATGGAGCGTGTTCACTTTCTTCCCTTAACCCACAGAGAGGGAGAAAACCCCGCCCCTCCGGCGCTAGCCCGGGCTGGCCTGACTCCCCGAGTGACAGCAGAACAGATGTTCCAATGGCCTCCGCCCCTCGCATCTTCCCACAAAAAATAAAAGAAATCCCAACCCAGTTGGTGCTGCTGGGCAATCGGGCTAATAGACATGTAAACCATGGTGCCAAATAATTGCTGGCAAGCCCGAGACACCTTGTGACAACGACTATGGCTCCGACGTGCCGGCCTCCGTACATTACAGCAGCCCCAACCTTAGGGGCCGGGCGCAGGACCAGAATGCACTGCTGGGCCGGGGGTCTCCTGATGGGGGCGCACACAGCCCCCACCTTTCAGACAGACAGGTGCACGGCAGCAGGGAGTTTAGGGGACAGGGTGCACCTGCCGGGCGCACAGCCAGGACACCCCCGAGGACTTCCTGGAGCCCAGCTGCCGCACACGCCCTCCGGTATATGTCCCTGGCCCCAATGAGTCACTTGGCACAGCTACCAGGCACCCACGCCAACACGAGGCCGACCAGAGCGGCCATGTCTTGCTCCGAGCCGGCTTGGAGCTGGCCAGCCCCTCGCGGGCACTTGCTGCTCACGGCGAGCTCTGCTGACGCCCTCCCAGCACGGGAGGCCAGGGGCTGGGAGCACAGCACCCCGGCTTTCCATGATGTGGACAGCAGCCTGTCACGGTCCAGGACCCACCCAGCCGCGCCCTGACAGCCTAGAACCTGCACAGCCTTAGAGCCCAGTCCCCTCCTAATGGGTGGAGCCACGGGACACTCAGGCTGCTGGGCCAAAGACACAGGCACAGGGAGTCCCAGGCACGCCCCAGGGAGGCATGGCGAGGTGTACCCTCTGCCGCTGGGTCCGGGGTGAGGCCTAAGACTCTGCATTTCGTCCAAGCTGGGCGGTGCATGGACCACACCTGCAGAGCAGGGGCCTGGGCCAAATCCCCTCCCACCTGGGGCCAGCTGAGACCAAAACGGAGCTTGGACACCACGGGCCCTCGCCCCGCGCCACCCAGCCCAGCGCTCCAGCCGGAATGATCACGGCACAGCCGGCCACCCCTCACCGGCGGCAGGCGATCAGCACGCAGTGAGCAGGGCCCAGCCGCCCCCACGCCGCCGGACACGGCACCTGCACGGCGTGCCCGAGAACCATCATCCCAGCAAATCCCTTAATTGGCAGACACGAAAACCCAGGGCTTTGTGCTGTGAGAACAGAGTCCCGGGGCCGGGGAGGGGGCGCCGCCCAGAGCTCAGGTGGCCGGGGCGGGCAGTGCGGCTCAGCAGCCCTGCGTGAGGCCCGCCCAGCAGATGCGAGCTCCGCTCCCGCGCCAGCCCCCGCCGGGAGACCCCTCGCTGCCCTCGGCCTGCTCTGCCCTCTGCCGCCTCCGCGCTGTCTGATCCCGGCTGCTGTGTCCTTTGTCCCCGCGCCGCACGCTGCGATTACACGCCGGGAGCCAGCCAGCAGTGACAACTGAAGCGCGATCTGACCACAGGGCAGACGCCGGGTTCCCGGCCTCCCGACCCGCGGGGTCTTCCCCGGGGCTAGGGCATCCGGAGAGCTGAGTGCCAGCCCCGCGGCTGGCGGTAGCCGGAGCCCCGGCCTGGGCGGGCACTCAAGTGGTGGGGGGAGCCCAGCACCCACAGGGGCCCACAGGCACCCGCAGCAGGCCCCATGGCAGGGCAGGCAAGAGTGTGGGCCGGTGCGCTGGGGGGGGGGGTTAAGCTGTGACTTGTGACACGGGCATCCCACACCGGGGCACCGGTTCGCGCCCACAGCTACTTTGCTCCCAATCCAGCTCCCTGCTCAGGCACGGGGAGGCAGCAGGTGAGGCCCAAGTGCCTGCGCCCCTGCCACCGTCGTAGGAGACCAGAGTAGAGTTCCCAGGTCCCGGCTGTGGCCTGGCCTGGATGATCCCTCCCTCCTTCCCTCTCTCTTTCTCTCTCTCTCTCTCTGCCTTTCAAATCAATACAAAGAGCGTGGGCTCTGAGGCCAGATCATCTGGGCTTGAATCCCACACCCACCATGTCCTGGCTGCGAGGGCTTAGCAAAGCGACCTAACCTCCCTTGGTCTCAGTTTCCGCATCTATGAAATGGGGACAACAATGACCTCTAACCCCTAGGGCCTGTCCGAGGACGCAATGACCTAATGCGTTCATGAAGACTGAGAACAGGACCCGGATGTCCACACCTGGGGGCTAAGCCCACTCTCCCTCCACACTCAGGCCCGGGGAGGCTGCACAAGGCCAGGGAGACGGCTGAGGCCCCACGCGGGCCCAGTCCCGCTCATGGCGGCAGCAGGGGCCGCGCCCTGGCGCCCGCTCCACCCATCAGGTGCCTCGTGTACTGCAGCAGGCCAACCTCACCTTTATCAGCCCCGAAGTGGGGGCCGCGGGGGCCACGCGGAGTTCAGGGCACAACAGGGCTGGCACCCGCACCCCGCGGGGCCCTGGCCATGCTCACTGGTTGGAGCGGAGGCAGGCGCTGGGGGCCAGGTGGGAGTGGCCGATCCGATATGGCAGAAGGCGTGGTTCAGGATTGCCCAAGCCGGGCAGCCACAGTATCACATCATCCACCCCCCTCCCTTGAATGCCGGCAGAGGTCACTCAGGGAAACACCTGGGATGGGCGCTCTGCCCCAGTCAGCCTGCGGATGTGACCACAGCCCGCTCAGTCTGCGGCGACATCCAGGGACAGCCCCCGCCGGGCCCCCCGGAGTCCCCACTCCGTGAACCCATCAGAAGATAACACGGGGAGCGCCTGAAAGTATCGCAGTGGCCCGGAGGGTGCTTCAGGACTGAGAACCCTGGGGGACACAGACCCCCGCCCCCCACCATCTACCACCCTCTGCCCTCTGCCTGCCGGGCAGCCGCAGGTACAACCAGGAGACGTCACGTTCTCTATCATTGGCAGTTATTAAAAAACAGAGGGTAAAACCACACCACAGAAAAGTTGGGCTCAAGAAAACAGAACCAGGGCCGGCGCTGTGGTGTAGCAGGTAAAGCCACCGCCTGCAGTGCCGCCATCCCATATGGGCGCTGGTTCAAGTCCCGGCTGCTCCTCTTCCGATCCAGCTCTCTGCTATGGCCCGAGTGCTTGGGTCCCTGCACCCGTGTAGGAGACCGGGAAGAAGCTCTTGGCTTCAGATCAGCCCAGCTCCAGCCATTGCAGCCATCTGGGGAGTGAACCGGCGGATGTAAGACTTCTCTCTCTCTGTAATTCTGACTTTCAAATACATAAATAAATCATGAAAAAAAGAAACAGAAAGAAGCAGCCCTAGGAATTCGTGCTCAGAAGCAAGGCAGGGTCCTCCTTCCCTCCCTCCCTCCCTCCCCCCAGCGTTTATTTATCTCAGAGAGTTAGAGAGAGAGAGAGAGGAGGGGTCTTCCGCCCATTGGTTCACTCCCCAGATGGCCACAACGGCTGGGGCTGGGTCAGGCCGAAGCCAGGAGCTTCTTCCGGGTCTCCCACATGGGTGCAGGGGCCCAAGGACTTGGGCCATCTTCCACTGCTTTCCCAGGCCACAGCAGGGAGCTGGATGGGAAGTGGAGCAGCCGGGACTTGAACCAGTGCCCATATGGGATGCCGGCACTGCAGGCGGCAGCTTAACCCGCTACGCCACAGCGCCGGCCCGAGTGATAATTTCTTAAGAGGTCTGCAGTATTAAGCACAAACTCTTCTTTTTCAGAAATCCTCGTGGAAAACAAGCGCACACACACATACATACAGACATACAAACACATACACACAGAGATACACATACATACAAACACAGACACACAGATACATAGACACATACAGATACACACAGACACAGACACACACACACATACACAGACACACATACATAGACACAAACACACACACAGACACAGACACAGATACACACAGAGAGACACACACACGCACACAGATACACACACAGACACACGCACACGCACACATCACCTGGTACGCACGGCTGGCAGCGCCCCGCCCTGGGTGTGGGTGCAGGGCTGGGGGACGGCCGAGGTCCCTGCCAGCAAGGGCCCCGGGCTCAGCGGCAGGGAGCAAGGGTCTCGTGCCCGGCCCTGCGAAGAGCGGGGTCAGAGGCCAGAGCCCACCCACCCCCCACCCAGGTGGGCGGGGCCGCATCCTGGGGATTCTCCAGGTGCGGCCAGAGGAGGCGCCTGCCGTGGGCAGGAGGGGCTTGGGAATGAGCCCCTGGCTGGCCGGGTGACCCCAGAGCCCCAGGCCCCAGTGCACACCTGAGCAGCAGGTGGGGGCAGTGCAGGGACAGACTTGGAAGGGGCGTCCACCCCTCACCCGTGGGGACACAGCTCTGGGGCGAGGCCGAGGCTGGGGAGCGGTCTGCTCTCACCAGCCTCCCAGGAGCTGCCACACAGCAGGTCCTCAGAGCCCAGCCAGGACCCCATCCCGACCCACTGCGCGCCGGCTCTGAGCCCTGGACCCCATCCTGACCCACTGCGCGCCGACTCTGAGCCCTGGACCCCATCCTGACCTATTGCGTGCCGGCTCTGAGCCCCCAGATGCCATCCTCACTCACTGTGCACCAGCTCTCAGCCTGGGACCCCGTCCTGACTCACTGTGCGCCAGCTCTGAGCCCCGGGCCCCGTCCTGACCCACTGCGTGCCGGCTCTGAGCCCCAGACCCCGTCCTGACCCACTGCGCACTGGCTCTGAGCCCCAGACCCCATCCTGACCCACTGTGCGCTGGCTCTGAAACCCCGGATGCCGTTCTGAGCCTTCTGCCTCAGTTTCCCCCTTGAGTGGTGCCAGTCCCTGCCCCAGGGATTAAGCGAGGAAGTTCACAGGAGACGCTCCACAGTGCATCAGCCCCCAGGAGGGCCCCCAGCGGCCTGTGTGACCTCACACGCCCACGACCTCCCAGGCGTCAGCTTCCCCGTCGGCAGAGTGGGGTGAGGGCCCACAGAGGACCCAGGACGGTGAGGCCCGCTTCTCGGCTTGGCTGTGCACCAGCACGAGGCCGGCACACACCTGTCGGCTCCCTGCTCCCCTCCTGCCAGCCCGGGCATCCCGAACCCACGGCCTGGGAGGCGCCCCCCCATGCCTTGGCCCACAGCCACGCTGCCTGAGGCCACGCCTCCCACCTGCACAATAACCGGGGCAGAGCGCCTGGCGAGCTGCAGCCGGGGCTGCTGGGCCACCTGCCCCTCCCAGCCAGGCCCCTTCCCTTCCCAGGCTGAGGGCGCCACCTGCTGGGCGTGTGGGGCTTGGCCTGCTCCACTTCCCTGGATGGGAGGCCAAGGTGGGAGCAGCCTCCATGCCTCCGTGCAGGCCCTGGGTCCCTGCAGCTTGACGGGCTCCCCACTCCCAGGGCAGACCTCCAGGATCTTGACCCCACAGCCCTGAGAGGCTGCGGGGGCACACGCGCTGGGTGCCTGCTGCCCCTGGCCACCTCTCCTTCACTGATGGATGGCCCTGGCTGGCTGGCCTGGCACGCAGCCGCCTGGCCTCCCCCGCACCGTGGGGCTGAGTGTACTGAGGACAGGACTGGACTCTTGCCCCGGGCAGGCGGGGGCCCCCCAGGCCAGGTCAGCCTCCACCGCCTGGCCACCCACCCATGTCAGGCTCCACAGCCTGGGAGACCGGCAAGCAATGCCAGGGGCACTCCCACGGCTGCCCGAGGAGAAGCCGCGGAAGGAGCAGGAGGCCGGGGTGGGGGAGGGCCAGACCCCAGCAACTAGACACAGGCCTGATGGGAGCACCGAGACCGAGCTGCCCACCTTGTGTGGGAGAGGCTGGACGCCAGCTCGGCTGCTGGGGCCCGCCGCAGAGGGCTCGGGGCACCTGCACGACCTGGTCGCGCTGCTGAGACAGCGCACACAGGCAGGCGGTCCCACGGCCACGTGAGAAGGGCGTCCGGAGGGCCACCCTCACTGGTCCTAGCTAAAAACTCCTTTTCCCTTCCACCCACTCCTTTAAAACTCTAACCAAAACGCACATGAGAACCTGAACCATTCGGCCACTTTAACTGCCCGGTCCTGCAGTGACCGGTGCACTTGCAACATTTCGTATCTCCCCGTGTAGTTCCAGAACCTTCCAGCAGCCCACACCACCGGCGGTCGCTTCCTGTTCCTCTCTGCCCCCGGGGCCGGGCGGCCACTATCCGCTTCCTGTCTCTGTGACTTCTCTACCCAGGGCACTTCCTGTAAACCGAATCCATGTCTTTGCCCGACACGGTGCCTTCCGGGTCCCCCACGCTGTGGCGTGGGTCGGGGCTCGCTGCTCTGAGTGGCGGGACGGCAGTCTCCCACCGCACGACGGCCACGTTTTGTGCGCCCGTCGCCGGCCACAGGCAGGCGCCTGAGCCCTTCCTACCCTTTCGGCCGCCAGGAGCCATGATGTCACCCATGTCCCCGGGGCAAGTTCTTGCCGTCAGCACGGTAGACGCCCGTCCGATGGGGCCTTCCCGCCTCCTGTCACACGTGACAGCTACCCACACCTCGGAGACACCGCGACCCTGCGGCCAGCACCACCCCCACCCTGCGCCTGAGCAAACGCAGGGACACCTGGGCCAGGATGGGCCTGCCACTCCTCCCCTCCTCCTCCTGGCCCTAAGCCGAGCACTGGCGCTGCCAGCAGTGCCACCTGTGCCTGGCCCAGCCCCCGGGGAGGCCCGCCCGAGACCTCCACACGGGCTGCGCTGCCTGTGCCCACCGGCAACACCGGGAGGGGCGGGGGCGCGCCCCGTGCCTCTGAGTGGTGACACAGGAAGATGTCGCCAGAACCGCACAGCTTTCCAGGAAAACACCAACTGGCAGCTTCACCCACGGAGGAGGCAGGCGGAGAAGCTGAGCCGGGGAAGAGGGAGAGAGCCGAGGACCGACTCCCAGGGCTGCGGGCGGCGGGCGGCGGGCGGCGGGGCCCACACGGCTGCGGGCTGGAGGGACGGCTCCCACCCGGGGCCGGGCCCAAGCGCCCGGTGTGCACGCACAGCCTGGGGGCACAGGGGAAGTCCCGGCTCCCTGGGGCTGGCGGTGGCCACGTTGGGGGACTGAGCACGTGGAGGGGGGTCAGGACAAGCCCTGACCACTGCGCACCTGTGCCTGGGCTGCAGGGAGGACGCCCTGCGGGCCACGCTCCTGAGGGGCAGGGACGGGACGCAGCCTCACGAGAGGGAAGAGGTGGGCCGTGGGCTGGGAGGGCTCCCACAGGTGGTGACTGGCCCAGGGCCCAGCTCCCCACTGCCCCTGTCCTCCAGCCCGGGGCCTCTGACAGCTTCCCCTAGAATCAGGTCATCTCGGCCCCCTGCGCCCCGTTCCTGGCGACGGAGAAGCCAGCGCAGCCCCAGCACAGCCCCAGCACCTCGCCCCTGCGGGCAGCGCTGTCGTCCTGGCCCGGGACTCCGCCCTGTGCGCCCAGCACAGCGTGCCAGTGGGCAGGACATGCATGGGACCGGTCACCCCGGCAGGCCCTGTGACCGCTTGGAGCCCAGGCTCCCTCCGCAGCATCAGCTCCCGCTCCGGAGCCCCCGGGTGGGAAGCCGCCTGCCGGGTGCGGAGACACCCTCGCCACGCAGGGCCTGGATCGCCTCCCCCGAGGCCCCAGGAGCCCAGCTGCTCCTCCCACAGCCGCTGCCAGGGCCTCACCGCCCCGCACACCCCGCCCAGCTGCAGCGGCAGATGGGGACCAGGGGCCCTGTGCACGCCGCGGCTCGGGCAGCAACAGCGGGAGCACGGGAAGGGGGCTACAGGGACAGGAAGTCCCCCTGGCGGTCTGGGGGAGCTCCAGGGCCCTCCCGAGGGGCGAGCTCACGCCGGCTCCTCCACCCAGAGAGCAGGGGGCACTCCCAGGCCCCAGGGGCCCCTAGGAGCAGAGCTCCGTCATGGGGCAGGGTCTGGAGGCTTCCAGCAGAGGGGCCGGTACCACGCCGGCCGGCGGCGCTAACACAGGCCCGGGCAGCTCCGTGCCGCCCGGTGCCGCCAGGCCTGCCCTCCCCGCTCTCCTCGCCTCTGCCTGCTCCGGGATGGATGGGCTGTCACGGCGGCCAGACAAGCACATTTACAAACTGCTCCTTGCAGAGCGGATGGCAAGACCTCAGAGAGACAGCTCCCACCCCGGAAACACGCAGGGCGCCACGCTCTCCCTCGGCGGGAGCCAGGCCCCTCCCCCTCCCCCACCACGCTGGATGGAGCCGGAACAAAGCAGCCAGCCGGGGAGCTTTGATTTCATAAACTCGGCCCCCACTGGGCTGTCTTAATTGTTTCCAGATTCTGATCTCAAAAGAAGATGCAGATGGAGAAATTCACCTCTGGCTACCGTGGGGCCCGCTAGCTGGCTGGGGCGAGTGGCCAGGGCGGCCGCGCCCTTAGGCACGGGGAGCAACCGCTGGACGTCAGGCGGCCGGAGAGAGGATGCTCTCCACCTCGGCGGTGCCCCGCGCCCGGGAACCACGCAGGCCTGCAGGCAGCAGCCCAGGACCTGCTCAGAGATGGCGGCTCAGGGCCCCCGCCCAGGCCCCCCGCCCAGGCCCTGGGTGCAGTGAAAGACCGTGCAGGCGGTCGGCAGAGACTTGGGTTCGCGTCCCAGCGCCAGCGGCTGTGTGGCTGCCGACAAGTTTCCCCAAGCCTCAGTCTTCCAGCCTGCAGAAGGGGTCGGTAATGCAAATTCCAAATGCCCTCAGAGGGGTCCACACGCGTGTGGTTCCGTGGCTAAGACACTGGCATCGTGGGGCCGGCGCTGCGGTGTAGTGGGTGACGCCACAGCCTGCAGTGCCGGCCGGCATCCCATACGGGCACCGGCTCGTATCCCACTGCTCCACTTCCGATCCAGCTCCCAGCTGTGGCCTGGGAAAGCAGCGGAAGATGGTCCTAGTGCTGGGGCCCCTGCGCCCACGCGGGAGACCAAGAGGCTCCAGGCTCCCGGCCTGGCACAGCCCCAGCCGTTGTGGGAGTGAACCAGCAGACGGAAGATCTCTCTCTCCTCTCTGTATCTCTGCCTTTCAGACAATTATAACTAAAAGAAGACGCCGGCCTCCCCCCTGGCGTGCTTGGGTTTGAATTCCAGGCCCGCTCCTGAGCCCCCACCGAGCAGACCTGGGAGGCAGTGGGCACGGCTCAAGCAGCTGGGTCCCTGCCGTCCATGTGGGAGACGGTGCAGCCCCTGGCCCCCCGCTCCAGCCCTGACGCAGAGCGGCTGCTGCGGGCATTTGGGGGAGTGAACCTGAACCTGGACGGGAGCCCGTCTGTCTCTCTACTCTCAAGTGAAACAAGAATTCAAGGGCCCAGGGAACGCAGCTGCCTGCAGCGCCGGCCGGCTGACGACCCGGGTGCGCGGGTAAGGCAGGGGTTCTGCCTCCACAGTGCAGCTCCCCACGGGCCCGAGACCACGCGGACCTGCTGTCCAGCACCAGGGTGCGAGGACGTGCCGGTGCACCTCCCTTCTAGGACACTGGGACCCCCCCCCACACACACACGGCGGAGTCTGCACGGGGCCCAGGGGGGCTCCAGGGAGTCAGAGTGTCGGTCCTGCCCAGCATCCCGGGCAAAGACGCCACCTGAGGGGGTGGGAGACTCCCAACAGGGCCCGCGCTCCCTCCAGGAGCCACAGGACATGCGCACACACTCACATGCCTGCACACATGCGCTCACACTCCACACACACACACTCACCCACACTCGCGCAGGCACGCACTCACGATCCCACGTGAACACACACACGCCCCTCACATGCTCCCACACGCTCCTACACACATGTGCACACTCACGCAGGTTCCCACAAGCACGCGCTCATGCTCCCCACACACGCAGACACATGCACACTCCCGTGTGCTCCCACATACCCACACGCTCTGACACGCACAATCTCACGCACGCTCCCGCATGCCTGCTCGCACACAGGCTCCCTCACCCCTGCCCCTGCACACGTGTCCCCTCATGCACGCTCCCGCACACACGCTCCCGCACACGCTAACGGGAGCAGCTGACAGCCTGCCACGGTCTGCATGTTACAAGTCAATTACGCCGCCTGCGAGCCCACCTCGGTGCTGCGGGGGAGGTCATCTCGCCAGCTCGGAGGAGGAGGAGGGACACGGGGGCTCCCCAGGGAAGGGCCCGCAGCCCCCGGGGACTGCCAGCCGTCAATCAAAGGAGTAAATTGGAGGCGCACGGTTGGGGGGGCTCGTTTATTTTTATCCGTCCACATTAAACAGCACGGTGAGAAAAGGATGAGGATGTGTGGAGCCGTGCGGCCTCAGGCAAGCTGCTGACCGCCCGCCCCTCCTGCCCTCCTGGGCACCGAAATCAGCAAGTGCAGAAAGCCCCACCCCAGTGCCCTGGCAGCGCTGAGCGCAAAGGGAGCCTGGGGACCCCAGTGTCCGCCCGGAGCCGGGTAGCTGTGGGGTCTGGGGACCCCAGTGTCCGCCCGGAGCCGGGTAGCTGTGGGGTGCTCACCCAAGAGGCACGCTCCTCGGGATGAGGACTCACCCACTGCCCGGAGCCGGGCTGTCTGTGCCCACGGGACCGCCGCCTAGGCCCAGGGGGCTCCTGGGAAAGCCGCCCCAGTCTGCACAGCGGCAGGGCCTGGCCAGCCTTGGGGGCTGTGCTCCCACCTCCATGGGCAGACGTGGAGGGCCCTATGCAGTGGACAGCCCAGAATAGGCGCCCAGACTTACCACGCCCTCCCCCGGAATAGCCACAGTGAACCACGGGGGGCAGGGGGCAGGGCGGGACGGGGGGGGTGAGGGGAGGGGAGGGGAGGCAAGGAGGTGGCCTGTGGGCCAAGTGCAGGAGGTCACAGGACGCTCGGGGCACACGGGAGCCTTGGCCAGTGTTCCTCCTCCCTGTCACTGTTGGGAGGGGGCAGCAGCAGCGCCCAGGGCCAGGGCCACAGCTAAGGCCTTGGGGGCTCCTGCCTGGCTGCTCTGTGCTGGGCACCAGAGGGTCACGAAGATGCCCCACGGCCCCGTCCTGGGAAGCCCCCAGGCCGCAGGGGCGGCAGTGCGGGGCGGGGGTGCTGAGCGAGCCCCCTGCTGACCGGCCACGACCAGCCTGAGAGCCAGGGAGCCCGAGGCGTGACCCGAGCTTGGCACGGGCTCCTGGTCTAAGCTCCGAGGGCACTTCTGTGAGCCCCACGTCGCAGACAAGAAGCCGAGGCCCAGAGAGCCCGCGGCAGCGCTGCCGTCTGACCCAGGGTGAGCGGCCGCGCTCTGCGGCGCGGAGTGCACGGGTGAGGACAGCGGGGGCCGCCTGCAGGGGCTCTGGAGCATGGACAGGAGTTTGTGCAGCGAAGGACGCAACTCAGGGGTCAGAGCCGGCATGGAGGCGCTGGAGGGCGGGAAGGGCGGGCGTGGCCGGAAGAAGGGCAGGGAATGCCTGGCACACAGCAGGCGCTCAGCAAGTGCTGGGTGAAGGGGGGGGGGGGACAGGGAGATGCGAGGGGGAGGGGCAGGTAGACTCTGCTTTTGTCGACCTCACACGCACACACACGCGTGTGCACAAAGCCCCTCCCACCACCCCCGGCTCCCACTCCGGGGGAGGGGCAGGCCCCCTCACCACCAGGTACCCTCGGAGGCAGCCCAGGGGATGCTGGGAAGAGAAGCGGATGGGGGTGGGGCCGCCGGCTGCTCTGCTTCTGAATTTTACGCTGGGAAGGGAAGGTGGCCTGCGGGCTGCCACCCCTCCCCGCACCCCTGCTTCCTGGGAAACCTGGCTGTCTGGGAGGGGCGCGCGGGCGTCCCGGGGGAGGCCCGGGCAGCACCGCTGCTGCGCCCGTCACCTTCAGCCCTGACCTCATTTCCCACGGAGGCCTCGCAATTTCTTCCAATTTTCCACATAATTAGCCGAGCGGGAGACGGGCCGGCTGCAGCCAGCTGCTCAGGAGCCCAAGGGCAGAGCCCCCCCCACCCGCGGCTCCTTTCTGGGCCTGGGGGAGGGGGACACAGCCGGGGGGGGGGGCAGGCTCCCCACCGGCCTCCTGGGCCTGCGGAACACAGGGTCACAGCTGGGATCAGAGGCGGCCAGCGCCCGCGAGCGTCCCGGCCTCTGCCTAGCTGCCTCCTGCCTCCTGGCCCCTCCGGGAGGCCCCACACCGCCCCGCCCAGCTGCGCGCCAGCTGCACCGCTCACCATGTGACCGTCGGCGACTGGACCCACCAGCCTCCATCTGGCCACCTGGGGGGTGGGCGAGGCCAGGGAGGCGCCTGGACGGCGGGGAGGCGGAGACGCAGCTGGTGCTAACGGCCGAGGGCGCCCTCGTCCCGCAGGTGCCCCTGGGCTGGACACAGCCACCCTTCCACTCAGTGGGAGGCCATGGAGGGTTCCGGAATGGCTGCTGAGCCAAGCAGGGAGCAGTGGGCCGAGGCCTCGCACAGGGGCCCTGGCGAGAGCAGACTCACTCCCTGGGCCTCGGTTTCTCCACTGAGCCGTGAGCAGGGCCGCCCCACCTTCCCCTCGCTCCTGGCCACAGCGGGTGACGGACGGGTGCCTGGACCCACCCAGGCACGCGTCACCCAGGCTGCTGCAAGGCCCAGGGTGCTTCAGGCCCCTCCTCCCGGGGGCTGGCATCGCCACTCCTGCCAGTCGGTCGCCCGCCCCCAGGACACGCCGGGGCTGGGGAGCAGGCGCTGGGCGCTCCCTGCGTGAACCTGGCTGCTTGGCACGAGGGAGCGGGGTGCTGCCGGGACACTCGGCTTCCTGGGCATTTGGCACAGCGGCCTGGCCAGGACAGTCCTACAGCCATCAGCACCACACACACACACACACACAGGTACACACATGTACCACACACACCCACACACATGTACCACACACATACAGGTACACACATGCACCACACACACAGGTACACACGTGCACCACACACCCACATACATGTACACACACCCACCACACACAGCTACACACACGTGCACCACACACCCACACACAGGTACACACGTGCACCACACACCCACATGTACACACGTGCACCACACACCCACACACAGGTACACACGTGCACCACACACACATGTACACACGTGCACCACACACCCACATACAGGTACACACGTGCACCACACACACATGTACACACGTGCACCACACACCCACATACAGGTACACACGTGCACCACACACCCACATACAGGTACACACACCCACCACACACACCCACACACAGGTACACACATGCACCACACACCCACATACAGGCACACACGTGCACCACACACATGTACACACGTGCACCACAACCCACATACAGGTACACACGTGCACCACACACCCACACACAGGTACACACACACATGACCACACACACCCACACACAGGTACACACATGCACCACACCCACATACAGGTGCGCACACACACCACACACCCGTACACACATGTACCACACACATGTACACACATGTACCACAATACAGGCACACACATGGGCACACATGCACACACGTGTGCACACACGTGTGCACACACGCTCACACGGGTCACCAGGTGCTGCTGACCCATTTTTCGGAGGAGAGAGCTGAGGCACCAGGAGGCCAAGCCAGCGGCTGCACGTCCCACGACACAGCCATGCAGGAGCCTGAGTAAGGCCCCGGGTGTGTGAGCGGGGGCTCTGCCTCCCCCACGTCCCCTCCAGGGTGCTGCACACGCACACACACGCACACACACACACGGGCACCTGGGACGTGGGGCCACTCTGACTGCACTGTGCACAGCGCTGTCCCGCCAACAGCAGGAGAGACCGGAGCCCCGGGAAAGCACCAGAGACCCGCGCCCCTGCCCCCCCCACCAGCACGTGGGCCTCAAAGCTGCAGCCCCCCCCCCCGCCGACCCTGGCATCCCTGCGCCTGCTCCCTGCGCCTGCGGGTCCTCGGGGAGCTGGGGGGGGGGGAGGAGGCATTGCTCTGAGTTCCACGCGGTCAGAAAGAAGAGGGAGGGGAGGCCAAGTGAACCAAAGAGGACCCCGGAGACCTCGCGAGCTCCCGGGGCGGAGGGGGGAGCCAGCTCAGCGCCCCGTGTCGGGGGAGGGGAGCTCTGGGAGGCTGGCGGACGCGCAGCCGCCTGGCGCCGCTGACCGCCGAGCAGCCTCCTGGGCACCTGGTGAGTGGGAGGTTCTCACGGAGCACCCACAGCGGGCAGAAGAAATCCAACTCTGCACCCCGTTGAGCCCGCTCGGGCCTGGCCAGGGGGATCGCGGTGAAGCCAGGCCGGGCACAGGACCCGCTGGGACGTGGCCCCGGGCCTCCTGGGCTCTGCCGGCAGGTGTGAAGTCAGCGTGCCGTGCCTGTGACGGGCCGAGAAAGGGACGGCCTCTGCTCACTCTCCCGGCTGAAGGAGGACGCAGGGTTACTGGAAAGGCAGAGTGACCGGGGCTGGGGGGGGGGGGCGGGGAGAGAATCCCCCTCCCGCTGGTTCACTCCCCAGGTGGCCACAACGGCTGCAGCCGGGTCAGGCCCCAGCCAGGAGCCAGGAACTCTGTGCAGGTCCCCCATGTGGGTGCACGCGGGCCGCCACCGCTGCTCTCCCAGCCGCGACAGCAGGGCGCCGCTGGGTGCTGCGCTCACGTGGGGGCGGGCGCCGCCGGGGCTCACCCGGCTGTGACCGACGCCGGCCCCGGTATCAGTCTCGCCACAAGCCTGCCAGTGCCAGGACGACGGTGACGGCGGCCCCGGGGACGCCTTTTCTGGTGGGCTATTTGGAACAGCACCCCCTCCCTCCCAGGCCCGTTGCCTCCGCTCTCCCAGCTGCCCCGGGAATCTGCCCCACTTAAGGCGCCTGCCCTGCTCAGCTGGTGCTGGAGTGATGAGTGCAGGCGCCCGGACCCCTGCCTGGGTCCTCTCAGCTCCCCTTGCAATGCAGGGCGCGCCCGACGGAGCTCGCTACTCTCACACCCAATGCGCAGATGAACAAACTGAGGCTGGGAGAATGAGCCTGGCCCAGGGTCACCAGGGAAAACCCAGAGCCCACCGCTTGTTGGCTAATTCCGACTCCAGGGATCAGACGCTACGGTCTGGACCCTCTGCCCGCCAGCGCGCCGGCCCCAGGGGACGCAGCCCCAGGCATGGCCCTGGGACGAGGGAGGCAGCAGCCGGGCCGGGCTGGCTCCGAAGTCTCGGCACGCGGCCCCAGGGCCTGCCGCCGCGGCTGCGCGAGCCCCCTGTGCAGACACACCGCTAATTAGCTGTCAGGAGCCAGGCACCGCGCGCCCGGCCCCCTCCCTGCCAATCGCGCCGGATCGCCCTCTGCCACCGCGTGTCACCACATGATAAAAGGAAATATGTTCAAAGCGGAGCCACTAACAAGAGACAGGGAGGCTTGGAGAGGCAGAAGCAGGCTGCCTGACACTCGCCCAGGGAAGGGGGATAAATTAAAACCATTAAAAAAATAATTTGTCAGCGTCAGGTTTCAGAAGGGAGCGCTTCCCCAGAGCGGGTGGGGAGACGCCCGCCAAGTGCGGAAGGGGCTGCGCCGGGCCCCTCGCGGCCTGCGTGGCCCTGGACAAGCGGCTCCGCCTGCCGGGCCTCAGTCTGCCCCTCTGTGGAGTGGGTACGACACGGGGGCGTCCATCCAGACAAGCTCCCAGCTCACGGAGAACAGCGCAGACGTCTGCACATCGGAGCTCGGGCACTGGGCAGAGTCCCAAGGTCCCGGGGGCCACAGGGGACAGCGGCTCCTCCCGGTGACCTGGGAGCCCAGTCCAGGAACCCGACAGCCCGGATGGGAGTGTGTGGCCCAGGCAAAGCCCCGCCCTGCTGGCGCTGGGACCCCTCCCCCAGACAGCGGGTCCCTCCCCTGGCACTCCCATGGGAGCTGCCCAGGGGTCAGACCAGCGGGGCCGCTCCGCGGAGGGGCGTGCCCTCTGCGACCCCTACTCCAAAGGGCAGGGAGAAGCCACCCGTGCTGGAACCAGGCCTGGACTGCGCTCCGCCCACTGCCCACTGCCCACTGCACAGACAGGAACACTGAGGCCCCCGGTCCCACACAGGAGAGGCGCTGCAGGACTGGCTCCCGCTCGAGAATTAACGCCCCCCCCAGCCCGTGAGCCCCGAGTGGTGGCCCAGCCGCAGGGGCGGCCGAGCTCCTCCAGGAGGGGCTGAGAGGGGTCTCCCAGGGAAGGGCGCCTGGCCCCAGGGCCGCCCCGCCCTCCCGGGGGAGCTCAGAGCACCTCCCAGGGACCCGTCAGGGCACAGCCGGCCTCACCCCCCGACCGTGTCCCCCCACACCCACTGCCGCGGGGCCGGGGGGGGCCACAGATGTTTCCAGAACCCAAGCGCAGGCTCGAAGCTGGCACTGGGGCCGCACGCCGCGCGCCGCCTCCGCACCACACACAGTGCACGCCTGGGGGGGGGAGGGGGCCAGCAGGGGCACAGGCGCCCCCTGGAGGGCGCGCGGGTCAGCCGTTGCCGTGGTAACCACTCGGGGAGGACCTCACAGGCGTCAAGGTCACAGCGCGGCCGAGACCAGGGGACAGCAGGACAGGCAGCGCAAGGGCTGCCCCCCATCGCGTCCAGCCAGGGAAGTGCTCCTCTGAGGGGCCCCGCCCACCCGCGGCCGGACGCCAGCGCCCCCTCCAGGTCCTTTCCCCCTCAGCGCTGACCAGGATGAGTTCCAACCCTGGGGAGGGAGGGGTCGCATGGCCCCCAGGCTGCCCAGGGGCCCCTGCGGAGCCCTCCCCGCCGGGCTGTGGCTGCTCCAGGTGCTCCTCCTCCAACACACAGCAGGAAAGAGTGGAGGGGGCACACGGCGAGGGCGGGGCAGAGCTGGAGGGGGCACACGGTGGGGGTGGGACACACGGCAGGGGTGGGGCAGAGCTGGAGGGGGCACACGGTGGGGGTGGGACACACGGCGGGGGTGGGGCAGAGCTGGAGGGGGCACACGGCGGATATGGGGCGGGCAGCGGGGGTGGGGCACACGGCGGAGGTGGGGCACAGGGCGGGGGTGGGGTACAAGGCGGGGGTGGGGCGGGCAGCGGGGGTGGGGCACATGGCAGGGGTGGGGCGGGCAGTGGGGGTGGGGCGGGCGGCGGGGGTGGGGCATGCTCCTGGCTCCGAGCCCCGCCCTCCCTTGAGCACAATCTAGGCCTGTTTAGGCTCCGGGACCCCAAGAGGCCCGTGGGAACCTCATCCGCCCCCGGGGCCTCCGGGAAGTGGCTCTGGCCCCACAGAGGAGGGGAACGGAGCCCCTGGAGGCTGAAAGGTTGCCATGGCAACCAAGCAAGGCGGGCAGCGGAAGGAGGGCCGAGAGGCCGGGTGGGCTGCACGGCCCGGCAGCGCCCCCCTCGGAGACCGGACATGTCCCTCTCAGAGGATGGGTGGTGACCCTGCTGGGGTGGGCCGGGTAGGCCGGACGACTGGGAAGCCGGCCAAGGGCCAAGCTGGCACAGACGCCATGGCGGGAGGCGGCAGGGGCTCCTCTAGGAGCCTGGACCCGAGGCCAGGGTGCCTCCCCCCCCCCCGACCCCCGTGTGTGGGCTCTGGCCAGGCTGCAGGGCCCAGCAGGCGCTCTGGCTCCTGCGGTCCACGAGGGCTGCCCGGGGCGGACTCAGGGCTGTGTGGCTCCCAGGCCAGCACTGGGACCAGAGAGGCGGCGCCCAGGCCCGGCCACACCCCTGCGGGGCTCCTCCCTGTCCCAGCCTGCCTGTGGGGTGCTGTGGGCCGCCCAGCCTGCCTGTGGGGTGCTGCCCTAAGACTGCTACAAAGCAATCCACAAATACCCTTCCCCGGGCCACCAGCTCCGGGGAAGGTCCGTGTGAGGTGGCAGGGAGGTCGCGGGCAACACAACCCGCGTGCGTCCCTCCAGCCCCCCCCACCCCGCTCCGTGCCCCCCACCGGAGCGCAAGGCGTGCTGGGATATTCTAGACCGGGGCATCCGACGCAGCAGCCCCCCGTGAGGGCCGAGCCCTCGAGACGTGGCGGGGCAAATGAGGAACTGAACTTATCCCACTTCGCATAGGCTTTGAAATGCTCATTTTTAACCTGTTTAAGAAAGGAGAGAAAACGGCACCTTCCAGCTGCTTCACTCCCCAGATGCCCACAACACCCGGGCTCCACCCAGGCCTCCGTGCGTGCGGGCGGCTGGGCCGCTGCCCGGCTCTGCGGCACAGACGGAGGCCTGGGTCTCGGCGGTCAGTGCTGAGGCTGCAGGGCAGGCAAGCGGGAAGCGAGACCCCAGCGCTGTGTTGGGGACAGCCAGCGGATCCAAGCTGGGGGCGGGGGCAGGGCCCCAGGCGGGAGCAGAGCGGGGCGAGACCCAGGGGCCGGGCGGGCGCCGGGTCAGACAGGCAGGGGGAGCATCAGGAAGAAGCACACGTGGCAGCACCCGTCATTCCCGATCCGCACACAGGCAGTGACCGCTGTCCCACTGAATGACCTAGGGCAGGCGAGGGACCAGGGCGTGCCTGGCTCACAGAGGGCACCCGCCATGCTGGCCATTCCGCGACGGCCACGTGTTTCGGGGGGTCTTTTCCTTCTAAAGCCCCCACCCTTCACCCCCAGTGCTGAGTGTCTGGTAAGGGAAGAGCCCGCCACTCTGCCCCCTGGACACCTCCTCTGTCCCGTGTCCCTGCCCCAGAAGGAAGTCCTTCCGGGCCCAGGACACGAGCAGGAGGGCCGTGTGAGGCTCCCATCTCACAGATGCGGAAGCTGAGGCACAGAGGTCACGGGACTCGCCCAAGGTCACGCCGGGAGGACTAAGAAGTGGACACTGTGTCACAATGGGGAAACTGAGGCAGTAGCCACGTGGCTGAGCTGGGCCTCTGGGCTCCTGGCCCCCCAGGCCGTGTGGGCCGGGGAGAAGCCTTGGCGGGCCGAGAAGGCAGTGGGGAGGGGCTGACAGCAGGCCGGGCTCCTGCCACTCGCTCCCTTCCCTGCTCTCACAGCCCCGCCACGGGGGAGCCGGAAGCTGGCAGCAGCCGCCGTCGCCACCGCCTCCCCTGCCGGCCCATCTGCCGCAGTCTGCAGGCCCTGCCGAGGCCGCCGCCGCCACGGGGAGGGGCCG
The DNA here is from genome assembly GCF_051225735.1 of Oryctolagus cuniculus. Taxonomy (NCBI): domain Eukaryota; kingdom Metazoa; phylum Chordata; class Mammalia; order Lagomorpha; family Leporidae; genus Oryctolagus; species Oryctolagus cuniculus. The sequence continues at coordinate 76,622,614 of NC_142884.1, read as the reverse complement.
TGCCCCCGCCCCTTCTCCCAGGCCTGGGGTCACCAGGGGACACAGGGCAGAGTCCACGGTGTGGTGTGGCGGGCAGTGCGGGCAGAGGGCACGGCCACTGCGCAGGACCTGGGCGCCTCCTGTGTAACCTGTGCGTGGCAGGCTCTGTACCCCCGCCAGTGGGCCCCTCCCGTGCCGTGCCCACCGGCCGGATCCCGCCTCTCAGCCTCCCAGCCTCGGCACCCAGCCTGGCCCCACCTCCTGGCCTCTGCACACGCTGGCCCCTCCACCGGGAGCCCCCAAGCCCAGCCACCTTCCCCACCGGCCTGGCTCCACTCCCCTCCAATCTCGTGGGGTGGAGGCCGCAGTGCACGTCCCACTTGGCTCCCACGGCCCGAGGACCAGCGGGACTGGCATCACCCAAGCCTGGGGACCCCACGCAGGGGGGCGGGGGTGAAGGGACTCCAGGCAGAGACCACCGAAGACACAGCCCGGGCAGCCCTGACGCCGCAGGCCCCCCATAGCTCCTGGGATTCAGCAGGGGACAGGGACACCTCGCGGGCACCCCAGGAGGCCCCCAGGGGAGGGCGGGGCTGAGGGGTGAGGCAGCTCCTCCAGGCGCCTCCCGCTCCTGTGGGCAGCTTGTTCCCAGCATATGCCCGCCATATGCTGCGGCGACAGGCACCCAAGGCAGCCCGCAAGCAGCCAGCTGTGGGGGCGGGGGCTGCCGCCTGGAGCCCGCCCCAACGGCTCCCACCTCCTGCAGTGACGGCCAGGTGGCCCTGGAGGCCACACCGCAGTGACCACACGGAGGCCTGGGGCGGGGGGGGGGGCGTGTGCCCCCCGCAGCCCCCGGGCGTCTGTGACGGGGGAAGGGAGGAGTGGCGCCCCGCGCGTGCTGTCATGTGCGAGGCCTGCGCATCCCGGCTGTGTGGTCCTGAAACCAGCAAGTGCTCCCGTTTCCCAAAGTGGGCTCCCGGAGCCCCGGTGTCTGCGGACTGGCTGGGGGTCGGCGGCCCCGGGAGCCGAGGGCAGGCGAGGGGGGCCTGGGTTAGCCCCGGGAGCCAGCGAGTGTCAGAGCCGACGTCCACTGAGCACGTGGACACCCGGGGTGAGATTCTGGAGCAGGGAACCCCATGTGGGGGACAGGCCCCGCCCGCAGTGCCACCAGGTTCTCCCAAAGACCCGGGCCGGGGCAGCTGCACGGAGACTCCAGGCCACGGCCGGCACGGCGTCCGCCAGGCCCCGGCGCCATGCACGTGTGGCGCTGAACCCCAGCGCAGGGGTAACGCCTGAGAAGTCAGAGCCCCGGCTTCGAACCCTGCTGCTGCCACTCAGCCTGGCCAGACCCCACCCCACCCCGCTGTGCCTGTGTTCCCGTCTCTAAGATCAGCCTCTGCCTGCGCACGAGCGGCCAGCCCAGGGGGCTCTGACAGCAGGGCTGACGGCTCTGGGCTCACATCCCCCGGAGCCAAGGGGGCCCCGCATGGCCTGACGGGCACCTCCGTGGGCAGGCGGGTGCCCGTGACCTTCCCAGGGTCATTGCTGCTCTTCCCCGGCCCCAGCTGGCTTCCAGTGCCGGCTGCACCCATCCCCCCAGCGATGACCTTGGGTCTTGTGGCCTGCTGAGAAGCAGGTCTGCCTCCTGCTGACGCAGCTGCCGGGGGCCAGGTCCCCGGGGAAGCTCGCTCGGCCCTGGGGCAGCGCGAGACATTGCCGCACACGCGCTCGGCAGCCCGGCGCCACCGCCGGCCCCGCGAGTCCACCGGGGGGCGCCCAAGGGCGGAGACACAAAACCTGCACACGCGTGCTCACAGCCGGAGGACATGGCCAGCGCCCAGCAGCGGAGGAACGGACGAGCGCGGACGGCGCCACCCTGGAGGAGGCACGGAGCCGACACACGGCTCAGCGCGGTGAGCCTGAGCTCCCGGTTCTGAGGGGCCGGGGCCACCGTGAAAGCCACACGGTGCACGACTCTGCCTATGGGAGAGGCCGGCCCAGGCAGGCAGACAGGAAGCAGATCTGGCTGCCCGGGGCTGGGGGCGTCGGGAGACGGGGGTGTCAGGAATGTTCTAGAATTAGTGGTGGCTGCACAGCGTGGAACATTCTGGAAGCCACTGAACTCTACACTCCAAATGGGTGGCTTTGCATGACGTGTGTTATTTCACAACCACGCTGACTCAGACCTGCACTGGAAACAGCACTTACGAAACCCCGTTTCTCAAAGGCTGGGCTCTGTTCGAATTGTAACAATCAACAGGAGTGAGCACACACTGTTTTATGGTCAGAGGCATCGTAAAAGTGCTCACAGGGGCTCTGCCTGCAGATGGAGAGGCGGGGCCAGGGAGGGACGCCCCACCCCGCTGTTCCCCTCTGACCCAGCCTTTGGGAAGCCGGGAGCACCCACCAGGGGGCGCCAACACGAACCAGGTGCCACGTGGGTGGCCACCCCGCCTCCCCAGAAAGGGACCCCCAGGGGAGGGGAGAGCCCCTTGTGAAATCCAGGGCCCGGCCACTGGGTGTCCCTGCCATGGGTGGGGGCTGAAGGGACTCCTGCAGGTGCACCCAGAAAAGAGAACTGGCTCCAGGCGGGAGGGGGGGGACGGAGCAAGGGGTGGGGGCGGGCCTCAGCGAGCCCTCAGGGCCCATTCCGGCTGCACACGTGAGGGAGCCAAGGCTGCTGGGTGCGCGGCTGCTGCCATGGGACACCGGCTACCCACCAGGCCCCGAGGCACGGCTCGGCCCCCAGCCCCGGGTGGCAGAGAGCTGCAAGGGGCAGGCCCCTTCCCCCATGCGCGCTGGTGGAGAGCTGGGCCGAGGGCACCCCGGAGAGGGTCCCCAGCCTGGCGCCCCCAACACCACTCGGGACGGCCGCCCTCTCGCTGAGGCGCGAGTGAGGGCAGAGGCAGCCCCCTGCCTCCGTGTCCCAGTCTGAGACGACACGCGCTCACGGTGGGGAGGCCGCCTGCACAAGGCCCCAGCCCGGGTCAGGCAGCGCTCGGTGCACGGGGCTGGTGTGATCCCCGTGCGACCCCCGTTCTGGAGAGGCTTCCCCAGTGCCCCCCAGGGGCTGGGCGCTGGGTCACCACAGCAGGTCCTGCTGCCCGGCCACTGGGCACGGTGGCGCTGGCACAGGGCCGGCTGCTGCTCTGGGTTAAAGATCCCTCGTGCCAGGACGGGCGGGCCTGCTCTGGCAGGTTCCCAGCCGGCTGAGCCACAGGGGGCCTCTGCACTCAGCTCGTAAAGGGTCTGTGGCAGAAGGAATTCAGGCACGGCTGGATCCAGACGCTGCACCGCGTCAGCTGGGAGCTGCCTCCCGTCTGCGCCCGTCTCTCCCCTGCCCTGCCTACTTCTTGACCTCACTCCTGGGGCAGAGCAGGGGGCTCCTGCCACACAGTGCGCCCTGGGCCCCAGGCGTCGGCCTGAGTTGAGCACTCATGGGAAGGGGCCTCCCCAGGGCCCCGGCAAGCCACTCCCTGTACCCGCTCGGCCCGGGGGGTGCTGCCAGCCCCAAATGGAGGCGGCGGCTTGCGGTAACTAAAGCCCTTTGGAGCGGGGCGGCGCCAGCCAGCGCCGGGGCTCCCTGCCTGGTCCCAGCCAGGAGAAGGCTCCCCAAGGACTAATGCTGGTGTGTAAATATTAGACGCTCCGTCTCCTTCGAGACCAATTACACAGATCATGGCGGCTCCCCCAGGACCTGCCTTCCACTTACCGCACCATCATTAACAGCCTATTAGGTACCAGCTGCTCGGAGCGGGAGGCGGGGGATGACAGCAGAACGGAGCCAGGGGGAGAGGGAGACGAGAGCAGCAGAGACAGCCAGGGTGACAGAGACGGGTGGGCGGGGAGGAGCCACGGCAGGCAGCCCTCCTGAAGCCGGTCACCCCCAGCAGCACTGGGTGCTGGGGCCCCGGGGACCAGGGCTTCCCACAGCAAAGCGAGGGCCGCGGACTGTGGAGGCGGCCTACGGGCACACACCGCACCCGGGGCGAGCCTGGCAGGCCGCCGGGTGCACAGCGGCCGCAGCACTGCTCGGGAGGCGGGGAGGGGATGGGTTAGGCACCGGCTCCCTGGGGTCCTGGTGTCCCCTGACTCCTGGAAGGGCGCCAGGGACAAGGGTGACGGCCCTGTGTACAGACAAGGACCTGCTGCCTGAGCCACCAGCTGGGCTCAAGGCTCGTGACTTACAAGGTCATGCCCAAGTCCAGGGCACGTCCAGGAGACTGCGCTGGCGGCTCAGGGGTGCGGCACAGCCGGGGCGCAGGAGCGGAGGGGGTGGGAACAGAGGGGCGGAGAGAAGGCCCTCCCCCCGCCCCTCGCCCCAGCCAGCCCCTCCCGGGCTCTCCAGGACCACCCTGCTCCCCAGCTACAGCGACCCTGGCCCCGTGCCCAGGGGTGGCTTCACCCTCCATCCCTCTGCCTGTCTACTCCCTGCCCGCGGGGAGTGAGCGGCGGACAGCGTGCAGGGCTGGGGCCACTTGATGGGGCGGTCACGCAGCGCCCTGGGGACGGCGTGGGGGAGCAGCAGCACGCAGCCCTGCGAGGACTGGGAACAGAGTGTGCGAAAGCCCAGAGCCGGGAACCAGCTCTGCCCACCCGGGAAGAGGAAAGCCAGCCAGCACACGTGGGTGCAGGGGGCTTCCAGATGAGGTCAGAAAGCAGGGAGGGGGCAGTTCACATCCGGGGCACCCCCTCAACCCCTGGGACTCGGATTTGGAATTTTATTCTATGAGCTTGGGGAAGCTGCCTTGCAGACATCAGCGGGGGCGGCCAAATCCGCCCCTCCCTTGGGCCGCGGGGTCGGGGAGGAACCAGCCGTGACTCAGAGCGCTGCCGACCTGCGAACTCCCATGAAGCCCTGCGCCCTCGGGAGCCCCAGGGGAAGCTGGCACCCAGCTCTGCTCCCCAGAGGATGCCCCGAGCTCAGCACTTCCGGTGCAGGCCCCTGGCTGCCGCCAGCCCCTCCCCAGGACCTCGTAGGGTGGCTGTGGGATGGAGCTGGCCGGGAGCCCCTGCCAGGATTCCAGGACTCCAGGCCCCCGGCTCTGCGCTGCGTTCCGTGTCTCCTCCTCCGCGGCTGGGAATAATTAGGTGACCAGGGACATAAATCATGGCGTGCTCCTGTGCGTCTGCTAATCACATCGGCGGACGGGTGGGGTGCATGCATGTGTGCGGGGCCCTGCTGCCGGGGCATCCCCAGCGGGGCTCTGCACGGCACCCCATCCACCAGGTTCCTGGGGACAGCACGGGTGCTGGTGTGCATGGTCCCAGGCCCACACTGACTCTCACTCCCACAGACACACCCCGCAGACCCCTAAACACCGCCCCCAAATCCCTACACAGCCCTGACACCGTGGCACCCAGGCACGCAGGACCCCCAGGGACAAAGTGCAAGTTTGGGTTCTGGCGCCACCTAGAGGCCCCGTCCTGGAAGTGCCGGAGCACCCAGGATGGGGCAGCTCCCCAGGTCGCGTTGGCTTCCTGTGGCTGCCACAACCGGTGATGCACACGCGTGCCCGAGGACACGGAGCTCAGGCACCTGTCACGGGAGCAGCGGCCTCTGCTCTCCTTACCCACACCCCCCGGGCTGCGAGACAATGGTCCATGGAAAGTGCACTTACTTAAGGGGGTGTTCACGAAGGAGGGGGGCGGGGGGCCGGGTGAGCGTGGGCTCAGCAAAGACCTCGCAGCCACAGCTGCCTTCCGTGCCTGTCCTTTGGGAGTCGGCTCACCGGCACTGCCGGACACTGAACCCACAGAGGCGGCCTCCATGTGGGCTCCTCGCTGGGACACTGTCCCCGCTCTCTCGTTTCCCCAGGCTGGCTTCCCGGCGGGACAGCAGGATCTGGGGAGGTGAGACCACTTCTCCCAGGGCTGCCTACCCGGTGGCCTCGTGACTCAGTTTACCCTTTCGTCCCCGCTGCTGCTGTTTGCTCTCTCCAGGCCGCACAGCCTCAGGGCCCAGCATGGTGGACGGCCCCTCAGGCCTGCACTGCTTCAGGGCGCAGCAGCCGCCCAGGGTCTGCGGGCTGGTGACGGCCCAGTGCCACCCCGAGGCAGAACCTGACCAGGGAGAGCCCTGGCCGCCGGCCTCCATGCCAGGATGCCCCCGGCGTCCGTCTCCAGACCAGAAGCTGCTGGAATCAGCAGCCACACGCCTGCCTCTCACACAGCCAGCAAGAGAAAACGCGACACAGAACGCAGGCCCTCGCCCACGGAGGCCTCTCCACGCACCGTGCTGGCCTGCGTCTTCCACGTCCCCCGTGCACGTGGCCGCACACTCGCTGTCTCAGCACGAAGCAGAGGGGCCGGCGTCATGGCACCATGGGTTACGGGGCTGCCCGAGACACCGGGGTCCCACATCAGCTCCACTTTCAGCCCAGCTCCCTGCTGATGTGTCTGGGAAGGCAGCAGAAGATGGCCCGGGTTCCTGGGCCCCTGCAGCCACGGGGGAGACCCGGATGCAGCTCCTGGCTCCGCCTCGGCCCAGCCCCGGCTGTTGCGGCCATCTGGGGAGTGACCCAGCAGGTGGACGCTCTCCCGATCTCTCCCTCTCTGTCACTCCACCTTTCAAATAAGTAAAATCTTAACCGGACACACACGCCTGTTCTCGGCTTTGCCGCGTGACCACCCTGCGAGCCTGTTCCACGCCGGCTGTGGCTGCCACGTGGAGGGCGGGGCCCGGTGCCCGTGGTTCACTTGCAGAGCTGCTTCCTGCGGGGGCACACACGGCTCCTCCCCCTGCCGTGTGCCCCAGCTGCAGTCAGCACCCGTGTGCTCCCACCGTCCCCAACTCAGGATGCGGGGCACACGGGCCCAGCACGAGACCACGGTCCCTGCAGAAGCAGCTGGCTCGGCCCACACCTGGGCTTCACCGGGGAACCTGGTTCTGGGCTCGGGGTCGGGGGCTGCAAGGGGATCGACCCGTGCCATCCCAGCCCAAGTCTGTGGTCGCCGTGGGGGTCCCGGTTGGCTGAGCACCACGGGCGCCCGGGACACTGGACAAGCTCGCTCAGGCCCAGCCCGCCTGACCCCCGTCAGTCCCAGGGGCGGGCACGTCCCACTGCTCCCGCCCGGCAGCCCCCCGCCCTCTGTGAGCCTCGGGGCTCCGGCCCCTCCTGGTCCTAGTGTAACGCACGGCAACAGAGCTGGGAGCCTGCCACCTCCAGGAAGCCCCCCGGCCATCCCAGGGGGGTGTGGGGCGTACTCCTGAATCCAGGCGGCGGGGATGCACCGTAGCAGGCTCAGCCCAGGCGGGGGCCGTCCACGGGAGGCGCAGATGCCTCTGACTCACGGCACCCACCCGTGTGCCTGGACAAAGCCCTGCTCACAGAGCTGGGTTCAGGCTGCCGGCACGGCCACGGCCCGGGAGGCTCCCACCTCTGCACACTGCTCAGAGTCCAAAGCTCCCGCCCGGAGGCACAGGTGGGGTCGCGTCAGGGGCGCCTGCCCAGTGCCAGACACCATGCCGGGTGCCCCCACAACCCCACCTGGAGGGCGGAAGCCATCCGTGCTGTCTCACAGAGGCAGAGGCTCAGAGGGGAGGCCACGGGCCCAGGGCACGCAGCTGCGGGGCAGCAGGGCAGGTTCAAGCCCGGCTAAGCCTCCAGCAGGGGCCGTGCCTCGAAGCCTGTGACAGGTGCAGCCCCCCCCCCCCCCCGCAGGTCAAGCTCCTGCAGGGGACCTGCACCCGGCTGGGGGTCCAGTGAACTCCAGCTCCCTGCTGACTCGCACGCTGGGAGGCAGCTGGGGGCGGCTCGAGCGTCCGCCCCGCCGCCCACGTGGGAGACGCGGATGGAGTTCTCAGCTCCCGGCTGCACCTGGCCCAGCCCCAGCTGCTGCAGGCTTTGGGGAGTGAACAGCAGGGGGCGCTCTCATCAGCCCTGCCCCCACCCTCACCCCCACCCCCACCGCTTGAGTGAATAACACAAATCCTACGTAGAAGTGCAGGAGCCGGGCGTCCCTGGTGGGCACACTGAAGGGCACCAGGACCTTGGCGTCCGGGGGGCAGCTCGCGGCAGGGGCAGCTCCTGCGCGCGCGTGGGGGGGGGGCATTTGTGAAGGGAGCTGGGGGTTGGGGCAGCTTGGTGAGACATGCAAATGCCGTGTGTGTGCCTCCCTGAGTTCCATGACCCGTGCTGGGACAACACCCCCCAGCCAGGGTGCCCCGGCCAGCCCTGCACCTGGATCTGCTTCCGGCAGCCTCGCGAGAGAAGGCGGCGCCCATGCCCACGTCCCCGCTTCAGCGATGAGCAAGGTGGGCTCGGACCCCTGACCACGCCCCTGCCGGCCCAAAGCCCTGGCTCCAGGATCTGTGACGTTCAGGAGCACGTGGTGGGGTTTTGGGATCCAGGACGGGTGCAGGAGGCTGAACCACAACCAACAGCCCGAGTCCTGTCTGTACGCCCGCGGCGCCCGAGGCGGGGTGGTGGGGCCTGCGCTTCCCACACCTCAGCCAGGGCGACCAGGCAGGTGCTCGGCCCTGGAGGCGTGGCTGCCCCTGCAGACCCCAGCCGGAGGAAGGGCAGTCGGGGGCGGCCTGTGTGGGGACGCAGCACCCCTCGCCAGCCGCTCCAGCCTCACCTCCAAAGCTTCCCAGGCAGGGGCTGGGCACCCTGCCCACCCCGCCTCCCAGAGTGGGGCGCAGTGCCCACTGCCCCGAAGCCACGGTGCCTGCATGAGCCCAACCCAGCCCTGGCACCCTCCCCGCTAAGGCCACTGCCTTCTCCAGGAGAGGGGGAGGCAGAGCACTGCGCGTAGTAGGTACACACTGCATCCTCTGGGCGGGGAGCACTGCACATAGTAGGTGCTCCGTGCAGCTGGGGGTAGCACTGCACATAGTAGGTGCCTACTGCCTTTGGGGGGAGCAGAGTACTGCACATAGTAGGTGCTCACAGCCTCCTCTGGGTAGTACTGCGCAGAGTAGCTACCCACTGCCTGGAAGGGCGGAGCACTGCACACAGTAGGTGCCCACTGAGCTTCCTGGAGGAATGAGAGTGAAAGCAAAACACGAGAAGGGGGTGGCCCCAGAGGACGGGGTGGGGGAGCTCAGCCCCTACCCCCCACCCCGCCCAGGCCTGGGCCACCAGGGAGAGCCCGCAGCCGGCGGCCTGGAGCCTTCCCCTGCCCCGGCTCTGACCCAAATCCTGCCTGGCTCCTGTGAGGGGGAGGGAGAGGGAGCAGAGCCAGCAGCCCCTGGGGGGGGGGGCTGGGCGGGCCAAGGCAAGGGGGAGGCTCTCACGCATGCTCTGGATTCCACCCCCAGGGCGGGAGCCAGGGGCTGACGACACGCGGCCTCCTCGCGTCCATCCCCGGCCATCCCCCGCGGGCCGTGAGCCGTGCAAGGGCGCAGCGATGTCTCCGGAACACCACCCCTTGGATGGCTGCCTCGGTGGGAGGAAAACAAACACTCCAGGGTGGGAGGAAGCGGGAGCAGATGCCGGCGGGAGACGGTGTCTGGGGGAGGTCAGAGCAGGCTGGCGGGCGCCCCCGCCCCCCGCGCCCCGCGGCACCAGGCCAGGTCGGGCCAGAGCTCTTCCGGCCAGGCCTGGCAGGAAGCCTGGCCAGAGAAAGTGTCCCGGGCAGGACGCCACCTCCCGGGGGTCCTCCTGCACAGACCCACCCCGCTCATCTTGGGTGACCAGGTGGCCCGGCCAGGACTCCGGCCTCAGCCCCTCCCGTCCACCCTCTGCTCTGCTGCCGCGGGACCAACCTCTGCCACGGTTCCCACAGAACCCTGCGTTCATCACTCAGTCAGTCACTCGGCTAGTGTTTACGGAGCCCCTGGGTGGGTGGGTCCCGGACGCAGGGCAGGGGCTGGAGCAGGGGGCAAGGCCCCGCCCCCAGCCAGCCTCTGAAGCCTTAACCCCTAGCGAAGCACCCCCCCAGGATCCCACCCCCAAACTGGCCTCCAGGCCCGATAGCAGCCCCCCAGCGGGTACCACGCTCCCTCCAAGCTGCACAGCTGCCCCACCCCCTCCCTGCCAGCCACACAGCTGACTGCCTCTGCCCAGGACCCACACTCCTCCCTAAGGCCTCTCGGTCGCCTTCTGTGAGCTGCCCACGGCCCTCTCCCGCACCCACCCCAGGCCTGTGCACACGCCCTCTCCCGCGCCCACCCCAGACCTGTGCACACGCCCTCTCCCGCACCCACCCCAGGCCTGCGCCCACGCCCTCTCCCGCACCCACCCCAGGCCTGCGCCCACGCCCTCTCCCGCACCCACCCCAGGCCTGAGCCCACGCCCTCTCCCGCACCCACCCCAGGCCTGCGCCCACGCCCTCTCCCGCGCCCACCCCAGGCCTGCGCCCACGCCCTCTCCCGCGCCCACCCCAGGCCTGCGCCCACCCCAGGCCTGCACCCACACCCTCTCCCGCGCCCACCCCAGGCCTGCGCACACGGCTCTCCGCTGCCTTTTCCTGGGTGCGGCCTCCCCGTGGGCAGCCCTTCCTGTCTGCCCCGGGGGTCTTTGCTTCCATCTTGGGCAGACGAGGACCCCTCCCTGGCTGCAAGCCCTCAGCCACTTGTCGCATCTCATCAGCCCTCACTCATAACGGGAACAGGATGTACGGACGCCTCCTCCGACCCCTTTACAGAGGAGCACAGGAGGCGGGGGGGAGGTCGCGCCAAGGCCACACGGCCAGGAATCGTGGGGCTCAGGGGCGCCCAGCACAGTGGGGACAACAGCACGGGGCTCGCCGTCCACGGCCCACCGCCAGCGGCTCCGAGCACAGCGGCCGTGGTGCTGGAGCCCCGCGGGCTCCCAGACGCAGGGCTCGAAGCCAGCGACTGCCGCACAGCTGCCCAGGGCCCAGGGCCAGCGCGCGCCCCCTGCAGGCCTCTGTCTGCCCCGCTGCATGGCAGGGCCTGAGCAGCTGGTCCCAGCCTCCAGGAGGTGGCCCAGCCCAGGGCCTGCCCAGCAGCGACACCCACAGCCAGAGGAGGGAGGAGCCAGGAAGTGAGCGGAGGGGGGGCGGCGCCCCAGCCTCAGGCCAGGCGCCGGAGGGGGCGCCGGCTGCCCCCAGAAACGCGCTCCAGATGCGCCGGCACTGCCAGCATTCCTGGAAGGTAACGCCAGGCCACACGGGCGGGGCCCAGCCCACTGCCAGATGTGCGTCCCCGCAGCTGCCCCGGCTCTAATAAGGTCAGCTCCTGGCTCCAGCCAGCCGCGCACACCGGCCGGCGCCTCCGCCTGCCTGGCACCCACGCGCTTCCTGGGGCGAGGGGGGCCCCTCTGCTGAGGGGGAGGGGCCAGAACCCCGCCAGGCGGGGAGGGGCGGGTGTGGGGCTGGGGCCGAGCTGCCGTTTTATTGGATGTTTCCCTCCGGCGACTGCCAGGCAGGCTCTGGCTCAGGCCAAGATGCGGGGAGGGGGCCCCCACTTGCCCCTGCCCAGGAACCCCCGGAGCCATGCAGAGACGGGCGGCCACCTCTGTGGGGGCTGTGGGGGTGCGAGGAGCCCGCTGGGGGGTCGTGGCTCGGATTCCACTTCCCCGCCCTTCATGCAGGTCCCCCGTGGGGCCGTGCACCGCCCCCCCTCCCCTGGGGTAAGGTGGCCGCGGCAGTGCCTTTGTTTCTGCCACGTTTGCGGAGCCAGATGCAGTGTGGCCCAGTGCAGCCCCAGCCGGGCCCGACGTGCGGGCAGCAGTCCAGGGCCAGGGGGCTGGGGGCCAGGCAGCAGAGCCTTGGTGTTCCCGTCTGTGGCGTGGGAGTGTGCGGACACGGCTCCCAGGACGCGGCACCAGATCTGCAGCAGGGCTCACCGCGCAGCCCACAGGCGGCCCAGGGAACCACAGGGCACACGGAAACAAAAAGCCCACGGGACCACGCAGCCACGGAAACACGTGGCACACAGAAATCACACGGCCCACACAGCCTCACAGCACACAGAACCACACAGCCCACGGGACCACGTGGCACTCAGGGACCTCATCCCACGGGAACTACGTGGCACACAGAACCACAAGGCCCATGAGACCACGCAGTCCCCCTGCAGGGCGCAGGAGAGCTGTGACGGACACTCGGCAGCCCGCTGGGGACGACCACAGGCTGGCTCCCTCACCCCTGCTGGGGACGACCGCAGGCTGGCTCCCTCACCCCTGCTGGGGACAACCTGCAGGCTGGCTCCCTCACCCCCGCTGGGGACGACCGCAGGCTGGCTCCCTCACCCCCGCTGGGGACGACCGCAGGCTGGCTCCCTCACCCCCGCTGGGGACGACCGCAGGCTGGCTCCCTCACCCCCGCTGGGGACGACCGCAGGCTGGCTCCCTCACCCCCGCTGGGGACGACCGCAGGCTGGCTCCCTCACCCCCGCTGGGGACGACCCGCAGGCTGGCTCCCTCACCCCTGCTGGGGACGACCCGCAGGCTGGCTCCCTCACCCCTGCTGGGGATGATCACAGGCTGGCTCCCTCACCCCTGCTGGGGACGACCCCCAGGCTGGCTCCCTCACCCCTGCTGGGGACGACCCACAGGCTGGCTCCCTCACCCCTGCTGGGGATGATCACAGGCTGGCTCCCTCACCCCTGCTGGGGACGACCTGCAGGCTGGCTCCCTCACCCCTGCTGGGGATGATCACAGGCTGGCTCCCTCACCCCTGCTGGGGACGACCGCAGGCTGGCTCCCTCACCCCTGCTGGGGACGACCCGCAGCCTGGCTCCCTCACCCCTGCTGGGGATGACCTGCAGGCTGGCTCCCTCACCCCTGCTGGGGACGACCGCAGGCTGGCTCCCTCACCCCTGCTGGGGATGATCACAGGCTGGCTCCCTCACCCCTCCTCAGAACCCGAGACCCCAAGGGGGCCGAGGATAGAGTTATCCCCTGCGGACGGAGACGCGGAGACGCTGTGGCTGAGAAGAGACAGGCTTACCGGCCCAACCCGGGCAGGCAGCCCCGCGAGGTGAGCGAGGCAGGGGCGCAGGCCCGCGGGGGACACAGGGGGGAAAGGCCACACCCCCAGGCCTCTGCCAGGGCTCCCTCGTGGCGCCGGAGGGGTCCTTGAAGAGTGGCCAACGGCCACCAGAACCCCAGGCCCACGACGCTTGTTACAATGCAGAGCCCAAGCCCTGGGCTGGCCCCACAGCACCAGCGCGCTGAGGAAGAGCCCTGGAATCGCATTTATCACCAGCCGCCGGAGCTGCCTCCGGCCACTCTGGGCTGAGAGCCGCCTCGCACACTGCTGCCCATGGGGGCAGGTGGGGGTGGGAGGCAAGGGCAGGAGAGGCAGGGGACACGCAGGGCGGGCTGGACCCAAAGGCCCTCCCCTCCCTGGGCCCAGCCAAGCCCCGCCCCAGCCCAGGGCCACCCGGGCCGGGAACGGCCGGGAACGCAGCCTCACCTGAGGTGGGCAGGCAGCCAAGCTCAGAACCTGCCAGAGGAGCCTGCCCGACACCATCAATCTTCCCAGAGGCCCCGTCTGGCTGCTCCCACTGCTTCACACATCACGTGCACGCACCCACACACACACACGTGTGTGCACAAAGGGTGCGCACCCCACCACATGCCTGCACATGTGCACACACGCATGAGCACACATGTAAGCTTGTCTGCCCAGCATCCTGCACACTCACAGCACGCGTGCACACGCATGCACACACACATCGCACACGGGAGCACGACGCAAACGCAGGTGTGCACACGCAGCTGTCAGAGCAGTCCCCGCGCACGTCCCGGGGGGGGACCACCTGTGCAGCCCCCGCCTGAGGCCCCCAGCTCCCCACCCCTGCTGCATCCGGGGCCTGCCCATGGGAAGCTCTGGCCGATGCGTGGAGTGATTTGATTAATAAGGAAGGAGGGACTAAAGCAATGACTGACAGATACACCTGGTCTCTGCAGGCACAGGGGGTGCCGGGGGCAGAGGAGCCAGAACCGTGGGGGCCGTGCGTGCAACCGATGGGAACGAGGCCCGCTGGGGATCCCTGCCACTGCCGTCGGTGAGCCTGGCCACGCACGGGGGCCCCGGTGGTCCCGGCGTACACTGCGCACACTCCCTGGGCCCCCCCTCAGTCTCAGAGAACCCAGACGGGTGGAAGGAAGCTGTTCTGCGCTGAGTCGTCCGCAGCCCTAGGGGGAGGGGCGCCTGAGCCGAGACCGCCCCGGCCTCGGGGCCTCGGGGCCTCCATCCACCCAACCATCCGAGGACAGAGCCGCAGGCCAGAGCCTGGGAAGGGACAACTCTGGGCAGGGGCTGCCTCCTCCACCACGGCTCACACAGGAGCTGGGCGACCTGGCCAGCAGCGTCTGCCCACACTGCTCCCAGACAGGACACCGCCCCCACTGCTGCTGCTCCTCTGTCTCTCTGGACACCCAGGGCCCACGGCCAGGAGCCGCTGTCTACCAACCTTAACCCGAGGTCATGAGAGCCTGGGCACACCTGGCCTAAGCCGAGTGTTCGTCTTGCATGGGAAGGTGGCGTTCCAGGGACAGCAGGTGACCCACGGGCGCCCATCACTGTGGGGACCCACAGACGGCCATCACTCTGGGGACCCACGAGCATCCATCACTCTGGGGACCCACGGGCGCCCATCACTCTGTGGACCCACAGATGCCCGTCACTCTGTGGACCCACGGACAGCCATCACTCTGGGGACCCACGGGCGTCCGTCACTCTGCTGGAACCAGTGGTCTTTCCAGAACACGCCACACTTCTCGGTGTCCCCTGAGGTCCAGGTCGCAGCACCCAAGGAAGACGGCATGAAAACGCTTGGTCCCTGGTCGCCTGACAAGGCCCCGACAGGGTGGCCGAAGGCCAAGGCTGCGGTGGTGGTCTGCCCGGCTGCGGGGAAGTGATTCCCTGAGGCCTGGAGGCCCTCACTCCGGAGAGGGGGCAGGGCAAGCGCTGACGTTCACCGCGGTCAGAGACGGCCGCCAGCTGCCAACACCAGTCACCCGGGGCCGAGCCGCGATGCCTGTCCGCTTGCTTCCGGGAGGTTGTCCGCATCGCCCAGGCTTCCCAGGGGAGCAGGCATCAGTGTCTGTGCCGGCGGAAGCAGCAGGAGCAGTGGCGGTGGCACCAGGCTCCGGGCGCAGGCCCGTTTCGGGAGGCACTGCACCGCTCACGCAGGAGGCACTGCACCCGGCGCTCGTGTGTGCAGGCTGGCCTGCAGAGCCCCTCAGGAAGGTGGAGAGGGGCTGCATCCAACCAGCCGCCCCTCGTCCCGCCCAGCACCCAACTGCTAGTCTACATCGAGCACCCGCTGACACTTCCACCCGTCTGCTTCAGCTGACCACCTCTTCCACCCCCACTCAACCGTCCACCAAACCACCCAGCCACCATTTCACCCGTCGGCACTCTCTCCTTACCTGTTCACCCTCATCACCCACCAATCACCCATCTACTCGCCTGTCCCTCCCTCCATCCACCCAACCATCCATCCACCCACGCACGCAATACCTGCCCACTGATTCTCCCAGCCAGACAGCCTCCCGCCCACCCATCACTCATCTGTCATCTCTCCACCTATCCGTCCGTCCGTCCATCCGTCCGTGCATCTGTCCATCCATCCATCCGTCCATCACGTCCCAAACTCTCCACTCCTCTCCACACTCTACTGTAGTAAAGAATTCTTCTGGAAAGGAATCTACCTGCTACCTGTCCCTCCCTGGCCCCGTGGAGATGGCTGTCAATCAACCTGGGTCTCTTCCCCACTGTAGGCGGGGGCGGTGCCCCAGGCTAGGCCAATCAGAATCTGCCCTGAGACATCTGCTGGGGCCCTCTCTCCAATCCTTGCGATCGCTGAGTGTCAGCCTACAACTGCTGGTGGCCACCTTGGCCAGCAGACGAGGAGGACCTGCCGGAGGACGCGTGTCCCCCCCCCCCGCCCCGGAGAAGGCAGGGCTGAGGAAGGAGGGAGGCACAGCCTGCATCTGCGACGGCCGCAACGGCCCCGTGACCTCCTGCTGTGGAAATGCAAACTCCCCTTCCGCTGGAGCAAGTCTCAGCTGGTTTGTGCCACTCATAAACAGAAAGGGACAAGCTGCTTCAGAACCTTCTAGAAGGTTCCGGAACCTTCTAGACCTGAGCTAGGCAGGGACACACAACAGATAAACAAGGCTTGGGCTCGCCTTGCAGGGGCTGGCACCTCTGAAACACTGACAGAGAGGATAAAAGCCAGGCAGCCCGGTTCTCGGTGCCGTCGGGGGCTGAGCTAGGCCAGGCGAGCCCCAGTCGCTAAGGCTGTTTTACTGTCTACAAGGGAGGTGGCACCAGCCACTGTGCAGGGCTGCCACGAGGGTCAGTGACCAGCAGGCCCTCAGAACTGCCCACCCAGCAGCCGTTCCTACCTAGCCTGCCCCGGGCAGTCTGAGCTGGCCACACCCTCACGTCCCCGGAGTCCCTGAGGTTACAGGTGGGCGTGTGCCCCAGCAATGGACAGCTGGGCCTCTGTTGGTGACAACTAACTGTCCAGGAGACAGTTCCTGCACCACAGGGAGACGGCCAAGAGAGCCCTCATCCCTTCCCAGCCTGCTTCTGGGTGCCGCGGTGGCAGGATGATGGCGGGACTGGCGGCAGCTACCTTGCAACTGGGAGCAAGAACAAGGACCAAGAACACACTCACGCTGGGGCTTGCTCTGACCTAAGGGTAAGTTGGTTCTCTGCACGCCTGGGCTGCAGACCGCGCCTCTCACTCTCAGACCCCTGCAGCCAGGACGCAGGCTCACGGAGCAGCTGGGAGCGCGGGAGCCATCTCGGCGCGGTTCTAACCTCCGCTCCACCACTAGCTGGCTGTGTGGCGCCAGGCAAGTTCCTTCACCTCTCTGTGTCAACAGCCTGGGGGAAGGCTTAGGAGTGGTAACTCACTGGCACACAGGAAAACACGGAGCACAGGGCCTGGCTCACAGACGGAGAGCACAGGGGTGTGAGGGAGGAGGCAGGGCAGGCGGGGCCGGGCAAGGCCGCAGGAGCTGCACCGGAGCCGGGAGCCTGCTCCCAGCCTTGGCACCGCGCGGCTGCGCTGACTCGCTCTGCGCGCGCCCTGCCAAGCCCGGGGCCGCTGGCTCCAGCCTGCCGCGGACTGCAGTGACAGCCGTCCCATGACGCAGCCGCCCCGCCCCCCGCCGGCAGCCAGCCTGGCCGCGCACCAGGGGGGCGGGGGAGACCCCGGCTCCACAGGCCGCACTCCCAACTCCCGGCCAAGTCGGTTCCACCCTGGGCCTCCCCACCCCGGCCCCCGGAGCCCAGGAGCTCAGCACTGAGTGGAAAACAGTTGCTGGGCTGCACGGCTGCCGGGCTGGGGGCCGCTTAACTCCTGTGGGGGCTCTCCTCCGCGGGGGAGGGGGGCCAAGGGAGCCGAGCGTCCTTGCAAAGGGGTAACCTGATGCACCCTGCTCTTCTCCGGGAGGACTCTTCCGGCTAACTGGTCCCCCGGGCCCAAGTCAGCAGGCTGTATCCTCCCCAGAGCTCAGGGCGCAGGACGCCTCTGCCCGCCCGCTGCCCCCAGCCCCGCGCACACGGCCTCACATGCCTGGGAGACCGCTGCTGGGACGCCCACCGCGGCCAGGTCACACTGCCCGTGCAGGGGCGTGGCTGGCCTGGAGGCCTGGGGTCAGCCCTGGCGCTCCACCCGCCCCGGCTCCTTGCAGTCCGCAGGGCACAGGCCCTGACGAGGCCGCCCGGCCAATGCGCTGCTTGCGTCCTCTCAAGCTCCTCGCCCACAGCCTGACTGGGCTGGGGACGCCCGATGCCCGGACCTCAGGGTGAGAGCCCATGGCCTGATTCACTGCTGCACCCCCGTGCCAGCACAGACCGGCACAGGCCGGCACAGGCTGACGCAGACCGGCACGGGCCGGCACAGAACAGCCCAGACTGGCACAGGCCAACACTGGCCAGCACAGACTAGCACAGACCAGCACAGGCCGACACTGGCCGGCACAGACTAGCACAGACCAGCATAGGCCAGCACAGGCCAGCACAGACCAGCATAGGCCAGCACAGGCCAGCACAGGCCAGCACAGACCACCACAGACCAGCACAGGCCACCACAGACCAGCACAGGCCAGCACAGGCCGGCACAGAACAGCAGAGACCAGCACACGCCAGCACAGACTGGCACAGGCCAGCAGAGACCAGCACAGGTCAGCAGAGGCCAGCGTGCAGGAAGTGCCAAGTGAATGGGTGAACAGTGAATCTGTCAGCCTCTGCCTCCCAGGGCTCAGCGCCGAGCCAGAAGCCAGCCCCTTCCTCCACCTGCGTCACCCCCCAAGGCCCCTGTGGGCCGACCCAGCTACACCCGACGCCGGCCCCGACCTCCGAGCCCTCCCCTCACCACCCCAGCCCCCACCTCAACGCCCCGACTGCCCCAGCCAGCCGCGCTGCGCACGCCCTTCAGCCCCGCCTGGGCACTGCCCGCTGCCTGGATCAGGTTTGCCACCGCACCTCCCCCCCCGGCCAACTCCTGTGCATCCCTCAAGAGCCTGGGCCCCATGCCCACTGTGCCCTGTGAGCGGAGCTGAGCACACCCCTCCTGGCACCTCCACCCCACGGTCGCTCTGCGAGGTCCACCAGGAGGGGCTATGCACTGGCCCTCCGTGAGCACAGGGCTGCACACGGCGGGCGCTCGCCAAGCTGTGGCCGGCGGTGACGCGCACCCCTCCCCAGCCAGACCCGAGCGTTCGCAGGGCAGGGCCTGTGGGGGTCACTGTGGGGCCCTCAGTGCAAAGTCCTCTGCTGGCGGCGCTGGACGGGGATGGCACCCAGGGGTGGGGGTGTGGGCAGACGGACGTACAGAAAGAGCCGAGGAAGGCATGGGAACAGGTGCAAGGCAGGAAGGAGGGGTGGGGAGCTCAGCCTGGTGGGCAGGCAGGGAGCCCGCCGCGCCCTCCCCGACCAGCAGGCGAGGAGGCGCGGCCACACAGGCTGTGTGCACAGCCGGCAGGGAGCTGCCTGGGCAGGGATGTCCAGCGCCCGCCCAGCCCGCAGGGCAGACCGCAGCCTGGCCACAGACCCCACGCCAGGGCCTCCCAGGCCGGCTGAGCCGCTCCCCACCAAACCTCAGGGATGAGAAACACCGGCTGTTTGCGGTGGCGAAGGGGGTGTCCAGAAGCACCGGGGGCAGCGACTCCGCCAGGCCATCAGAGGGGTCCCGGTCACGTGTGCAGGGGACACACGTGTGCACCTATGGGGGGACTGCACGGCACGCATGCCCTGTGCCCCACTGGCAGCCGGCAGCAGGGGCTGAGGTTATGTCAACCAGGCCACGTCTCCCTGGGGGCCCCCACGGGGTCCTCCGGCCCCCCACAGTCTGCTCCGTGCGCCCCGTCTCCAGCCCCGGGCACCCCCCCGCCCTCCCTCCTCAGGGCCTCTGTTCTCTGGGGAAAGCCCCCCGGGAGCCCTGAGCAGGGGCCTGACCACGGCGTCTGCGAGGCCCCCGAGCCACGCAGAGCGTCCTGGGAGGGGCGGCCCCTCCACAGCCGCATCGCCATCAAACACCCGCGCGGAATGAACGAACAACCGAGCGACCTGGGCAGCGCCAGGGCCCAGCGTCCAGGAAGCCGGGGAGCCGGGCTCCGCCCGCCGGGGCTCCGCCATGAGCCCGACTGCAGCAGACCACATTAATTTGTAGAGCCGCGAGCTAAACCGAGAATAAAAAGGCTTCTTCAGCTGCCAACCAGACCGGGATTTGCTGTAATGAGCTTGGCTCCAGGAGTCCGCGCTGCGTCCTTCACCTCCCGGCCCTGCGCCCCCTCCCGGCCCTCGGCCTCTGCTCGTCCACAGGCGCCCGGCCCGGCCCCTCCGCGGGCGAGCGGGCAGCGCTGCCGGGACCGCTCGGGGAGGAAGGGGCCAAGGCAGGTGCTGGGAATGGGCACAGAGCTTCCTGCCTGGGCAGGGAGAACGTTCTGGAACAGGGGTGATGGGGACGCCACTCAAGGGTCCACCCCCAAGCGGTCACTTGTGTCCCGTGTTCTTGGCCACTTGGCCATGAGGGACGTGGCGCCCGCCACAGGGCAGCATCGGATTCACAGGCCCAGAGGCGGGAGGGGTGCGGAGGGTGGGTGGGTGGGGGTCTTCTGCCTCTCCATGAGGTCAGAGGTCAGAGCTCATGTGCTGTGCACCCACTACTGTGGGAACAGCTTCCCAGGGAACACACCTCGCCCGAGACGAAACCAGAAACCAAGAAAAGCCACTCGGTAAGAGCGCGGGCAGAGGGCGCGGTGAGGAAGCCGCAGACACGCCTGGGCTCCTGGCTGGCTGTCCCCTCTGCTCGCGGAGTTACGACAGGCACAGGCCGGCGCGATTCCTGTTCCGGGGCCCACAGTGCGCTCCAGGGCGGCCTGCGTGGACTATCGGCAGCATCCTGAGACCTCCCACCCGGAGGGCCGGGGCCGGCGCTGGGCCCCCAGAGTGGCTGGCGCACTGGTGTCCTGCACGGATCGGCCCCCACTCGGGGCCACGGCCTGTCCCTGCCAGCTCAGACAAGGCTGCAGGGAGAGGGTGAGACCGGCGCCCCAGGCGCTGGGCCCGCGGGGTCCTGGCTGCCGAGAGCCAGGCTGTGGAGACCTCTGCTGCCCGCCTGAGGCCGGCCAGCTGGTCGTGGGTGACCCCACGGGACGGGAGCCGGCAGGGGCGGCTGAGTCAGCTCCCAGCTCAGCCAGAGCCGGCCTGTCCAGCCAGGCTCCAAGCGCCTGACACGGGGTCTGGCCTGCAGCCCAGGCAGGGCCTGTGTGCCTCCCCCACCCTCGCCACGGTGCCAGGGTGGCCAGGCCACGCCCCCCCGGGCTCCCCCGCCCCCAGACCGGGCGTGACTTGCACAGCAGCTGCTGTCTCACACGCTCCTCCTGTTTTCATGCTGGTCCTCCCGGGCAGCGTGGGGGGTGCCTGCACCACTAACGGGACCACTCTTCCCTCTGGGGGTGGGGTGGGGATGGGCTTGCCTGTGCACAAGCCCTGTATGTGTGTAAGAGTAGTGCACGTGAGCATGTGTGCAAGGGGGAGTGAGACACATGGCGCGTGCATGGACAAGCGTGTGCACACGTGTGTGGATAAGGATGTGTGCTTATGTTTACACAGATGATGTATGTGGACATGCATGTGCGCTGGTGTGTGTGACACATATGTGGACAAGTGTGTGGACATGTGATGTGTGCATGGACAAGCATGTGCATCTGCGTGCGTGTGACGTGTATGTGGACAAGTGTGTGCCTGTGTGCATACATGTGGTGTGTGCGTGGACAAGCGTGCACATCCATGTGTGAGCGTGAGCACGTCAGCGTGTGGACAGTGCCCACAGCCCTCAGCTGGCTCCCCAGCAGGGCGTGGGGTGCAGTGGGGCTGCTCGGCAGAGCCCAGGCCCCCGGGCCAGCACGGGGACAGCTGCAGACGGCGACCTTGTGACCCAGAGGCCACTGGCCCGGTCTCCCTGCCTCCGGGGGCCAAGCCCCTGACCTGGAGGTCCGGCCAGCTCCAGGGTTTTACAGCTGGGGCCTGGTTTTCCCAGCCACGGTGTCTCTGAGAGGGGACGGCCAGGGACGCTGCACGGCCACAAAGCCTTGGCTGTTCTCCCGTGTGCCTGCCGGGCTGGGGCGGGCGCGGGCGGAGGTAGCGGAAGCAGGGGGCAGGGGCACAGTGTGGGGAGGGCTCCTGAGACGGTGCAAGACGGGGAGGAAGTGGTGGGAGAGGACAGCAGTGAGCCAGAGAGAGAGAGAGAGAGAACGAGGCAGCAAGACAGAATGAGAGAGAGACCCAGAAAGAGACAGAGACACACAGAGGGGGAGAGAGAGAACCGGGCAGTGCCAGAGTGAGAAAGACACAGAAACAGAGCCGCAGAGGGAGAGACCCCCACGCACACGGCGGACAGAGACTGAGACAGACAGAGCCAGGGCAGCAGTGAGAAAGGCGGGTGGGGTGGGGGGCTGGAAGGTGAGGCCGGAGCCCAGGGCGGCGTGACCGAGTCCCCGAGCCCGAGGGCAGGGAGCCGGCGAGGGCCGCGGGAGGCCCCGTGTGTGGCGGGGTGAAGCCAGACGGGAGGGAAGAGGTGGTTTGATGACCAAAGTCATTGAAAATTTTCTGGCGCGGCAGCCCCGGGCTCCTGGCCGCGGGCCCGGCTCTGAGCTGAACTTAAACAAACCCCTGTCGCAGCCATCTGCTTGGGTTTAAAATAAATCAAACAGTCTGCGAGCCGGGGGCGATGGTGTTTCCATCTGCGCCGCGCCGCTCGCCGGCCTGGAGCCACGCTGGCCTCTCCCAGCCAAGGCTGCTGGCAACGTGGGCTTGGTAATTCCTCCAGGAGCGGGGAGGCCGGGCCCGCCCCCCAGCGCTCGCTGAAACCCAGCGCTATTTTTACAGCCACCCACGGCGGGCGGAGGCGGGGGGGGGGTCTGACAGCCCCCGGCATGGAGGGCTGCGGGTGCAGGCTGGGATTCCCCATCCCCTGCGTCCTGAGAGAGGGGGCCGGGGGAGGGGCTGAGGCTGGGGACTTGGTGCCCCGGCCAGGACGAGCCTCTGACATGATGCAAGTACCCACGGGCCCCCAGCCTGGGCAGCTGAGGCTGACCCGGGCACAGGGCGGCCACCAGGGCCCCCCTGCAGTAGCTGGAAGTGGCAGCTGGCCCCCTCCCCCCGGGCTGTGGGAACCCTGGGAAGTGCCGCCCACCTGTCCCAAAGAGACCGCCATCCCCTCGAGGGCCAGGAGGCCGGCACAGCCTGCCCCCCCCCCCCCCCCCCCGCCGCCAGCGCACAAACAGAGTAGCACGGTTCTGGGCCTTTGGTGAACGTGTCTGTGAAATGGGCAGAGGCAGGCAGGACAGAGACCCAGGAGGGGCCGCCCCAGATGCAATCGGGAAAATTCAGGAGGCAAAGAAAGGGCCCTGGGGGACAGGTCAGGTGCATGGATGGGGGTGTGACGGGCACGCGGAGCTACGAGCGGGGGTTGCTGGGGGACACAGGGCAGCCCTGCCGGCGGCACAGACTCCAGGACGGCCACACGAGGGGCCAGCGCTCCTGGGCCCGGTCATCCCACGCAGGGGTTCTGACCCCAGACCCCAAATCTACTTTCCAGCACCCCCAAGGATCACCCTGGACAGACCGAAGACTCCCAACAGGACACAGTACCCACACGGACGCGCAGCACACACAGGGCGGGCCCTGACCTGCGCGCGGCCATTCGTTTGGGGCAAGACACAGACACCAGGCACTGAGGTTGCAGGAGAAATAAAGACGACACAGAGGGTCATGCGGGGCAGGGGCCGGCCCCGGGGGGTGGAGCCACCCTGCCCTGCCCCACCCCCACCTGCCCCGCCCCACCCCAGGGGGGCCAGAGCGGGGCTGAGCTCCCTCACCCGACCTCCGTGCACCTGCACTTATCCTTGTCCTCCACTCAGTTTGAAAAGTGAGGCCGAGGCGGCTGCCACCTGCGACACGGGCATCCCACATGGGCACCGGTTGCTCTACTTCCGGTCCAGCTCCCTGCTGTGGCCTGGGAAGGCAGTGGAGGATGGCCCAGGTGCTTGGGCCCTGCAACCACATGGGAGACTGGGAGGAAGCTTCTGCCTGGCCCAGTGCTGGCCACTGTAGTCATCGGGGAGCGAACCAACAGATGGTTTCTCCCTCTCTCTTCCAAAAATAAAATAATAAAGTGTTTAACAAAACAGAAGAAGAAAAGGAGGCCGAGAGGTGGACCGTGACTGACGGGGCCGCCCCCGCAGCAAGGGCGGAGCTGAGTGCACACCCAGGGGAGGTCCCCCACGCCCAGGCCGAGTCTCACCCGCAAGCTGGGCACACGCGTTGACCTGCACCCCAGGACCACGCCCGGCTCAGCGTACACTGGATTCCAGCTCAGTCTCGGGAGGTGCGGGTGTGCTCTGTGAGTTACAGATGACGTCACAGGGAGCCACACGGAGCCACATGGCGCCACATGGAGCCAGGGTTCCAGACGTACAGGATCCCGACAGCAGAGACCCCGCAGGAAACGACCCCCGCACAATGAGAACACAGAGAACCACAGTGCTCACGGAGGGCTTCTGGGAGGAGGTGGCAGGTGAGACAGACAGGGGAGGATGCCTTGGGCAGACGCTGCTCGTGCCCCGTGGCGGGTGGAGGGCAGAGGGCAGAGGGGGGAGGGTAGAGGGCAGAGGGCAGAGGGCCACAGGCACAGGGCAGAAGGCAGAGGGCGCAAGGCGGCAGGCAGAGGGTGGAGGGCACAGGACGGCGGACGGAGGGCAGTGGGTGGAGGGCAGAGGGCACAGGGCACAGGGCGGCAGGCAGAGGGCAGCAGGCAGTGGGCAGAGGGCGCAGGGCAGAGGGCGCAGGGCAGCAGGCAGAGGTCGGGGGGCGCAGGGCAGCAGGCAGAGGTCGGGGGGCCCAGGGCAGCAGGCAGCGGGCGGCAGGCAGTGGGCAGAAGGCGCAGGGCAGAGGGCGCAGGGCAGCAGGCAGAGGTCGGGGGGCCCAGGGCAGCAGGCAGAGGTCGGGGGGCCCAGGGCAGCAGGCAGAGGTCAGGGGGCCCAGGGCAGCAGGCAGAGGTCGGGGGGCCCAGGGCAGCAGGCAGCGGGCGGCAGGCAGAGGGCGGGGGGCCCAGGACAGCGGGCAGCGGGCAGCGGGCGGCAGGCAGAGGGCGGCCGGCTGGAGCCCGAGGCAGGAACAGGTGCGCCTGCTGCCAGCTCCCCTGGGCACCCGCCCTCATCTCACAGGCGAGAATCGGACCCCAGAGGTTAAGCCACCTGCCCATGCCACACAGCGGCCCCAGCACTGGGACCTGGGCACCGCCGCTGGCTCCAGGGCCCACCCACTCACACAGCGGCTCGTCCCCACGGCCTCCTCTCGGGGCTGGGTGCATGGACGCCCCTCGGCAGCTCCCACCTTAGACAAGGCTCCTTACCACGCCCACCTTCCCTGTGAGCAAACAGCACCCAGAGGCTGCCACGGCACCAAAGGGACACCACCACACGCAACACACACGACATGCAAACACACACAACACGCAAACACGACACACATCATGCAAACCCACGACACACACGAACATGCACAACACGCAAACCCACGACACACACACCACGCACACACCACACACCGTATGCACACACGGGCAGCCCCAGCCAAGCTCACGGGTCCAGCCCCGACGCCTCCCCCCACATGTGGGCTGTGTGGCTGCACACGTCACATTCACTGTTTGCCTGGGGACCCCCCCCCCATGAAACTGGGAGAACGGAGCAGCTGACAGAGGAGCAGCCGAGGCCGCCCACCTCGGCCTTCGGGTGCCCCGGGGCTGGGGCCGTCTCGCAGGACTGCCAGCCTGGACGGCGCTCTCAGGCCCCGAGGCGTCTGGGTCAGCTGGACCACGCTTCTGCAGCAGCCGCTGGAGTGGACCCCAGCTGGCTCCCAGGGTGCAGTGCGGCTGAGCGCTCTGCTAGGTCCTGCCTTGCCACCCACCCTCCCAGCTGTCACCCCGGGTGCAGCCTGTGAGAGGTGCCAGGTCACCGGGCCACTTCGCCATGCCATCTCCATACAGGGAAACTGAGGCGGGGGGGGGGCTGCAGCAGCTACCAAGGCTATCCCAGGGTTCAGTGGCCATCCGGGACCCGCCCCTCCAGGCCACCTTGTCAATCCTCACACCTCTCCCGACCCTGACAGCCCCCAGGCCCACACCTGCCATGGGCCGCCCAGCCCGGCGCCCCGACACGCCCCAGGGAGGTGGGGGGAATGGAGGCAGAGCGCTGGGAAGGGGTCTCTCCTGGGGATGGGCCCACCGGAGACAGCGGGGGCCCAGCACACCGCGCCGAGCAGGTCAACAGCTGCGCTCAGACGCCATGTCTGCACAGCTGCGCACGGCGGGAAGACAGCCCAGCCGAGCCGCTCGGCCCGGCGCCTCCTCCGCGGCCGCAGGGAGGGTCACACGAGTTAATCCGGGGCCCCGGCTGTGCTCAGCCGGACGCGCTCCACGCTTCCCGACCACCTGCGGGACCAGCTGACGCTGGCTGCCCACCAGCACGGCTCCCGGCCACACCTGCACAGGCAGGGACACTGTCCCACGGCCCAGGGGCCCGGCAAGATCTCCCAGTGCCGGCGTCCAGGGGCTGGCCAGGCAGGGCAGGGGGCAGGGGTCTGGTCCAGACCCAAAGTCCAAGCTGAAGCCACGGGACTGCGGCCACAGCGCCCCCGACCTGTGCTGCCCTGAGGGCTCCGAGTGACTGCCGGCCCGAGTGACCACCCAGGCTCTGAACACCCAGCTCCCTCACCGTGGGGCCCTCACCGTGAGCCCTCAGAGCTCACACCTGGGGCTGGGGGGGCGTGGGAGGGACGGAGCCAGCCCTGCTTCCAGTCGCCCTGCCCACCTGGCCTCCCGCAGGCCCCCTGCACCCCGAGACCCCACACATGCGGGGCCCGCAGGGACGAAGCTCTGCCGAGACACGCGTGTGGGAGTGTGAGCGGCCGTGGGCTGTGGAGCCACGGGGGGCCTCCAAGGCGTGTGCACTTGAGCGTCCCAGGGCCCGGGGAAGGTGACCCCACCTCCGGCGGCTGGGGACAGTCAGAGTCCCCCCCACTGCCTGAGGGTTGCAAGGATTCCACGTTCCTGGGGCTTGGAGGTCCTGGGCTTGGGGTCCTGCTCCTCTCTAGGCCCCGGGGGTGCCCGTGTCGCTGGCTGCACGCTGCCGGGTCCCCACACGTCCTCCTGGCAGTGCATCTGTGTCCTCAAACCCTCCGTCTCCTCAGGACACGACCCGCACCCTAACCCAGGGTGACCCCGTGGTAACCTGACGACACCCACGCGACCTGGCTTCGGGGGGACTTTCCCCGGGCCAACAGAAGCCGCCACGCAGAGACGCAACCCAATCCCTGCATGAAGTCAATCTCTCCTGTCACCAAGCGCTCAAACAGCAGAGCCTATTATGGGATATCACGTACCCAGAGGGCGGCGCCCGTGCCAGCTCCCAGCCCGGCGAGAGCTGCCCAAGATGGCCCTTCCGAGCGTCCCTCCCTCACCAGCAGCCAGAGAGGACCTGGGTGCGGTGGACGGGGCCGTGGTTCCCACAGGACAGAGCCGGCCCAGCTGCCGACGGCCTGGCTTCTCTGCCTGCCGCCCCGAGCCGCAGCCCTGCACCCACTGCCGGGCTGGAGCCCAGGAGGCGACTTCACGGTCACACGGGCTCCCGGGAACCCAGCCCCGCCACTTCCGGAAGTGCCCCTGCAGGGGAGGGGAGGAGGGGGTTCAGAGGGCTCAGAATAGCAGGAAGCCCCCCATGGGAGGGCTGCCCAGAGGCCGCCGCCTGCAGCCGCGCCTCCTCTGGTCACCCGGCAAGCAGGGGACATCCTCAGAGACATCTGTGGGACACTGGGGCACACTGCCACGGCCACGGCGTGCACCGGACAGCCACCTGCTTCCTTGGTCCAGGGCGGCGCCCAGCAGCCCGGGGCAGCTCCTGCTCTGGGTCTCAGGAGCCGGGTGGCTTCAATGCCCGACACCCACCTCGCAGGTACCCGGAGCCGAGCAGGCTCCCCGGCCACCCCCTCCATCCTCACACCGTCCCTCCACCGCTGGTTGCTCCAGGCCAGAGCGAGCCGGCTCCCCGAGTGACCAGGGCTCCCAGGAGGGGCTGCCCAGACCTGACAGCCCAGAGGCCCCGCGACGCACAGGGACAGGGACAGGGCGGCAGCGCAGCTCCTCACGGCCCCAGGCCACGGCGAGGGACGGGGACCCCCGCCTGTCAGTAACCCTCGCTTGGCAGGGATCTCCCTGAGAGCGACAGCGGCACAGGGACGCCAGGGTCCTCCTGGGCTGTCTGGGGTGGGAAGGGCAGGGCCAGGCTCCCCCCCCCCCCCCGCCCCGGGGAGGAGGCGGAGCCCTCACCCAACACCGGGCGGGAGATTCGGCCACACCATCTGCATACAGGAAGTGCTCAATCAATGCCCCCTGCAGCCTGAGCCAGCAAACCCTGCCTCAGTCCCGCCCCTACCAGGGCCAGGGGGCACAGCCCCTCCCCGGGCAGAGGAGCCCCTTCACAGTGAAGGCAGCGAGGCCCAGAGACAACTCCCGCCCCCTGCCCTGAGGCAGCACAGCCAGACCAGGGGCAGATGACAAGCTCCAGTGACAAGTGTCTCCCTCCCACGAACGCTAAGACAACATGGCGCCAACATTCAAGGGGGTTTCAACAGGGGGCACCCACTCCGTCCAAAACCCAGCCACGTCCACTTCCCAAGTCCCCGGCCCCTGCACCTCCCCCCGCAGGGACGTGGGCTCAGCACATGCCAACATGGGCTATGCGACACCCGCCCCGGGGACACACGGCTGGGCTCCAGCACCCTGACCGCGGGACACGTGCAGTCCCCCCGCTCTTACTAACGGCAGTGCCTTCACTCCCACAAACACCTCCTTGGGGTTCGTTTCCAGAAGTGGGGTCACGGGGTCAAGGGTGCGGCGCTCCCAAGCCCTCGGCACGGGTGCACGGAGGAGACAGATCTCGGCCGCCCCCCGTGACACGGAGGGGCACAATTCCTGCAACTTCTCCAGCACCGTCATTTTGGGGGATTTTCGCAGTTTTCATGTCAATCTCTCTTCACGCATCTACTGCGGTGTCCTCTCCCGGGATCACCTGTCCAAACCCACACAGCACCAGCCCCAGACAGCGTCAGCTTAGACGCCACGGGGCCACCTCTGGGCCTGGCACCTGCTCAGGGGGAGGGGCAGGTCCCCTCAGCCTCTGCTGCCTCGGCCACCAGGGCCGGCGCAGCGCTACCGATCCCGTGGTGTGGTCCAGCCCGAGGGCCTCAGACACAGGGCAGCAGGACACGGGCCAAGCGGCTGATGGGCCAGGCACGGAGCAGCAGGTGCCGCCGAGGCCCCTCTGGGCAGGCTGCGCTGCTCCAGGTGGAGGTGGCGCCCTGACTCCCAGCCCAGGCCGCTCCACGTGGCACAGGGACTGTGGCCTGGGCACCTGCTGCCCCTCAACTTCCTCGGCCCAAGGGGGCCCAGCGGGAAGCCCTCCTGTGAGGCCACCCAGCCTGCGTGGCGCTGCAGGGACAGACACCGGGCGGCCCCACCCTGAGAGCAGCCCCACGCAGCCTGGCCCGCGGCGGCTCCGGGCGGGCTCCCTAACACAGCGCTGGCCTCACGCGGTCAGAGGTGGGGGCCGCGCCTCCCCCCACCGGGCAGACCCCAAAGCAGGGGTCGGGGCAGGGCGCGTGGTGGCCCCAAGGCCTCCGTGAGTGGGGAGGGGCTCTGCATCGGTTCCGCGCCCCACTGCCGGCGCCTCCCTCCCCGCCGCACTGCCGGCTCCAACGGCACCTGTCCTGTTTGTGCCACCGCCACCGGGCCGGCAGCATGGCTGAGTGGCCGAGCAGACGGGGTCCCCGCCTGGCCTCTGGAAGCCTGGCCTACAGGGCAGGGGGCAGTGTCCTCGGGAGGGCAGGGGGCACCGGCTGCAGCTCACTCTCACAGAGAAAGGGGAGGCGGCAGACACGGACACACACCCTCGGCGCGGAGCCCAGTGCAGCCTGCCAGGAGCCGGAGGTGGGGCCCTCAGAGCTAACATGTCACACAGGTCAGCCCGTACAGCCCGTAACATGTCACCAGGGGTCAGCCTGCACTCGGCACACGGGTCAGCCTGCACATGGCACACGGCTCAGCCTGCACACGGCACATGGCTCAGCCTGCACACGGGCTCAGCCCATACAGCCTGCGTGTCACCACCGGTCAGCCTGTGCACGGCACACAGGTCAGCCTGCACACGGCACACGGCTCAGCCTGCACACGGCACACGGCTCAGCCTGCACAGGGCACACGGCTCAGCCTGCACACGGCACACGGCTCAGCCTGTGGTCCATGCTGAGGGCAGCAGAGACCCGCAGCATCTCCCTGCACTGCCGAGCCTCTCGCCCACTCTGGCTGGGGATTTGCACTTTTCCTGGGATAACAATGGGCGGGCTGGGCGGGGGCCTGTGGACAGGGGCGAGGGCAAGAACCTGGGGTGGCGGGGGCCAGTGCCTCCATTCTGGGGGCCTGGAAGCTGCCTCTTTGTCAAGGAGGCACTGCAGATGGAGCGGCTGCGGCCGGGGAGGAGCTGGGATGCCAAGCGGGCAGGGGCGGGGCAGGGGCAGGGCAGGGTGGGGTGGGGCAGGGGCAGAGGCAGGGGGAGGGCAGGGGCGGGGCTGGGTCAGGGCGACGGCAGGGCTGGGTCAGGGCGACGGCAGGGCAGGGGCAGGGCAGGAGCAGGGCAGGCCCCAGGCAGGGGCAGGGCGGGGTGGGGCAGGGGCAGGGGGAGGGCAGGGGCAGGGCAGGAGCAGGGCAGGCCCCAGGAAGGGGCAGGGCGGGGTGGGGCAGGGGCAGGGGCAGAGGCAGAGGCAGGGAGAAGGCAGGGGCGGGGCAGGCCCCAGGCAGGGGCAGGGGGAGGGCAGGGGCGGGGCAGGGGCAGGGGCGGGGCAGGGGCAGGCACCCATTTTCTGTGGCCCCGCCCAGGCCTTTCATGGCACCGCAGCCCCTCCTGGCGCCTCCAGCAGGAAGTGCAAGGCCACCCAAGAAGCTTCCCGTGCCAACCCCGGCCAGGAGTCAACGCTGCCCCCGCCTCTGGCCAGCCCCTGCCGGCTCAGGTCAGGCTAGGGATGTGCCGCTGCACCTGCCGCCTCCTCCAGAAACTCAGAAGAGGCAACGGGAGCCAGAGCTGCCCCAGCGGAAGCCCCCGCGAAATCACAGCCTGCTCCTTCCACACACAGCCCTGCCCCAGGCCCTTTGCACGCACCATCCCCAGCACCTGGATGCTAGAAGCTCCCTCTACTTCCTGGTTCACTCCCCCTGGCCGGTCTGCGGCCGCCTCCTGCAGGAAGCCCTAGGCAGGCTTGTCACCGACATCGTTGTCCCCCCAGCCAGACCGGCGGCCCCGCGAGGCACGGCGACCTCTGGTGTTGCTCATGTGTCCATGTGCTCAGGCCCACGATCGCCCTCAGTGAGGACCCATGAATGAAGGAACCCACGGATGAATGAATGATGTGGAAGACCGGGGAAGGTCACTCGGTGGTCCATCTAACTGCCTCCCCCTGCGTCGGCGAGGCCATCACGGCCGGCCCCGTGCCGCACAACTGAGGGTCCAAATGGACATGTGTCCACCAATGAGGGGGCCCTGCCACCTCTGCCGCCCACCACAGAACACCCGAGACCCCTGGCTGGGGAAGGGACAGCCGCGACGAGTACTGGGGGGGCCGTGACGGCCACACCTGCCTCAGCTGTGCAGTCTCGGGCTGGTGGGCTACACTCTCTGGGCTTTGGCTTCCCCGACCGTGAAACAGAGACGTGGTGACGGCCCTTGCCTGAGGATGGACGAGCTGACACACACGCACCTGCCCAAAGGAACGAGAGTGGGCGTGTTTCAGGCGAGCCCTTCCAGAACATTCTCGGGGGGTTAAGGGCTGCCCACCAAAGTGCCCTGGCCAGGGCTTCCACTCCCGACACCGGGGCTGCAGGCCCCAGCGGGAGCTGTCCCAGGACCCCGGCACACCGCGCCTCTGGCTGCCTGCGCGTGGGGAGCAGGCAGCAGCCGGCAGGGCAGTGCTGCGGGGCGACTCGGGTCCACTCCTGCAGCTCAGCCTCAGCTCTGGGGATGAAAGGCCACCGTTCGAACTCGGAAGAGCGATGAGAGGCTGGCTCAGGCCACCAGGACGGCCGCAGCCAGCGCCAGAAGACGAGAAAAGCTGGCAACGCCACGGAGGACCGAACTCGCCTGCAACCGCCGGCTCCCGGGGCGGGCACTGGGCCTGGGGGTGCACAGCCAAGTCCCAGGACCCCATCCCCTGTGGGGGCGCCAGCTCCCGATCCCAGCTTCTGTGCACACCCCGGGAGGCGGCCGGTGATGGGTGACGTGCTCGGGTCCCTGCCTCCCACCTGGGACACCTGGAATGAGCGCCCGGCTGCCGGCTTCAGTCTAGTCCAGGTCCAGCGGCTGCAGGCATTCGGGGAGCGAACCAGTGCATGGGAGCTTTGTCTGTCTGTCTCTCTCTCTCTCTCTCTCTTTCTCTCTCAAACAGCTTCACATAGGACTGGCCCAGCACCCAGCAGTTCCATCCCTTGGGAACCAAACCCCTGTGAGAGCTGGAAACACATCGGACACACGATGCTCACAGCCGTGCCCAGCACATGGGCACGTGGGCAGACACCACGTGGTCCATCCGACGCTGTGTGGCCACCCCCGCCATGGTGAGGACTGAGGCACAGGGACGCCCTGCCCAGGTGGCCGACACACAGGCCCAGGGGACACGGAGGCCGCCTGCTGCCTCAATGCACTCGGGGGGTGTCCGGGGTGGGGGAGGCAGGGCTGGAGGAGCAGCTGTCCCCGGGCAGGCTCCCCACCAGGGTGAGGGGGGTGGCCGCCCTGGGTACGCTGGAGCTACACGTCGGGCACGTGGGACGGATGAAGCACGTGGTCCAGCAATCTCGCTGCGGCCTCACTTGTGTCATCTGTGAAATGGTGGTGGCGCCCTCAGAGCCGCCACTCTCCCTCCTCCCTGCTCAGAGTCCCTCGAGGCAGAGCCACGTGACCTGTGCCACGGGAGCACACAGGTGGCCCTGGCTCCCGCGTGGGCTCCTGGCACCTCCGCCCATCCCCAGCGCCTGCCCCATGCACACCATTTACCAAGAATACTCCTCACCACGGGCGGTGTTTGCTCCTGGACACACCTGCGGCTGCCGACCCCGCCCCGGCCCAGCCGCCGCACGCAGGACATGGCAGGAGAAGGCCGGGCCCAGCAGGGCCGGGGGCGGGGCGTCCCAAGCAGACACCAAGGGGTGGGGGCTGGGTGCAGCCCGGGCCTGGCCAGAGCTCAGAGCCAGGGCAGTGGGCATCTCGGGAAGAAGCTGCAGCCAGCACCAGCCGGGCACAGCCCGCCCAGGGACGCACAGACACTGTGCCGGGAGGACAGGGCTGGCTGGCCTTCCCCTGAGCTGGGCCAGGGCCAGGAGGCCTGGGAACCGTCGCCACGCAGTGGAGGGACCTGACCCCTGCGCCCACCTCCCGGGCCAGGGACACAGTGACTGGACTCCGCAGGGGGTGCCCAGCAGGCACACAGGGCAACTGATGTGACTTCCGTCAGCCCCGATGGCAGCTGCCCGGTGCTGTCACGGACAAGGTCAATCGTCCCCCCACCCCGCCGGCCCCGGCCTCTCACCCTCAGGACCTCCCTCCTCTGTGGGGCTCTCCCAGCCCTCCAGGGACAGGAGGCCACCTGTGGATCTGTCGAGAGGGCCAAAGGGCACCCGTGACTGCTGGTGGCCCCAAGCCCATGACAGGGTCCTGCTCCGGAGCCCCCATGCTCCCCGGGGCCGGCTGGGAGGCGCTGGCCAATGGCCCCCACCCCACTCCGACAGCCAGGCAGCAGCTGTCCAGGGCTCTGGAAGCCGGGCCCCCGGTGCCAATGCCACAGGCAGACAGAGAAGCGCCAGCACAGGGCCACAGGTGCCCGTGCCTGGGCTCAGAGGAGCTGGCCAGGAAGCCCCCGGCAAGCCCTGAACACTGGGGCCCTTCCTCCCAAAAGGCACTGGGGTCTGAGCAGGAGGGGTCCTGGGGCAGGGACGGCCCTGGCGGCCCAGTTCCAGCTCCTGCACACCCAGATCTCGGAGCTGACAAGAGCCTGTGGCCCGGCCGGGGGCCCAGATGGGGCCTCCTGAGCTCGGACGACCCCTGAGCGCACGGCCGGTGGCACCCCACACCGCCCACCGGGGCTGCAGTGAGCAGGGTTTTCCTGTTCATCGACCCACTCACAGAACACTAAAAACCCACTATCCTGCCCGCCGACGGGAACCGAAGTCCTTCGGAAAGCTCACGGCGAACGGGCACAGCTGTCACTCCATCTGTCCACGACTCCTGCAGCCCTGGCACAGCCGGGCCCCCCCCCCCCCCCGCAGCTCTCCCTTCCTCCGGTCCCGCTGGGAATCCTCAAAGGCTCAGACAACCGAAAAGCAACCTGACACGACAAATCATCCGGCCACCCAACTGCCCGCGGCCACAAGACCACCTTTTTTTTTTTTTTTTTTTTTAAGATTTATATATTTGAAAGTCAGAGTTATACAGAGAGGAACGGCCAGAGAGAGAGGTCTTCTAGCCCCTGGTTCACTCCCCAAATGGTCCCAACAGCCTATGCTAAGCCAGGCTGAAGCCAGGAGCCAGGAGCTCCATCCGGGTCTCCCACGTGAGTGCAGGGCCCCAGGCACCTGGGCCGCCCTCCACTGCTTTCCCAGGTGCAATAGCGGGAGCGCTAGTGGAAGTGGAGTTTCTCCCACTACCCCACAGCGCCAGCCCCCAAGACCAACGTTGATCTCAGATGCAGGAAAACCGCAGGTGAGACCCCGGGGTGCTGCCCACGG
Organism: Oryctolagus cuniculus; assembly: GCF_051225735.1. Classification (NCBI taxonomy): domain Eukaryota; kingdom Metazoa; phylum Chordata; class Mammalia; order Lagomorpha; family Leporidae; genus Oryctolagus; species Oryctolagus cuniculus. The sequence goes on along the minus strand of NC_142884.1, from coordinate 76,588,368 downwards.
GCCCCAGGCCCAGGTTCACTCCCTGATGCCAGAGAGGGGACTGTGGGTCCACACAACAAAAACCAAACTGGCCTCACCCAGCTCCACTGAGACACGCACCTGCCCAGGGCTTGGCCTGAGCGGCACCCACAGGCCAGGTTCACAGACAGAACAGCACCCCTTTCAAATGGCCGCGGAGTGGGTGTTAGCCTGCAGGCGGCCGTGTCGGTCCCACGCTGGAGCTCCCCGGCTGTTCCTGCTTTCAGCTCCTGCCTCCAGCTCCCTGCTCAGGTATGTGGGTCCCTGCCACCCCCGTGGGAGACCTGGATGGAGTCCCCAGCTCCTGGCTTCGGCCCCATCTAGTCCCAGCCGTTGCAGGCATTTGGGGATGGGAGCCCTTGGTCTACCTCTTGAGTAAAAAGATACAAACTTTGGGGCCGGCGCTGTGGCATAGAGGATAAAGCCACCTCCTGCAGTGCCAGAATCCCACATGGGCACCAGTTCGAGTCCCAGCTGCTACATTTCTGACCATCTCTCTGCTATGGCCTGAGAAAGCAGTAGAAGATGGCCCAGGTCCTTGGGCCCCTGCACCGATGTGGGAGACCGGAAGAAGCTCCTGGCTCCTGGCTTTGGATGGGCTCAGCTCCGGCTGAGCATCTGGGGAATGAACTAGCAGATGGAAGACCTCTCTCTACCTCCCTCTCTCTCTCTGCCTCTCTGCCTCTCTGTAGCTCTGCCTTTCAAATAAATAAATCAATCTTTTTAAAAAATAGCTTTCATGAGGACCAGACTCTCCATTAAGCAGGCAAGCTGTGAGCGACGCGCCAGCCCGAGGTGTCTCCGGGCAAGACCGAGAGGATCGGAGCCCTGCGGCTCGGGCTTCGGGAGCGACACTGTCACTCAACGCCTGGCCTGCAGGCCCCTCCCGGCACATCACCCAGGCGCACCTGCAGATAGCCACCCAGGGCAGAGGGGGCGGAGGGGCCGGGCTGATCCCGGCTGTGCCCCCTGGAGGAAGACGCACTGGCCGCAGGGGTGTGGGGACACCGAGGGCTCCTATTTGCAGAGGTGGCTGCCCCACGGAACTCAGGGCCCTCCAGAAAGACCAAATCGGCCCACAAGGACAAGCGCTGCGCAGGAGAAAAGTGAGACCCACGTGTACCCGAAGCTGGGGTGGGGGGAGACAGACAAGGAGCGAGGCAGCAGGTGAGGCGGGGGCAGGGCCGTCCTGACAACACAGACAAGGTGAAAGGCAGGCGGCCGCCCTTGGCTGCTTTTATTCAGGTCAGAAGGAGAAGGGGGCGGCTCGCGCTGTGGCCCGGGGGTGGAGTCACCACTTCAGGCGCTGGCATCCTCCCCAGCGCCGGGTCCAGTCCTGGCTGCTCCACCTCCAATCCAGCTCCCCGCTGATGCGCCTGGGGAAGCAGCAGAAGACGCCCCAAGTGCTTGGGCCCCTGCACCGACGTGGGAGACCCGGATCCTCAGCTCCCAAACTCCGATGCTAGAGCGGGTGAGGGGCAGAGGCGCAGGCTGGGAGTCCGCAGGAGCGCGGCCGCGGACAGGAGGGAACGCACACACGCAGGGAGCCGGGCGGAGGGGCGAACGTCACTCTGCACCACTCGGGCCAGATGCAGCCGCGTTTTCATCCCCAGCTAAATCCTGTCCCTCCCTCGAGCCCGCTGGCCTAAGGCCCCGAGTGCCCATGCCCTCGGAGCGCTGCTGGCGGACAGGAGGGACCCCACTCCCAGCCCGCGTTCTGCCGAGCCAGGGGAGGTCTGCCAAGAAGGGGAGGCGAGGGAGGGGCCGGGGCAGGGTCCTCTGCAGGAAAATCGGGGGCACCCAGAGCCGGGTGGGGCTCTCCCAGGAAGATACAGCACCCTGAAGGCATCGGGGCACCCCTGCGGGAGCGCCCAGCCCCGTGCAGGCCTCACTGCAGCCTCCGGCCAGCACAGACCCAGGCCACCTCCTTCCCGCCCGGCCCCCGTCACCTGCAAGCTGCCCGCTCACTTCTTCCTGGCTCAGTTCCCGGCTCCACAGCCCCAGCCTGGGCGCCGCTGCTGGCGAGAAAACGCTTGTGGAGGGCACGCGGCCCCCGCTCACCCACCTCCCCCCTCTGCACACCCAGAGGCACGTGTCCCTGAGGGCTGGGCCGCAGCCACCAGCTCAGGGGCCCTGAGGGAAGGATGCGCCCGTCGGAGGTGCCCAGGGCAGGAAGTGGGGAGGAGACGAGGGGGCGGCATGGGGCAAGCCACTCCCAAGGCCAAGGGGAGGCACACCACACAGCCCCCCAGCCGCACCGCCCTGCCACCACGCCAACTGCGAGGCCCAGGGCCGCCCCTCCCTTCCGGGCCCCGGGTGTCCAGCTGTCATGGGAGGGTGGGGGCCACCCCCAGAGCCTTAGAATCTTCCCCAGGCCAGTGGATCCGTGGCTGGCTCCAAGGTGACCTGATGGGGATACTGGGACCAGTGCCTGGATCCTGGGGAGAAGGCGGCCAGCTGCCGCGGGCTCAAGGGTTCCCGGGGGGCCCTGACGGCCCACGGCCACAGCTCCCGGTGGCCTGCTCACAAGGGCACTCAGGAGCTGGCCAGCTGTGGGTCTTACTCCATAGAGCATGATGAAGGTTTGGAATCTGGACGCTGGAAGGGCTGGGGAGTCACAGCCCTCCCCATCCCACGTCGACCCCCACACAGCTCTCGTGCCTAAGGCCCCACACCACCGGTCCATCTGCCCAGCCTCCCCGCCAGGCCCTGGGTCCACGGGGTGCGGTCAGTTCTCCCCGTGCCTGGCGCATTGAAAGTGCTCAAGAACCGGCGATCGGTGAGTGACCCGTGCCCAGTTCTCAGCAGGAAACACACGAGTGCCCGGCCCAAGGTCACCAAGTGGCTGCCGCATCCTGTCCTGGGGCCTCAGCCGCCCATATAGCGCCCGCCCCCCAGGCAGCTGGACACAGCCACCCCCGCTCCGTGACCTCGGGGGAACCAGTGCCAGGATGACCTGCAGATGAGTTTCGCTGATCTCAATCCAGGACCCACGGAGCTGCCCACCGAGGCACTGTGAATCCCGCAGGCATCCCGGGTGTGAACACGAGGTCGTGCACGTGCCACGGGGGAGCCACGAGGCAGGGCGTGGCTCGGGGGAAGCAGGGCTGCCTGGGAGGAGCTCTGCACCCCCCTGAGCCGCGGGAAGGGCAGCAGGTCCACGGCGCGCTGGACCTGGCACGGCTCTACCCCTCACAGGGAAAGACACACACACTGGAGTCGGCCTTCCCCTGTGCAGGCAGGGCCAACACAGCCGCCCAGGTGCTGCTGACAACGCCATGGACAGCAACCAACGCGAGGTGCACACAGTGCAACGCCCCAAGCCAGCACAGCATGGCTGCTGTGCCACCCAGGGCGGTGGCTGGGCCTCGGGGGAGCAGGAGGCTGAGAGGCTGCCCCGGCCCCCGAGCTGGCCGCCAACCCTGCCCGGGACGGCCACGCAGTGCCCACCCTCTCCCAGTCCTGCTTCGTCCGCTGCTGTCACCCGGGCCCCAGCCCTGCTCCAAACACACAAGGGCTTCTGTGTGCACAGAGTTCAGCTCCTTGATTTCTTAGTCTTATATTAAAAGTCATAAATCACCCAAGATCCCGCAGCCTGAGGCTCGCCTCGCCCGTGCGTGTTGCTCCCTCGCCATCCTCACGCGTGCAGAGACACGTGGGCCGTGAGGCGGCGGCGGCGGCAGGGGCGCGGCTTCCCCTTCCCAGGAGCCTGTGTGTTTCCTGCACTGCCCAGCACCGGGTCACTTAAGGCACTGATAAGTCGCGGTGCAGAAGATCCTGCGATCACTCTTTAATGCAGTTTCCCAAACACACTGGCACGTGCAGAGAAATCAGCCTGGCCCTGAGTCGCTGTGCTTCCTGGCACCCCCTCGGGGGCAGGCCAAGCATGCAAGGTCACCTCCGGCTCAGACCCTTCCAGAACGTTCCATCTCCCTGCGCCCCGCTCTCCTTCCTGAGACTTTGCAGTCAACAGCGTCCTCTGTCCACGTGACCCCCATAAAGAGGCTCACCGAGGCCCCTGCCACATTCCGAGCCACAGCAAACAGGCCCAAACCGGCTCTGACTACCGGGGGCCACGTGGCAAAACAAGTAACTGCTCTGAGCCTTGGTTTTCTCGTCTGTGGAATGGAGCACCCAGCGTCCCAGGACTGGCCTTTTTGTGAGGATTCATTTATTTGAGCGGCAGAATTAGACGGGGTGGGGGAGGGGGCCTCCACCCGCTGGTTCACTCCCACAATGGCCACAATGGCTGGACGTAGGCCGATCCAAAGCCAGGAGCTTCCTCTGGGTCTCCCACGTGGGTGCAGGGGCCCAAGTCCACTGCTCTCCCAGGTGCATTAGCAGGGCGCTGGATCGGAAGAGCAGCAGGTGGGACTGGAATGAGCACTCACATGGGATGCTGGCACTGCAGGCAGAGGCTCGACCTCCCACGCACGGCACCAGCCCCGGGACTAGCGCTGCCAGACTCCAGCTGTCCAGGGTCTGGGCTCGCAGCTGCAGTAGAGACCACCAGGGCATGCAGCCAGAGGCTCGGGGAAGGGACTCAGAGTAACGGGGCTTCTCCTGCAGCGGTCACTGGCGTGCGGCCGGAGCCCAGCTCTGCTGCCTGCTGGCTGTGTGGTCCTGGCTGAGCCCCAGGCTCCCTGACCGCCTCTTCCTCTTTGTAGAATGCAGTAGGCAACGCAGAGAAGTGCGCATGCGCACACACACACACACAGACACGTGAGCACTTACAACTGGATGATGTCAACTCAACACCTGGTCACAGCGACCCTGGCCGTGACGCTGTGTCACCTCTCTGGCCCCTTGCTGCAGGCCAGCGAGGCAGCCGGGCCCCCCATCTGATGAGCTGAGTCACCAGGGGGAGACAGCAGAGGCGCAGGTGAGGGTCAGAGTCAAAGGCGGCACTGCCGAGCCACCCTATCTACAAACCGGAAGCCGCCGGCTGTCACCACGCAGGGCTACCAGGTAACCGGCTGCTACAGAGGATGCGGGCGGCAGGGGAGCCGGCACTCGGCTCGGACTCGCTCTAGCACGACTCCCGCGGCACGTGCTGCCCGCATGGGGGGAGGGGGTCACAGCACAGAGGTGCACCCACAGCCCAAGAACACACAGCCAGCAAGGGTGGGATTCGCACCAAGGACCCTGCCCATAGCCCCCAGCCGCAGCCCCCTGATGTTCTCGGCGACAAGACAGCAGCACACGGCACAGGCAGCATGTGTGCGCGTGCACGGGAGTGCCGGGGGCTCCAGAAGGACTGCAGGCTCTGGGGGTGCGAGGACGGAGACTTTTCAGGGCCGCCTGCATCCCTGCTGTGCCAGCCTTCCCCGCGTCACGGAGCCGACCTCAGGAAGCCACACAGCAGTGCCCCCTCCACCTCCTGCCAGGTCCCCCACACCGGGAGCTTCACTCAGAGCCGAGGTCCCTCCAGGCTGCCCGCCGGCCCCGCCCCCCGAGGCCAGCTGCCATGACATCAGAGCCACGAGGCGTGCACGGACAGCCTGGGAGACACCAGCTGTTGTCAGAAACAGCTCTGTGCCCCCCGCCCAGCCCGGCTTGTATGTCCACCATCCACACGGCAAAGCCACGCTCACAATGGCCCCACAGGGCACGGGGCACAGCATCCCCTCACCTCGGCCAAAGGAAGGCACTGAGGAGGGTCCTGGGACTGTCAGCCAAGGTTATGGACAGAAGTATACCTTGTAGCAGGCGCACTGAAAGCCACAAATACTCTAAATAGCAGATACACTGAGAAACAAAGACAATGTAGCATTACTAAGTATGCAGGTTCCAAGTAACTCAGCCAACAACCCATGACAGTCTTCAGTTCTAAAACAACAGCTTTCTTCTCTGCGTTAGAATATCTATTAGCATCTTTCACACCTAGCAAAAAAAAGCCCCTTCAGGCCAAAGGATGCACCACCCTGCCCTCCCCAGGGCGCAAGACAAGGGCAGGAGAGAAATCACTCACTCAGCAGCTCGACTCAGACTCTCAGCTTCACAGAGTGTCCTTAAGCTCTGGAAACTCAGATGAGGCCTGGTGTTCTACAGACATTTCCTTTTTTTCTTTAAAGAGGTATTGTATTTATTTGAAAGGCAACATTACAGAAAGAGAGGGAGAGACAGAGAGAGAGAGAGAGAGAGAGGTCTTCCATCTGCTGGTTCACTCCCCACATGGTTGCAAAAGCCAAGCCAGGAGTCAGGGGCTTCTTCCAGGCCTCCCACGCAGCTGCAGGGCCAAGTACTTGGGCCATCCTCCACTGCTTTTCCAGGCCACAGCAGAGAGCTGGACTGGAAGTGCTACAGCTCAAACTCAAACCGGCACCCACATGGGATACTGGCACTGCAGCCAGCGGCTTTACCCGCTCACCACAGCGCCAGCCCCTACACACAATTCTTCTAGACTTGCAAAGATACAGCAAGGAAAGTTACAGGTGCACAGGGAATTACATGAATTTCAGCAGGGCTGGTCTGAGAACTTTAAGGAGGTGTAACCTCTACCATTTAAGCCTTTTGAAGAATCAGTAAAGTTGGTAAACCTCCAGTTAGACTGACCAAGAAGGCAGAAGGCTGGCATTGTGGTGCAGTGGGTTGTCACTGCCTGTGCTCCCGTATCGGAGCGCCGGTTCAAGTCCTGGTTGCTCTGCTTCCGAATCAGTTCCCTGCTAAGGCAGTGGAGGATGGCCCAAGCGCTTGGGTCCCTGACACCCACATGGGAGACCTGGAAGAAGCTCCTGGCTTCCACCTGGCCAGCTCCAGCTGTTGTACTCATCTGGGGAGTGAACCAGCAGCTGGCTCACCCTGTCACTCTGCCTTTAAATAAATAAATCTATAAATCTTTTTTTAAAAAAGCAAAGACTATCACAACGAAGCAGGGACATCAGCACAGAACCTACAGACGCTGGAAGGGTAACACGGGATACCTTGAACAAGTCATACAAAGTGACTGACACGGACAAAACAGCGTGAAACTGACCACAGAAGAAACAGACCTCCCAGGAGAATGCGCCCTCAGTGCACCAGGACAGCGGCCAAGCTTCCCTTCCGCTCAAGGAAGCAATGCAGCAAGGGCCACCGGGCAGGGCAGGTGGCAACTGTGGACAAAGCCGGTTTGCTCTGGCAGCAACGGCTCCCAGAACCACGCAGACTGCTCGCCCTTTGCACTGCTTTCCCCCAGTCCCCGTCTTCTCCGAGGCTCTGATCTTGCAACTGTGGATCTGCCCGTGGTGACACTCTTTGAAAACAGCCACTCCCGTGCGCACGGTGCACAGAAGAAAGGCCAGGGGACAAAACCCCAGCGTAGCTCCTTCGTCTCCCTCGCTGCAGAGACTCAACACGACGACGTCAGGGGACGAAGCGGAAAAGCAAGTGCTGCTGGCTGTCCCACGGGAAGCAGCTGCACGCAGACGAGTGCTCGGGACAGTGTGGGGGGTGCATGGACACGAGCTGGGGCAGGACGGGCGGAGGAGCACGTGTGGCCCGGTACTGTGACGCCGCATCCCCCGTCAGAGCTCCGGGAGCCCTGAGGACCCCCGGCGGTGAGCATGAGCTCCCAGAAGCACTCCCAGACCAGGGGACCCAGCGAGGGGAAGACTCCGTTCCTGCCGCGGGGGGAGGGGCGGGGGCTCCTGATGTGAGAGGCCAGGAAGGATTCGCCCGAAAAGCTCGGAGCTGGAGTCAGGGGCTGACACAGGCCCAACGAGCGAGCGCCTGCAGGTGTCTGGGGCCCCCGGGGGCCGGGGTCCTTTGCCCAGAGCAGGTGGGGACACAGCTCTGGCTGTCCAGCAATCACAGCACTGCAAAGCCTAGGAAGGGGGCTTCTCTGAGACCCTTGGCCCCAAAGCAGCTGTGTGCATGCAAACATGCCTATGTGTGAGGGTGCCGGGGTGCGTGAGGGGACGTGGGGTGTGGGAGTAACCAGCCCCACCCAAGGAGGATGCCGCCCCCAGCAGCCCCTGCACGCCGGCCACCCTGGCCCGCCTTCCTCAAGACCTGCACTGAGCCGGCTGCACCCCTGAAGAAAGGCGTGCTGGGGTCCCCGTTCCCCCGAGTGACAGGTAAGCAGCCAGCGCGGGCCTGGCTTCTCGGGTTAGCAGGAAGCTCCCCAGCAAGTGGAATCCAGAAACGACACCCAGAGGGAGGCGGCAACACCAGAGCCTGTGTCCACCCCGGACACACCCACGAAACGGAAGGAGCATGGGGTTCTGGGAGGGACACGGGGGGGGGGGGGGCAGGGCAGCAGCGGCGCCCTCTGCCGGGAGGCCGGGCAGCTCCCAGCGAGGCAGATGGAGGCGGTAAGTCGGGCGGTCACTCTGCACACACGTCGGAGACCTGGGAAGACATTCCCGGCTCCCGGGAGCAACAGGCAAGGCTGGCTCCTTTCTCAGAGCGGCGCCCCCTGCAGCCGGAGCCCAGACACACAGTCAGACTGATGGGGTGCCCAGGGCCCGTGCCGCCGCGGTGCGCGCCCCCGTTCACGGCGACCCTGGGACGCACAATCGCACAACAGAAGGAAGAGCGCGGGCCGGGAGAGGCTGCTGTGAGGGTCCGACTGCTGCCAAGGACCGCAGAGTTCAGAGCGGTGATGCCAGAGCCCACAGCAGCGCGCCAGGGATGTGCTCGGGTGGTCCGAGCCCCACGGCCTCCTGTGGCCTCCCACGGCTGCCAGCGTGGACCCCGGGAGCCCCCGCCGGCCTCCACCTGCTGCCGCCAGGACCCCTCCCAAGCCTCTTAATCCCCGTCTGCAGAGATCTGCACTGGAAGCTGCAGCCGAGGTTTATGGGTCTGGCAAGGCTCGTAAAACACCGGGCTCAGGGGCGCCGGGCCCGGCCGCCCTCGCCGGCCCAGCGCCGGCCTGGAAGCTGCTGTGAGCCCACCTGCACCCCGGCTCCCGTGAGTGCCACTTAACCCCGGGCGGGCACCACTCCCGGCCCTGCCCTCTACCAGGAGGGCCCCCCGCAGGCTTCGAGGCCGGGCGAGCCTGTGCGGAAAGTGGACGGGATTCCACCTGCCCACAGGGCCATGCTCGCCGCCCCGCCCCGGCTGCAGGAGGAGGGGACGGCCCGGGGGAGGCTGGTGGCAGAGTGGGGCCCAGACGGGACCCAGGGGCTCAAGGACAACGCGTGGCAGCATGAAGACGGCGCAGAAAGGGCCAGGGGCCCGCGCCCCACACGTGGCCCATCCCCCACACATGCTCCAAGCTTTCCAAGGCCGACACCACAGAGCACCTGAGAGATTCCTACACTCCCAAGATACCCGGAGAACACGGTCAGGGGGAATAAACTGGACGCCACATCCCCGCTGTGCGCGCGAGAATAAACCAGGCAGCTTCGCACGCGCATCCCCACACGTCCGTTCTGGAAGGGACACCTTTCCCGCAGTCACCACTTCTTACACCCATCGGGCTCCTCCTCCAGGGAGCCCTCCGCACCTGCCTTCAGGCTGAAGCCCTCTCCCCACCAAACCACACGCACCACGTTCTAACCGTCCACTGGGCTGCCCTCCCCACACAGCAACCCCGGAAGGAGCGTCATAAACAGTGGCTTGAGCTGTGTGACGTCAGGCAGGTGGCGTCCCCTCTCTGAGCCTGGTCATCTCTTCCGTCAAATAAGGAAAGCTGTCTCGCTGCACTGCTGGAGGCGCCCACGCGGTGATGGGGCAGCACCTGCCCAGTGAGCACCACACACGCCATCTGCTGCTGTCACCGACACCTCGCTGTGTCGTCACCGGAACCCAGGGGGCTGGTGAGGGGTGACGGAACCCCGTCCCCGTCACCGGCTGTGCCTGACCAACGACCCCAGTGAGGGGCAGCACATCGCAGCCTCCCCTGTTCACGGTCCGTGGCTGCTCAGGTGGACGCGGCCCCCAGGTGCACCTGGCAATAAGGAAGGAGGCTGTGCCAACCCCGAAGGACAGCCGGCCGGGCAACGAGCTCCAAACAGGGCCCCGCCCCGCACAGAGAACAAAGGCAAGCGGGGGGCGGGGGCAATCCCGGGGCACCGAGCCCCCCCACCCCCGCCAACAGGTGCAAGACGGCGCGACGCTGAGCGCCCGACAGCTGTGCAGGAGCCAAGGGTTCAGCCAGGCCCCGCACCTGCTCCCACTTCACAACGCGGGAAACGACGGCCCAGACAGGTGCGGCGTCTCCCCGAGGCCCCCGGGGGTGCTGGGGCCAGGATCGGGGCTCGGGGAGCCCAGGGCTGCAGCTGGAGCGAGTCAGAACCCAGCACCACGGCCGCCCCGCGCAGTTCTCCACGCGAGGGGTCTTTAAAAAAATCCACGGAGGGCAGGTGTTCGGCCCGGAGGCTGAAACACCGGACCAGACGCCGGCAACCCCCATGGGAGCACCCGGCCTGCACCGCGGCTCTGGCTCCACTTCCTGCCAGTGTAGACCCTGGGAGGGCAGCAGCCATGTCACTGCTCAGGCACTTGGCCCCTGCCACCCACACAGAGGGCCAGGAGGGAGACCCGGCTACAGCCTGACCAGGCCCGGCCGGTGCGGGCGTGGGGGGAGAGAACCAGCTGACGGGAGAGCTCGGCGCCTCTCACGTAAGTGAAGAAACAAATAACAACGGGCAAAAAGCTCCCGGGAAATACTCATCATGGAAAATCACGGATGGATTTCAGTTCTTTTTTGGCAACAAAATAACTGCGTCTTTGAGCCCCCAGGTCCCCTGCAGAGCATCCGTCCCTCATCCCAGGGTGCGGGCACTGCTGCCGCCAGCACACCGCGGCCAGGTTGTGCCCGGGCACCTGCTGGGGCAGGGCGGGGAACGCGGAGGGGCCGCCGCACAGCGGTGCTATTTCCTGGTGTCTACGCCAGCGAAAGGAACCCTCAGGCCACACGGCGGGCGGGGAAGGGCGGACACAGCTGCGGGCCGTGGCCTCGCTCCCTGCGGAGTCGGCTGCAGGTTCCGCCAGGCTGCTGTAACCGCGATTCTGTCACCGGGTACTTGGAGAATCCCTCGCTCCGCCTTACCCGCGGCACGTGTTCAGAGCAGATGTCATCTGTACGGAGCGGAGCTGTCGCGGCTTTCACGCGCCTGCTGGGGCTCTAGCTTCGGACCCCCCCCCACCAGTGCAGGGGGCGGCTGCGCTCCCGGGGGACCCTGCACAGCCACAGGAAAGGCGGCAGCAGGGGCCACCCCCCCAGCACAGGCAAGAACCTCCAGAACTCAAGGCCGCGTGCAAGAAGCAGACACGAGACGCCGCACACTCACGTGTGACCACAGACACGCGTGTCCAGCACAGCGAGCAGATCTGGGGCCGCGGGGATCAGCACGGGGAGTGACTGCTCATGGGACCCACCGTGCTCTGGGGGGCGATGGGAAGGTTCTAGAACCAGACAGTGGCGATGGTTGCACACGCCTACAGGCGGACCAAAACCACGGGGTGGCCGCTCCGCCCACAGGCCCGGAGTCCTCCCCACCCCACGTCTGCCTCAGCCCGTCACCCGCACCTGTCTGATCTGTTCTCTGCTGGTCCCGGGGCCACAGCAGTGGCCGGCACACAGGACCCTCAGTAAGGACACCAAAAACCGGCCTCCAGGACAAGCCCCAGACTCCCAGGCTGTGCCCACCATGTCCTCCGTCCACACCTCCCACCCCTGCCTGAATATTCCGGAAGCTTTAAAGTCCCAGCCCCCAGAAGCCTCTGAGGTTCCGATCTGACAGTGGAGGCAGCGGCCATGTCCACACTGCTGGAGTGGGCAGCAGGTGACGGCCTGAGTGCCAGGGTCCCTGCCGCCCACACGGGAGACCCAGGTGGCGTTTAAGGCTCCTGGCTCCGCCTGACCCAGCCCTGCTTGTTGGAGGGCACCCAAGGCGTGAGCCAGGGGGTGGAAGATGTCTCTGTCTCTGTCTCGCTCTCTCTCTCTCCCTTTCAAATAAACGAAAATGTCTCAGAAAAAGCCAAATGTGCCTCCTGGGGCTGCAACACCCCCTGGGAAGCCAGCCCCACCAGGAGCACGTGGCTACCTCCTCTGCAGGGCCACCTCCCCCAGGGAGCCCTCCCTGAACACGCCCAGTACCCCCTTCCCATCCCAGCCCCTCAACCCTCCCATGGCCCCCGCACTTCCTGACTGCCCCCCACCAGGCCGGCGAGCTCCCACAGCACGGCCTGGGACGGGGGGCAGAGCCGGCCGATTCGTCTCAGAACGTACACGCGTGTATCAGCTCGGGTCACCGCAAAGGCCCCGGCAGGAGGGGAGCGAAGTCCACACACGCCGCCCCCGTCGGGTCCCCCGAGACTGGTCACCTCTGCGGGCAGAATCTCACGGGGCCCCAGCACCAAACACTGCGTTTAAAAGGAAACCACGGTGCCTTCCCCCAGGTCAGACACAACCCCAGCAGCTTCCTCAACACAGCGCCCCCCGCCGGCCAGACGTCACCTGGAGCCACCTGGGACCCCCAGGCCTCTCGTTTTGCCAAACGGGGACACGGAGCCAGGGTCCCACAGTGCGTGGGGCTGCCTCCACAGCCACCCCCAGCCACACAGAAAACGAAAGGCCAGGTGCGTCTCCCCCTCTGCCGCTCCCACGAAGATGCGACCTGCGGTGCACGGGGACCAGAGCTCGGGACGCGGGCTCCCCACCCCCAGCCGAGGAAACGCAGCTGGAAACCGTTCAAAGGCACCAAGGGAGAGCGAACCTCCCAGGGTGAGGGCCCCGGGTCTAGGCAGAGGAGGGGCCGGGGAGCGTTGCTGACCGCCTCCCCCTCCCCTCCTGGCTTCCACCATCTCCGGGGCCTCCAGGTTGAGGCCAGGGTGACCTCCTGGGCAGTCCCCCGCCCCCGCGAGCAGGGAAAGTCCAGGCCTCCCCCACCCCTGGGGGAGGCGCTCATCCCATCACTGCCCAACTGCCGCCAGGGACAGCAGACCGGCAGCCTCCTCCAGCACCTTCCAGAAGCTTCTCCCCCCCCACCTCATCCAACTGGTCCTGACCAGGTGACCCGAGAGCCTGGGCCCGGGGAGGGGCAGCCGGGGCCTCCCTGAAGAGCAGGGAGCCGGCAGGGCACAGAAAGCCGGGGAGCAGACGCGCACGTGGGCCGCGACAGGGAGCGACGACAGATGCACTCCACGGCCCCAAGAGGCTGCAACACCTGCTCCTCACCGGGAGGCCGGGCCGGGCCGGGGGTCGGCCAGGGCGCCCCCACAGCGAGGCGGGGTGCATTTAGGTAAACGGCTGCCTGCCCCGTTAACCAGAACCCTCCCTGGACAGAGCCTGCGAGAGAGGAGGCTGGGGCAGGCCACTGGCAGGCAAGGAGGCAGAGGGCCCGGCTGAAGCCCCAGCCCCGGGGCAGTGCTGGGGGAGCAGGGCAGGGGGCTCCACCCAGCAGCAGGGCTGAGAACCTGCAGTGGGGCATGGAGACCAGTGGGGGGCTCTGGGCCTCTGCCCCCCCGCCGCGCTCTGCTTCTCTCTGTGGGGGGTGCACACACGGACATGAAGAGCCACGCCCCCGCCCGAGGCACTGCCCCTTCCCAGCTAGAGCCCCAGAGGGGACGGAGAGAGGCTGAGTGGCCCCGGGCAAGTTCCTCAACCTCTCTGGACATTTCTCACCGCCAGGACGGGCGAGAGGCAGCTCCCGGGCGGCTGTGTGCCTGCTGCAGGTGGGAGCACAGGCCCGTGCCGAGTCCCCAGCCACGCGGCTTCCGGCGACCCCTGCCCGTGCCCCACCAGCAAAAGTGACAGGAAACTGCACAGACCCCTGCCCCTGACCGTGGCGTCCGGAGCACGCTCCCCGTGTGGACCCCTCCCCTTCACGGCCAGCTCCCCACGCCCCCCGCACTGGTCCCAAGCTGACCCAGTGCTGCTGGGAAGGGTCCTCCTGCCCCCATCCCCCAGGCCACTGCAGACGGCGCTCTGCCACGGCTCGCTCAGGGGCTCCACAGCCGCGCGGTGGACGAACGGGCAGGGGCAGGGTCTACGTTTCTGAAGTCCCGCCAGCTGTCAATCCAAGGATCTCAGCCCCCCCCCCCCCCGCAACAGGCACCTGCTGCCCTGAGTGCCCAGAGCACCCTGGTCCCAGCGCCTTGCCGCCCCGCCCCCTTCCTTGCTCCAGCCCCGCCTCCTCCAGGCAAATCCCAGGGAGCAGGGCTCGGGCTTCGAGTTCAAATCCCGCCAGGGCCACCGAGCAGCTACGCGGTGCTCACCAAGCTCGCCCACAGCGCTGGTCTCAGCGTCCTCCTCCAACAGACGGGGCTGTGGAGGGTCACGGGTCCACAGGGCGGACGCAGTGACCTCTTTAGAAACAGCGGCGAAGCTGGGGTGACACCACCCTCCCCAATCCCGAGCCGGCCCCTTCAGGGCAGGCATGGGCCTGCTCCACGGCCACCTGTCTCGCTTCCTCCAGTTCCCACCGGTCGAGGCCGGCGGCCAGCACCTCATCAACTGCTGGAGCTGCGGCAAGCCAACGGGACAGGGGCCACCCCGGTCTGCACGCCACACCGCCTCCAGGCTGGCCTCCAACACGGGGCCTGACCACCCCAGAGGCACCCAGGCTGCAGACCAGAAGCCTCCTAGAGGGAAGAATCTGCCTCCATGCACGCCCACGAGGGGCCCACCTGGGAGCGTTTAAACGTCCCAGCTCGCCGAGCCGTGCCTGGAGGCGGTAAACATCTGCACTTCACAGCCAAGGCCACCGCCGCCTGCCAGGAGCCTTGTGGCCGGGGCACACACATGACAGCCACCGGGAGGGCGCACACGCGTGCAAGGAAGCTTGCTACGGCCGGAAGAGCGACGTCCCCACCCCCCCACGCCCCTCAGCCAGCGGCTCCTCTCGGGGCCTTTGATTAAAAGCCCCCCTAACTGTCTCTGGAGAAAACGGGGGTCTCAGGCCCCAGTGGCACCCCACTGCCCCAGGCCCCCCAAAGGCAGAGTCTGCAAAGCCAGACAGACCCCAGATGACCTGGGCCCCAGCTGGCTCTGCTGGGCGGGCAGCCGCAAGGCCAGAGGCCTTATCCACGGGGAGCCCAGGCCGCGGGCTCCCCTCCCCGCCCCACACCCCACACCCCTGCATCTGCAGTCTGTTCCCATCTGCTGTTCAGCAAGGGAGAGTCTCAGAGGAAAAGCGCGAACTCGGCTGGAACTCGGAACAGCTCGGCCGCGGGAGCCGCGGCCCGGAGTCTCCTCCACCTCCGGCGACCTGCCGGCGTCACCAAGCGGAGGACGGACGGGCCCCGGGCTTCCTCCGTTTGATGGGTTCCCCTGCAAACACGCCCAGGCCCAGGCCTTCCACGGCACCCTGTCCTGCCCTAAGAGCGCTGCTCTGACCTCCTGCCCCAAGCCTTCAAGGTCAGCCAGGCTCACGTGCCCCCAAGCAGCCGGCGCCTGGAGCGGGCCGCCCAGAACTAGCGACTTCGCCTTCGCCCTCTGGGGAACAGAGAACAAGGGCGCTGCTTGCCCCGCGCCGGTTTCTGGACGCCACGAGCGCTTACCTTCTTCACGGGTTCCGCCGGGGAGCTCCAGCCCACGGAGGCCTGGCGGGCAAGGCCCTGGCCAGCACACACCAGGGTCCCGCACTCCACGCAGGCGCCGATGGTCAGCTGCCGCCCGTCGTCCACCAGGAGGCTGCGGCTGGCGCGCAGGGCGTAGAGGAACAGGGGCAGCCGGGCCACGCGCACGGACTTGAGCCCCAGGCACCGCTTCTTCTCTCGCTGGCAGAAGAAGCAGACGAACGTCCTCACCTGGTACTGCCGGGACCAGGCACTGGCGGCGTGGTGCGGGCCGCGGGCCTCATGCTGCAGCCACTGGCCCAGCAGGTCGTGGTGGCACAGCACGCAGGTGGTCACCAGGCCGGTGGAGTCCGCGGGCCGGGCGCGCGGGGCGGGCGGGTAGACGGTGAGGAAGGGGAAGAAGGGCTCCCTCTCGCCCAGGCGGCTGGCAGGGTTCACGTTCAGCTGGAACTCCTTGCCGGGGCCCAGCTCTGCCCCGCATATGTAGCAGACGGCCGCCGGGCCGGCGGTGGCGGCGGGCAGCTCCGGGAGGGCGGCGTCGGAGGCCGAGAAGGCCTGGTGGTACCTGCCCAGGAAGCCCTGCACCGAGGTGATGAGCTCCTCGTCCTGCGAGGCCCGGTACAGGGCCCACACGTCCTCCAGGACGCTGAAGCACTTGGGGCAGCTCCGCACCTCGCAGCGCTTGTTGGGGGCCCGCGCGTTGGGCGGGCACGGCAGCAGGCTGAGGAAGGGGAAGTGCATGGTGCTCCTGGCGCTGCCGTTGACCGTCCGGCAGGGCACGGCCCGGGCGTCCTGGGTGCAGTCCTCCCCACACAGGTAGCAGGCCTCGCCCAGAGCCCCCGTGGCGGCGGCAGCGGCGGCAGCAGGCAGGGCCTCTTCCCTGGGCAACCTCCGGCCCTTGGAGGCCATGGCCGGGCCGTGGCTGTTGAGGGGCACCACGTAGAGCCGCTGCAGGACGGGCACGTTGGCCAGCTCGAAGCTGTGCCACTGCTGCATGAGCGAGGAGAAGCAGCAGAGGCACACGAGGGTGCTGCCGCCGGGGCTGATGGGCTGGGCCCCGGGGGGCGGGCTGTGCAGCCACAGGGAGGGGAAGAAGGGGGCCTGCGCCAGCTTCTCCTGCTTCTGCACGTGGATCCGGTGCTGGGAGGCCGGGGACAGCGCCGCCCCGCAGATGTAGCAGCACGGGCCCTCCGGCGCCGCCGCCTGGCTCTCCGCCGGGGCCCGGGG